>NC_080571.1:281418598-282127300 GCF_030247185.1 Malaya genurostris
GTTTAATTCTGATCAAAATATTATGGTTTTCCAAGACCTAAATAGAGATGGTTTTGATTTCAGTTATTTTATCGAAAAAACATACTACATACTTGATTATACCTTTCTTCTCGAATTTACTGCAGTATTCGGTCATTGTTACAATGAGTAACAAATTATGTAAAACTACCGATTTGATGAGAAATCAGAACTCATAATTCGAAAGTTAAATGTCTCCACTGACTATTAGAATAGCCGTCGTATGAAAAATTGTTACCAAGACTATAATTAGCCTACTAAGAAAAAATCATGCGCATCTCCCACGCATCGTAGATCTTCCGGTAATTAGATCCCTGGTAAAAAACGTACACCTCTATCAAAGTGTGAATAATATGATAATGAATACTCAAGTGCGTTTCCAGCATCAGGTATTACATCACAACGTTTTTACTATATTGGCGGCATAACAAGATAAGGTGAGTAAATCAACTCTTTTCAATTGCACACACTTTGACGAAATTTGAACAGCCGAGTGCTCGGCCAACAATAAAACAACGGAAATTCTCGGTAATTTTATTTGACAGATAATTTGCTTTTACGTAGATTTTGGGATTCGAGAAAACTATAAATTACCGATATCTTCGTCGATTTTGGAAACAAATCACCGAAATTATCGGTGTTCAAGCATGTGAGCTAATGCCGAGATTTTGAGCAATTAATTAAAATGAAATTTTCAATATAAAATGACCATTCCAGTTAAAACTCGTTATCATTGATTTATATATTTCAACATTATGTTAACTGTTGAACTAATTGGCTAGGAAATGCAAAATAAGAAAAAATATGTCCCATGAAGAAAATATTAGCAAACATATATGCCGTAGAATGAATGCACTTTTATGTTATTCAAAGTAGAGAACACAATTCGATTTTCCGCAGAAAATCAGATTCCGGCTACAATGAAAGTAATGGCTCAATGAAACATTGAATATTTAAAGAAATATATCATACCGGAATCCAATCAATTTCATGCAGTAGATGTCTGGGGGTTTTCTTGTCACGAATAATCGTCGAATATTGAACGAATTCGTTCTTAATATCACGAAACTACATTTGGATTCATTTTTTTTTGCAACTAATTCCTCATGCACTTTGATGAATCACCGAATTTCGGTTGTCTAAAAGTTGTTTACCAAGATTTCGGTAAGTTGATGTCATTAATTTGCTGATTTCGGCAAAACGACCAATTGCTGGAAAAAAACGATAATTTACAAAACCGAATATCAGTAAAACATTTTGATTTGCCGAGAAATCGGAAATAATAAACCGAGAATTTTAGAAAAAGCTATCTTAGCCGAAATAAAATATCGCATTGGCGTTCGTTTTCAGCATCTTTTTTCGCCGAGATCAAAATTAAGTTTTAAGTGTGCAGGTTTTTTTTCTCCAAAATTACTGACGGGCGAGGAATGCATCTCAGACGGTAACCCTATAGTGCCTTCAACCAGCATAGGCTAGCATAGGCACTCAAGGTAACTGTCTTTCAATGAGCGCCGAGTCAAAAAAAAACGCAGGAATTGATAAGTTTTGATACACTTTTGCTGCATTTATTTCATTAATTTTCTTAGTGTCGAAAGTAGCAGTTCGGTCGATGAGGCATGCATGAGTGTTTTCTCTCTTCCCCGACGCCAGCGCCATTCATTCGCACCATTTCGTGACGGTCATCGCTTGCATCATCACGCAGCAAAATCCAATATTTTCAGAAGAGTTGAAAATGCCTGATATTTTGAAGGTAAAATTGTTTCACTGGTTTCGTTGTTAATTCGCATGAAAATCATTCCGATAGTGAAATCGTTTTGTGTGTCGTCCGCGGAATCTCAAGAATGCGATCGATTTAGAATGAAATTGGCGTGAATTAGTGATTTATTGGAAACTTTTCGCTCTTATCAGAAGTCCTAAGTCGCAGGCAGGAAGAGAAAAAATTCCTCCGTTTGACATTTCTATCGGACGGGAGTCTCAATCGAAATCGAAGTCGTTTGAGGATTTATTTTCCAATAGACCGATTTCAGGCACTTAATTCAAGTGGATTAGTTTGCTTTGATTTTGTTCATATTTTTGGATTTTCTGGGAGTGTTTTGTTTTCTTTGAAAGTTTCTACATGATCGCGTTACGTGGTTGATATTTTGCTGTTTTTGTTTTGTGACGTTCCTGAGACGCTGATAAAATGACAGATCGTTGTTTTGATCAAGTGAATTCTTTACAGATCGCTGGTGATCACATCCTAATATACGAAGCGTACTATAAACAGGTAGGTGTAGTTCGATCCATCAAAATGTTGAATATTTGGCATGAGAAAAAAATATCGTAAGAATATTGTTACGTTAGGGAGTGCAGAAACCAGAGAGCATGAGAGTATCCGCACATGAGAGAGTAGCACTTATGTGATTCTGTAGTATTTTGTCTGCTCTATCACGTTGAATCCCCACCCACACTGCCACTAGCATTAAATTTTATGTTCCTTGCTAACGCATCTACCAGGGATGCCATAAGAATCACAGTTTTGAAAATTACTAGAAAATAAAAGTTAGATATCTGATAGATTTAGTTTTGGCATAATGCATCAGACATGTGTTCAAGCATCAATCAGAACTCTATTCGTCTTGAGTGTTTGTAGTATGCCATGACCGACTCTAAAATTGCCTAGCAACCTCGAAAAATTGGATGAAAACAATTGGAACTAGATTAAATGAAGAATATTGAAATGTGAAAATAATTCTATTCAAGAATGAATGATACTGGTAATACCTTGCAACACTTGTCCGTCTACTCACATTTTACGTGAGAGAACCTTCAATGAATCCCGAAACAAAAATCAATAATACTTGTTATTCTTGTTTTATACACACTTCGTATCCTTCTCTGTTTAATACACCGTGTATTCATTGAGGAATATTACCATTGAAATTTGATTTCATGTAACTTTCTCTCTCTCTCTCTCTTCTGTTTATTACCTCACGTGCACTATCTACTGCTTTAAATGTACTAATATTGTGCTTGTTTTTTTTTTCTTAGCTCGATCCCAAAGAGACCAATGAGATCGGTGCACTCGATGCAGCCAAATTTCTCAAAAAATCCGGATTAAGCGATGTTGTCCTCAGCCGAATATGGGACCAGTCCGATCCCAGCGGCCGAGGATTTCTTTCAAAGGAAGGTTTTTTTGTAGCATTGAAATTGATCGGACTGGCACAAGAAGGCTCCGAATTTAACATGAAAAACATCTACAACGAACTGCCGAAACCACCAAAAGTGGTATGTTTCCTATCAATGATGAATAGATAAAAGTGAATAGTTAAAACCCCCAATTCAATTTTACAGGGAGACTTACCGAAGGTTCCGGCTCAGGTCAAACTAGTTGCCACAGAGAACAGCGATTGGTCTATCAAGCCAGAAAAAAAGCAACAGTACGAGCAATTGTTCGAGTCACTTGGGCCCATGAATGGTTTGCTTCCCGGGGCTAAAGTACGCAACACTTTGATGAATTCCAAGCTACCAGTCGATACACTCGGTCGCATTTGGGATCTGGCAGACCAGGATCGCGATGGCAGTCTCGACAGGCATGAATTCTGTGTCGCAATGCATTTGGTGTACGAAGCACTAGACAAACGAGCCATTCCAGCAACTTTGCCACCACAGTTACAACGCAATGCGTCTAATATTGCCAATAATAATAATAATAACGGGTTTGATGCGTTTGGAAGTGGCGACGGCGGTTTCGTAGCAAACTTCCCCACAGATATTGCACCTCCGCCAATAGTTCCTCCCCTTCCAGCGGTTGCCAGAGCAACACCACCGATCATTCCACCAGCACCTTTGGTTCCACTGATTCCATCAGGGACCGATGCTACAATTTCAAATAATGCTTGGGTAGTGACAACCCTGGAACGATGTCGCTTTGAGGAGATATTCAACAAAAGTGATACCGATCGTGATGGGCTAGTCTCTGGACACGAGATCAAAGAGGTGTTTCTCCAGTCGGGTCTACCTCAAGGTGTGCTGGCGCTTATCTGGGCTCTGTGCGATACTAATCAAATTGGTAAACTCCGGATGGAGGAATTCTGCCTTGCTATGTGGCTTGTAGAACGAGCAAAAAAGGGAATTGATCCGCCAGAGGTACTGGCACCGAACATGGTTCCTCCCAGTTTGAGGAAGAACTCGATGGTAGCACCACCGGTAAGTGCTTTAATTGTAATTTATTTGAGACAGCTGAGTACAATTTTTTTTCACCACCGAAAGGAACCCAAACCGACGTACAGTAATCCCGAGTTAGAAATGATATCTAAAGAAATCGAGGAACTGGCCAAGGAGCGCCGACTGCTGGAACAGGAAGTCGCCCAGAAAGAAGCTGATGTTCGAATAAAGAATGGAGAAATGAAAAGTTTACAGGTAACATCCCGGACTAACCTTGGAACGTATGTCTGCAGATCTAATCATGTATTTTCCTATTTCTAGAGCGAGTTGGACACACTGACAGCGACACTGAAGCAGTTGGAGAATCAAAAAGGTGAAGCTCAGAAGCGACTCGACGATCTCAAAAACCAGGTTAGTGATACCTTGCTCCCATCGATATTTGATTCTATACTCAAGAATCTTTGCCAGTTTATGATTTGGTAGATTTCATTTATTTTACTTCTATTATAATCTCTACCCTTTCCTGAGAATATTCAAATTAGTTTGAATAACAAAGATGCGCCGACTAACAACCAACAATAATCGATCGTATCTTTATGAAATAACTAACCAAACACATTAGCAACTAAAATCTCTAACAGCATGGAATATGAGCTTTGATTTCCGATTAAAAACATTGATTTTCAGCCGCGTCGAGAACAGGTTGCTTGCAGTGACTAGTATCAGCTCGTTGATAGTAGTTGATGCCTGTTTGAAGAAAACTTTGTACACTTACTCGCCAATCCTGCTTTGCTGCATGATTGAACAGACTAAAGTTTCTTTCTGACTGTCTTTATTTTTCCAACCCTAACTGTTACGTTTCCCTACGGTGTGCGTGTTCTTTTTTTTTTATTTCGGGTAACTATATCTAACCGGTGCGGCGTTGCAATTAACATCGGGTGTGTTGACATTGAAACAACAACAACAACAATGCTATGCGCTACAAACATTGCATCTTGTGATGATACCTTTCTTATCAACCGTACTCAAATCACTGTAGAAAGTTACGGTAGATACTGCCATTGCTAGTGCCCGAGAGCAGGTTAGTTTTAGCTTTATTTTGATTTTTCTGTCGTAGTTTTTTGTTTTGTTTTTTTTTTCTCTATCTCTGTATTGTTTCTTTCCTTCGTTGAGTTTTAAGTTATGAATAGTTTGTGCATTCTAGCTTTCGACAAACTGCGTTTATGATTTCAGATTATATTGTTGTATGAATTTCGGTACTGTTTCAGTTCAATTAGTTTTAGAAGAACAAATGTATAAATAATTGAAACCATCGATTGCTTGTTTTTTTTCTCTCGTAAAATGATATATTTTTTTTGTTATGATATATTTTCCTCTATATTTTTGAAATTGTGAATATTTTAGATCATCTCTCGCCTTTGTATTCGATTCAGCACCGGCAAAATTCCGTGCACGGACGCTAATCGGTATTCAATGCGTTAACTTGGAAAGGAGTAAATAGACCTTTATGTTAATTTTAACATTAAAATGAAATATTTAGATATTCAGCTATTAAGGAAATTAGTAGAGTCTTGAGTAAAAGATTTACAGTTTAAAAAAGCAAGTAGTCGCTCAAACTTGTACATTTACTACTAAAACGGATGACATTTACTACTAAAATGGATTACTACTAAAGCTTCGACATCATCACTCTGTACGAGTTTTTCTCAAGCGAAATATTCAAGTTTGTTTTTCTCAAGCAAAAAGCTCTATCAAATCGATTGCAGATAGATGCAATAATCGGAAACTCATTATACCGTCTACGTTTCATTTTTTTTAACAGTTTTAAGATAAATTTTGATCTTAACTCCCGAACCAGGTCAAAGGCGGCCGACCAACATCATTCTATATTATGTTCAAAACTCCGGCGATACAATTACGAAATATTATATTGTCACTTATTTTTCTTGAAAATAGTTAAACCGGTTTCCAGTATCCAGTGCTGGTGATTGCCGATAATTTGGCAGAGAGCGGCTCGATATTTTTCAAGATTGTATACAACATCATCAATCTGGTAGATGGTGCTACAAGAACTTGTTGCCTCTCAATGCATGAACCGTGAAAGATTTTTTTACATTTCTTCCCTCCACCTTATACTATGAGTATTTCACGGCCTTTACCAAAAATAGATACAGTTTTGCAATGATCGGCGTTGTGTAGAA
The DNA here is from genome assembly GCF_030247185.1 of Malaya genurostris. Classification (NCBI taxonomy): domain Eukaryota; kingdom Metazoa; phylum Arthropoda; class Insecta; order Diptera; family Culicidae; genus Malaya; species Malaya genurostris. The sequence continues at coordinate 281,424,964 of NC_080571.1, forward strand.
TTTACCAAGAGAGAATCGCAAGTTGACAATTATCGCAGTAAATCGAATCGATGATTCGATTGATGATTCTCAAACTAGGTTTCACAAACATTTTCATAGACACAACTTATACAAAGGTTATACGCACATATTTAGATTATGCGGCAATAGGAAAATGCTTCTATCGCAATTATCAATTGCACATATAGAAACGGATCGCGAAACGAGAATAAGCGACCGTTTGTTGCTTCAGAGAGAATCCCCACAGCAGCGTGCTAACTCGTGATGCTCAGACAGGTCATTGAGAGAAATTCACTCTCGCACTGGTGTCCATTCTATGTTGAATGAACCATGCCGGTTTTTTGTTGCTGAGATGATATCCCTCTTTCTTTGATGACACTGATTGAATCAAGTGAAGAGTTGCTAGAGAGCGTTCTTTGATACGATAAAAGCCATCCTTGCATGCGAATGAAATTATGTAATGAAAACCGCTAAAATGTTACCGCTAAGACGGGACTTGAACCCGCATCTAACTCCTAACCGTGAAAATTGTTTTACCAATTCAACTACCCTGCATATGAAAATACATGAAGAAATAGCCCAATTGATTCGAAAAACCTAGCATGCCTCGCTTTACTTGGCCACCACAGCATTCAATTATAGTTCTATTCCTATGGAAACACATCAAACAAAAAATCAATACACACACCACATCACGCGTTTATCTTCACTTCAACTTTGCCATCCGACGCTCATTTGAGATTTGCAGGGTAGTTCAATCGGTAAAACAATTTTTCCGGTTAGAAGTAAGCTACGGGCTCGAGCCCCGTCTCTGCGGTAACAGTTCAACTACCTTTTACATTAAATTCAAATATTCAGATGTTCAGTCCTTAAGGAAATGAAAAAAATTAAATAGTCGCTGAAATTTTCTACATATTCTATCAAAACGAACGATTTCTTCGTCATTATCGCTCTATACGTTTAAAAAGATCACGTTATCTGTTATACAATTTGAATGACCTAATGGTTAAAACCTCTATAATCGAAACAAAAAAATTAACAATAGAAATAACCGCACGTAACGAATTACCATGTTTTAATCCAATTATTTTTGTGATGTTCTCTTACAAAGATCCTGAATTTCATCTGTATCCGACCTCCGGTTCCAGAATTACAGGGTGTAAAAAATAAATATGTCACTTATTTTTCTCGAAGATGGTTAAACCGGTTTCCAACAGATTCGGATGTGAGGGCCTAATATCACGTAAAAGTTCAGATCCTGGTTCCGGGTCCGGAGATAAAGGGTGATTAGTGCCAAAATATTAATTTCAACAGTATTTTTCATAAGTGACGTAGTGATGAAAAATTGTCTAAAAAATATCTATAGAGTACAGATCGTGACAGACGATGACCAAATAAACTTTTTTCAGTTATATCAGTATTCAGTTTCTGGTACTGTGAACACCGAAAATAGTGAACAAAATCTTTAAACTAAAACGCACTCCGATTTCTTAAAGATAGCTTTTCATAAATTTAGAAACAAATAAAAGGTGAAATGGGTGACTTCGGTTACACCGGTTTACGAATTCCGATTCCAGAGGTACCGAAAGTAGTGGTATTTAGGCGAGAGCACGTGAGAGCGATTCATGCGAGTAGAATGTGGTGCACTCGAACCAGCTTCTTTAAACACAAGCGCACCCTCAAAGTCTGTCTATTCGACATAGAAGGAGGAGAAGTGCGCTTTCCTTTTTGTGCGGTGTTCGCCGGCTGCATCCTCAGTGTAGGCATGAAACTTACACGCTGGTATCATTCTAGTGAAATGCCATCACTGTTTGTATTGTTTTGATGAAACACGGTTTGAGGGGCGGGTACGGTCTAACACTTTTGAAAAATCATTTATTATTTTCTTCATATTTTCTTATAGTCAAATATTTCGAGAATTTTCTGTGAAATTTTCAAGAATATTGGAACGAAACTCTGGAAGTTATGGACCCTTATCTATGGCTATCTCATTCTACGAAGAAGCAAGAGCTCGGCGCACAGGCCCAAGATTTCTACTTCGATTGACTTCAAAACTTGACAAAACATTCTTGAAATGTTTCGTTATAATAAATTATAAAAGAAAAAATATAATGTTTGAAAATGTTAGACCCTAAGGGCTCCCTGGAGTAATTAATTGTTTCCATTAATTTTATAGACAAAAACCTTTAAACGCGTTTTCCTCGAAAGCAGGTTTTGAAAGACCGTGTCCGTCGTCATTCAAAAACTACTGCACCAATTTTTTTCAAATTTTCTTTTTCGGTGTTTGTTACTTTGGGGAGGTTTAACAGCTCATGAAAAATCGTAGTTTTCACATTGAACAACCACCAAAAACTCAACAAATTAAAAAAAAATCAAACAGAAACGTTGGGGTCTAGAAAAACCTCTACTCTAATTATGCTGCGTTCATTTGTTCACTTCTGATTAGTCTGCGCTGAGATGCAGTGGACACCGCAAATCATGATTTTTAAGAAGCGTTCTCAAAAATACCTCTTCACCGACTGACTCGTAACATTATTTAGGGATCTAAATACTGAACCTGAATTTTGGACGTGGATTCTGGAACTGAATTTCAATTTTTCAAAAATTCTGATTCAAAAGGCAGTTCGAGAAATCTGATTCAGAAGTAAGTCAGTTCCAGAATCAAAATTCAGTTTCAGAATCCAGAATTCAATGTTCAGAATGTAATACCAGAATTCATTTACAGAATTCCGCTTCTGAATCCAGGTTCAGAATTCAGTTTCTAAATTTAGTTCCAGAATTCTGATCCACAATTCGGTTTCAGAATTCAGGTCTTGAATTTAATTTCAGAATCCAGCTTAAAAATTGAGGTTCAGAATTCAGTTTCCGAAATAAGTTCTGAAATTAAATGTCAGAAACTCGGATCAAAATTCATCTCCAGAACTGAACTGAAAATTTAGAACTAAATTCTGAGCTTGAACCTGGGGATTGAATTCTGAACTCTGGATCTGAATTCTGAAATTGAACTCTAGAGCAGAATCCTGGAGCTGCTAGTTTCTGGAATTGAATTTAGGAACAGAATTCTAAACCTTGGTTATGCACCTAGATTCTAGAACTGAATTCTGATTTTCGATTCGAAACATGGATTTTGCATCTGAATTCGGGAAATGGATTGTTTAACTGAATCGTGGAATCTGGAACTGAGTTCTGGGGACCAGGAATCAAGATTCTGGAATTGTCTTGCTCAGTTAACGGCGCGGACTAAAATAAATGAAACGTGTTAAATTCTCACCTTTTTTACCTGACAGGTAGGTATAGTGAGAATGATACGTCGTAGACTACATTAAAACCGTCGTCCGAGCACGAGAAAGGCAAACACGCATCAGGAGTTTACCTCTATGGTTTACTGGAAGTTTTATCGTGAATTGTTGATCATCGATATATTCAAGTTAATGAAATTTGATAACGATCTATGAGAACATTAGATCTACCATATGAATTTAAGTTTAAGGATAACAGCCAGAGCAACGTGCCACTTGAGCCGATTTGTGCTAATTCGTGGCTGAGAAAATCGGTGAATTTATCTTCTAGAACATCGAGTGCACATTTTTGTTTCAATATACACATATCAATTTCGCAATTTCGATGAATTGTTTCGAATGGTTTGCAGCATTCAGCTCTCCGGGCCTTGCTTTAAATGTCGGTTTTTACAATGATTTCATAGCCTTTCTGTATGATAACGGTTAAAATAGCTTAAACAGAACCAACAGTTCACTGTTGAACTACAACACCAAACCATATTCATCCTTTTAGACAGCCCCAGAGTTGCAGTTTGTCACGTCGAATGACCTTGACAGACTGAATAAAATCATCGTCAACTGTAATCTGTACTGTAAAGGGGATTGTCCAATGAGACACTCGCTAGTTCTATGACCAAGTAGAAGTGTACTCAGTCAAAGACAGGCGACTCTTTTTGTTTTTTCTCTAATTCTCCTATTCCCTGTTGAAGTAAAAAAAAAAACAAAAAGAATATTAACATACACATATATCAATAAAGTTTATTATTCTTTGTGAAAACTTGAAGCAAATCAGACTTGAAGTTTATTGGAGTAATCGAATATATTTCAACATTTACGCTTTTCGATTATCATTTAGTCGGGGACGGGTATAGCGTGATGGGTTAGTCGATGCCTTTCACGCAGCCCATCTGGGTTTGATTCCCAACCCCGCACATAGGGTCAGAAAGTTTTTCTGGCCCGAAGAGGCGAATGACCTTAAGGTTAAAATCTCTATAATTGAAACAAAATCAAAAAAAAATATTTAGTCATATCAAGCAGTGACAGACGATAATATCAATTGCATCAGCAATCAATGAGCGTCCTGAAGAATGAAATATCGAGATAATTTTAGATTTGTCATACCGGCACTCCGACACTCAATACATGGTGATTTTGGAGCCTGGTTGGCAGCTGTCAAGTGACATAAGCTATCCAATCTTTATCGTACAATGTTGCTAGTTGATAGTGACAGTTACAGCTCTGGACAGCGCAACACGTTCCTTTTGTCTAATTTTACTTTTACCAGAGGAAGCGATCACATCTCAGACTCCTAGGACATCATGGGATAATAACATATGAACACATTTTGACGACCCTAAATGCAGTAAAATAAATATTCTAATAAAATCAGTTCATTTACGAACTAGTTCTTATACGTATAACAAAAAGTTGAAAAAATTAAGGATAAAATAATTGTATATCAAAACAATACTCATAAATGCGGCTCATTTTCGAGTCCGATTAAATTTAACTGAAATCATAAACGCACACTTAAACCACATTCGATTGGGCGGTAATAATCTATTGTTTGGTTAGTTATATCTGCTATGAATTATGAAATGTTCACGTCGAAATGTATTCGCCAACGTTTTCAATCTAAAAAAAAACTGTGTTGTTGGCATTGTTAGAATCGCATCTTGAATTTAATTGGTTGGATCCTCTCGTCTCCCTATAGATTCATATTTTATTATTCTCATTTAATTTCGTTTTACTTCGATTGCGAAACCGCCCATTCGTGTGTCAATTGAGACGAAACGAATGCCATTCTGTTCTGTATTTTCCTCTGCCTATGTCTGTATGTTTGTACCAATAATTGGGTTTAGTGGGTAACGTTCTGGCTTCTGGAGAAGGAATAAAAATATAAATGTCCTATATTTCCCCTTTGTGGACAACACAATAACTTTCTTCTATACTCGCAAAAGGTGAATAAAATTCGCGATCAGTGCCAGAAGCAGGAGGCAACCCTCAAAGAACAGGAAGGCGAGCTGGATTCCCGCCGTTCAGAGTTGCAAAAGTTGAAAGATGAAGAGCAGGCGCTCGAGAGGGAATATAATTCCGGCACCAAAGATGTGGATCGCCTAACATCGCAGCTGCAGGATACGCAGATCGAGATCAGTCAGGTCAAGGCGATGGTTACTCAGATTCAAGAGTACCAACGGCAGATGACCGATGCACTGGCCATGTTCCGCAATGCGATCGAAACTAACGATCCGGTACTGGTGTCGGATTATTCGCTTAAAATTGAACCCGAATTTAGAGAGGCTAAACAGGCCCTGGAAGAAAAAGAAGTAGAAAATGCTAACAAACGAGATCCTTTCGGAGATAATAAAGCGAACGGGTTCGCAGCCACGGATGGCGAAACAGGCTTCGGTGATGATTTCAAAACCAACGGATTTACCACACAGTTCGACACGAGTAACGGATTCCAAAGCACCGGTTTCGACGACGGTTTTACCAGTGCTTTCGATAACAAGAGCAGCGATCCCTTCGCTTCCTCCGCGGTCAGTGCCGATCCTTTTGCTGAATCGAAGGGTTCAGCACCTCAGGTAGTTTCTTTTTTTTTGTTTCGTATTCAAGCAAGAATTGTGTGCAAAATTAAATCTCTTTTCTCTATTTTAGCCCGCTAAGGATGAATTCGGTTGTGATCCGTTTGCCATATTACACGCACCAACCACCGCTAGTCAGATACTCAGTCCCAGTCCGAGTAAATCGGTGGCTCCACCGCGGCCCGAATCACCCAGCCCTGCACTGCCACCGAAGAAAGCAAAACAGCCTCCTCCAAGGCCTGCTCCTCCACGGCCACTGCAGGTTAGTATCTTGCGTCTAAGGATATTGTGCACTTCGTTCATTTCTTAATAATATTTACCATACATACACCTGCAGGGCCCTACACCGACGAAACCAGCACCGTCTGCAATGGACGCATTTGGCGACAGTAGTGGCGGCAGTTTTGCGAATTTCGCCGACTTCGACAATAAGGTGATTGTCAATAATCGTATTATCTATCGTGTTGGCACAAAACCTAGATGGACCTAAGTCGATTGTAGTGTAGCTTGGTTTAGTTTTTTTCTTTAGTTCGTTGGTGTTGCTCGCTAATGACCAAATATTGAATCCGTCGAGATTTTCATTTTTCCCGAATGCTGTTTCTGTCATTATATTCCTTTCACTAACATATTCACTTCCCTCTTTCTACACTTACTACCTTTAGTTCCTTAGTATCTATACTCACTGCATGGTATTATTTAGTGCAATAGTGGTCATCGAATCACCCGTAATCTAGTTTCTATGAACTAATAAACCAAATATTAACCATGTGTGTTTTATTTTATTTGTTTATTGTAGAAATATTTAACACTTTAACACTTAATTTTTGCAAAGTATTTTCCGACATAAAACTCATTATTTATTATTTGTAGCTTCTACTTGAAGCCCAGTATGGATTATTTATTAATTATTTCATGAAACTTGACTTATTAGTACTTATTAGTTGAGCTAGCACATCTGAGTCGAAGATGAAACATTAGAAAAACTGAAGAATGGGTTTATGATAATAATTACGATTTGATTAACAGCGGTTCACAAAAAGCCTATGTTAAGTTTCTGACAAAGTCGACGACTGGTTGTGGATGATGCCCAATAAGCTCACTATCAGCTAATCGATTACGTTTTTTATGCGTTTTGTCCTCGACTCATCAGTACATAGCAGTTCAAATTGAACCCATATAAAAATTACTTTTTAGTATCACGATTTTCTAATCTTATCAATAACCAGCATTGAATAGAATAACAAAGAGAGTCCAATGAATATCTGTGATCTGTGAACTAAATCTTCTCCAATTCGTTGATCTGCTCTGTCTTTACCTCTGCCTTGAAGATTTAGAAAGAACACGTTGTAGAAGATTTAACAAACCACCAGTGTGTGGTCGACGATATCTTATATTAATCTTATCTTCTGTATGATGGCATATCGCAAATAACATTCACAACTAACCTTACTAATCAACCGCTCTCCTACTATCACTTGCCGCTGAGATGTGTTAATTCTGCACGTTCAAGGTAGTCTCAATGTCAGAGCAATTCCACAGTTTGGATAATGTTTTTACTTAATATTATCAGTATCTAACGGGAAACAGATTGGAAAACTGACATATGAACATAATGATGTATGTAATGAAAACCGCGAAAAGGTTATCGCAGAGACGGGACTCGAACCCGTAGCTAACTCCTAACCGGGGAAATTTTTTACCAATTAAACTACCCTGCATATGAGGACACATGAAGAGAAAGTCCAATTGATTGGACGAAACTAAGAATGCTTCGCTGTACTTAGCCACCACGGTATTCACTTACAGTCCCGTATCGACGGAAACAAATTCAACAGAAAACACATACAATGATCACGAGTCTATTTCTACCCATCTATTTTTGCCGCACGATACTGATTCGAGACTTTTGTTTTTGTCTATTTCGCTATCTACGAGGAAATACACGATAGTTTCATCCACAATCGTCACTGCTGCTACCACGTTTGAGATCACACCGTGGTGGCTAAATACAGCGAAGCCTTCATGCCTTTCTCTTCATGTGTTTTCATATGCAGGGTAGTTTAATTGGTAAAACAATTTCCCCGGTTAGGAGTTAGCTACGGGTTCGAGTCCCGTCTCTGCGATAACATTTTCGCGGTTTTCATTACATACATCTTTATGTTCATATGTCAGTTTTCCAATCTGTTTCCCCGTTAGATACTGATAATATTAAAACTAGCTCAAGACGGCTCTACGTCTTAACAAAGACTAAAACAAATCGTTTTTACTTAGTTTGATTCTTGCTCCTTAAGGATACTCATTCGCAAATTCATTGATTACCTTGTTAAATTATTTTCTCATTTGGTAATGATAAATTTAATATGACGATATATTCATATAAACGCAAAAAAAATAGATTCTTAACATGCACCGTAGCGTTCGTATACAGATTACGATTTTTCGTGAAAATACAGCGCATAGGAATCTGTTTACTAAAAATTTCTGTGCGATAAATGCAAATCTTCGACTAATGCACTATAACACTTAAAATGTATTTTTATTATTTCGATTAGTAAACTTTTCCTATGTCAGGCACTTTGCGTTATGTTTAAGTTGCCACTTTTTAACGATTTCAGAAATACATATTGGATAGCACCATCGTTTCTATATAACTGATCCCCATTAAATTAAAATAAATCTTTTGAGGTTCTTTTTTATACAAATGAGTTTGTAATATAAGACATTAGCCTTACTTTAATATCTGCGGTAGATGTTATCCATCGGAAACGGCCCATCGGTCTAACAATTTTTGAATTAAGGACCGGAAAAAGCCCAAGAAGAGATCGTTCCAATTTTTGTTTGTTTGTTTGTTTCATTTTATTAGCGACTTTGACCGTTTCTGGTCATTCGCCGAACTTTCCAATTTTTGATTACCTATAATGAATTAGGCGGTTATCGAATGGTGTTACATTTGTTCTAAAAGGCGAGTAAGGTAGAATTTTCCAACCGTAATTGCCAGCTAGTTTATGTCCTTTTTTTGCAAAATGTGACCGAGCATTGTCGTGAAGGAAAATAACGAACTACTATCTCATGGCCGGTTTTTCCCGAGATCGCTTCAAATGAGTTAATTACGATCGATACATCGATTCTTTGCTGGTATGATCACTCGAAAGCAGTTCGCACTAAGCGCTATCCTTCTGGGTATATGCTGAGACATCAAATTTGTCAACTTATCCGACTTGGTTATGGATTGGAATCACTAATGACGATCAGTGCTGTAAAACTTCATTCAATTCAGTTGAAATCTGATGTTTGCATACACTCACAACCTTCGCTGTCGCACCAAATGGGTATCATCCCGTCCTTCATTCGTTTCTCTTTCTACCGAAGCTCAGTTTAACCACCGTCAGTTTATCTCTTGAAGAAACAGAATATCTCTTAAAATTGAATGAGAGAGCGACCTTCAAGTGAGGTTCATGTAAACATTCGAATTGGTTCAAGATAATGGATGAAAGGTAAACCAGTCATGATAGCTGAAATATCATTTACAAAATAAACATAAATTAAATGTTCCATCTTTCAGTTTTCATTTTTAATATTTCGAAACACATCTCAATGCATTTCAAACAGTCGAAATTATCGATTTTAACTTACTGGTGATAATTGAAAACTCAAATGAGAACCGCCACCCTCTATTTATCATTATGGTCGGATAGTGTTTTGGATATCGAGTTGATGTTTATGGCTATCCGTTCGCACTTGCTCACTACCCACAACTGAGCAAGCAAAACTTCAAGTGACTTGGTCCGGCTATTCAATTGACGATGAATTCTGGGAACTTTGGCAACAAAAGCAAAATGAATACGAAGGAATATGCTGACAGCCAACGACCATAAATTTCATTTTCATCGAATAATATTCGATTGAAATGAAATTTTACCGCACTGATGACAATACAATGCAAAAACAGCAACTTTTTATGCTGCTACAGCGAAATTTCGGAAATGAAATATCATTGTTCGATATTGCCTGGCTTCAACTAGTGCGGCACCTAATTTCTAACCTTTTCGAAGAGCCTCAATGTTTTGAAGGTGGTTTCCTGCGTAACGCACTATGGTACAGTTACGCTTTCTTGAAAATGGCACGGATTAGGTTACCTGCAACATCGCCAGTTTATCGTTTTTGAATGTCAGTTTTGCAATGACTGAGCGGAAACGATGTCCAGCCAGCGACTGGCACCATTAAAGAAGGAGAAGCGATTATAAATACACTCTCCTACTCAATGCTTGATCGGAGAAATAGGTATAAAGCGAGAAGACTAGTGTTTGATGAACAGAGAAGATGTTTGGATATAAGGTATCGGTCGGGTGACGGCCAAGATGTAGACCATGTTCGATGTACGCGCTATTGTGTCTGACTGGCGTTTTAGAGTGACTAAAATAAGATCAGTCATTGCAAAACTAAACTTAGTTATGACGGCTTTACGTCAAACAACTAAAATTAATAAATCGTTTTTGAATATTTTTTATCTTACGGAGTGTTGCGTACCTGGAACTTTAACTAATCATTGTTTAATTGTTTGTCGAGTGACGACGCCGCGGCTTACCACCCCAAAATTTTTCAGAGAGAATCGATAGGTTTCAGTCCCTTCTTCACATAGAAAAATATGTGATGTCACATGCTACCTTGATCAAAAAGTTCCCGAAATTTATTCATAAAATTTTTAAATACAAGATTATTCATCAAAACCGATATCGTTCCCTTCAAAGTACTCCCCATTGACTGCAACACAGTTATGCCAGCGCTTGATCCAATCCTCGAAACATTTTTTATATTCAGTTTTCGATATGACCATCAGAGCCAACTTCGATTTTTCCATAATTTCATCTCGGGTGCTGAAACGCGTTCCACGGAGCGGTTTCTTGAGTCGACCTAATAGGAAAAAGTCGCAGGGAGCCAAATCAGGTGAATTCGGTGGTTTCTGAATGGTATTCGTTTCGTTTTTAGCCAAATGTTCACGGATAACGATGGCAAAATGCTTTTTATGTCACAAACTTGAACATGATTTTGTTAACACAAAATGTCAGATGTCGTAACAACAACATTCTTCCTCTATGCCATCGAAAATATGATTGGCCATTTATGAATAAATTTTCTGCAGTGTGAGAAAACTATAAATAACTTTAAAGTTAAGTGTCTTCAAACTTTTTGAATGAACGAGAATCGTTTGCTTGCCTTTCTTGCACCATTGAAGAAAAACCATGTTCTAAATTCAATCATTTCATTAGTAACAGGTAAAATTTTTGGTACCTGGGTAATCATGGTGATACTAAAAACGCCATTCACGCCAAGTTCGCATTGAAAAAGAGTCAATTTTCAGTAGCAGAAACTTTGCATTTAAATAGAATGCATTTAAACTTGTTTAACAAGAAAGAAATTCAACAATTCGGTTCTTCTAAAATCCTAAATTCGATTCTAAAGGCCTACTTGATATTTTCTTTCAATGAAATGTTAGTGTCAGAATTCATGTGATTTGCACCAAAACAGTTCCACGGCAGGGTTATTTTTTTATTGATTTCGTTAGTGCCGCCTTATTGACCGCCGCCGAGTAATGACGCAGTATTTAAAGAGAGCCTTTCCATGCAGCTAGCGTCACTATTGATTCAATTCGAACCGTGCGTTGCTCGCCGCTTGCCCTGTGTTTACCAGAGTCCAGCGTACGGAGCAATTATAAAATTTGATTTGTGCCGCATTTGAACCGTAAAACTGGCTAGTATTTTCAACAATATTCAGCAGCAGATGCTTTGCATTCAAGAAAAATTCACCCGATTTTGTTTAATATGGAATAAAATTAACAAATCGACTCTTCTAAGTATTTTTTGATTTTTTCTATCAACGAAAATCTAGTGTCAGTATGAATTTAATTCGCACGTTGAGCAATTTAGAAGCTGTTTTTCTTTTGCTTCTGCCCCGCCAGTACACGAAAAATTTAAAACTTACACAATTCATCAAATCAATGAGAACGATTAAGGGGCGGGTAGGGTCTAACACTTTTGAAAAATCTTTTTTATTTGTATTTTATTATAGTAAAACATTTCAAGAATATTTTTTTTTATTATAGTAAAACATTTCAAGAATAGAATATGAAATTTTCAAGCCTATCGGAACAAAACTTAGCAAGTTATGGGACTTTATCTTTGCCGATCTCATACTGCGGAGAAGTAAGAGCTCGACACACAGGCCCAAGACTTCTGCTTCGATTGACTTAAAAACTTGACAAAACATTCTTGAAATATTTCATTATAACGAATTGTAAAAGAAAATATATGATTTTTTGAAAATATTAGACCCTACGGGCTCCCTTGAGTAATAAATTGTTTCCATTGATTTTATAAACAAAACACTTTAAACGCGTTGTTCTCGAAAGCAGGGTTTGAAAGTCACGCCATCGTCATTCAAAAACTATTACACCAATTTTTATAAAATTTTGCACACACTTTCCACATATAAAAAATCACACCCCAACGTTTTCCTTTTCGTTGCTTTGGGGAGGTTTAATAGCTACAAAACGGCGGATTTTTTCGTGAAAAATTCGTTTCTAGTTTGAACAACCACCAAAAGTAAAAAAAAAGAATCAAACAGAAACGTTGGAGTCTAGAAAAACTTTTACTTTTACTATTCTGCTTTGATTTGTTCACTTCTGATTAGTCTACGCAGAGGTAGAGTGGGCACCACAAATCATGATTTTTAAAAAGCGTCCTCAAAAATACCTCTTCATCGGGTTTTTTCTCAATATTTTTCCACGAGAAAATTACAAAATATTGTTCGAATGATGCTTTTTATCACGCAAAACATTTGAATTTATTCTGTTGAACGATAACTCTGAAAAATCGACCCCACCCTCCAATAGACTGATGATTGGTTCGTAACTGTCGAATGTTTCTTCGAACTCAGATCGCTAACTGCTGTTAATAATAACTTTGTGCGGTGAAAACTTTTGTATATCGCTTATATATTTCGGGCAAAATTAATAGAGTATAAGAAATCTTAGTTATACTTAAATATTATTAACAGAAATAACAGGAGCGCAGGATTAGCGATGGTGATCTGATGATCTCAGCAAATACTGCGAACAAACAAACTCTTCGTCTTCTGGCTTCTTGAGAGAAACTAACTCATGTACTTTTGTTACTTCTATAAATCAAATTCCTACCAAACAGTGTTTAATTGGGTTTAATCGAAATAGTGCATGAGAGTGAATCAACCAGCTGGATAAAAAATAAGTCTTGTAATCAATATTCAACATGAAATATTTTTTACTTGAAAAAAGTCAATGAAAACTGAATATATAATCTTCAACTCTATCTAATCCAGTAAAGATAGTTGCTGGCTATGAATTATTTGGTTAGACATTCTCTCTTACCGACAGAAGGAGAATCAGTTGTATGGGTGAACGTTCTTCGCTCTCTTCTATTCTTGTGCCTGAATAGCTAGTCCAATGAAATAACAAGACTAGATCATAAATCAGATATGTTCATGAATATTACACACCGTGAAGCATGTTTATTCATCTTCACTGCTTCGTTCATCCAAACCATGCTTGACAGATTGTGATGTGATTTTGCACATGTAAGCATTACACTCTAAACCGGTTCTTACCAAATTTCATCGTTTAACCCATGCAAAGAAAGTGGATTTTTTCGAGTACAGTCATCAGCCCGTTGGAGTAAGAAAATGATTTATTTTCTGGTGAACTCGGCGGAATGGCTTTCGGTGAACTAGAGACTCCTCTGTTGTTGGAAGATGCCAACAACGAAGCTATTTTATTAGACAAGTAAATAATATCCTTGAAAGGGTTTTTCAGGACACAATATATGCTTTTATTCAAAGAATCAGATATCTGGAATTTTTGAAATTTGACTAACAAATTTTCAAAACCAGTCGAGCTTGGCTGAGATACTTTCAAGAAAACCGTTAACATACCCTTTATTCTAAAAGTCTTTAATTTTGTTCTAGTATAGGACGAATGATCCGAATTTTATTCAGTTTAATGAGCTATGCTAGTTCTAGGATGAAAATTATAGTATAAAACTTTTCTTTCGTTTCGTTTTAATATGATTTTCTTTAACAAGTTTGCCTGTTTGCGACCATTGCTAGAAATTTCGCTATGAATGTAATATGTTCTGTATTTATTTCCCCTCGTAGAGTGTATTAGGCCCTAACAAATGAAAAAAACCGTATACCAAATCATCTGATTGTGCCAGTTTTAACATTCCCGATGAACCTGCCTCGTCAATACTGAAACCGACTCTCTGTGTTTTTTTTTCTCTCTGCTAACTTTCCTCCACAGTGAATATCATCTAACAATTGAAATTAACAATATTTTACTAACCATTGCCCCCAGCTAGAAGCAAAATCAATAAACGTGTTGCAAATCATTTAGAGAGACCCGCAAGCTAAGAATCAACAGAATATATCTCACAAGCAAAACTCACCCGGTCAATCAAACCTAGAACGAGATACCATGCATTTATTGTACAATGTGCGAGAAACCAAAACCAATACCTAGATAGGCCAGTGCGAGCTCCGTTGTGGATAATTGAATGTGTTATTCTAATAACGTAATGTTGAGAGTAGATGAAGTCCTTCGTGACCTTTCCAAAGTCATCAAGAAACTGTTGTTTAGGGTACCAAAAGAAATTACAATAACATAGCGCGTGAAACGAAATAAATGCCGTTGTATCCATAGATGGAAACTCATAAATCAATAGGATCAACTTTGCATCTAAGGTAGTTGAGTCCCCTCAGTAATACACGACATCTCCCACAGGTTCGAGAACGGCTATTGTCGAACATCTACAACCGATCAGGTGACTATTCAGAAAAAAAATGGTTTAGACAAAATAGGATCAGATATTAAATCGGGAATAGCAAGGGATATTAATTAATACTAAAGAACACTACTTAAAAACAAAAACCAAAACAAAAAAAAAAGATATTAGCTATAAATATATTTACTCTATCGATTTAGTTATTGTTGCGGAACTTTATAAAAGTAAAGTATTTACCGAATTCTATAGATGGTACTGGAAAGAACACGGAAGTCAATCGTTCTCGACTAGGGCCGATGCATCGTATAAGCAAGCAACCCGCGCAGTCGATTCGACAGAAAATGCAGAAAATTATTAGGAAAGCGGTTAGTTGATTAGTTTTTACCCACTTGAATATTACTAGCGATAAGATTGTTTATTAACAACATAGATTATTTACGCTTGATCATCCCATCAAGTCTAGACAGTTTATCTTACTTCATGAAGCGAACAAAACACCTAGAAAATGAAAAAAAATCTCAATGATCTCATATTTGCAACTTTTCGGAGCTGAAACTCTGTTCCTTGAATGATAACTACTGCACTGATTTGATGTTTTTTACGGTCATTATACATGTTATGGAGTGGAAATGGATACCTAATTAAACTTTCAACGAATTATCAATGTGAACGCGTGTACTTAGCAAAATCAGTATCCTAAATTTCATCCTTTCTATATCATTCGCGTAGACTTTTTGTTCGAATAAACCAGCGAAAGACAAAAACTTTACCGAGCAGGAAACTATCAGAAATGTGCTATGCATTATAAACATTTATGCCTTTTTGTATGGCTGCTCTTAAAATATCAGTTCGAACGAATTTCACCAACAAACATGTTGGTACCTTACTCAATACTTAGTTTGCTAATATGTAAAATATACGAGCAAATGCGACAAACTTCTTCCATTTCTAGTGTTCGAAAAAAAGGCAATCTTTTGCTCTGACGAATGGTTTTCGTTGTGATGATTCTAACAACAGTATTTGTATTTGTACCGTATATCAAGCATAACTATACATTATGGATAGAAGAAAAAAAAAAAAACTACGAAAACGCGCGAAAGCGAGGCAAATCTGTTTTTCCTTTAGGCTTAGCTAATTGCAGAAGGTATTTAATCACATATTTATCGGTATTCATACACACAAGCAAAATCATCAAATACACCATCGAAAGACAAATAAAAACAACACACGAATGTAAGTCGAACCTTAGCCGAAACATAAAAAAAACAAAGATGCACTATGCTTGGCGAATCGAATAATCGAAAGCTAACTTGAATGGTGCCCTCCTAAGAAGAAAAAAAGGAACAGCGAAGCTAGCGAGTCTGCAACATTATCAAAACCGGGCTTAATGATTAGCGATTTAAAAGGAACCATTTCGTTTGAATCTGAGCTCTGTAGTACGAAAACACATATATCTGCCATCAAATGATTTCTTCTGTATAAATGCAAGCATCCACATCCAGTAAAGGAACCGGACAACACGGTATGAACTGAGCCAGCATCCACACTCACGCATCCCTCATCGCATCACATCGGACTGGGGCTGACAACATCGTATAGTGTTCTAAAAGCAACTAAATAAATACTAACGCAAAAAAACGCGAGCGACCGGAATGGACCCATCGTCGAGCAACAGCTGCAAAAATAATGTTCTGTAATTACACAAATTAACCTGAATACTAAAACAGAAAATAAGCAATGAATAACTAACCAGGCGTGTGTTTTGAATGTTTGCTATTTTGTTCTAGTTTTGCTTCTGTCGTTTTTAGTTAAGCTATATCACTAACCTAACACACACCTTGTACCACGAATAGATCACCACTTCTAGTAAGTAGCAGCACCTAGGATTGGAACACACAACTCGAAGGTGTCGGTATTTGTGTATTAGAATTCACAGTATACCGAAATAATTAGATGAAGCTGCACTATTATTCTCCGTAGTTTGAGACTGAGCAATTGAAAGTTGTTAAATTTGTAAATATCATTGCATGTCATAGCCCTTTTGTGTAGTGTATCAGGGTAAAAATTCGTACATTCTGGGATTACGGAAAAAACATAAACCAAGTGTAGATCCTTTGCACGACGTTTATAATTTGTTGCCCTGGAGAGCTTCAAATACGTTAAGCTTCCCATCGAAACCTAACGAAACACAGACTGGAAACTGAATGGATGTATCGCAAATGAAAATTCACATTTTTTTTCCATTGGGCAATGATTTCCAATATATCCGCGGAAATAAGTGTTTCATTTTCAGTTCCTCTTATTCTTACATATTGGTCAGTATGTTCCAACTGGATTCGACCTTCTGGCGAATTGCACTCGTATCAATCTTCACTCTTCCAATCACCCCTTCCAAAGCAAAACTAAACAGGAAACTGAGAGTTCATTACATTTCCGTAAGCCGCGAAATTTTATTGTGTTTCTTTTGCCGTATGAGTACACTGTAGTCTCTTTTTACGCGGGGGATACGAACCACCTAATTAACCACTATTAGACTTAATAAAGCTTTTGAGGTTTCCGAAAACGGAAATTTTTTTAAATGCCAAATGTCTTAGAAATGCATGAAACGTTGAAATATAATGTACCCACAAATTTTTTTTTTGAAAAAAACGACTCAAAGACCGCGTACTTCGGAAATCCTCACAGAAAAGTACCGCAAAATTGAAGATTTTTTTTTGAAGCCGAATGTCTTAGAAATACTAAAACGTTCAGATCTGGTGCAATCTAAAAAAAAAATTTGAAAAAAATCGACTTTGGAACTTAGATAATTTGAATCCGCGTAGTAAAAAAACGCAAAATTGAAGAAATGTTTCAGAAAGTTGACTGAAAAAAATTTCGGGACAACTCCAGATCTCGATGTTTCATGCATTTCTACGACAAAATAAGAAAACGGCGTAACTTCGGAAATCCGCGTAACTTCGGGAATCCGCACGAAAAAAAACCGCATAACTTCGGAAATCCGCGTAAAAAATCGCTTAAAGAAGACTTCTGTGTACACCAAAAACTAAAATTTGAACCACACCACACTAATTCCTATCCATACAAAAGATTCAGATACAGATGATCAGCAATTTAGGATTAAATTCTCAATAGTGTGAGATAACCATCAATAACACAAAAGTTTAGTTTGCTCAAACTTTCGGATACAATGAGAAAAAACTCACCACGCATGCTTGCCTTTTTCGCACTCGGACGACGCTCAGCGGTTCGAATTAATAAAAACGTGGACATAAATCAGTAGCTGCCAAACCGTATAGTTGCTTTTAAGAAATTATTTACAAATATATACCGCGTAATTTGATTCCATCCCTAATTGTTCATGGCCTACTTTGACAAAAAATATAACCATAACTTTTTTTTCTGAAGAGATAGAAAATTTTTTTCTTCGACAAACTTTTAGAACTATTAAAAATAGTTTACTTTGTCAAATATACCAAAAGTGTAGGTCGCACCGTTTCGGATATACAAAGCGTTTTTGTGGCAACCCCCTAAAAATCAATATTTTATTCATAACTTGTTTCAGGTTATTTTATTATGCATACTTTGTTTGGAATAATTGAAGAAAATAAAAAATCCCATATTTTTGTTGAAGGTAGTGCATAGGTTTGTTGTTTCCTGGCAAAGTTATACAACATTTTACCTTTTTTTTACCTATGATAAAACCTTACACCGAAGCGAAATATGCAACTTTATGCAGCTTTTACAAAATTTATAGGAAAAGATATGCCCAATACTATAAAAAAATTCTAAGTGGAACTCGATGGAACTTTTTTTTACGCCATTCCAAAGTTAGTTTTAGTTATTAAATTATGACAACCCCCTTAAAACTAGTTTTCTAATCATAACTTGTTTCAAGTTATTTTTTTTACATATTTTGTTTGGAATAATTGTAGAAAATATAAAATCCCATAATTTTGTAGAAGGTAATGCATAGGTTTATTCTTTTCTGAAAAATTTATACATCATTTTACCTATTTTTACCTAGGAAACCTTGTACAGAAGTGAAATATGCAACTTAATGCAGCAAACTTTTACAATACTTTTAGGAAATTATATTCCTACTCCAATTTATTTTATAACAAGAATATCCTGAGTACTATTCGTGTGACTCATTTTTACTATGGCCGTGCTGAAACCATGCATGATTAAGAAACGGAGGGTGTCACGCATCTGCTATTTCTGTAACTCACTTTTGCAGTGAGCGTAGAGATGGGCAATTTGTTCCAAGTGCAAGTGAATCGAATCTTTTAAAAGAGCTGATAGCTACAGCTCTTTTAAAAAGAACCGCAGCTCACCAGTTCACCGCACTGGTAAGCAGGGATGCCAGGTTCACAGATTAATCTGTGTTCCACAGATTTTCAACGTTTTGCACAGATTTAAAAATGGCACAGATTTTCACAGATTTCTGAAAATGGTCAAAGATTTACACAGATTCTGAAATCGATCACAGATTTTTGAAATGGTTCACAGTTTAACACCAAAAATTACAGAGCGTTAGGAAATAGTGAGCCCTTTTTTTCTGCTTACCAAAATGATTCCGATTAGTTATTATGGAAACGGGGCAACGTGCACAGATTTGGCACAGACAGGTTTTTGGCTTGATAACAGATTTTTTAAAAAATGACCTCGCATCCCTGCTGGTAAGGTGGAAACAAACTACAAGCTGAACGGATTTTCGGCTCTTGAAGAGCGAGTTATGAATGAGAAGAAATGTGTGCATGAGCTTTTGTTCGTTTTTCCAAATGTGTATTTAGCCTTCTTTAACAGATTGAATGAGCCGTTGTTAAAAAGAAATCTCACCTCTCACTCAGTAGGCTAAGGTACATTCAGGGATGCCACTTTTGCAGATATTCTCAAATATGACATAATAATAATACGCAAACAAGTTAGTTCGCATAGCATTGTTCTTTGTGCTTTAATTATTTCGATCATGCATATGAAAGAAAAACGGCGCTCAAAACGAACCTTCAGTTCAATTTAAATGAGCTGATGAGCTTATACATTGAATCGATTCTCTTTAGTGAGCTGATCGGTTCGGAGCTGCTCACCGGTATGAGCTGCTTCGCACATCTCTAAGTGAGCGTCGCACGATCAAAATATCATCTTAAAAAACGTGCTGCTTCGCGATAACTCAATTTATTTACACGTTTAAAAATGAAATCTCTTCGTAAAGGTTTGTACTTTTGCAATACTTTTTCATATTTTGATTGGAAAACATTTTTCCATTTTTTAATATGTTTTGAACTTTTGATAATTTTTCGGATTTTCAATATTTAAACCCCACTTTGAAAAGGCCTAAAAAAATTACATCGAGTTCCACTTCGATTTTTTATAACATTGTTAATTGTCAAAAAGTAAACAATATAAAAATCCCAACAATTTGTTTATGTTGCGCGTGCATGCATAAGTATGTTTATGCGTGTTTACGCGCACTTTGTAGTAGATACTTAGGTAATAGAGGTAGATTCTACGTAGATAAATCCAAAAAAAATTGTTTTTAAAATAAAGTGAATATATATCAAAAAATAATTTGTTTACACTATTTATATCTTCAGCAAATACTTCAAATATTTTTTTTTTTTCAAAATGAGATAGAAAAAAAAATTAGTTTTATTCGAACTTGGTGCTACCCCCTTAACAAAAAATAAGGTGCCACTTTCAAAAGAAGCCTAATATAATCCTGTAAAACTTCTTCGAAGACACGTTAGCTCTTAAAAATCAGTGAAAGTCAGTACAGACTATTGACCGTCTTTTTCCAGTTTTGGACCACTGTGCGACGATTCAGAACCTGGATTCTGGTCCACCTGTATTATTAACTCAATTTATAGTTTAGAATTCAGTTTCAGAATACAGGTTCAAAAGTTTAAATTAAGACTCTGGAACTGAATCCTAACTCTAGAAGATTCCAGAACTAAATTTTCAGAACTGGTTTCTGACTTTTAGATTTTGGAACCGAATTGAATTCCTTAATTAAAGTTTGGAATTCGTATCCAGAATTTTGGAACTGCCTTCAAAAACAAAAATTTAATTCCAGAATTCAGTTTCAAAATTTAATCAGTAAATTCAGTTCCAGATGAATGATGGAATTGAATTCGGAACTTGGGATCTGGAACTGAATTCTGTTCCTTAATTCAGGTTTGGAACTCATATGCAGAATTCAGTTCTAGAATTGAATTCGGAACCAGGATTCATAGAATGAGTTCTTCTCCAGAATCACTCAAGTTATTAAATTAGAATGATATGTCAACATTCGAGTACGTTTTCATTTCGGAATAATTGCATATATTTAAGAATTCATGAATATATCGTTTCCCATTGCTGATTCTCGATCCTTTTTTGATGATGATGATGATGGTCCCACCTCATACCCCTACAAAGGGGTGAGCTGAACGACTATCATCAATCAATCAGTGATGATTTCAATAGAAATTATTCAAGGAAATTTCTAGTTTCAATTATGCAAATCGAGAAATTGGACATAGGTGTTTCAAAATCATTCAATTCAACAGGTTTGAATAACCTAACCTTTAACTAAAATATGAGCAGATGGATGGAAACTCAAAAAATACATGAACTGAATTCTTGTTCTGGATTCCGAACCTGAATTTAGCAACTTAATTCGGAAACACAGATCCCGAATTTAGTCCTTTAATTCAGTTCCAGTTCCTAATTGTTCAAAATTATGGTTCTAGTGCAGATAAATAAATGATCGCGTCCTCCAGTTATGTCTCTGACATTAGCCACCCCTTTTTCTTATTTCGATTGTATTCAATCCATCCATTCAACGATACTTTTCCAATTTTTTCAACATTAATGTGGTATTTTGGTCAAAGGCTCACAAAATATTAGTTTTGCGCTACTGATCACCCAAGTAGCACCTGAAACTTACTAGATGTAACGTGAAGTACCGGGCCTAACAACGAAAAAGTCCATTTTTACCGTGAAAGCTGAGGGTGAAAAATTTGGAAAACCAGTTTCTACATGATACTTAAAAAAAAATATTTGTATACTAATTTCTTCGAAAAAAACATTGTCAATCAAAAACGTGATATTCTTCGCAATTAGGAACTACACCTGAAAATGTGGAATTTATCGATCCATTACACAGAAAGAAATAATGAAATTCAAACGACCTGTAAATCAACAGTGACATGGAATAGGCATTAATGTGAAAACTGTGACTAATCATGTATGTTAACCTTATAGTTGCCCTGAAGATGAAGGGATATTTCTTCGAAACGTCGGCTTTTAACGCAAAATAATTATTTTGTAAAGCAACACTTGACCAAAAAGCCATCTTTCAATAAAGTTTTTATTGAAGACTATTTGATTGTTTCCTTACATATAATAAACGTTTTACTTAAATTTATAGTCAATCTAGTTTTCATAAGTAATGAGAAGTAGTATAGAAAATTGGATATCTATATTGAGTTATGTTTCAAAAATCGGTTCAGAATTGTCGTTGAAGTTGAAAATTATGTGTCTGGTTGAGCCCCACGTTTTTGTCCGGTTTAGCCTTGCACAGACAATTAATTTCCGAAACGCAACAATAATTATATTTTCCACATAATCTAAAGCACTCAATCATCATTGGAATATACTCAAAAAATTTGGAAAAAATCAGCAAAAAAAACGGTTTGACACGAACAAGATTCACATCGAACTGAATTGACTCAGTGTCATCCAACAAACTGACAACTGTCTGTCACATGAAAGCGCCTTTACAAAATCAATCCATGGATCGAAATAATTTACTTATACTTTTTATAGAAGATTTAAGCTGTCCGATTTAACCACGTATCCGATCTCCCCTACACATAAGTTGATAGCTTCAATTAACCTCATAACTGCAATCATTTTTTTTTTTCGTCTAAAACTCTTCAGTTCCGGGCAGTTGAAATTTCTGCTGCTAGTGCAACTTAGTGGTTCGATAAATCTGAGTAATTCCTAATTTTTGCTAGTTCGATTACCGTCCTCACGAGTTCAGTTGATTGAGTTATCATGACAATTCTACCATTAGCAACAAACAAAATTCACCCTTGTAATCTTCAAGCACCAGTGATGCCATTCACAGTTTTACTTCTGTACTGTACATAAAACCTATTTCAAGTTATTCGAACTACAGTTGCCATAGTTAGTATCTTGATTTAAAGTATACGCTAATTGAAAAAAAAATTTCGATGGCCCTATTGTTACAATTACTCCCACTTTCACAACATGTTAATCACTTCAGTTATGAATTATAAGGTATAGAATCACTTCCGGAACTAGTTACTTAAGGGCTGAGGTCAGTGTGTTTTAGGGCGTTTTTGAGGGCTATTTTTAAGCTTCTAACCTGATTTTTTCAGAAACGGTGACGAATATCAAAAAACCCAACTGACGATCTCATAGAAAATTAGTTTAGATTATTCTGTGAAAATTTCAGAATGATTCATTGACATTTGCTGTCGGGAAAGTCTTTTTCCTGAAGGAAGAATTGCATAGCTGAAAACGCCGTCTTTCAATTTGTTCATTGAATATCTCGCCTTCTAAAGCATGGATCAAAAATCTATCCTGACAATGTCTAGATAATTTAATTTAGATGCGATTAATGCATAAAAATATATTTGTTGTCGCGGAAAAAATGAAGTGAATGTTATTTTTGTGAAGGTAAGTCGATTTCTATAGACGCACCATTTTTCTGCTCTTGTTTCCTGGTAACGTAACGAAACATGAGAGTGAAATAAAATCGGTACAGTAAGGCTGCCAAACAAGCGGTAGCTTTATAGGATTTCATGTGATGTGGTCAAACTTTTAACCGAAAGTATCAATACTCTCTTGGCCACCCGGCCACATCGAGAGTCATTTTGCACATTTGCGAGAGAGCATGGAGAGAAATATAATACGCAGAGCGAGTCACGTGGTTCTACGCGACCTACTGGTCTCTTTCTCTCTCTCATGTTTCGTTACCTTACCAGGAAACGAGCAGAAACAATGGCGCAAGCATAGAAATCGACTTACCTTCACAAAAATAACATTCACTTTATTTTTATCGCGACAACATATATGTTTTGATGCACTAATCGCATCTAAATTAAATTATCTAGACATTGTCAGGATAGATTTTTGATCCATGCATTCAAAGACGAAATATTCATTGAACAAGTTGAAAGACGGCGTTTTCAGCTATGCAATTTTTCTTTAAAAAACCTATTTTAATCCACCTAGTGGTGTAATGATGCCTTACTTATATTACTCATTACATCATAAATATAAACGTGAAGTTCGCAAAAACAACTGTTTATTGAATAGGAATAGGATAATTTGTTCGGATCTAATCTCACAAACTCTATAAATCCTGTTTAGCCTGTAGTTCCGGAACCGAAAGTAGTATCCACAACAAATTAAGGAATTCCGTATGAAACTGTAAGACTTTTTTTGGGAACCTATAAGTTAGTGAAAATCTATTCGGCCATCTCCAAGAAAAGTGAGTGAGATCCTTTTTTTGCAGTTTCTAATCACTATTTCCAATTCTCCCGAAACCGGATTCAGATGAACGGAATAGCCGAAGTTGGTTCGTTTGCTACCAACAAATATGACCTACAAATTGGAACAGTTTTGAACGTAGTTAAACTTATACTTACTATCTCATGCTCTATTTCGTTTAAACCAATTAAACTAAATCTAACGAAACGAACCTGCGTTTCTGTTACTCCTGTGTGCTAAACAGCATGAATCAGCAGCATGAAACATGTAGTAGGATTGTTATTATTATTATTGACATCACTACACAACGTGTACGAAATAGAACAAAGCACACCTTGTACGTTTTGTGTTTTCTTCTTCTTTCGGTGTTGTACATATTGTCACTCTATATGGCGATTTGAAAACTTTGACACTCATTGCCCTGTAACTGCGGAACCGGAAGTCGGATCCGGATGAAATTTCACAGTAGGTTTAAAGACAGTATGAACTTTAATTCAAATCAAGATTTGTGAAAATCGGTTCAAGCATCGCAGAGAAATCGAAGTGAATTTAGTTTTAGGAGTTTTTCTTCTCCACTTTCGGTGCTCTCGGAACAGGAAAAGAGGGGACCAGTAGTGCCGAATTAAATTTTTATGCCGACAAACTAACAAGCTCTGCAAACTAGAAGAATTTATCAGACAGTTTTATGGGATTTGTACCTGTTTTAACCATCGTTCTTGGAAAAATACTAATAAAATTGGTAATTTTCCACTTATCACGCTTTAGATCCGGAACCCAAAGTCGGATCCAGATAAAATGTTTCACAAATTTTTAGGATATTATAAGACCTTTCATTTGAATCTAAGTTTGCAAAAATCGGTTGAGTTGTTCCAGAGATAATTGAGTGTAAACTTTTTCTCAAATTTTCGCATATTACCATATAACTCCGGAACCGGAAGTCACATTCAAACGAAATTCAATAGCAATCTATGGGACAATAATACCTTTTATTTGAATTTTAGTTTGTGAAAATCGGTTCAGCCATCTCTGATAAAAGTGAGTACATATTTTTTTCACTTTTTTGGTACATATCATCCTATATCTCCGGAACCGGAAGTCGGATCGGAATGAAATTCAATAGCAGGCTATGGGACTATGAGACTTTTCATTTGAATCTTTGTTTGTAAAAATCGGTTTGGCCATCTCTGAGAAAAGTGAGTGCATATTTTTGTTACATACACACACACACGGACGGACACACACACACAGACATTTGCTCAGTTCGTCGAGCTGAGTCGAATGGTATATGACATTCGGCCTTCCGGGCCTCGGTTAAAAAGTTGATTTTCACAGTGATTGCATAGCCTTTCTATATGAGAAAGGCAAAAAGACTTTCCAGACCGCTAAAGTCAATGAATCATTCTGAAATTTTCACAGAATAATCTGAACAAATTTTCTAAGAGATTGTTAGTTGGGTTTTTTATATTCGTTGAATTATCTAATCGATTAATAAGTTGCCTGCGTGACTGCATGAAACATTTCCGTTAACACATTTTTTCAATGCTTGAGGTGAGTGTGAAAATAAAGTAAAATTGCACACAATTATATTCAACGATTTAACGACATGTCAACACCATAACTAATTTAGTAATTGGATGAATCTATTGATGGTAATTTTGGTTTATTATTTTTTAATTTATGTAAATTTAATGATGTTATTTTGTGCCAACATGGAAAGGAGTGTTCATGAATTCGAAAGACGTTGTAGAGAGAATAGAAATAATACAATTCGGAGAGTTCCTGAACACACTTATTATTTTTGTTTTTACTTCTTTCTTTAAAATTGGTTTTAATTTTTCTTTTTTTTTAAACTGACATACACACACAAACCAAATTCTTCAACCCACACCTAATAACTCCCAACAGAACCTAAAACCTGCCGTTCCAACAAACTCCCACCTAGTAACATCCGCATTCACACCGGCCGTGGTTTTACCACCATCACCAATTGCTGGTCGCGGTACCGGAGCCTCACCATTGCCGGTGCTCTTGGGTGCTTCCTCCATCACAACTGCCACGTCGAGTTCGCGCATCACAGCCTCTCCAGCACCTAGTGAACCGGTAAAACCGGCGGTTCCCGGAACAACGGCAGTCGATTTCGTTGACGATCCGTTTAAAGACTATCGGTACGAAGATCCGTTCAACATCGCCGATCCGTTCGCGGATGATGACGCCGATGGAACGAGCACTGAAGGTAGGTGACATTTGTTGGTTTCTATTAGACATACGTAGACATAGATCAACTATTCTTGAGCGCGGTAAGGATGATTTTCAATGATGATTCAATGATTTCATGCCATGCCAACATGATATTGAAATTTGACAAGATTCGACATTTCAAGAGAGATCAAAGTACCATTGTAATTAATTGGCTCTAGTTAACTAGTTGAATCCCGAGAATGTGATAATTCCACAAAATTTCCATTGACGGTGATAAATATCAATTCAGAGTGTACGCATCATCAAGATCCTGTTATTGTTCGGGGAAATATTTGTTTTTTTTTGTGGCCGATTCGTTATCAGTTATTTAATGTCCCAAGAGTATTTAGAATTTTACCTAGAAGGACTTTTGTTACGAGACAAAAGTGTTATTGGAAATGTCATTAGTACTAAGTCAATACATTATTAAGATTAATATAGATATTTGATTACAACATGATTTAAAATATTCATCGGTTCAAGTATTCTCTCATTGCGTTCGTTGCGATTTCTCATTCGTCTTGTCGTGTTCCAAAGAGAACTAGAACTAGAGAACTAGAGGATCTCGTATTTAGTATCTAATATTCAATTTTTTCGGAATTCTGAGGTATTTCCCCTTTCTCTTCTGATTTTCACAAAACGCTTTGTTAGCATGTTGTTTCATGTCTTTAGCATCTGACCATTCTTTTTCCTAACGAGGGTGGGAAGGACTTATGTTTGTAATTGCAAAGACTGACTAAAATAAATTGGTACGAGGGGAATTTCTTCCATTTTGTTCGCATTCTCTGGATGTCCTTGACTACCCCGCCGCTTCGTCGAAATCGCTGCTTTCGTAATTCCAGGGAATTCAGAGAATTCATTAGCTTGTGAACAGAGATTACTTTGTCCATTTGCTTGCGGATGAACGGCAATACGCACTTTTTCATACATTATTTATGTCGTTTTCGCTTGAGAACCCTTGAGTAGTTTCATCAAACAAACGCTTTCCACGAAACTGTGTTGGATTCGCACTTAGCAACGGGGGTTTTAGCTAACCTGATATAAAAACCAGATTTGAAACTAACTCGTTTTTTAGTTCAACAACGTTGAAACGGTTTGACAGCAGTTGGGGTGGAAACTGGGTTCGGTTTGGCATGAAGTGAAAACGACAATAATAACAACTTGAGATGTCGTTATCGAGAATGTGACGAATATTTTCATTTTCAGACCACGACAGAAAATCGCTTCCCAAATCATAACCTTTTCTCGAGCTTGAAACTTTCTGATCATCCCCATGTCTAGTGGCGAAGTGAAACTTGCAAGTGGGAAGCTACCTCGAGTTTTACGTATGTTTTGTCATTGATCAATGCTTTTTGGCCACGGAAATATGCTTCATGTGCCAGTTCGTATATTTACTGCCTTTGTACGACTTGTATTTTTTCCTTCCTGTTCCATACCGCTTAAAACATGACGTTGTACCTTCTAACCATATCTCGTATTAAAGGACTGGAGTTGACTTTAACGCACCTTACTGCGCAGCTAACGATCTCTGGCTCCAGTTTTTTCATCACTCAAAAAAATCCACACGTTAACCTTATGTGAAAAGACACGTCGATTCCAAAAATGGCTTTGTCACCGGAGTTTACGTGAGCTCATGAACCATCGGATCTTGTTTGAATATGAAATGAACCATATGTCAGAGTTATTGCTGTTGTCACATATCTTTTATGTGTCACTGAATGTGTACTTGAGTCCCGGGTTGGCGGTTCAATGCATAAGGCACTGGTCTTACAAACCAGTTGTCGTATGTTCGAGCCCCGACCTGGAAGGATTCGTAGTGCCAATAGAATCGTAGCACCAGCCATGCAATGGTTCTGTACACTCTGAATCGGCTGCGAAGTCTGTTGAAACAGAAGGTCAAATTCCACTATAGGAACGTAGGCTTGAATGTGTACTTGAATTCATTTTGTCAACCATATGTTCATTTTGTGCTCGCAATATGGCGTCTTTTAAAAAACCTCGATCAAACAACATAGGCCAAATCCTTTTTGACCCTTCTGCGCTATTTATCACAGTGATTTTAGGTTAAATAATTGCTCATTGGTTTTATCGATACTTATGAAGTCTAGCTAATTTCTTTTATACTTTCAGACTTAATATTAGTACCAAGCAGAAGTATAATTTATAGGCAAATGTACAATTTATTGAGTTTACTTAATGGTCCCAAGAAACCAACCCTCTACAACTTATTTGCATGACGGATTGGTATTAGGCGAATTCTGTGCACCAAAAATACGATACTGAAACACAATTCAATTTTTTTTCTACAGTGGAGTTCAAAAGGCAAAACCTTTAGGTTGTGTTCCAGACATCAATCTAATAGTGGATTAACGAAATCACATCTTGAACAACTAGTTCCAGCTGAATGCATTCCTTAAATGGAACAATGTTTGCTTCAGTTCAGCTGTTCCGGAGAAATAATCAGATCATACATTTAGAACAATGCATTCTGTATTTTTGATATTTTTCACCAGTGATTCAACAGAAACGAAATTTTATGTCATTTGAAAGTAAAAATTTCAGAATATCTGCGGGAGAACAAAATTTCATCGCAATGTTCTGTCCAATAGACTATTTAATTTATTAGTTTTTAGTATCAATATACATTATTAAGATTCAATGTAGAACTTAGTAACAATTACATGGAAATAATGTGACTATTAGGTAAAATTCTGGTAAAAATTAAGTTTAGATCACCATAATTTTACAGTACAATTTAAATTAACTTCGTAAAAATTTTACAAAACTATTCTATAGAATCTACGAAAAAAGTCACGTAGATATTAAGTGATACAAATGTGGATTAAGAGTTCATGAGTTCATTCTGTGCTAACTACACTTCACATAAGTATCACAAAAAAGTTCTATGGATAAAATTCCCATACGTTTTCACGGAGGATTTTTCTGAGTGATAGGTTAGCTGATTCCTTTCCACAGTCAGCGGTTCGTTGAGGTTGTTTCCGACATCTTTAGCACTTCAGCCAGCTTGAAAGCGGACTACTACGGATTTTCCTGGGGTTTGTGCGCAATATTTTCTTCTTTCGAGTTCCATTTGACGTTATACTTGAACGCGATCGACTACTTTGATCAAACTTGTACCAGATGTTTTCTATTAGGTTTTGCACGAACATGACATAACCTCACAAAATGAACTTTTTTGACAGTCGACGTGTATTTGTTTAAAAGTTCATCAGAGGTTCATCGTTTCAATGTAAAAATTTCAAGTCGCCTCACACTAAACAGATTTATACAAATATCGCTCCTTGATGCTGGAAACACATACAGGGCAATCTTTTTAGTTCTTTTCACTGTGGAACACGTTTGTAACAGGCACTTTGTCGTCATTTTTCAATTTTTAATTTGCAGTCGCAAAACAAAACAAACACAAGGCAACTGTCAAAAATGAATTTGATTCATCGACAGTTCATTTGTATCGTCATCGTGCAAAACTTAATTAGATTTTTTTATCGTGACGTCACAAATGAACAAGAATTCATCCTTGACAGTTCAGCGGTACTGTTTACAAACAAGCTTAATCAAAAATCGAAGAACACATCTCAAACAATCATCTTTACATATTGCAACTAGTGACTTTCATTTAATAAATCTCAAAAACAACCCGTATCCAATCGTGAACAATTGTTTTAAAACTCTATTTAGGCGATATGGACTGTAAATGGTCTCATCCAATTTGTCAACAGACAAACAAAAAAATCTATGTTTACAAACAGTACTGCTGAACTGTCAAAATGTGTTCATTTGATTGAGGTTAGCAGTGACGGTGAAAAACCTAAAAGAAGTGTAAACAAAGCACTGGTGTGCGTGGGGTGTATGAATTTTTGACGTCCATCACGAAATTCGTTCTGGAGCTAACGACGACCAAGAGGATTATGGATTATTATGGATTATGGATTATGGATTATTATGGAAAACCATTGAAACGCATTATACCGCGATGATTCTTCATCTCCAAAAGTTGAAGTGAGTTGATCGACAATCTGTTGTTGAGATCAATTATGACGAAAGTTGTCATCAATCATGGACATGGAAATTTTCGCGAACCAATTGCATTTTCCGTTGATCCGAATTCTACAACTACCTCTA
Source organism: Malaya genurostris (assembly GCF_030247185.1). Lineage (NCBI taxonomy): Eukaryota > Metazoa > Arthropoda > Insecta > Diptera > Culicidae > Malaya > Malaya genurostris. Next base: position 281,455,522 of record NC_080571.1, read on the forward strand.
GATTCCCCAATACCAATGTTCATGACAATCTATCCACTAGTGTTTGAAAAGAGCAGTTGATCGTGCTAGACGAGTTCTAGTTTTCATCAAGCTGTAGAAAAAGACGCAACTGCGCATTCATACATAAAAGCAACGATGAAATTTAATTATTTGCGGTACGGATTGATCCACCATCCCCCGTATTCTCCAGACCTGACCCCCAGCGACTATTATCTATTTCCAAAGAAATTTTCGTCGAATTCTAATGCCATTGCAGAAACGGAAGCCTATTTTGAAGGCCTTGACAATTCTTTTTTTTCAAAGGGCATCAAAATGTTGGAGGACCGATGACCGACTTTTTCTTTGTTAGACTTCTCATTCCATGCAGTATACAACAAATCGACTAAATTGATAAAAGTTTTCTGAGCACGCGCTCCATTTAAAGTACTCAACGGTACGAAGTTTATGTCTGATTTGTTAAGTTGAAAAAACAGTGTTGCCAATTTATCGAACATAGATTTACTATAAAACGCTAGCCTGGTTGTCACTTTGCTATCGAGAAGGGATACAACAAATTTAAAAATGCTCTCATTGAATAAATCTTTCAGTTTCATGTGTCGCAAAAAAATACTTTCCATGTTATTTTTCCATCGTATTTTTTCAATTACAGACCCATTCTCCTCGGATTCTAATACATTGAACAATAATCAGGCCTCAGCAAGCATGAAGCAGAAAACGAGCGATAGATCAACTGGAAATCAGCTGGAAGATTTGTTCGGAGACGCACGCAATAACAACTTCCTGTTCGGAGCGAACGAAACGGGATTCAAATCTAGCGCTAGTAGTGGCATAAAAAAATCCGGTGATCCGTTCGATGCCTTCAATGATAATTTTAGCAAAAATGTTCCGGATCATTCAACCCAACAAGATTTACTATTCAAAGCCTTTGGAGCAACGGTGGAAAGCTCAACCGGTTCGAAAAAATCCAAAGATGCGTTTTTCGGTGCTGCCGCCGCCAAGGTCAGTCCGTTCGAGGATGAGTTCACCCATGAATACTCCGAAACGAGAGACTTTTCGAACAATAACCGTCGCGTTGTGGAAAAATCATACGCCGGTGCTGCGAAACCAGCGTTCTCGGATTCAAGCGATTTCGCAAATTTTGATGTATTTAGTAATATTAGCAATAATCTAAAAAACAACAACAGTTTGAAGCGAAGTAAGGAAGGAAAACGGGCCGTTCCGACGCCCCCACCAGTGACCAAGTTTAATGAAGATTACTCTAAGGACGACTCATTCGATTCGGATTTACAGGCTGTTCTGGAACGATCTAGGCGGGAACAGTGAATGAATTTTCTATTTCTTTTACAGCGTGAAATTACTTTCGAATATCAGTGAACTTAAGCGAAAGAGAGAGAGAGAGAAAACAGCTGAGGAGAGGTGCATTTTAATACTTAACTTTTACAAACATTTTCCTTGTTCGGAAACAATACTTCTTTGGAATTTACTGCACTTATTTGAAAAAATAGAGAAGCATTTTGTCTTGTACTGTACATTCTCGTCGAATAAACTGACGTCTAGTTGAACTCGTTCAGAACAAAATACATTCTACTCAAACTCAAACTTGAAGAATACAGTATGCGCCTTGAAATATTAAACAATAATTTCTCAGAAAGAATGACATTCGACCACGTTTGAGAAATAATTTCCATTAACTTTTGTATTGTTTTAAGGCGCACACTGTTTACCATACAGGTGGTATTGATCGAGTATTTCATCAACAAAACGGGGTGCATATAGAGCAATATCGTGTAATCTGTTACGAAGAAATTAATCAAAAACTTTCCGATGCTTTAAGCTTTATTAACTATGAAACATTGCCTCACATTGACACATGAACACAACTCGGGGCGTGTTCACAAATAAGTGATAGACTCAAATGCCTATTATCAAGGTTGTAAATATATGTTACTACTCAAACTCTTAGCTTTATTTAGCTCAAAGATTTCAGTATAAAACTCAAACTAAAACTGGTAGAAGTATAATCCCAATCACCGAACACAAACAATTCCGAAGAATCTCAGTTTCCTTTTACTTATCGACTGAACTGATTTATGTCAACTTGGCAAACGAAAACATCATACTACTGACATATCACATTTTAAAGCATCATAGCTTTAATGATAAATTATGCAGTGGAAAGTAAGATATATTCATTTCCTCTAGAGTGTTTTACTAGTGCAGAGTGTTCAGAGTAAAACATAAATAGAGTAAAATTAGCCTGATATTGTAATATAATCAACAGTAGATTCCATGCTTTTGGGCTTGATATTCATATGAAAAAAAAAACAAGAGTCAAGCGGTACTGATAGTACTGAAAAGTATAAAATGTGGTGCAAAAACAGTACGCGGAGTGTGGTTATGTAGCAAACAAAGCGTCAAGAGAAAAATTCCCGGTTTTGATCCTCATCGCATTATATTTCCGAATACGAATGGGGGTCAGACGTTTTAGGCAACCTACTGTTTTAGTCACAATTCAAATCAGTTGTACATGTCCGTTATCGAAAATTCATAAATTATAATTGTTGTGTGGGTATTAGCAAACAAATGTGCTACTGCAAATGTATTATATTAAATAAAAAGTATAATAATAAAGTATATCTATCTTTACGCAATAGAAACAAAATCAAACATCATTTTTGTTTTTTTTTATCAATAATAAAAATATTGAGCAATCCTTCTCTGCTAGGCAAGTTTGGTGGTATGGCAAAAATCATCATCAGGTAAGGTTAGCTGGGGTCATAATTCAACATCAATGTTACATTTAATAAATGTGATCACAATTGCATTACACTCCAAAATTCGATGTTTCACCTCACACAGCAACTCTGTAACCTTTGCCTTCGTTTTCCTACATGCTGTATCCGATTTCCATTACACGCTTTTGATCCAACGATCGTTGTCTTCTTATCCTTCCTAGTATTTTTGATTGGGATAGCTTCGGATTATGCTTGTGAGAGTGTAACATTTTTTTCACATGTCTTCTCTCGATTCATTTCCATCTGACTGGATACATAAACCATTCGCCCTTATTATGAATAACGTCGTATCGTTTTTACGATCGTATTTCATTTGTATTCCTAATAACGCTAGCAAAATCAAAGGTAGCTAGGACTCGGTATTTAGTTCTAAGGGCATGTGATATATGATTTTAGAACTAAATACCATGCGTCTCCATGGGATGATGACAATTTGATGGAGACGCATGCTTTTCCGAATGATTTATTTTTTCAAAGTCTGATATTATACCCGTCCACATTTTTTAAATATCTAAAAAAAAAAAATGCAGCGTAATGTACTCATAAATGATTTATTTTTTATGTAAAATCTAGAGTGGTACCAAAATTGTAAGTGCGATTAAAAAAAATTCGAAAATTTTGAACATTTTTTTTCACATGAAATACATTTTGAAAAATTCTGAAAAAAATCAGAAAGGTTCCCCATAGTACCTAAAATATTTTGCTAGAGGTTTTTGAAAAAAATAAATAAAATGAAAATCAGAAGAACCCCCCTAACTCCACCAACATGGCAGTTAAAGGGTTAAAATTTTTGGAAAATCATCTCCAATATAAACCCTTTCAAACAGCGTATATCATTTTTTTTTTCTGTTTTGGGGGCAGTTTTTATATGAAAACCCGGCTACACCCTTTTAATAACTGTTTGACAGTTAATTTCACTACAATCAGTTTTCACAGAAGTTCGGATATTGGAAGATAATTTTACTATACGGGCAGTATGATTTTTATCGTACTCGGTGACTATTCTGATTTACAGTATGAGTTGTATATCTATTTACAGAATTCTGTAATGAAAATTTACGTAAAACTGACCGTCCGGTTAAAATTTGTAAAATTATTGTAAAATAAAACTCAGGTACCAAAATATCGGTTGTTTCTATTGATTACCGAAAGTTTTCGTCAAAAATATTACCGAACAAAGGAATTAAACCTTAGGGCATATCCAGTAGTGTTCTAGTTCTAGATGCATAAATTATATCAGTTTTAACATTTAAATTTAGAAATTATAACAAAATAAACTGGCAGCCTTAGCAGCGTTTTATCTGTATTATAGAAAAAATAGAACGGCAGCGTATGCCAGTTTTAAATTTGACAGTAGAACTGTTCAAATAAATAAAACTAAAACGGCTTGCAGGGGATACGTTTGTTTCAGTTTCAGTTATATTATAGACCACCCATATGAATCTTGCAACTGCTGAATTTGCTCTTAGTGTGTACACACTAAGATTCAATTCCGTTGTTCGGTAATTTTTTTGACGAAGACTCTCCGAAGAAACCATTCCAACAGCGCCTTTTTCAATATTCCACTGTCTCATTCGTAAATGACCGACACCAGAACAAACGAAGAGAGACGAAGCATTTTCGTTTCTCATCGAAAAATGAGAGAGTAGAATTGCCAACGTCGCTCTATAGCGGACCTTACACGAGTCATTAAAAATGTCATTACTAAAAAATATCAATTCAATGAACGTGTATGGTGCAGTAATGACAAGTTTTTCTATAGCGGCCCTTACACGAGAATTATTTTTGTCATTTTAAATGATGATTAAGTAATGATATTTCAAATTTACATAGAAATCTCGTCATTACTGCACCATACACGTTCATTAAAATAATATCATTTTTTAATAATGACACTTTTAATGATCGTGTAAGGTCCGCTTATAAAATTTGAAATACATCATAACTTAGTCATCAATAAAAATGACAAAAATAATTTTCGTGTAATGGCCGCTTATGACAAGATGAAACCAAACTAACATCTGCAGGGATCATTAGCAGAATGTCAATTCTCATTATTTCATCGATGACGCTTGGCTATAAAGAGTGACTAAAATATGACAAATCGAAGTAATTACATCCCAGGACCTCTTTGGAAACCTAAGCTACTACAAATTCGAGCACTAACAGGTAAAATTCATTGTGAAACCTTTTTCTGTCATTTTCGATTCTTCGCTTCGGTTGAATACCGACACTGCATACTACGGGATTTTCACTGAAAACCACAAATGACTGAAAGTGTAAATGAAAGAGAAAACACAATTTTGAAACTACTGTTCCGCTTATGCCATTGACTGGACATGGATTTCGTTTTCATAGTTTGCAAGCGAAGCTGATGTGACCATAATTTCCCGTCATTTTCGTCTATTTTAAGTCAATGACAATGACTTTTAATAGCTTTGGTCGGTACTTCTGGAACCGAAAACTGGATAACGGCATAGTGACAATCTGAACCGACCATAAACTAATATGACCTACAAAATTTTGTATAATTCTTGTGAGGAAGCCGGATCCAAATGCAATTCAGGAACTTTTAACGGAACCGCAAGAACTTTCATTTGAATCTAAGTTTGTAAAAATCGATTCTGCCATCTCAGAGAAAAGTGAGTGACATTATTTGTCACATACACACATACATACACAACCAACATTTTGTGAATTCGACGAACTAAATCGAATGGTTTATGACACTCGGTCCTACGGGCATCCGTTCAAAAGTTGGTTTTCACTGTGATTTCATAACCTTTCTACATAAGAAAGGCAAAAACTGATGCGAATTTCTCAGAAACACTAGATAAATTCCTCAATATTACATGTATTGAAAGTTGAAGACCGAAAAAACTTACATCTGATATAAAGGTACCCGGAATCCTGTTCCATAAGTACCGGGAATAGCGGTCAAAAACTCCAAAATAAAACTCACTTTTCCCTACGAAGGCTCAGCCGATTTGCTCAAATTTAGATTAAAACAAAAATTCTCACGATCCTCAACAGAACACCTGTCTTTTGATTGGATTCGACTACCGGTTACTGAATTACAGGGTTGTGATTGTTTGAAATTTCAAGCCGTCCAATTAGGCTCAAAATTATTTCGAATGTTAGTTGTTGGCCATACGAAGCTACTTCGGCTATACCGGGATCATGTTCCGGAAGTATCGGAAGCAGCGGTCTAAAACTACAAAACGAAACTCCCACACATTTCTTCGAGATGTTTATTCTCAAAATTTGGATTCAAATGAAAGGTCTTAGGGTCCTATACGAATTGGACTCCGGTTTGCAGATTTGAAGTCGTCATTTCGAGTGAGTCTGCAAGAAACGGGAAAAATTCTACTAGTTTGGTTCAAAACTATATGGATTTGTGAATTTTACTAGTTCACGCCGAAACGAACTTTCCTGTTCCTTGTGACTTTAAGCTGTCGAAGCCGATTTGAAAACCGAGGATGTCCAAAACGGAGTAACCGCATTTTTGATGTACGCCTCTTTTGCAGTTCTTCCTATATAAAAAAGGTCTGGATGTGATTAGGTAGCGCCGTGAGATAATGCAGGTTGCAAATGCACGTGTTTAGCTATTCATGACTTTATTTATTGCATATCCTTGAGTCGAACATTTCAACTCTACAACACGTTTTACAACAAAAAGTTTCGTTTTAAAATTACACAGACTCGTCTTTAGGTAGACTACAAATCATCTCAATATCGTCTAGATAGTTTGCTTCTACACTTAAGTTGGGTTCACAAGGTAAATTTTTACGCTTTCTTCCACACAGCACAATTTTTCGTGGAAAATAATCACGTAGCATGGAAAACATTTGATGAGAAAAATTGCCATGTAAAAGAAACCCTTAGTGTATTTACCCTCTCATTCCGTACAATGCGATAAAAGTCGTGTAAAGTTTATTTACGTTACCTTACACACTTTATCTTTCGGTGAGCTAGATTTATTGACAATGACAATTATATCACTATTATTTTTGTATCCGCTTTGGGTGCATGCAGTAACCAGGTTTGTTGGCTGACCCTTTTCTAGTAACTTTACTGCATTATGTGCCTCACAGTACCCTCACTAAAACGAATTTATTCTTACAAATAAAGTAGCCAGCTGGCGAGTACAGTCTAAGTCTTTCACATTGCCTTTGTTGCACTTACACGTAATCGAACTGTATAACGTTCTCTTTTGATGAAAAAAATGTCAAGAAAGGTACATATTCAGAGCATACTATCGACGGTCAACATAATTTCAATGTGTGCTCGATCTAGATTCCGAGTATGTTTACAAATGTTATGTTGCGCGTTGCTCCATTTTTGTTTGTTCTAATTGCGTTAAAACTTAATTAGAAAATTGGCAATGATTTAGTTTTCATTCCGGAACACACTAGTGATGATGTCCCATTGTCAAAAAGAGAGGCATTAGAGCGCCTAGAATTAGAAGACCTAGTTCGGTATTTTTCAGTCCACTACCGTTTCGTACAATGATTGTTTTTCCATCGATTGGAAGTGCAGATTGCTGCTCGAGCAGGTTGTAGTCATGATGACCGTGATGTCCACCGTGGCCGGTATTATGAGTCAGTTCCGGAAGGACATGTACTGTGGCTACATAGAGGAATGTACCCGCGGAAAACAACATAGCAATGCCAGTAGCGTTGAGGGATTCCAGAGTTTCCTTCTGTTCACTTCCAATGCCAAAGTACGTCAATATGGTTAATAAGGGCGCCGACAGGGAAAATATTAGCAGGTGCTTTCGTATCCTTTGGCGTTCGATTCCTTCATGTAGCAGAAAGCTAACCAAACCGAAAGCGGCAGGTGCTTTATGTAGCATTATGGCTAAGAATACAATAATTTCAACGTCCGAGTGACTAGTGGTGGCCGCAGCACCCAAAGCAACTCCGTCAGCCGCTGCATGTACCACCAAACCTATTGTGGCGGTGAGGTTGCGTTCATTTGAACCTTCCTTCCTGCGCGAAGAAACCTGATCTACCAACATCATGAACACAAAACCGAGCACCAGTGATAGTCCGATGGTTGAGGAATGTTCATCAGCACTATGTTTGTGGTTCGGTGCCATCGAGGTACCCATAGATTTAGCTTCAAGATTACTTTCGTCGTATAGAGAACGGATTCCCTCGGGAATAATAACTGTTAGAGCAGTTCCAACCAACAAACCAGCACCAAATATTGACACATTTTTCAATTTCTCCTGTAATCAACGAATATATCATTGTTGAGGACAACGCACCCATATTTTAGCTTACCTCGGATAATGTGACAACGAGAGGAATACTACCAGAAATGTATGAACCGATTAACATTACGGCAACCAGCAGAATAAGCATCACTGTCTCGTCCATCTTGACTGATTATTTTTATTGTTCCTCAAAACTTAAGAAGCTATTTCTCACACTAAATCACCTATTTCAAGTATAGCATTACGTAGACTAAAGAGCAATCATCATTTTCGATATATTGCAATTTAAATTTTCAACCTGTTAAAATTGCAAAACAAAGTTTTATTGCATACGCGACGTGTCCAATGTTTTTACACGAGAATCGCTCCGCTCAACACAACTGTGCAAAAGTATTCATTCGAGGGTCTGAGTCGACTCTTGGCGTTACTCTGCAAGCGCAGGGATGCCTAGTGAAACACATTCAAAAGTAACAACAAGCAGCCGAACCATATGAAATTTTCGTAATTTTGTTTACAAGAAGCACTGGCGGTTTGCGCTTGTAGTGGAAAAATTGTAGTAAATTCGAGTGACAATAAATAATGAATGAAATGAACGATCCGAGTTCATTTTTAGCCATGACATTTGGTCGTTCGGGAGTATAATTTGAAAACAACGTATCCGCAGAAAAATTCACAATGCTATGATCAGTGTTTCCATTGAAACCGATTTATCTCTTCTATTGTAATTGTTAAAATTTCAGTTTCACAAAACGTACACTGAGCAAAATACCATAGTAACCGTAGCCTGTTTTCCATTGTCATTTCAACTATACGCTTAAATAGTAGCAACAATCATGATATATGACTATTCACCATCTGTATTGTATAAATTACTAGACAACAAAGACTACGACTTGACTAAACTATTTGTATTTATGACTTTTCTGGCATGGTCATCCTGACAATGGTAGTCATCCCAAATATAAGAACAAATAGTTAAAATCACAATTTCTAGTAAGGTGAAATTGCTCTCAAGCCTTGATATATATGAGGAGCTAAATAGTTATTGCTACCATGTAAATATGTCTACAGTATATTAATGTTACCATAAATAGATACATGGTTTAAAAGAAATTATGAAGTTTGAAAACACTATTCATGTAGTCCATATCAACAGAATTTATATAGTAAGCACATTATCGTATAGTGTTTTTTAACCGACTATGTTTTTCATTTGTGCTGACTATACAAATTGTCAATAAACGGGTGTACTTTGTTATTGTCACATAAAGTTACAATACAGCAGACAATTTCGTAACACATCAGTGATTGATTTGAAAAAAAAAATGTATATTGTGACTTATATTGTGCAATTTGGAAGGTCTTGCAGGTGAGTAAATTTTGTAGCCTTACTAGTTTCCGTCGTTGAAATTAAATTTTTCAACAATTTTGCCGGTAACGGCTGTTTTCTAGTGAAATCGACGTCCTGTATAATTTTTATTATTCGTTATCGGTCGCTGTAGAAACAATATCAAGCGATTGATGAAAACGACGAACATCAGCCGATTCCCGGATTCAAATCGCTCGAATCCGACGAAAAATATAACAATATATGGCAGGTGGGTATTGAGGTTTGCATCTGGACTTGGCTATTAATTTCTTCCATGCTGCCCATTCCTGCTTCAGGAAAAACTTCACCGAACAGAGCCTGGGATCAACAGTTGCAACCAAGCAATGCTGCTCCGTGTCTACGTTGATAATCAATATTTCACCAGGCACATCATCATTTGATTTGATGCAAAAATAAAACAGAATTCAATGAAACTATTTTGTTGTTCTTGTTCTAGAATTCAAATTCATAAAACTTTTTAACATTAGCTCATGTTTTGCTGATCTTCAGCATTGTTGAATCAACCACTGCCTTTAGTTTCGAAATAACTAGAAGTGAAATGTCAAAAATACCATGGCTCTGGTTATAGCGAAAACTACAATGTAAATAAAGATTCGGTCATGGTTAGCCTAACCATCTCAATCGTATTAGTTATTCATACAATATACTGTTCAATATTACTATTCTAGAGCCGATATCATTTATAGTAAACATGAACTTGACTATTGTTGAAATCATCTGATTTAATAGTCGGCTGAAAACCACTATACTCGCATGGTCAGGTTGGCCCTCTATATAGTAACTGTTACCATAATATTTTTCTGAGTGTAGATGAGGCTATTTTCCAACCTTTTCGTCTGAACCAAGTTTTGAATTTTTGTCACATAAGTTTCCCAACCAATGGGCAGATAATTCTGTTTCGAAGTCAATCCAATCGGCTTGGTAAGCTTGGTGTCCGCATTTTTCGAATATTTTCCATCCCTTGCAATTAGCATTCGACGCGTATTTAGTATATGTTGTTCAGTTTTGTATGAATAATTAACATTTTCTAGTCTTACCAATACTCGAGTTTGCAATAATTTAGCTATAGACGCTCCTGAATAAAACACATAATAAGCAGAGAATTATTATTTATACACAAAAAGTTATTCTTTCGTCTTAATTTTGCTTTATGCGTTAAATTATATACGGATAATTGAAAATGCTTATATATAAATTGCAAGGAATGATGCAAATGGTTTTTATGATAACATGTTGACAATTTAAAATCACGTTAAGGGCTAAAATACACTTCAGCAATAGAGTGTCAAGCAAAATATTTGACATATTTGAACGATTTTCAGTTTTGTGTTTGAAATGGCTTTTACCTTTTGACGACTATATTATTGATTTTCTCACCAGTACTTCAATTAGCTGATCATTCGATAGCTGAATAATATTCAATTGTTTTTAATATGTTTAATTTTGTATCAAGAACCATAGATAGAAGTTGTTTCGAATGAACCAAAAGCTTATGCGTACCTCTACTCACATATACCGTTTCCAGGCAGAGTTGTTGCTCGGAAAACGGTTTATGTACACGCAGAATATTCTCGATTGTTTAAAATAACAAAATAATCAGTTGTCTATCAATGCAAAAATAACAGATATACAGACTGGAACAAAAATTTTCAAAATCCTATGTAAATTTCAAATTTATTATATGTTGAACATAGGGAGTCCACTACCGCTTAACTATTCGACGCGATCGTTCAAAAGGTTCCATTACGTTGCGGAACTATAACAAAGTTCTCCTACCTGTTATAAAACTATTCGAACTACATCAATTTGAACACTTCTCACACGATTTCCCTAAGTGTAGGTGAAAAATTTATTTCCTTGTCATTTAAATTATAATGGGGACGGGTACAGCGTGATGGGTAAGTCGATGCCTTTCACGCAGCCTGCCTGGGTTCGATTCCCATCCCCGCACATAGGGTCAGAAAAATTTTCTGGCACGAAGAGGCGAATGACCTTAAGGTTAAAACCTCTATAATCGAAATAAAATAAAAAAAATTTAAATTACACAAGAATTAAATCGGAATAAAACAACAATAAACTATCGCAGGAAACAAACTAATCCGCTGAGGAAAATACTACCTTGATCAAAAGGTTCCTGGAATTTATTCAGAAAATTAAAAATACAAGATTATTCATCAAAATCGATATTGTCCCCTTCAAAGTACACCACATCGACTGCACCACACTTATGTCAGTGCTTATTCAATCTTCGAAACATTTTTCATATTCAGTTTTAGGTATGTCCATCAGAGCCATCTGCGATATTTCCATAGTTTCATCTCGGGTGCTGAAACACGTTCCACGGAGCGGTTTCTTGAGTCGACCGAACAGGAAAAAGTCGCAGGGAGCCAAATCAGATGAGTTCGGTGGTTACTGAATGGTAATCGTTTCGTTTTTATCCAAATATTCACGGATAACGATGAATTTGACAGTGCTTTATCGTGGAGCGAGATCCACGAGTTGTTTGCCCACAAATCTGGTCTTTTTCGGCGAATTACTTCACGCAAACGTCTCATAACGCCCAAATAATACTCCAAATAATCAATTAGCTGGTCTACGGTCATCCATTCTTTGGTTTTGTTGATGTTTTCGTCGGTTTTCGATGTAGACGGCCTACCGCTTCTCTCATCATCAGACTCACTACCGTCATCCATTCTTTGGTTTTGGCGATCACAGTCTTACGGCAACTTCTGAAACGTTCGAGCCACTGATAAACGACTGTTTTCTTTAGAGTTGCCGAAACACTCTTCTAACATTTGCTATGTCGTCGCACCACTGACACACTGACAAATTTAATGCAAACCTCGTTGTTGCAAATTCAATTCCATTTTGAAAATTGTGCAAAATCGAGGACACGCACAATCGCACATGGACTCAATACAGCATAAATTTTACAAATGTCCAGGAATCAAGCTGAAAATTTGATAGAATATCAATGACAGATGTGGCAACGTAAAAAAATTTAATTGGGTGACTGAAAGCGCCACGCGGTGGTGATTCCGGGAACTTTTTGATCATGGTAGTAATTTTTAGTGTTTTGTAGTTTCAAGCAGCAATATTTGCTATATCAAATCAGATTTTCTTTTGTCACTATTTCAATAGAAAAAATCGTTATGTAAAACCCAAATTGATTTATTTTTACAATTTTTTTCTCTGCGTGACGGATAATAATGTTTCTGCTTTTCTGGCCACATTAACATTGTTTCCCAAATCGGCATTGTCTTATAGCACGATGTAAAATACCCTGGTGATCACGTTTTTTTATGTGTTAGTGCGGTTGTCATTTTATTTTGGAATAACAGAGAGGCGTGAAGAAAAAAAAACATAAACAAATGACGTTCCGGGAGTTGCTTTTATGAAAATATTTAGAGTTGGTTCTGTTTGCGAAAATATTGACAGTGAAATTCGGTGTTTTGTTCCGGGGTGTTTCAATCGTTTTCATCACCTGCATTTGAAATGCTACTCACAGCCAGTGTTGGTGATTGTCGAAAATTTGACAGAAGCTGCTATATTGCTATCTATATTGTATACAACATTTTCAATCCGGTAGAAGATGCTATAAGAACTCGAGTCTCCCAATACATGAACCGCGAGAGAATTTTTCTACATTTCTTCGCTCCACTTCATACTCTGAGTATTTCACGGCCCATGAAAAAATATACAGTCTGATAATGATCGTTGCTGTGTGGAATTTCCCAAGAGAGAATCGCAAGTTGACAATTATCGCAGAAAATCGAATCAATTATTCGACTTGATGATTCTCATACTAGGTTGCAATATTTCAAAACCCTAGTGTGGAGAATTCACATACATTTTCATAGACACAACTTATACAAAGGTTATATGCACATAGTTAGAATAAGCGGCAATAGTGAAATGATTCTATCGCAATTATCAACTGCCTGTATAGAATCGGATCGCGAAACGAGAATAAGCGACCGTTTGTTGCTTCAGAGAGGATCTCCACAGCAGTGTGCTAACCTTTGATTCTCAGAAATGTCATCGAGAGAAATTCAGTCTCGCACTGGTGTCTATTCTATGTTAAATGAGCCATGCCGGGTGTTTGTTGTTGCGATGTTTTCCATTTCTCTTTGATGGCACTGATTGAATCGTGTGAAGAGTGAAGATTGAACGTTCTTTGATACGATAAAAGCCATCCTTGCTCACAGCACAATCACTCCATTATTCATGATAACTGTAATAGATACCACAGTGCGATCCGCCAAATCCTTCCTCCAACGAAATGAACAGAATCGGATGTGTGTAAAATTTTCTATATTTCGACGTTATCTTGCAAGCCCTTGAAGAAAAAATGTCCAGATTTTCAAATAGTGCCAAAGATTCGCCAGGCTGCGCGACAACTGGAGTAACTTAGAAGTGAAATCCCGATCTGAACTGGTCGTTTGTTTATGTTTACGTACTTGAATCCCGGCGCGCCATACTTAATTTCGTGAGAAAATTACCAACCCAACCAAAACTGTCTTAACACGCCACCAGTGTATTTTACGTCGTGGTCTAATAGAATGTAAATATCTTATCGCTTTTACCAGACCCTGTCAGCTTGGAGCGAAATCAATCTTCAGCTCAGCAACGCCATCGCACGGCATCACATTCAACATATCATGTCAATTGTATGGGTGCGCAGCCCTGCTATTTTGGCGCGCACGAATTTGACATTTCTCTCCCTTAATTCTATGTATGAGATTCGATGAAGACTCACCTGAGGGCGCTATGCTCGCAAAAAAGGATGTTGCCAATGATTTGTTCGGGAAATGTGAGAGCTGGATATCTTACAGACCCTGTCAGCTTGAAGCGATTTCAATCTTCAGTTCAGCAACGCCATCGCACGGTATCACATTCAACATATCATGTCAATTGTATGAGTGCGCAGTGCTGCTGTTTTGGCGCGCACGAATTTGACATTTCTCTCCCCTACTTCTATGTACGAGATTCGATGCGGACTCGCCTGAGGGCACCATGCACGCAAAAAAGGATGTTGCCAATGATTTGTTCAGGAAATGTGAGAGCTGGATATCTTGTTAATATGATGTCTTTGATATCTTGTTAATATGATGTCTTTGCTTTTACTCAAATGTATACCGCGAGCCGTATGAACACAAATCGTTCAAAATAAATGTTAATTGATTGTAATTTTATAATATATCGTTTGATTTCGTTCATTACTTAGTTATATACAAAATATGGTCTTACTTAAAGATGTTTTATTCGCCTCTTTCCGGAAGGTATTATAAACATTATGAACAAATTCAATAAGATTCTTGTAAAACTTTCTTCTATCAGAATCCTCGCAAGTACTTACGAGGAAAGTTTCTAGATTCCCTGCGTTTGTCAGTGAAGGGTGGACACGGTGGCAATGGTCTTCCGAAATATGGTGGCGTTGGAGGACAAGGTGGTGCAGTATATTTTGTTGCCAAAGAAGGCAAGTCTTTGACGGATGTAGTTTGCAAACATTCCAGCAAACGAATAGTTGCCGGCAATGGAGAAGAGAGTAGCAAGGATCGAATACTCGGTCGACGCGGACTGGACCAACGCGTTGAGGTGCCGGTGGGTATTCGAGTGTTTGAGGACGATGGAACTTTGATTGACGAATTGAACGAGGCTGATAAAAGTTGTTTAGCCGCTGGGGGCGGTAGTGGGGGATGTTCCGGTAATTCGTTTATCGGCAAAACGGGACAGAGTCGAACTTTGAGACTTGATTTGAAGTTGATTGCCGACATAGGGTTGGTTGGGTTTCCGAATGCAGGAAAAAGTACCCTGGTTAAAGCGCTGTCGAATGCTTCACCAAAGATTGCTTCCTATCCTTGTAAGATGCTTTGAATTTAGAAATGTTTTCCTCTCTATTCATGAAAAAAAAACCCTTTTGTTTAGTTACCACAATTCGACCGCAACTCGGGACAATAGAGTATGAAGATTACCGCCAAATTACGATTGCAGATCTACCTGGATTGATCGAAGGTGCTCATGCTAATTTCGGAATGGGTCACACTTTTTTGAAACACGTCGAGCGAACGCGTCTACTGTTAATCATCGTTGACGTGTTTGGCTTTCAACTAAGTCAAAGTCACAGGAAACGAAACTGTTTAGAAAATATTTATGCTTTGAATAAGGAGCTGGAATTGTACGATAGGACACTATTGGAAAAATCGTGCATTTTATTAGTTAACAAGATGGATCGTGAAGGAGCCGTTGAAGAAATTTGCAAATATGACAAGTACTTCAATGATCTACAAGGTAAAATGGGTTTCTCAAATATGTAGACAGACACATGAAGCTCGATCATTTTTGCTTTCAGATGGATTAAAATACTGCCCAGAAGAATTGATCCCTAACCAGCTGTTGAACATTGATCAGGTTATCCCAATATCCGCAAAAAGCAGGATAGAAGTTAACAAAGTGAAACAGGCCGTACGGCAGACTTTGGACGAGAAAGCGCTTCAACAATTACGTGAGGATGAAAATGATTCCGAGAGGCACGATGAATTACGTGCAAGAATTAACGAACGCGGTCCGAAAGTGGTGTAGGTAGAAATCTAGGTTATGTAAGTCGTGTAAGGAGAGGAGAATAAAAAACAATGAATGAATATATATATGGAATTCATTTTCAGGATTTTCGAATGAAATTTTATCTAGGAAAATGTGCAAAATTAAAGTTTATTGAAAATATACAACATTTCTCGTAGATAAGATTTTCGCACATTGTAAGTTACAACAATGGTTACAAACTTTGCAGTAAACCCAATATGTAGCTGCCAAGGTCCTCATCCTGGTTAACCCACGAAACACTGCAAATCTTATGCGGGGTGGTGTTTATCAGTGCCCCCGGTGTTGCAGTGGATCCTGGAGGACCCGGAACTTGATCTTCATTTTCAATTTTGATGTTCACTGATTCCACGTTGATGGACCCGTTTTCATTCATCGTAACACTCCAACCCGACATTCGCTCATTGAGCAGATTGTACAGTTTCTCGATAGTTCGCGGAGCTGGTCCAGGATCGTCAATTTTAACTTTCGATATAAACCTGCAATAGAAAACGTCAGGATTTCTTTCCCAAACCATTCAACATTACACTCAAGTAGTACCTGATCACGTGCCGATTCAAGCCACACTCATTAAAGATTTCGTCGATGTTCATCAGGGATATTTTGTTGTCCTTCATAATCAATAAACCTTGAATAATTCGTCGACGCTTTGGATCTGGCGGTTCTGCGTTGTATTTTTTAGCTTCCTCCTTCAGAATGGATAGTGATGCTTCCACAGGAATCTTGATCGGAGTACTGATCACGCACGTTTCCCCATTGGCCGGCGTAAAACAATCGATATGGAATTCTTCTTTGATCTTATCCTTTAGAAACTCCATTTTTATCGCTTCACCGTGTACCAACATTACATTTTTTGGCTCACAATACTGAATCAATTGCATAATACCTTTTGCGTCCGCGTGGGCACTGAAACTCATGTATTCGACTGACATTTTGACCTCGATCACTTGCCGGTTTTCAAACTCAACTTTTTTTGCCCCACCGAGAATTTTATGACCCACAGTTCCCTGGACGCAGTAGCCTGGCATTATGACCATGTTGTTTTCGTTGGGTGCCCACTTTTTAAAGATTTGTAATGAAAGTCCGGCGTGAAGCATTCCAGGTGTTGCGAAAACCACCATTGCTCCGGGATTATCGATATAGCCCTTATCGAACGGTTTAATGTGTTTAAAATCAAACATGTTGCGCTGTACGAATGTTTTCCGAATTTTCTGATTGGTCCAAGTGATGAACATTTTGTAATAATTATTGGCCTTTTCTGTCAAGCCGACAGCGAAATAAACCGGATATTTGAGGTTCATTCTTTCCCAGTAAGTCTCCAACAAAATACACAATTCCTGAGCTCGACCCAGAGCGAACACCGGAATGAGTACTTTTCCTCCTTTAGCAACACATTCGTGTACCTGCGAAAAACAAATGACTTGTAGGTAAAGAACAAGTTCTAAATAATGCCATAAAATACCTTTTTCAAAAAATCTCGCTCTCTGCAACGCTTCGAATCCCGAATGGTTGTCGCATAAGTACTTTCCGAGATGAGCAAATCTGGTTTACATTTATCGATCCAAGCCGCTCCCAGATGCCGGTCCGGAGTCATGTTGTAATCCCCGGTATAAACAACCGATTGCGATCCAACCCGAATCCAGAACATAGCAGCACCCAGCACATGTCCTGCGTAGTATGCTTTTATTTCCAACTCACTGTCCACCATCACGCTTTGATGCAATGTGACGGCAATAACTTTCTTCATGCAGTCCTTGATCATTTGGGTAGTAAAGAAGTTGCTCTCTCCTTTGCGTTCAACGGCTACCTTTCGCATATCTTCCAGCAAAATCGGTGCTATAGCTTTCGTCGGATGGGTCATGTAGATGGGACCGGTATACCCAATCATCTCGGTCATGTACGGCAGGGCACCGCAATGATCCAAGTGAAAGTGGGAAATTATCACACAATCTATGTGATTGGTAATTGGACCTTCCGGAACGATGAACGAAAAATCGGGAAACCGTCTCTCATCGTTGTAACCCATATGCATTCCACAATCCAGCATAATGTTCTTTCCTCCCATCGAAAGAAGGATACAACTGCGGCCGACATCCTGTCCAGCACCGAGTGGAGTTATTTTTATGTCCGGCATTGTCGAATAACGTAACAGCTTACTAAATTTTACTTTATAACTCAATAATCATTGAAGTTATCACCAATTATTCATTTTTAAAGATTGATAAGCAACGTAAACAGCCCAATCTACACAGCACCGAAATCGAATTCTCATACACATGTATGGGGTATTCAACATATGCCCACTGCAGATTTACCCACTCAGATACACTTAAAATAATAATCACGTTAAAGTTAGTATAGGATGGAAAATATTCACATAATTTTTCACGAAGTTTTTAATGGACTGGTATTTGAAAGCTGTTTAACGCATAATCTAGAAAGAGTTATATGTTTCATATATAAGTGTACTGTAGTGTTTAGTGTTTAGAAACCAGTGAATCACTATTTTATGAAAAATAACATTTATATCAGAAAACTAGAATAGAATGTCAATGGCTGAAAAAACAGCAACTTTCAACGTCGGGGGAGTTCGAATCGACAAGCCACCAAAAATCGTATTTGTTGTCGCCCCAAATAACCATACGCATTATATCACTGCACATTTAGGGCATGTTCAGGACTGTTCTAGATCTAGATGCATGATTTATGCCAGTTTTGAAATTTAAATCTGAATAATTATAACAAAATAAACTGGCAGCCCCAGTAGCGTTTTATCCGTGTATTAAATATAGAAAAAATATAACTGCAGCGTATATCAGTTTTAAATTTGACAGTAGAACTGTTCGAATAAATAAAACTAAAACGGCTTGCTGGGGATACGTTTGTTTCAGTTTTAGTTATATTTTAGACCACCCATATGAATCTTGCAGCTGCTGAATTTGCTCTTACAACTCTATTTTACATTGTTAATGTATAATTACACTAATCCTACATACTTTAAAGCAATGTGCATAAAATTTGCATTCAAAACGTAACTGAGCATTATTTTACAACAACTTTCCACCGTGCTATATATCGACATTCAATGCTATATTTTGGAGCAACGAACACATGGAAACTTTCATACTGGAATGGTCCGGTCGGTGTAGTAAAAAATTGTAATTAATAAACATTTTCCGCAAATTTTCAAACTACTTACACTTTTTCCACACCGAAAGTTCACGTGGATTCTTTGATGTTTGGTCAATTCACGTGAACCTTATGTGATGATTCTATTCATTTCAGGGGATGTTCGTATAACATTCATTTTCGTCACGTAATGTATTCAATTTGACATTTGAAATCATTTTACGTGATTTTTCAAAAAAATTGAATGTGAATTTTTATTTGAGTGTAGTAATTTTTATTACCCTAATGATGGGCAACACGGCTCATTTCAATGAGCGGCTCTGAACCAAACGCTCTTTCGTAAGAGCCGGTTCAATTGAACAGCTCATTTGCTCTTTCTCAATAAACGTCAAGATGGAGAAGCGGTTTGAGAGAGTGAGTGTGAGAGCCACGGAAATACATGAGCGGTATGGGCGATCTAACGTTGTGTACGTGGGCGAGGAAGTGAGATAGTGGAATAAATTAGTTGAAATTCGCTTTAGGAAAAAAATTATGTTTCTTCTCTTATTTCAACAGAATTCTTCGAAAATTCACTGGAGAATAAATGTATATATTTTTTATAGCTTCATTTGAAAACATAATCGTTTTAACAACAACGCAATCTACATGTCGAACTGTCATTAGAAAGCCACGGTTTTCAAATTTGAGCGGTAGCACGAATGAACCATGGTTCGCAGCTTGGCTATCTTTTAATGTTGAGCGCCAAGGCTCTTATTGAGAGCCGCGATTCAATTTTGAAGAGTCGTGGTTCGTTCGCTCATTGCTACGAGTAGGTTCAAATGAATGGCTCGTGAGCACTGGCACATCACTATTATCCTTATAATCTGGACGGAGTTATCAAAATCTCAGAAACTGGAACATTCTGACAAAAAATTTGAACAAAACCAGCCCCCGATTTTCTTCTTAGATGTTATCATACTTTTAAGCCTTTTTGAAACAAAGTACCAAATTACCGAACAACAAGAGTTTCTTATTAGAAATAATGTATACACCGTGTTCAAATTTAAGATAAGTTATTATCATTAATTTGTTTGCGATTTTAATCTTTCAGATCATTGACCGACGTTAGCAAAAGACAATTTTAACAAATCAAAATGTAAAACTATACTTACGTTTTCTCGCGATTTTTGGAATTTTGAAGCCTGCGGCCAGAGATTTGAAAGCCTGCGGTCAAGAATTTGAAAGTCAGAAAGCCACTCTGATTTTTATTGAATCTCTGAAAGCAATTTAAATTATTTTATTTTCAATCTGAAAATAGTTTCCACTTTCTGAGAGTTTGGAACCCAAAATGAAGTGTAAAGGAGCATGCTCTAGCTGGGCAAACGATTCGAAAGTGATTTGCACAATTTCAAAGTGGCAATTTGAATAAGACGAACGTAGAATGAGAAATTTTTCGATAAAATTCGTCACAAATACAAGAAACACTTGCAAACTCACTCGGAGTTATTTAGCAAGCCTTTTACCAACATTTAAAATCAATAGGAATGATCCAAAAAGGTAGGCAATTGGGTGCCGTATGAATTGATACCAAGAGACGTCGAACGCCGTTTCTTCACTTGCGAACAACTGCTCCAACGGGATAAGAGAAAAAGTGCATCGAATTGGAACTGACTATGAAAGGTAGGCCCATTACAATAATCTAAAACGTCTTGCAACGTATGGATACCGCAGCCATGCATCATCATCGACGATGGTACAGAATATTTATGGTCTGAAGGTTATGCTCTGTATATGTTCGAACCAGCTACACAGACTAACAGACAGGACACTCAAATTGGATTCTTTAATCATTTTAACGGTCATTTCGAATATTCCTTTAGTTGGGACAGTAGTCGCATATGTCATGATGGCGCCACGTTACACTATCAAAAACATCCTGTCTGTCATCTAGACTGTGTTCATTTTTTACATTTACCAACAGAGTTGCCATTCATAGAGAATTTTATTTAATGTACTGATTTGTTAACGTCTATGCGAATTTCATGAAGGATACAGATTTAATACATATAGCCAAAACTATATACACAATTGTGCCTAGTTCGCATCCTCCAACGCAATAAAAAATCGAACCCGTTTTGTTACAATATTTACTTGCTTCTGGTCTGCCGCCACTTAATTTCGGGTGAAAATTACCAACACGATCTAAAATAGTCTAGATGAACAACGTTGAGAAAAATAAATGGTTACCTTCTAACATCGCTAAAAACGTTAAATATATTATAAACGTAGTCCAATAATTTATTGTGACGATTCATTTTCAAATATTATGATATAATCAGGGATCCCTGCAAGCAGCTGATCGGTGTTGACAAACGAGGGAAAACCAACTTGTAAAAAAAACTTTTACATAACACAAGGGGTGTACCGATAGTAAATAGTTCGCGCAGTACAATATAGGTGGAACTAGTGCATCACGAAAAATTATTTTTTAAAGAATTTACTAATACTATCATGCCTGTTAGTCTGTGACAGCTAGGTGTGATGGATTACTAACCGTTGCAACCGAGTAAAAAGATCACCGGGGAGACCTACCAACGACAATTGATGCATTTGAGCCGAACATTGCAAGAAAACCGACCACACTACACCAATAGACCCGGAAAATAATTTTGTAACACTATAATACTTGTCTACATGTTGCATAACCGGTAAAAACATTCGTAGAAACGCTCAAATGGGAGGTCCTTCTCCACCCAGACAGTTTTCCTTCTGTTTACTTTTAGTACCGGTCGATGCAGCATGACCTGGGTAACCAGCACTTCTTTAAGTAAATTTCGGCTAGTATAGTTAGAGAAATGGGTGAATTGCGAGAAAGATGGGAAAATGTGGTTACTAGTGATGGACACTACTTTGAATATTGAATTTGTAATTATTTTTTGACAGTGAAGTTTCAAAAACGAAGTGAAAATAAAAACGGTAAGAACTTGTTTATCCCCGAAATAGTTTGAACATATTCTTACGAAACAGTTTATTCATGTTGGCGCTACCGCATGAAGAACGATATGAATACTGCTCAAGCGAAATCGAACCAAAGGACTAAAAATGTCGGCTTCAAGGCTTCAGGCTTAATTTTTCAAAAGGGCGTATAAGCAAGTGACTGTTTCTCTTTGTTTACTTTCTCTTCTATTAATTACCAAGCGGTTTCCATGTTTATCACTCAACTCTTTGCATGAAATGATACCCGAAACTTTCGACTTTCAAACAGAATAGTGATATCAAAGAAAATCTTTTAAATTACATCACAATAATCGAAAGAGAGAGTGATTAAACCAAATACAAATTATAATACGGAGTACTCCGACAAATTTTCAAGGACACATTTTGCATCGTGCGGTACACTGTCATGATACACTGTCAGAGTGACGGTGTACCTTATTGAATTTTATATAAAACTGGCAACTCTGATGACTGGAAAATGATTCACCATAGTGACTGTTTATTATGCTCATAAACAAAGATGTTTAATTTTTCGAGATCGTGGAAAATCCGAAAGAATTTGAATGTAATTGAAGCTGCTTTTTGTGATTACCATTGTTTGACTAAGAACCGATATGACTATCGACATCTGGAAGCACCCGGATTCAGTTTTGAAAACTGTCGCAGGTTAGTGTCGTCAGAGGAAATGCAAGACTTGAATTTCTAACCTTGATGTTTTATAGAAATGCTCAACAATGCACCAACGATTTGTTCCGCCGAAAGCTATTAAAACTCGTGCTACTGAGAGACCAATCGTGGAGGATAAAAACTGCGAAAATATTCACTACTTGACTAAAAACATGAACTACTGTGGTGCCGGAACAGCTGCTGACACGGAAATAACCACTCATATGATATCGTCAAATTTAGAATTACACCGGTTAAATACTGGATGAACAGTCCCGATAGGTCATATTAGCGCTGCTTTGGTTTTAGGGGGTGTAGATCATACGGGATCGTATATTTATTGTATTTATCCTCACGGATCGACAGATAAGCTGCCTTATGCTACAATGGGATCGGGCAGACTTGCAGCTATGTCCGTGTTCGAGTCTCGCTGGAAACCAGATATGGATGAAGTGGAGAGCAAAAAGTTGGTTCGTGAGGCAATTACTGCCGGAGTTTTCAACGATTTAGGATTGATCTATGTGTGATTCGAAAGAATGATGCACAATATTTGAGGACGTTCGAGGAAGCTACTAAAAAAGGTAGCCGTTCCCTCGCAAATGACTACAACAACGGCAGTTCAACAGAGCAAGTGTTTCAACATTGATATTACCGAGGAATGCGAGCGCACTCTGATCTCTGATTCAATCGTTTATTATTTAACATATTAAAACGTCAATAAATACACAATTCCAGATATGCTACAACAACTTGTTGGATATTTGTCGATCATTTGTGGTCCAGAAGAATATCACACTGGCGTCAGTTATGAATATGGTTCTTCCATAAAAAAAACAATATGAAACTTGGTAATGGCATAAATAAAATACCTCAAATCACCGAAGTTTTCGTTTTGAAATATAAGTCATTTCATTCATAAATGTTTTCATCCGCTATTCGATAGCGACGCATTGTTTTCATGATAATTACTAGCATGCTTCGATGTCGTAGTGTTGCCAGAGATTTTCTTTTTCAACTTTTCTAAGCTGTCATGACGAAAAAGTAAAACATGCTAGGCTAAATTGATCATTCTGTGAACCAAACATTAGCGCTCCGAATGTATGGGACTTAGGGGTATTATTATTTGTATTTGATTAAACTGTCACTTGCTTATACGCCCTTTTAAAAAATTACCCGAGATATTTTGATTGATTTTTTTTGATTGATTTTCTCCAATTTCTTTGAAGTGTGTATTGGGTAGTTTGGCGAATGTCACTTCGCAATCAAAACAGAAGTCGAAAAAAATTATTGACGTGTAACTTTTGCTTATCGGTGCACCCTATAATTGGAATACTGTGGTGATAGGTCCAAAAAAATTAATCTAAATTGTGTTCAAAGAAGAAAAATAAAACATAAATTTGCCGGGGGCTGATTGCAGTTGATGAACTTTTTCAAAAGTGGATTACAAACGGTGCTGGGCTCGCAAGAGCCTGGCACCATTAGTGGAGCCGAAACGGTAAAAAGTGTTAACAACAAAATTGAAATTTTCTCTTATTGTACTACTCACTTTGCTTAGGTGGAACGCTTGGTGGAGCGGGTGAATTCTTCAACTCTGCTCGAAGACCGCCGCAATGCATGCCGTGCACTGAAAGCCATGTCAAGGAAACATCGTGTCGAAGTGGGAGCTCAGGGAATGTCTGCGCTTATACAGGTCATAGAAATGGATCGCGCAGATCCGGAGATCATAGGATATTGCTTGGATACCTTGTGTCATGTCACATTTCCGGAGCAGTTCGAGGAAGAAGCCGAAAATCCGAACATTACCGTTAACATTGGTGAGCAGTTTACCGAAATGTTCATCAAGACTAGCGAAAATGTTAGCTTGGTTTTAAGTTGTTTAGAGGAATACGACTTTCGAGTGCGATGGTCAGCAATAAAGCTGCTGACTAGTCTGCTGGCTAACAAACCGAAAGAAATTCAGGAAAATGTTCTAGTCAGCCCCATGGGAGTGTCGAAACTGATGGATCTTCTGATTGATAGTCGAGAGGTTATCAGGAACGATGCCCTTTTGCTACTGATTCAGCTGACGAAAGGAAACGCAAATATTCAAAAAATTGTAGCTTTCGAAAATGCGTTCGATCGCTTGTTTGACGTTATCAAGGAAGAAGGTTGCGCTGACGGAGGAATAGTGGTGGAGGATTGTTTGATTCTGATGTTAAACTTACTGAAAAATAATCCGAGTAATCAACAATTCTTTAAAGAAGGATCCTACATCCAGCGTTTAGCGCCAATGTTTGTTATACCACCAGAGCAAGAAGAAATAGGAATGACTCCGCAGAAGGTATCCAATCTGCTTTGCATGCTTCAAATAGTGAGATCCTTGGTTAGTCCTTTGAACCCTCAACAAGTTATATCCTCATGTCAGAAGGCGATGCGCAGTTCGGGACTTCTGGAAGGGCTTTGTAACATTCTGATGGGTAGTGGAATATCTCCCGATATTCTTACCGAAACTATAAGTACTGTGGCGGAGGTTATACGAGGTGACACAAGCAATCAGGACTATTTCAATTCCGTACTTGCGCCTAGCAATCCTCCCCGACCAGCCTTGATAGTTCTACTAATGTCGATGGTTAACGAAAAACAGCCACTGCCTTTGCGATGTGCCGTTCTCTACTGTTTCCAAAGTTTCTTGTACCGTAATGAACCTGGTCAGAATGCGCTCGTCCAAACACTACTGCCCTCAACGGCGGAAGTATCGTCACTGACATCGGGACAGCTTCTACTGGGAGGATTGTTTAGCACCGATTCGCTGTCCAACTGGTTCTCGGCCGTTTCGTTAGCTCACGCCCTTCTCGAAAATGCAACCCTGAAAGAGCAACTGCTGCGCGTTTTGGTAGCCCTGGTTGGCAGTACTCCGGTATCGCTCCTACAGCAGTGTACTACGTTGCTCCATCAGGCCAACTGTAAATTTCAAAGCAAGGTAGCCCTGCTGATGTTCCTGGCGGTTTGGCTTAGTCACTGTCAGTTGGCCGTGAAAGCATTTGTGACGATTCCGGGAAACGTTGCGTATCTGATCGCGCAGATATCGGCCAACGAACACGACGACAACGAGTACCTGATTCAGGGCTTGTGTGCGTTTCTGATGGGAATCTGTATCCAGTTCAACGATTGTTCCGTTAAGGGTAGTGAACGGGAGGATCTCTGCCAGTTGCTGATCAAACGGATTGGCCTGGAAACGTACAGCGCCAAACTGGGCGAAGTATCCAAGCACGAAAACTACAGTCGATCGGCGAAGCATCCGCAGATTAGAATACGGTCGAGTTCGGATTTGCTGTTGGACTATGAGTTCTGCAAGCTGTTCAAAGCTTTGGAGTGTGAGTAGACAAATGGTTTTCTTAAATAATTTTCTTGTCGAAATTTAAAATCGAACTTATTTAACTACTCTAGCTACTGTTACGAAAACTGTGAACGGGTTTGTAAACGGAGCGGGAAACATCACGGAACTCACGTTAAGTCAGGAAGCGTCTGGACTCGTAGGACAATACAAGGATATTATTCGAGACCAGGACAGTCGGTTGCAACTACTGCAAGATCAGCTGCGAAATGCCGAAGCAGAATCGACTCAGCTGAAGGTGAGTAACATCATCCTGGTTCGTCTGGTAAATCAATAACTACTTTTACCTCTAGATTCGACTCGAGCAAGCGCAAAGCACAAATTCCCAGCTTTCCGATCAAAATATTTTATTGAAGGCACAACTGCAAGCTGCGTCCGATGTTCAGAAGACCGAACAGCAATCTCCATTCCATTTGCTCCCTACGCAGGGGGAGAACACCAGTCATCAGGTGGAAGCTCTCGAGCGTCAATTGGCGGCGTTAATGATGCAGCAACAGGATCACATTTCCCGGGCCCATTTTGTGGAAACGGAGAATCGTCGGTTGCTAGAAGAACTAGAAGCACTCCGACAGAGAGCTATCGAAGCCGAACAGGTGGCGCACGAAAGTAAGAACGATTTGGAGAACCTACGGAAGGATCAAGAGGATTTGATGGAACTGATGACGGATCAGGAAAATAAATTGACAACGTATCGAAAGAGTTTGAAAAAGCTGGGCGTCAAAGTGGACGACGATAGCGACGGTGAGGATCTGGAGAATGGTCAGGATGAGGAAGAAGGAATTTCACAACACTAGTTAAACAACCTAGAAGTATTGCTGCAGTGTTCTGTTATTTTGCTATGATGGCAGAAATTTTCCAATTCAAGTTTAAACATTTGTTTATGCCAATACAATATTCTGTATCAAAGAAATTCGCAAACATTTTGTTTATGTTTGTTAAGTAAATAGCTGCTGTTTGCCGTACTAGAATGTATTCACAGGAAAAAAACGGATAATATATAAAAGCAAAGTATTCCTAAATAGATCATGTTCAACATCTTTTACTGGCAGGACTGCCGATTTTATCTACGGAAGGACTAGATGTTTGATGAGAGCAGCTTCCGTTTTACGTAACTGGATCTAATCTTCGAATATGACCGCGTAGTTCAGTGAGCAAGGACCGGCATAACCACATTGAGCATCTGGAGAAAAGAATTCAAATTTAATTCATGCTTCTGGGTGAATTTTCCCACACATACCTTTGTTTCCGTATTAAAACTAGCTTTGACACGATTACTGTCGATGGAATAATCAACAAAAGCATCCAACAGATAACTTTTCTTTCTAGCCTCTAGCAAGATTCGATCTTCTCCAACATCCAGTGTAATCTCCTTAGACGAAGTCTGAAACCAGATGTATTTCATTTAATATTTGATCATGGCGATGCAATAATAAATAAACCTACACATTCGGGTAAATAGAACTCGCCAATTAAAACACGCGTTCGACCGACGGCGGGTTCTTTGAACAACCGATAGTCAGGTTTTTTGGAGGCAGCCTGTGAAATAGCCACCTTGGTGGGATCCGGTACATACTCCTCTTTGCCCGAGTTTTTGTTCCTTTCGTCTTTAATAGTCTTGCTTGTGCTAGGATCAATCTCCTCTATCAATTTTTTCGTCGGTTTTCCTTCGCCTCGGGCGGACTTCGGATTGGTTAACTCTTCCAGCTTCCGTAGGTCGGCCTCCGTAGGGTTCCGGTAGCTTTCGTAGACCGCTTTCACGTCTCGGTTCTGAATGTTGTGAGCAATCAATCTGTCAACGAACTTTTTGTTCTTCAGCACCCGGAAGTCCATTTCGTCCAGGGTGATGTTGTATTTGGAGCTGAGCCCTTCGAACACGATCGTAATCAGGAAGTCTCTCATCAAGCTTCCGGATTCGATCTTCTTGAAGAAGTTGCAGTTTACGGCGATGTCACACACCTGACATTCCTTCGCCGAGTGGTCCTTGATCATCCGCGGAACGGTGATGCTCATCGGAATTTTGAACGTACTCGGAGTGCCATCGTTGAGAATTTCCAGCAGCTGTTCGTCGGTGATATCTTCCGGAGCGGGAATACCGTCCGTTTGGCACACATTGATAAAGAACTTTTCGCGTGTGTTCTTTTTGAATGTCTTGATGCAGAATCCTGTTGGTAAGCAAAATAGAAACAACAGTATACTAGGTAGGTTAGATTTTATCTTTATTATCGTTATCTTTCCGTTATCAGAATTGCCCAGTGGCTCTATGAGTAGAAATTCTCTGTCGTGTGTAAATATGAAGTGTTCATTGCAGTACATCAGCTGTCCATGGTTGGTAATTTGATTTGGGTTTTATTACTACGCTGGGGGTGAAAGATGATTTGATTGTATCGAGAATGTAATCAAAAGATCAATATAGAAAAAGTAACCATTTCTCATGACCAAATAAAACAAATATTATGCTTAGCACATATTATAGATTTTGTTGTGAAATACGATTTTGCTTTAAGTGAATGTGAATAAGCATAACGTTAAATTGCTAACAAAACAAAGTGCACAACAAAGACATACATTTGAATGCCCAAAAGTGGCAACAACTGGCTCTGTATGTGTTCATTCTTGATTTAAATTAAAGTTCACATTGTCTCCAAAGCTACTGCAAAATTTCATCGTGATTCGACTTCCGATTCCGCAATTACAGGGTGTGTAAAATATTTCAAACCGTCATCTAAAATGACTATACAAAACTGGTACGTGCTGGTACGGAAGAAGAAAACACGACACTACTGTTGCACACAACGTGCTTTGTTCAATTACATACACGCTATAAAGAAAACGAGAACCAACACCGAAGCTTGGGTTCGAAAACACAACCGAGTCTATCCGCACCGTAAAAACACACACACACACTAATCTTCATTCGGTAGTTTTTTTTATCTTTTGACGAGTTAAGAACAGCCGAACTACCGAACATTCTCATTCTACTGATATATCAGCACAAATAAACATTTCGGTACTAGCATGTGATTAGGGCATATCGTGCGTGCAGTTAACAGCAGTACACTACGGTACCGCTGTGATGAAATGTTATTTTTACTGAAAAAATCAGCTACCGAGGTTTGCACAGCTTAGATCGGTAATCCAATTTAAGAGTGCATGACCAGGAGTTTTCAATCGTGTTGAATAAAACAGAATCATGGTGCGGCTACGAATGTCTGCTACTGGTGTCTGATTTTAGTAGAACACGGTGCTGCGGTTGAGAAAAGTCTTAGCTGCGATTGAAGAAATGGAAGAATGTCAATGAATTGGTCTTTGTATCGGGACCCCAAGGGCCGAGTATCATATACCATTGGAATCAGTTCGTTGAGTACGCAAATTTTTTTTTCTCGGAGATATCTGAACCGATTTCCTCAACTTTAGAATGAAATAAAAGATCTCAAGATGTCATAAAAATTTATAATTTTCATCCGACTTTCGGTAAAAAATTGAATTTTTGTAAAACATTGAATTTCTGATTACTTACTCACTATCCTCATATAAAGCGTGAACGATCTTCACAATCTTAGGTCTTATGGTTCCAAACAAAACTTTAGAATTTATTTCGGGTTCGACTTTCGGTACCGGGATTACAGGGTGAAGAGTGTTAAAGATTTTATATCGTCACTTAATGTAATGAAGAAATTTTTTTTTCTTAACTGGGTTCGAAATTATTCCAATCCTTAGTCATTAGTAAACGACCTATCAAATTAACTCAGATTATCCTGGTTCCGGAAGCACCGAAAATAGTGTTCAAATTCGCCAAAATGGAACTCAATATATTTTCTCAAAGACGATTTGACCGATTATCACGAACTTAGGTTCAAGTAGAAGGTCTTATGGTTCCATATAAAGTTCCTGAATTTCATCTGGATCCGACTTCCGGTTCCAGAACCACCCATAGAATTTTATACCGCCACCTAAGAGGGATTTTTTTTTAATTAGGTACAAAACTGTTCCAATTTGTAGGTAATATTTGTCACTTTCCATACGAACCATCTTATGATGATATGATAATATATGAAAGGCATCATATTATACTACTAGGTGGATTAAAACAGGTTTTTTTTTTTAAATGAGAAGTTTGATGAAGAATGCCTAGTAGCGCATGTGTATAGAAGGGGAAACGAAATATTTGAACTTCGTTACCCTTACAGGGTGGCAAGTGAATTGCCGATTTCAATTTCCCGGTTTTTTCCGGTTTTTTGAGATAAAAATTCCCGGTTTTTGGAATAGGCTCAATTCGCCCCTGTTTAGCTTTTTTTTTTAATTTTAAATTTAACCTTTAAACAGATATCCCATGTCCAAAAAGGATCATTGTAATAGACCCGCTAATTGAGGATTCAATTACTTTCCAGGCATTTCGATGAATAAATAAAAAAATATTTATTATAACATGTGCGCTTAAGAAAAGCATAAAGCCTTTTTCAAGTCATTCAGGGGTTTTGGTTACACGTAACCGATTTCTTCCGAGTGCACATGACTGTTTTTATCATTTTTTTTGGTATACATATGATTGAAAATAAATCAATAAGGAACAACAATTCCAAAAACGGACGCTTGCCACTCGAAAAAAAAAACAAAAACAATCTATGCTTGCAACTTCAAATGATGGCCAAGGATGGCTTTTATCGTATCAAAGAACGCTCTCTACCAACTCTTCACAAGATTCAATCAGTGCCATCAAAGAGAGACGGATATCATCTCAGCAACAAAACGCCGTCATGGTTCATATAACATAGAATGGACACCAGTGCGAAAGCGAATTTCTCTCGATGACCTGTCTGAGCATCACGGGTTAGCACGCTGCTGTGGGGATTCTCGCTAAAGCAACAAACGGTCGCTTATTCTCGTTTTGTGATCCGATTCTAGACGGGCAGTGAAGAATTGAGATAAAATCATTTTACTATTGCCGCTTATTCTAACTATGTGCATATAACCTTTGTATAAGTTGTTTCTATGAAAATAGCTGTGAATGCTCCAGACCAGGGTTTTGAAATATTGTATATTGTAGAGTTATCAGTAAGTACCAGTTCTTCATGATGAACTCTCCGCTGGTTTTAAACCAGTTTTATTTCCAATAGCCTAACTAATTTATCTTCTATGAGAAATCTTCCTGCAATTGATCTGATTCTAGCAGATCAATGAATAACATTCAGGGTTTCAAATGATTAAGCAATGATTAGTTCAATTAGTTATATATTCTACCAGTTTAGAACTAATCGACTAGAATACTATCGAATGTAAACCCTGAAATTGTTTTGGGAAATATAGATATAACCGTAAATAATTTAAATCATTACTTTATTGAAGTTCCAAAAGCTCAAACTAAATTCAATTCACCTTCATCTACATCCATATCAACGTTCTTGTGATCCTAATATGGAATAGTTGAGGACCTTTAAAAGAAAATTAAACATAGATTCACTGAACAAATCAAATAATTTTCTAAATCTTTCTAAGATTCTATACTGGTTCTCAAAAACCATAACAACACAAGTATTATCTCAAAATAACCTTACTGAGACAAATTATGATGAAACAACCGCAATTATTAGCAAACCTAAAAACTTTCATATTTTCCCTATGTTACCTTGAGATTTTGCCATAAATTTTGCAGGTGTTTTGAATACTTATTCAAAGATTTAATAAAAATCCAACAGAAGCATCCAAATTATCCTTATTTTTCAAAATGAGCTTTCATTATGCTGTTATTGATAGCAACTAAAAAAACTCTGATGCTTCCTGTTTGATTTAAAATTGCCTGCAAGCCTCTAAAAATCGTCGGACGACACATGGGGTGTTGGCCCAATTTCCAATGGACAATAAGTTGATTCAACACTTGTGCTGAACATTTCGCTCAAACGCAAAATTGGGTATTGTTTCTTACTCTTCGATTGTTGAAAAAAAAATCATTATGCTAACAACTGTTACTCAAAGGTGAGCTAGTAATATTTTTCCCGGGTTTTAACTAAAATTCCCGACTATTTCCCGGTTTTTCCCGGTGAAATCATATTCCCGACTTTTTCCCGGTTTTCCCGGTCACTTGTGGCCCTGCCCTTATTTTTAATAAACCAGATTTTTTTTAGGGACAACCAGACAAAAGAAAACTTCAGTGATCCATATACAAACAATGGGAATTGCAGTACTAGCCCGTTTAACTCCAATTTATTTCATAAGTCGCATCAATTGTTGAACTTTCTTCCGCATTCCCGAAGGAAGCTGCTTGCGGTTGATTAAAATGTTTATATTACGTAGAAATCGTAGAAGTAGATTACAATTAGAAGCAATGGCCGCACGAATCATGTTATACCGTTTTACTCCAATCTTTAAACGACTGGACAATGCGTAAAATAGGCCCCAGAATGGTCCTCTTTGGGCATCTTGTCTAGTAACTCCTATATCTTCCTTCCCGCGGTGCAGGCAGGGGCACGAGTAACCATAGGAAAGATCGGGTAACCAATTCTGGTGGGACCTTGGTCGTATGCTAACAGGGAAGGGCTCTCTAAAGAAAAAAGCATTCTATGCGCAGCTGGAGAGAACCTGGCTAACACTGAGACACTGGCTAAAGCATTGCAATGGATGATTTCTAAGAATTGGGAGGAGGAGATACTAAACCCTAATTCAAGGTTTCGCTGGCCTCTGCCCGTCGACCACATGGAAAATTTTCCCGTTTTTGCAGCATGAGCAGTTCTCATGAAGTTCGCGAAACACCATTACACGTAGAAAAGTGAACTGTTTGGTGTGGATTTCGCGCTGGCTGCATCATCTGTCCACATTTCTTTAACAATGAGACTATTTGAAAAGCAAGAAATAGCCACTATCACACCACTCGGAGGTTTAAGAAAAGTTTTTTTTCAATGAAATGATTTGTAGGACGAAAAATGCAATCCTATACCATCATGCTTTGTATCGTATCGAAATTCATCGTATACTCATAAATCGCAAAAAACCTACCAAATTGGATGGTTAATATCTGATGGCAACCAAAAAAAGGCTACAGAAAACAGATTATTAATTTTGCAAATGAGCTGTGTGTTATAAAGGGTGATTTTTTAAGAGCTTGAGAACTTTTTTAAACAATAAAACGCATAAAATTTGCAAAATCTCATCGGTTCTTTATTTTAAACGTTAGATTGGTACATGACATTTACTTTTTGAAGATAATTTCATTTAAATGTTGACCGCGGCTGCGTCTTAGGTGGTCCATTCGGAAAGTCCAATTTTGGGCAACTTTTTCGAGCATTTCGGCCGGAATAGCCCGAATTTCTTCGGAAATGTTGTCTTCCAAAGCTGGAATAGTTACTGGCTTATTTCTGTAGACTTTAGACTTGACGTAGCCCCACAAAAAATAGTCTAAAGGCGTCAAATCGCATGATCTTGGTGGCCAACTTACCGGTCCATTTCTTGAGATGAATTGTTCTCCGAAGTTTTCCCTCAAAATGGCCATAGAATCGCGAGCTGTGTGGCATGTAGCGCCATCTTGTTGAAACCACATGTCTACCAAGTTCAGTTCTTCCATTTTTGGCAACAAAAAGTTTGTTAGCATCGAACGATAGCGATCGCCATTCACTGTAACGTTGCGTCCAACAGCATCTTTGAAAAAATACGGTCCAATGATTCCACCAGCGTACAAACCACACCAAACAGTGCATTTTTCGGGATGCATGGGCAGTTCTTGAACGGCTTCTGGTTGCTCTTCACTCCAAATGCGGCAATTTTGCTTATTTACGTAGCCATTCAACCAGAAATGAGCCTCATCGCTGAACAAAATTTGTCGATAAAAAAGCGGATTTTCCGAATGGACCACCTAAGACGCAGCCGCGGTCAACATTTAAATGAAATTATCTTCAAAAAGTAAATGTCATGTACCAATCTAACGTTCAAAATAAAGAACCGATGAGATTTTGCAAATTTTATGCGTTTTATTGTTTAAAAAAGTTCTCAAGCTCTTAAAAAATCACCCTTTATTTGCTTTGCCGCCTGGAGAACACTTGCAAGTGTCGCCGCGATCGATACTTTTTGGGGTGCTAAATTCACATTTTGTTCGAGCATGTATATCTGTTTTTTGTGGTTAGGATAAATCTTGCAGCATCGATATCAAGTAAATTTCACATTTTTGAGACAATAATCAACACGTAAAACTCTACAACTGAAAAGGATACATCTATAAAATTATCAAATGCAACAAATGCACTGCAACCAACGACTGCTACAACTGAGCATCGACACTAAACAATCCAAATATCATAGGTTGATAAGTCTGTTATCAGACTTACCAACAAACTGATACGCTTATGATGACTGTCGAAAATTCACGTATCTGTATTGTGACGTGATATACGTAGTGAAAGTGTAGTGACGTAACAATAACAAGGTTTCAATGACGATTAACGAAGTATAATTGTGAAATTTTAGTTACCGGTTAATGAACAAAAAACACATGAAGTTCAAGAACTATAATAAGTTATTGTCATTCTGGGACAGGTTTAAAAACACATTTTAATAAAAAAATAGTTTCACAAATATGGTGCTAAAATGTACTATTTGTATGTCTCGAAAAATACTTTCTAGCTTATAGGATTCTGGGTTAGGAAAATAAGCTGGGTAATTTGAGATAAAGATGCTGGGACGAAAATCCATTGATAAGATATGTAGACTAGCACAGATAAGTATGTGCTTTTGTGCGGACTCTGTAGTGGATAATGTCGTTAGGGGTTGTTCATGTGTGGCGAAGCAAAGTTAGAGTACTATGTTTCGTTTGAGCTGACCAAAAATGGTAAAAGGGCAGAGTAGTCTATAAAGTAATAAATATAATCCTAATTGCAATCACGTCAGACTGGCAATGAAGCTGATATTAATCATTCACAGTTACAGTTGCCAGTTTCTTTTTTTTCGATTGTACAAGTTTGTATGGCCAGAAAAACTTTTGCGAGCAGCTTTTTCGACGTGGTATTTGTGAATTGGTGGAAAGATGGAAAAATGGAAAAAAAACTTTTGAGAACAAAAGTTTCTCAGGAGCTATGGAGGCATTATTTGTGCAATATAATCTGCAAAGAAGGGGCACCGCCGGCAAGAGAAAATTATGCTGTTTCGCCACCGTCGTTTTTGAGGGATATTAGTAAACCGTTCGGCAACTTTGATTAGCTATTTCCTTAGAAATTCTTGCTACCTTGTCAGATCAACCTCTCGATACAATTCCACTCCGTTTGCCCGGTTTACCCAAAACTAGGTGCATTTACCTTATCTAAGAACGACCGGTAGTGAGACTCGGGGAAGCTGCATTGAGGATATTTCTCTTGCGCCCGACTAACGGAATAAGTAAGGCTTGTTTGTGACCAAATTGGGAAAGATCAAAACAAATTTACTGTCAGATCAATCGTTATATGCATTATTCAATAATTTAATTGTGCATTATTAGTCATCTTAAATTGAATCACACTGAGGTCTTTTTAACGCGGTTTTTTATGCGATCTCTTTTTAAGCGGATTTCCGAGGTTACGCGGTTTTCTGTTTTGTTTTAGAAATGCATGAAACGTCGAGATCTGGTGATATCCCGAATTTTTTTAAGTCAACTTTTTGACACTTTTCGATGTTTCGAAAAAATGTTCAGATTACACCAGATCTTGATGTTTCTTACAATTTCAAGTATCATTTTTTTTTATTTTGAGGTTTTTCTCTACGCGGATTTCCTAACGCGGTCTCAAGTTCTCTATTTTCAGCCTATTTACACAAAAAAAATTTGGGATCTCACCAGATCTGAACGTTTCATGCATTTCTAAGATTTTTTTTTTTTTTTTTCATAAATACGTTTATTTCATAGGCAATATACATAAGTTTTTCTTCGCCGTGGCATCTACAATACATAGTACTTTAAACCTAATACATTTCGAATATCCTATTAGTATGTTGGTATTCATTAGTTAATCTAAACACTGTTTTTATCAAGCGAGTTGCTATTATAAATTACATTAAATGAAATACATTTATTTTGTACATGATCTTATAACTATTTCAGGTTTGTTTGTATCAGTTCATCACTTTTATTTAATATAAGATAGCTGGCTATTGGTTGAGCTCATGGAAGAGAAAACAATCTAACATAAAATAAAATTTAAATTGGAACTCCAATGGACTTAATGAAATAATAAAGAAGTTTCATGTAAGGAACGTCACGACAAGCAAGAATGTCGCGAACTGGGACATTGGATAGTCTACCTTGGGTACGCAAGGAATTTATTAGTTGAGATCTGACATCACGATACTCCACGCATGTCCAAACAACATGGTCAATATCGCGGTAACCTTCGCCACAAGCACAATGATTAGTCTCGGAAAGTCCAATTCGAAGGAGATGTGCATCTAACGTGTAGTGATTGGACATGAGTCTGGAC
Source organism: Malaya genurostris (assembly GCF_030247185.1). NCBI lineage: Eukaryota > Metazoa > Arthropoda > Insecta > Diptera > Culicidae > Malaya > Malaya genurostris. The sequence goes on from NC_080571.1 coordinate 281,492,096, forward strand.
ATCACACGAATGAAATCTCTACTCACATCCAGTCCCCTGAACCATGCCTTTGTCGATATTTTAGGAATAATTGAGTGCATCCACCGACCCAGATCATCTTTATCCCAAGAAGCTTGCCAGCTGGCAAGTGTTCTTTGGCGAGACGCGCTATAGAATTCATTGAAAGCAATTGGTCTCTCATAAATTTCACCCTCAATAGCACCACGTTTGGCTAAAATATCGGCTCTTTCATTGCCTGGAATGGAGCAATGAGCCGGAACCCAAACTATTGTGATTTGATAATTATTATTCAAAATGACGTTCAGGCACTGTTTTATTTTGCCCAAGAAAAAAGGTTCATTTTTGCCAGCAGCCTTTGAGCGAATGGCTTCAATTGCACTCAGACTATCTGTGAAAAGAAAATAATGGTTTGGAGATAATGTGACGATTATACTCAAACTATAATGAACTGCTGCTAACTCTGCTATATAAACAGATGCAGGTTCTTGAAGCCTAAAGGAGACCGAAACATTATTGTTGAACATACCAAACCCTGTCGCTTCTTCAATTCGCGATCCGTCCGTGTAAAACATTTTCTCAGAGTCGATATGCCTGAACTTACTTGTAAATATTTTTGGGATTTCCAACGAGCGTAGGTGTTCCGGAATTCCACGCACTTCGCGCTGCATGGATGTGTCGAAAAATAAAGTTGAGTCAGGGACATTTAGGAGGCTGACACGGATAGGAATATATCTTGAAGGGTTGATTTCCTGTGACATATGGTTAAAATATACAGTCATGAATCTTGTTTGAGATTGAAGCTCAACTAGCCTTTCGAAGTTATTAATAACTAGGGGATTCAGTACCTCGCATCTTATTAGCAGTCGCGACGAAAGCTCCCAAAAACGATCCTTCAATGGAAGAACTCCCGCCAGAACTTCAAGACTCATTGTATGTGTCGAATGCATGCAGCCTAAAGCAATTCGCAAACAACGATATTGAATTCGCTCTAATTTGATAATATGAGAGTTTGCAGCGGAACGAAAGCAAACGCATCCATATTCCATCACTGAAAGTATCGTTGTCTGATACAATTTTATTAGATCTTCCGGATGAGCACCCCACCAAGATCCGGTTATTGTTCGAAGAAAATTTACTCTTTGTTGGCATTTTGTTATCAGAAACCTAATGTGTCCTCCCCACGTGCATTTGGAATCAAACCACACCCCGAGGTATTTGAAAGTCAAAACCTGTTGGATCATTCTTCCCATCATATGGAGCTGAAGCTGCGCGGGATCATGCTTTCTTGAAAAGACGACTAACTCTGTTTTCTCCGCAGAGAATTCGATACCAAGATGAACAGCCCAATCGGACAAGTTATCTAAGGTATCTTGCAATGGTTTATGCAGATCAATAGCTTTGGGTCCAGTAACTGAAACTACGCCATCATCTGCCAATTGTCTTAGTGTACATGGGGATACTAGACAGCTGTCAATGTCATTTACGTAAAAATTATAGAGGAGCGGACTGAGGCAAGAGCCTTGCGGTAGACCCATGTAGCTAATTCTGAATGTTACCAAATCGCCATGTGAAAAATGCATGCGTTTCTCTGACAAAAGGTTGTGCAAATAATTATTTATAACCGCTGGGAGTCCATGTTGGTGAAGCTTGTCTGAAAGAACATCAATGGAAACTGAATCAAATGCTCCTTTAATGTCTAAAAATACAGATGCCATTTGTTGCTTTTGAGCGAAGGCAATTTGGATGTCAGACGAAAGTAATGCAAGGCAATCATTCGTCCCTTTATTTCTACGGAAGCCAAACTGAGTATCTGACAACAAACCGTTCGTCTCGACCCAAGTGTCGAGACGTCGTAGAATAATTTTTTCGAACAATTTTCTGATGCAGGACAACATCGCGATGGGTCTATATGAGTTGTGATTGGAAGCTGGTTTCCCCGGCTTTTGAATGGCGATAACTTTCACTTGCCTCCAGTCAGGTGGAACAATATTTTGCTCAAGAAGCTTGTTGAACAATTCCAACAAACGTCTTTTTGCGAGGTCGGGCAGATTCTTCACCAAGTTGAATTTAATTCTGTCCAACCCAGGAGCGTTATTGTTACAAGACATGAGTGCTATGGAGAATTCCATCATAGAAAAGGGGCTATCAATGGAACCATTATTTGAAAAAGATTCCCTAATAATGCTATGCGTAGGAACAGAATCTGGACAAACTTTCCTCGCAAAATCAAATATCCATCGGTTCGAGTATTCCTCACTCTCATTTCCTACGTTACGATTCCTCATTCGTCTGGCCGTATTCCAAAGAGTGCTCATTGAGGTTTCTCTTGACAAACCTTCGACAAAATGTCTCCAATAGCTACATTTCTTGGCCCGAAGTATGCTCTTGTACTTGGTTTCTAAAGTCAAGAATTTTTCAAAATTCTGAGGAGTTCCTCCTCCTCGTTTTAAAAACATCTTGAAGGCATTTTGTTTCGCGTGCTTAGCATCTGAGCACTCTTTGTCCCACCAAGGGTTTGGAGGCCTTCTGTTAGACGATGGACCAAGAAATCGTTTGGTTTGGGCTTGTTCTGCGGCCTCCAGAAATGCATTTCTAAGATATTTGGCATGAAATTTTTGTTTTTAGTTTTGAAGTTTCCGAAGTTACGCGGTTTTTTATGCGAATTTCCGAAGTTACGCGATTTCTTTTTGCACGGTGTACAGTTGCTTAATTAGACTGTATGAAGAAACTACGAACTTTTGAGTTCACCCAAGTAGCATGTTAAGTTGCTGTCCTGTATATTTCTACTGACTGTGCAATTTATCGTGTTAGTTTATATCACTATTCTAGTAATTGTTGTGTTATGGAAAAAGCGCAATTTTTCTGTATTGTGGAACATACTTTCAAGTTCATCCGTTATTACCAACATTTATTCACAACGATTGTGCAACTGATACAAAAACTCATGCGTCGATCCCATCGAAAAGGTAGTAATAAAATCAGCGGAGAAACAATTTTGAAACTCGTGCAATCTACTACGTAATGTAAACAAGAAATGGAATGATGTTTACAAAAACATAACAAACATAATTTCTTATAAATAAGTTTCACATTTGATTTTCAATACAACTGCTCTCAACACAAACATGGATCTTGTAAAATAATCTGCACATGAAAAATGATACTGCACATATTGTAGAGTTAATCTTTTATGTTCTTGTAAATGAAAAATCGACAACGAACTGCATTTTTGTGGTGAAACATGTATTCGTAAGCCCGAAATATTTAAGCGCCTTTAAATTAACGTGTTTTGATGATTGTACACAAATTTCTGTGAAAATAACAGTCTTTTATTTTTAATGAGAATCATCGGAATGGTGTTTAAAATACGTGTATTCAAACATTCTTTAAAATTCTCAGACGATTTTGATCAAACTAATGTGTAATTAAACCTGAAAAATCTCGAAATGATTTTTCTTGAATATTTTCCAATATGGCATCGATTGTAACAGTGAGTTGAATAGAAAATGGTTCACCCAAAGTAATGACATATATTATCTAAATAGCAGGAAACATTAACATGTTAATATTTCGGAAAGAAATTCTCTACGTTTTGTTTTTTATCAGATTCAATCTTCTAGTTGAATTAACCAACAATACAGTATAGTCATTTATCTCAGAGGGCGGGCCCGACTTTTGTGATACGCACTGTAGGTATTCTTTTGGCAAGTCCGTGTGCTGGAGTTGCAAAAACAAGTTGCATAAGCGGTAATATATATATATATATATATATATATATATATATATATATATATATATATATATATATATATATATATATATATATATATATATATATATATATATATATATATATATATATATATATATATATATATATATATATATATATATATCTATGGGAGGAACTATGATTAAATTAACTTTTCGTTCAATATCTTTGAAAAGTGATGTCAGGTCTGCTTTTTTTTTTTCGCGAGATGAAAACCGAATACAAATTATCTGATTGATTTTTGTTTTCATTGCGTATATAACGCTGTATTCCTGCAACTTGATAATAATCTCATGTCTTTCTAAAACTCATGTTTTTCTAAAACTGAAGAAAACTGCGCACACTGATCTAAAAATTCATGAGGTAGCCAAAACAATGCGGACTCTGCAGAAATATATTTTTTACAGCAAGGTTATCAATTCGGATTAGCATTTTTTGCCTTGCGGAGAGCATCAATCATTTCACTAATTTTGCTTCCACAAGAGATTTATAGCAATTTCGTCGTATATTGTGCCCGGTACAATTATGACAGCCGTTTGGAAAGTTTTTGATAAGTTGCACAATTGTTATAGTTACTCCCGTTTTACATGACGATGTGAAAGTTGGTGATTTACTGCACAATTGTTTTAGATGTGCTTAAAGTTGTTCTACAGTGATTTTTTCGGTAGTATTGTGAAACTTAACAGTGATAAGTTGCACAACCAATTTCAATATATATTTCTAAACATATCTAACATAAATAACATTTCTAAATCAATTGTAAAACATCTTGAAAGCTCAATAAGTTACATTTGCTACTTGGGTACTCTAGCCATTAGAGTCTGTGGAACCTTCTCTGCAATCGATTTGGCTGCTTTTGTCCAAGATTTTCAAAAAAAACAAAAATTACAATTGCAGCTTGTGGTTTAAATTGGGAGAGTTCCCTCTTCACGAAAGCCTTATACCAGTCAGTTAGCTGGATTTCAGTACAACATGGACTCCATTCGTTTAATACTATTCCAAAACATCTTTGGGGCAGTGAAAAGATGCCAAATCAGGCCAGTATAGCGTGAGAACAGTATCTTCTTTTCTTCCTCTCCTATCACGTAGGAAAACTGTCAAATATTCGTGATCCAACTAGTGAGATCGTGTTTTAGCCGTCACATTCTGTTTATCATTACGGTTCGGTACAGTTTTCACCTTGAATGATATCATACCTTGCCGGAACGATCTTCGTCTCTTCTGCAATATCTGTTATCAAACGTGGCACAAATCTCCAAATAACTAGGGAACGTACCACTTGAGCAGTCTGATTCTGATTGTTCAACAGAACAAATTCAAACGTTTTGCATAATATAAAGCATTATTCGAACACCATTTTGTAATTCTTTCGTGTAAAAACATTGAGAAATAAATTAGGGAACAGGTTTTTTTGAGGACGCTTCTTGAAAATGATTTGCAGTGTCCACTGTATCTCAGCACAGCCTAATCAGAAGTCAACAAATGAAATTCCTGCTTTCGAGAAAAATGCGTTCAAAATTGAAATCGAAGAAAGAAGTTTTTCATTCTAGGGAGCCCGTAGGGTTTAACATTTTCAAGAAATCATATTTTTTTTTTGTATTTTGTTATAATGAAACATTTCAAGAATGTTTTGTCAAATTTTTAAGTAAATCAAAACAGAAATCTTGGGCCTGTGTGCGCGGAGCTTTTACTTCTTCGTAGTATGAAATAACTTACTGAGTTTTTTTCCGATAGGCTTGAAAATTTAACAGAAGATTCTTGAAATTTTTTACTACAAGAAAACACAAAGAAAAAAATAAATGATTTTACAAAAATGTTAGACTCTACTCGCTCTTTAAGGACAGTGCTTTCAAGAAAACCAAGCAAGTTTTCTTACGGATCCGGATTTTTATTATACGTATTTAGAGGATTCTTAAAGAACTTGAAAATGGGCCGGTTTTGTTGAATTTTTCTTGCCGGACATATTATATTTCACAATGTAATGTCTTTATACTTTCTAAAGCTATGTCCATTTCGAATTCGGAATAAAAAATTTACAAAGAATAAAATAAAATAATCAATACAAATCATTTCTCTTCGTTTCTAATGAAAATTCGTACTTTCTTTTCGATTCCTCCCATCAAACGTTGCACATTTGTTCCACATTTTGGTCATCTGAGTCGCATTCCGACCTGTTTTTCCACTTTTCTTAAGCTTCCGCTACCCAAAATCTCTCGATGGATCGAAACTGCGAGCAGTTGGGTGGTTTTGTGCTTTTATCGATGAAATCTACGTTTTTATCGCGGTACCACTTCCCTGCTGTAGTGGCAACTCACCAAATCTAACCTTCACGGGACCTTTATGGGCTTCAATGAAAGGTACGCAGTTTTTGAGGCATTTTTTTCTTGTACAGTTTCGTCTTTTCCATCGTCTTATTCCTCACGAACACTTTGGTTTTTGCTCCGCAGCTGGATATCCCTTGACAAATCACTAGTTTTTTTTAGCAAATTTGTCCAAGGAACATCTCGTCCTTGAGGTACCCGATCCACGCTCTTTTGCTCCCTGAAACGTTTGAGCACATCATACACTGTTGATTTGGCGATTTTTGTTGCGGACCACATTGGATTATCAGAATGCAGAGTGTGCAGAATTGTTTCTTTCCTGTCGGCTTCTATCTGGAAGAACTTTTGACTCACTGCCAGTGCTGTAAAACTTCATTCAATTAAATTGAAGTCGAATGTGTGCAAACACTGATGATCACTCTACTGCAATAAACTTCACATTATAACATACAACCTTCGCTGTCGCACCGAACCACTTTAACCACTGTCAGTTTATCTCTTGAAGTAACAAAATATCTCTTACAATTGATTGAGAGAGCCTTTAAGTGAGGTTCATGTAAACATTCGAATTGATACAAGATAATGGATGAAAGGTAAACCAATCATGCTAATAGAATTATCAATTACAAAATAAACATAAATTAATTGTTCCCTCTTCCAGTTTTCATTTTGATTATTTCGAAACACATCTCAATACATCTCAAACAGTCGAAATAATCGATTTTAACTTGCTGGTGATAATTGAAAACTCAAATGAGAACCGCTACCTTCTATTTATCCGGTAGAGAGTTTTGGCTATCGAGTTGATGTTTATGCCTATTCATTCGCACTTGTTCACTACCAACAGTGAAGACAATGAAACAGGTAGACTACTTGGCACTACAAACTGAGCAAGCAAAACTTTAAATGACTAGGTACGGTTATTCAATGGACTATAAATTCTGGGAGCTTCGGCAACAAAAGTAGAATGAATGAAAAGGGATATGCAAAATTTCATTTTCATCTAATAATATTCGATTGAAATGAAGTTTTACCGCACTGCTCACAGCACGAAATACCATGAAATTTACACCACATAAACTGGGCACCTAGGTAAACAAACCGTTGTAAAAGAATTCTTGTAGCGGTCACTTCCCGTACCGCTGCAACACAATAACTTAAGTAGTAAATGTAACTTAATGAACTTTCAATATGTTTTACACTTGATTTAGAAATGTTATTTATGTTAGGTATGTTTAGAAATATATATTAAAATTGGTTGTGCAACTTTTATTTATTAAGTTTAACAATACTATACCGAAAAAATCACTGTAGAACAACTTTAAGTACATCTAAAACAATTGTGCAGTAAATCACCAACTTGTTAATGTTTCTCTAGAAGGGGGCTACCACGTTTGGCATAAAGTCGTTTGGCATAATGGTTATTTGGCATAATGGTTATTTGGCATAATGGTCATTTGGCATAATGGTCATTTGGCATAACAGTCATTTGGCATAACAGATGAACATGCTGCTTAATAGAAATTGTTCTAATTTAGTGCAATTTTGGAAGGTCTAATGCGGCTACGCCGCATCGTTTTTAATGACCTGCTGTCCGACCTCGCTGCCGCTCGTTCGGACTTAACTGAGGTATAGCTCCTAGCTTTGGGTAATCCGGGCAAACGCCCGCAACTAGACAGAGGTGATTTCTGCGGGGGCGCTGCCCCCTCCCCGCAGTGGCCGGTGCTTCCGACGGCGGGTCGCCGGCGCACTCGCGGCCTTCGGCCGTCTCGACCTGAATCATCTATGACGAACAGAATATTGTGCTGGCACTAAGTGAGTTGCTTATATAAAAAGGTTGTGTGCTATTTACTACAGAATTTTAAAAATAAAAAATAATAATGCTATTTCACCTAATATTATCGAATATAAAATTCACATATTTCGTTCGACATCAATCGATCAAAACACAAACGAAAATTTTCATTAGATTAAAATATTGCAAATCCAATTATTACTATGCCAAATGGCATTATGCCAAATGGCATTATGCCAAATGACCATTATGCCAAAAGACTATTATGCCAAATAACTGTTATGCCAAATAACCATTATGCCAAACAGCGTTATGCCAAACGGTATTATGCCAAACGGGCCGCCCCCCTCTAGAAGCTCTACAAAAAATTTCACATCGTCATGTAAAACGGGAGTAACTATAACAATTGTGCAACTTATCAAAAACTTTCCAACGGGTGTCATAACTGTACCGGACACAATATACGTCCAAGTTGCTATAAATCTCTTGTGGAAGAAAAATTACTGAAATGATTGATGTTCTCCATAAGGCAAGAAAGGCTAAGCCGAATTGATAACGTTGCTGTAAAAAATATATGTCTGCAGAGTCCGCATTGTTTTCGCTGTCTCATGAATTTTTAGATCAGTGTGTGCAGTTCAATTCAAAACTTGCAAAAAAGTTGTGCAAGATTTATCTGTTTGAATTGAACGCAAAACATGCAGACATGAGATTATTATCATAAAAGTTGCAGTAATACAGCGTTATATACGCAATGCAAACAAAATCAATCAGATAATTTGTATTTGGTTTTCATCTCGCGAAAAAAAATAAGCAGACCTGACATCACTTTTTAAAGATATTGAACGAAAAGTTAATTTCATCATAGTTACTCCCATAGTTATATATTACCGCTTGTGCAACTTATTTTTGCAACTCCAGCACACGGACTTACCAAAATAATACCTACAGTGCGTATCACAAAAGTCGGGCCCGCTAAGATGAATGACTATACTGTATTGTTGTTTAATTCAACTAGAAGATTGAAACTGATAAAAAAACAAAACGTAGAGCATTTCTTTACGAAATATTAACATGTTAATGTTTCCTGTTATTTAGATAAAATATGTCATTACGATGGGTGAACCATTTTCTATTCAACTCACTGTTACCATCGATGCCATATTGGAAAATGTTCAAGAAAAATTCATTTCGAGACTTTTTAGGTTTAATTACACATTAGTTTGATCAAAATCGTCTGAGAATTTTAAAGAATATTTGAATACACGTATTCTAAACACCATTCCGATGATTCTCATTAAAAATAATAGACTGTTATTTTCACAGAAATTGGTTTAGAATCATGAAAACAAGTTAATTCAAAAGCGCTTGAAAATTTCGGGTGTACGAATACATGTTTCACCATAAAAATGCAGTTCGTTGTCGATTTTTCATTTACAAAAACACAATCAATTGTACAATATGTTGCATTATAATTTTTCATGAACATATTATTTAACAAGATCCAAGGGGCTGGGATCCACTACGAGATTGATAGTACCTTGATAGTAGCTCTCCAGCCAGCCTAGATGCCGTGTGGAATCCGGCGGAAAAAAATGAACCCAGAATAGATCCACTGGGTTCCTGCTTCCATGTCGTAAAAGGCGACAATTGCAGGAGTTTTTTTCCTTTCAGTTATCAGATATTTTCAATGTTTCACTTCTGATTACTCTATTTCACTAAATTATCTCTTCATTCAATCTGTCAATTTCCGTCTAGCTTCAGGGAAAAGTTTTATTTGGAATGTTTTTTTCTTCCATGTTTTTGATTGTCTTTCAGGATTATAAAAATCAACTATTGCGCAAATCCGTTGAAGAAGAGATGTCCAACAGTCCAAAATGTTCTGATGCATCTTGTTATCGGTTCATAGAATCCAAACGTCGTTCGATGGAATCTCGGTTCGAGTAAACTAGTAAACTTTTAGTAGATCTTTCACAAAAACAGAAGAAAATAATTTTAATTTTCTTTTCAAGTGTCAAAGAATTTTTTATCTCCAAATTAAGATAATAGGCGAAATTTCTTTGCAATTTTCATTTCCTTCAGGAAATATTGAGAAGAAAACACAATTTTGTGAAGAGAAAGATATTTTAAGATTTACTTCTCTTCAAGAAAATTTTGATCAATTTCTTCTGCCACCGGAATTCGACTGCTGCCATATAAACTTCCGTAATGTTTGAGTCCATTTGATGCATTGATTGCATAGAGATGGTGCTGATCGATGAATCCGTGTCTCCGGAACACGATATGTCATGCATAAGGGCTTGGGATAGAAAAACTTTTGTGAGGGGGAATTGTGATCTGAACACAGGCATTCTGCGTGAGAAGGCCACCAATCGTCACGGCATGTCGGCCCTCACGTGATTAAATAATTGTGGTAAATTTAAAATATAATTATTAGTCTTTGATGATTGCTGGACAATCATGATCTCCCCTAAAATAATGTCTCAAAAAAAGTTATGTACCATGAACCCACTATAAGTTTATTGCAATACGCGTCTTTTGAAAATCAATAATCAACAAAAGTTCGATAGCATAACGATTCCGTATGATAACCGTAAAGTTGTAGGCACTTGGGCGGCTACTTGAGTTGTGGTTTCATCGAAGATATTTTTTTGATTTAAAGAATTTTTACATACACAATGGTTCTCTGTGGAATGAAGGTATTTATCTACCTTCGAGAGTGTAGCATGCATGGGTGTAAAGCAACGAGCGAAAATTACGTCACCGAATAATGCCGGTCGCTTCGCCGGTCCCACGCTGCATGAAACGATGAAACCCTAGCCGCTACTAATCAAGAACGGAGAACGAAAAGAAAATACTCAGTGTTGCGTTGACGATTGTCGTGAGCGGTTCAGTTGGTCGCGGTGAAGTGATACGCGGTAAGTTTGCTGTGTGTGAAAAAAAAACTGATAAAACATGAACCCCGCAAAACAATCGTGCATTGTCCGAACTGATTTGATGACAGCAAGTTTGATCGACGGGATTGTTTGGTTGTCGATGGAATTGGATGTTGTTACGCAATCGAAAGGGTTGAATCGCGTACAAAGCGGTATACGAAAATAGCAATTAAAGTTTCCGTTCCAACGAACGACGACGATACACAAATTGTCAGATTATTGGTTCTAATTAGAGCCGGCGGCTGTTGCACAATCGGAATGTGATTTAGCTTAGATTCTATCGAGTCTCGGTCAATGATTTGATTTGAACTGCCCTTGCGGTTCGATGCATCGTTCTTCGCGTTGTTTGCAATTCGACCGGCAAGCATGTTATTCTATACTATTCATGTTGTGACCTCACGCGCTTCGAATCCGGACTCTGGAGGTGAATGAAACTAAACCAAAGGGAAGGCAAATTCATGTTTCCTTTGACGAGATTGACGCTGCTCAGCAAACCGAAAACCGGATTTTGGTAATTGGTGCGTCGCCGTCGTCGTCGTCGATTTGGTGTTTGGGCCGTGTTTTTTGCGGCTTCCATACAAAAGTAACAGTTCCAAAAAACCGTACGCCTATAAATTTTGTTTAGGCAGAGTTTACATTGAACATGCTATGAATGGATTTCAAATGTGCTGTAATTTTGGACATTGTGAGGTTTAACAGGTTTGTTTGAACAGAGCGGCAAAAAGCAAACGAATACTAATACGTAGAAATGAATCACTTTGAGCTATTTGTATTTTTTTTTGCGGGCGGAGTAGAAAATACTTATGTTGCAGACACGTTGGATCGTGAAACTCGATAATGACAGTGCAATTTTTGCTCTCTGAATGAATCATAGAACGATGTATAACAGGGCAAAACAGAATACCAACATTGGCGATTTGTTTGAAAGCGATCTTCACTTATATGTGTTTGTTTTTTTTTCGACGTGCTTCAAGTTCTAGTCCATTTAATTGAACTTGTCCCTGAGTTCAGATTGACATACTCGAACATGGTGGAATGCGATAAGAGTTCGCCGTTTTCTGGAACTTCTCGAATCAGTTGCACTGTTGTAATGATTTTTTTCAGGGTTTAATGATTTCTATGTTACGATTGTGAAATGCAGCATGACGTCAGCAAAATTGCTGATGGATTGAACAGTCAAACCCGTGAAAAGACATATCAATCAACTAAGAAGACTTGTCAGGTGGAAGAGATTTTAGTTCAGTCTCTAGTACCACAATACCATTCATTTGAATGATAGTATGTTAAAGCCGACTCAATCATCTCTGAAAAACGAGTTGATTGATTACTACTTCTGACGATTCCGGAACCAGAAAATAAATTGATCCTGAATTAATGAGATTTGTGAGATAAAAAAACAACTTTGGGTCGAAGCTCCAAGACCCCGAGTGTTGAACATCATTCGACTCAACTCGAGGAGTTCAGAATATGTCGGAGATGGATGAACCGACGACTTCAACAAGCTTAGGCTCGTTTGAAGCCATTTCATTGATTGGCTGCAGTGCTGTAAAATTTCATTGTCGAATGAAATTATTTGATAAAAATGAAATTACTGGCCTTTCACTGTCAGTATATTTCAATTCATTCAATCGACTTTTTTGTCAACTCAAATGAGATGCATTGGATTCATTGTCAATTGAACAACCATGCCTAGTCATTTGAAGTTTCACTGCCTCAGCTGCCGGCAGTGAACTAGTTCGAATGGATAGGCATGAATATCAGTTAGGTGACAAAAAATTATTTCGACTGGTATTAGGTTTTACACGAACATGACATAACCTCACAAAATGAACAGAATGAACTTTTTTTGACATCCTCACTTTGCACTTTGCGTCATTTTTCAATTAGGTTTTGCACGAACATAACATAACCTCACAAACATGAACAAAATGAATCAATTTTGACAGCTATCAGTGGTTTGTTTATGTGTTCATTGCGTTCATTCTAATTTGAATACGTGTTAATAGATATTAGCATTAGCATTAGAGACCGCCCGTGTGTTGCTACTCCGTTATTGATCTGGACCAATTGAGATTGCAAAATGATTTTTTGAAGTAACATGTTTGGGAATAACACATTGTTTCACACTGTGCAAACTGTATTGAACCATGCATGCTGATCAATACCGACGCCGGCCACGTCCGAATGCAGATCTACTTGGGAGGGAAAGGATTGTTAGTTCGATGCATGTTGCTACTAAGAACCGAGGAATCCTCTGCATTCCCACATGCATCACAGGAGAGGATTCTTTGTTAGTAAATGTTTTAATAATGTTATCATGTGTTTATTGCTCTGGGTAGCCGGCTACCAAGAATGTTTTAAAGTATTATCGTTTTATGTGTTACTTTGTGCTGGCAATATAATGCACGAAACAGTCAATCTCCGAAATTGACAAAACTCCGGACAGCCGGCTGTCGAGTATGCAGTCACTCGTTTATGCATCTACCTTTCGCGTTTTATTTTAGTCATGCAAAAAAAAAACACATGCGGATTGATAAAAAAAAGGTATCATCTCACTGCTAGGTGGATTAAGCACGTTTTTATAAATGAAACCTACGTGATACAAAATAAACGAGCGAATAGGATTTAGACGAAAAAGTTGATTCATTGCATTGAAATATTCTAAACAGTTATTATAAAATCATTTTAAATCACCAAACAAAGGTCAACAGATTTCACACGCGTCTTGATTCTTTATTATTTTAATTATTTATTAAAATTATTAATTGGTTATATCAGTTGATCTGGGCAGCCGGCTACCGAGAAAAATATTAATTTACTGTTTGAAATATTAATATCAAGTGTTTTTTACTATGTATTCAATATACCGATACATGTCATCTCTGTTATTAACTTTGTAATATAAACGGATTTGCGCAATGGTTGATTTTTATCATTCATTTTATAATCCTGAAAGACAATCAATAACATGGAAGAAGAAATCATTCCTAATAAAACTTTTCTCCGAAGCTAGACGGAAATTGATAGGTTGAATAAAGAGATGATTTAGTAAAATAGAGTAATCAGAAGTAAAACATTGAAAATATCTGATAACTGAAAGGAAAAAGAAACTCCTGCAATTGTCGCCTTTTACGACATGGAAGCAGGAACCCAGTGGATCTATTCTTGGTTCATTTTTTCCGCCGGATTCCACACGGCATCTAGGCTGGTACTGTCCGGAGAGAGCTAATAGGTACTATCAATCTCTTAGTGGACCCCAGCCCCTAATTTGAATACGTGTTAATAGATATGTGAAAAAACGGAAAAAACCACTGATAGCTGTCAAAAGATGAACTTGATTCATCGACAGTTCATCGGTAGTTTATTCGAGCCATCGTGCAAAACCTAATTAGATTTTTTATCGTGACGTCACAAATGAACAAGAATTCATCCTTGACAGTTCAGCGGTACTGTTTACAAACAAGTTTAAACAAAATCGAGAAACACATCTCAAACAATCATCTTTTCACTTCACAACTAGCCACTTTTATTCAATAAATCTCTGAAACGTATCGTTAACAAATGTTTTGAAACTCTATTTAGGCGGTAAAAAACCTAATTTTAATTTGCAGTCGCAAAACAGAACAAGCCACCGACAGCTGTCAAAGATGCACTTGATTCATCGGCAGTGCATTTGTGTCGTCATCGTGTAAAACCTAATAATAAACAAAGGGTGGCGGTTTGCATTTGATTTCACTATTCTCGGTTAATTTTTCAAAAGGGCGTATAAGCAAGTGACAGTTTTACTTTCTCTTCTATTATTTACCAAGCGGTTTCCACGTTTATCACTCAACTCTTTGCATGAAATGATACCCGAAACTTTCGACTTTCAAACTGAATAGTATTATCAAAGAAAACCTTTTTAATCACATCACAATAATCGAAAGAGATAGTGATTAAAGAGAAACTCACTTGCTTATACGCCCTTTTGAAAAATTATCCGAGAATTATCGCCAACAAGGATGAATAGATACTTTTCGTTTTTGTTATGCATTAAGACGTTATTCAAAAGTATTCAAAATGAAGATTGAAAGAGAAAGAAATAAAACGAAGTACATTCTGTGGTTAACATTTCAACTATCAAGACTGGTTTACCGTTAATTTATTATCTTGAACAAAATGAAAGGTCACTAGGTTCTCATTTTATAGGCTCTCTCTGTCAATTGAAAGAGATGTTTGTCATTTCAAAAGAGAAACTGACGACGGCTTAACTGAGTTTCGATTGAGGGTTCAACTGGTGAAGAGCTGTGTGCTGTTCAGTCAGCGCGTCGGTGAGCGGTGTATGTATTGAGTATGAAGTATAGCACCGTAAAGTGATCAATCGTGTACAACCGATTTCAATAGAATGAAACGAATTTTTACGGCACTGATTGGCTGCTTCTTTCGGTTCAGAGACATTAGTGGCGTCTTGTCCACATGTGCACCTAGTGCACTGCACTAGGTTCTGTCTAATTGAAAGAATTAACTGTATCCCCAACCGCAATCAATTTTTTGATTTATTCTCTATTTATTTGATGAAAGCAGGTCAGATGGTACCAAATAGAAAATACACTGAGGTCTTTTCTACGCGGATTTCCAAAGTTATGCAAATTTTGTTTGTCTTAGAAGTGCATGAAACTTTTTAATTCAACTCTCTGACACTGAAATTTTCGTTTATTTAAAAAAAATACTAGATTACACCAGATCAGACATTTGGCATAAAACAATTCAATTTTGCAGTTTTTTCCTACGTGGATTTTCGAAGTTACGCGGTCGAGTCCCAAAGTTGATTTTATCCCAAAAATATGTTTTAATCCACCTAGTGGTGTAATGATGCCTTTCTCATATCAGTCATACTATCATATGTAATACTTTAGTAGTCTTAAAAATAATTTTCTTCCAGTTTATTGAAAGAATAATCGGAATCGATTGTTTGGTCGCCTACTGATAATGACTACCGATTAATAGTTTTGAGGTCGGTTTAAATTTTTTTTACATTTTTCGTTTCGCTTCTAATAATGATGGTGTAAAATTTATAACACACTTCACCCTATAATTCCAAAACCGTTAGTCGGATCCTGATGAAGTTCCGGAATTCTTTATGGGACCACATGACCATTCGTTTGAACGTTTGTGAAAATCGGGTAAACCATCGCTAAGAAAAGTGAGTAAGATCCATTTGGAAAAATATGATCACTATTCCGGACTAAAAGACCATTCATTTGAATCTAAATTAGTGAAAATCGATCACGACATCTCTGAGAAAAGCGAGAAAGTAGTTTAAAATTGGAATTTTTACACCAATCACCCTATAATTCCGGAACCGAAAGTCGGATCCAGGTGAAATTTAGAAGTTATTTAAAGGATCATTCGAATTTTAGTTTGTGAAAGACGCCATCACTGAGAAAAATTAGCACACATATTTGCATATATTTCACATTTTACCTCATAACTCCGGAACCAGAAGTCAGATTCAAACAAAATTCAGGAATTTTGAATGGGATTGGAAGACCTTTCATTTGAATCTCCGAGAAAAGTTCGTGATCTCATTTTCACATTTTTTAGCACATTTTACCCCATAATTCCGGAAGCGGAAGTTGGATCCAAATAATATTTAAAAAAAATATATTTCATTTCAATCTAAGTTTGTGAAAATCGGTCAAGCCATCTTCGCGGAAAGCTAGTGCATGATGATGATGATGATAATGATGGTCCCACCTCATACCTCTACAAAGGTGTGAGCTGAACGAGTTATCTAAGTGATAATGAATATTATTACATACTTTAACCAGTAATTAAAAATTGAAACGAGCTGGATAACTTAGTAGGCATAGATTTTCCTTCGATAGAACAGCTGAACAAAAAGAAATTACTATACTATATTATATTACAATTACTATCCAGGGTTGATCAAGAAAATTTCCAACCCGGGAAGATCCTTGAACAAATTAGGAATCGAGCCCAATATCTCGACCAGTATCAGACAATAATTCATCAGGCCACTCCCGCCGGACCAGTTCATCGTTATCAGCACCAGCTACGATGCAATAACGAGACTGCGAATGAGCAGAGCCAAGCCCAATTTCATCAACAACTGTAGATCCCAGCTAGAGCTCAAGAAAACCATAATTGGTCTCAAACAATAACATCTCTTAATTCAGCCATAGATTGTCTTTGACTGCGTTACGCGCGCGGGCTCAAACTTTTGTAGAAAACTCATTTATTTCATCTATATCAACTCTAAAATACTTATAACCAAAAAAATCCATTATCATTATACAGGTCAAGATAACTTCTAACATCTACCAAAAAATAGTGATAAGTCAAAATACATTCCTCTTCATTTTACATTATTTTAAAGAAATCAAATTATAATAAATATTTTAAAATCTGTTCATAGAACTTATTTTACATGTGAAATACATAATTGTTTGAACTTATTTAGAGTTGAAGCACGTTTAATCTGTATGGGCATCGAATTGAAAAAAAAATTCCTTTGTTTAGTAGCGAATTCTGTGATCTGCCTAATAGAAAGTTTGGTGTTCTTACATCTGATGCATTTCTGGTATGATATCTATGTAAATCACTTCCTCTCTCAACTCGATCACACAAATATCGAGGCAGCATAACATTTATTAATTTAAAACTTAACACCATTGTTAAGTAATAAATTCTTTGTTTGACCGAAAGCCATTGTAATGCACTCAGCAGAAAACTAGAGGAAGTGTATCTATTACATTTAATTATCAATCGCATGACTTTATTTTGCAATCGCTGTAATTGCATGATTTGTGTACTATTGTTAAAAAACAGAATGGTTGGACAGAAGTCAATGTGTGGTGAAATGATTGATTTATACAGAAGAATTTCACTGCTGATCGATAAGTCATTTTTTAAACGACACAATGCTTCGTACAATTACGACTCCAAGATACCTAATCTCTCTAACGCGATCAATAATCTCAACATCAATTTCAACGTTAGTATCATACCTTGTGCTTGCAGAAGAAATTACCAATTTCGTCTTTGCGACATTCATTTTCAACTGCTTGAATTTTAACCCACGTGCTAGAGAATGTAGGTCTTCGTTTAAGTGTGCAGCAGCTTCATTAAAATTCTTAGAAGCAATAAACAGAACCGTTTCGTCAGCAAATAAATTGATATCACAAAATCGTAAAACTCGATTCATATCATTAATACACATTAATTAAATTTGTCCTAAGACACTGCCTTGAGGCACTCCAAGTGAATTATCTAGAGAACTAGACAAAAAATCGTTAACTACAGTCTTCTGTTTTCTATCATATAAATAGCTTTCAAACCATTTCTATGCTACTCCTCCAATGCCAAAGCGTCGTAGAGTTTGTAACAATAAAGGTCTTGAGATTGTTTCAAAAGCGCGCTTTAGATCCAAGAACACTGCAAGAATAGTCTCTTTAACTTGGATTCTCGCTTTCCATTTTGTTAATACCAGAGTGTCTCTCTCGGTATCCCGATTGTTCCGGCATTAGCAAATTATTACCATTCAAAGAGTTCGTCAACTGGTCCTCAACTACATGTTCCAATATTTTCTCCAGCGTGTGCAACATGTTGATGGGACGATACTCTTCGGCTTTATCCGTTCCAGCAACTTTGGGAATAGGAACCACTGATGATTCTTTCCAAACTTTCGGTACGTGCCCAGTTTGTATCGATTCATTTATCAAGTTTAGAACATCGTGTTCGATAACATAAAAGCAATCTTGTATCACCATGGCGTTGACATCTTTCTAAATTAAAACAAATATCTCTAGACTGTCCAAAAGTGATTGGGTGAAACCCTTCAAATCTGCAATTGTTATTTATCGACTGTGTTATTTCACTAGGTTCACTGACCTGATCAATACTCTGATTGATCAGTTGAACACTGTTTATGAAATAACTGTTCAATTTTTCAACTATGTTTTGCTCACACCGTTCTTCTGTCCTATTAAAACTCATGCTTTTCGAAGAACTATGTGTTGGCTTAATCATCTGTTTAAGGATTTTCCACAACTCGTTGATGTTGATCGATCTTCCTCTGAAAATACTCACATCTAGTCTTTTTCAAGGCTTGTGCAAAAAACGTTACATACACACACAGAGATATTTTGCCTACTCGACGAACTGAGTCGAATGGTATATGACACTTCGCCCTCCGGGTCTCGGTTAAAAAGTCGGTTTCCACAGTGATTGCATAACCTTTCTATATGAGAAAGGTAAAAACATTGATTTCTTTCAATTAGAAGTTCAACTAATTTATTTTAATATTCCGCTTGAGAATGAATCTATTTACTTGATTTCTAATCGGATTCCCAAAAGCCGTTTATCTCCAGAGTTGTTCTGGTATAAACAGTTCTTCGCAGTCTCGTGAAATACTCTGAAACACTAAAACCTGCTCTGAGTATATTCAATTTCCAAATTTCGCCGGAGATTCTTCAGATATATTCAAAAACATAAAATATATTTTTCAGTTTGTAGCCTTAGAATTAAAATCTTTCTTTTCAATTATTGTGAAAACTGATCAAAATCCTCTTGAATTTCTTTAAAACAATTTGATGTCTATTGAATTGCAGTTTTTCACTTGATTTGGCAGGAATCAGAACTAATTGGCTCAAGTGACACGTTCCCCTAGTTATTTGGAGATATGTGCTTTATCGAAATGCAGTTTTTGCCTTGTTGTTTTGGCAAGGCATCAGCGTTTGTTCATTTGATCACACGAAGATCTCGAAACATTCTGGAGTTTGCAATACTGCCTTTATTAAAATGATAGTAGAAATAAAATTAGAAACTCCACTATTGAAAACCAGGAAATTTAAATGAGGAATGAAACAAATTATTTTGATGTACGTCAACTAAAAAAATAATTTCATTCGGTTAGAATAATTTCGTCGTTAGATTAATTTAATATAACTTTAGAAGTTGAGCTCATCTTTCATAGCTAGTTTTTAAACAAAAGCAGGTTCAAATTATTTTCAATAAAAAAGAACTTGATTGTAGTGTTCAAGTGGGTAACGTAGCCAAAGTCCTATGATATGAAATGCATCCGCAAGCGCAAGGAAACGAAAGCACGAATCCAACTTTCGGTGCCGAAAGTATAGGGTAGTGTGTTAAACATTTTTTACCATCACTTAAAGGGGCGAAACAGAAAAAGTCGAAAAATTCTGAATCGGCCTCATAACTACTCCAATCAGTAGTCATCAGTAGACGGGCAACTAAACCGATTCCGATTATTCATTCCAGAATTGAAGAAAATTATTTTGAAGAATACCACAGTATTATATATGACAGTATGATTGATACGAGAAAGCCATCATCACACCACTAGGTGGATTAATACATGTTTTCGTATATTGAATGTTGACGTTCCGTGTAGGTGGCGTAAAGTAATTTTTGTGGCCGATGACGGTGATGGGAAGTCTAGTGTACGATTCAAACGATCCGTCTCCTTCCGTCACCGTCAGCGAAACGTCAAAATTAGCTTAATACTTTCTTTACCCACACGTTTACACGTTCCGTCCGCATAAGAACGCATGTAATTAATTTTGACGGTGACGGTGACGGAGGTTGACGGTGACGGAAGGTGACAGACCGTCTGAATCGCACTTAAATCGTTCTTCACCCGTCTCTACAGCGACACAACAAAGAATAAACAAACAAAAAAATAACTAACCTGCCGTTGGCTTTACGATTTTTGATCTTCCACTGCTAATATCCTCCGCTTGTTCTACGATTGGTCCGAACATGTTGTTGAATTGCTCTTCCGCTTCATCCTAAATACGTACGAAACAAAGCAAACATGGTGTTGGTTGCAATCGTAAAATTGTTGGCGCTAATTTGCGGCATACCTTGACGAAACGGAGATTTTTTTCCATCAATGACGAATCCGTATCGAGGAAGGTAGACTTTGATTTAGACATTGTTGACGATTAACAATGTTTTTAGTGAAAAATACTGATTTTTCTTCACACAGCTTACAAAGCACCAGAGAACATACCAGAATCTGAATTCGTTTGAAGGGAACTGTCAAAGTTCGGCAAATCATCGTTGTTGCGTCTTGTAGTATGTGTGAGAGCGTGTGCTTGAGTGAATTTTGTTTACATCCGGAAACAGCGTTGAAAAGCAGTTATTTTCACATAAAAGTAGATGTTTAGAAAGTTTTTGAAAGCCTAAATCAACAGGATTGTTTACGATGTACTAACGGGTGCCTAATCATAACTTTTGTGTGAATACTTCCATATCTTTTGTACCACAATATTTTGTGTACAACACACACTATCTCCATATAGTATCACTACATAAAATTTTATTCATTACAGTTCGCTAAGAAGAGAGGGTCTTGATACGGTGGATGCTAGAACCGCTCTGAGCATCGACAATCCAAATATCTGTGTGAGTGAGCTCTGATCGCGCCACTTGTTGCTACTCACTTCCGAACGTGGTACGAAGTAAACTATACTAGCGGTACCCAAAATTCATTCTGAGCTACAAATCACTTTGACAGTCAAAATGGATGCTCATCCGATGGACGACTTTTGCGGCTCGAAATTTTGGGTAAGTGTGGTGTTATATTCGTTTTGAATTAGTTGAAACATACGGAAACGTGAAATCTACGATAGTCGCCTGTTGAATCCGTTCGAGGATGATGAAAACTGTTAGTTTTCGAGATGATTTTCAGGAATAAAGATTTTTCTTTCGACGATTCGTGTGCCTGCTGTAATGAGTAATGAAGTACCGGGTGAACAGACAAAGTGAGAGAAACTAGTGAGTGAATACTCCGTCGTGAGATACCGTACCGGGTTGTTTTTGTTTTGGTTCTCGTTCTTTTCTCAAATCAGCTGATTTCGCCGGCACTAATTATTCTGCGTTAGCTGTATACAAAACAACCGTTCTATGTAGTTTGATTTTTTTTTATTTGTGCTGATAGGATAATAACCTGACTTGGTACACCGACGATCCCGATTTGACACCATGCTTCCAGCAGACAGTGCTGGTGTGGACTCCATGCGCATTTCTGTGGTTATTTTCTTTAATCGAACTGTACTACCTTCGAAACAGTCGGAATCGAAACGTACCGTGGAGCATAGTAAATGTATCGAAATTAATCGTCATCAGTGTACTGATAGTACTTACCATTGTGGATCTAATTAAGGCAATCTCAACGGAGGGCCCGGTAGCCCCAGTATACTTCTATACTCCAACAATAAAAATTGCCAGTTTTGTAAGCATGAAATCACTTTGAAAAATGTTTTCCACGATAAGTTAATTTTTATTTCTATTCTTTTAGGTTTTTGTAGCGGCCTTGGTGTACTTGAATAAATTCTATGGCATGCGGACGTCTGGGCTTTTGTTTCTATTCTGGTTTCTGCTTACGTTATGTAGCATTCCGCGCTGTCGATCGGAAGCCCGAGCATACCAGAATCGCACCGAACCAGATTCGTGGGCCGAATATCATTTCGTTAGCTTCGTCATTTTCTTCGTCTGTTCATGTGTGATGTTTATATTGAACTTTTTCATCGATCAACCAGCTCAAATATCCAAGTATGAAGTTACGGAAAGAGACTGTCCAGAGCTGGCGGCAACCTTTCCTTCGCGATTGGTTTTCGGTTGGTTCGATAAACTTGCCTGGACTGGATTTAAAAAACCGCTCGTTAATGAAGATCTCTGGTTTATGAAGCCGGAGGATTCGTCCAAGGAGGTGTCTCCACTTTTCCTGAAATACTGGAATCAAACACTGGAGAAAACCTACCAATCTTACGAAAATAGTGGTGTGACAAGTTCGGCCAGTTATAAGAAGCAATTTGCCCGGGTCGATTTCAAGACAACTAAAACTAAGAAGATTGCATCGATTCTACCAGCATTAGTGAAAGCTTTCGGTCGGACTTTCGCTTTCGGATCTTTTTTGAAACTAGCTCAAGATTTACTAACGTTTGCGTCGCCACAAATATTACGGCTTATCATCAATTTCGTAGGAGGAGAAGAACCATTATGGAAGGGTGCTTTCTATGCAATTTTGCTGTTTATCGTAGCCTCAACGCAGACTCTATTCCTGGCGCAATATTTCAATCGCATGTTCTTCGTAGGGTTTCGAATTCGTACTGCTCTGATCAGTGCCATCTATCGAAAGGCGCTTATCATTTCCAATAGTGCGAGAAAAGGAACCACGGTTGGTGAGATCGTTAATCTTATGGCAGTCGATGCGCAGCGATTTATGGATCTGACCACGTACATCAACATGTTGTGGAGTGCTCCTCTGCAGATTGCACTGGCATTATTTTTCCTGTGGGAGATTCTTGGTCCGTCCGTTCTGGCTGGGCTGGCCGTAATGATTATCCTAATTCCGGTGAATGGAGTTATTGCCAACAAAATCAAGACGTTGCAAATCAAGCAAATGAAAAACAAAGATGAACGGGTGAAACTCATGAACGAAGTTCTCAGCGGTATCAAGGTAACGCGTTTCTAACCTGATCGTAGGTTCGGTTATCGATAATTTATAAATATTTTAGGTGTTAAAATTGTACGCTTGGGAACCAAGTTTCGAGCAACAGATTTTACGCATACGTGACAAAGAAGTGAAGGTGCTTAAATCGGCAGCCTACCTCAACGCGGGAACCTCCTTCATTTGGTCTTGTGCTCCATTTCTGGTAATGTATTCAACTAATTATGATTTTCGATTAAATAATCTCTTCCTCTGACAATGTGGGTCCCATCCAAAAGGTATCGCTTGTCACATTCTCAGTGTACGTCATGTCCGATGACAGTCACGTGTTAACGCCAGTGACTGCGTTCGTGTGCTTGACGCTGTTCGATATCCTGAAACTGCCATTGGTGCTTCTTCCAATGTTGGTCGTTTACATCGTCGAGGTACAAAGACCTGAATGTGTTTTACGCGATCGAGCATGGGTGAAAGTTTTCCCTTTCTTTCTGCCTTTATGCGCATTCATTAGAGGAAGAGTCACAATGCATTCCGTTCCAAACACATGTGTTCTAATCCTTTCTAACTGGGCTTGTATTTTGCTTTCGTTTTTGTTTTATTATTTTCAACCACTTCCCAACGCATTCAACCTTCATCAGGTATCATTGGTCACCTTTGCAACCTACGTTCTGGTGGATGAAAATAACGTGCTAGATGCCACAACCGCTTTCGTTTCACTAGCACTCTTCAACATTCTTCGCTTTCCACTGTCGATGTTACCTATGCTCATCTCTAACCTGGTGCAAGTAAGTTGTCTTTTAGAATAGATACTAAAGTAGTTAAAACTTTTTGTTTTTGTTTTCACATTACGGGACTACTTCGAGCGATCGTGATGCGTATAAGAGTAGTTCAAATTTCATTACACAGATTGAAGTACGAGTTAATTTTTCATTTGATAGAGTATCATCAACTTCACTCACTTAATTTATCTATGAATGCATCAAAAGTGTTCGATTCCAAGCTACATCGAAATGTTTGGCTATGAATGATGTCGTTTGAATTGGCATTCTATGCTAAGCATGCGCCGATGATTATGACCACAACATTTGGGTCCTACAGTTGACACCACATGGCCAATCGGATTACTAAAACCCCTAAACGACTACTACTTGTTGACGCCCCGAGAATCGATACTTGATTTCGTTCCGCATGTCTGTAAAGTCATTGTGCTTCGGCGCAAAAAGTGTTTTGCAAGTACCATAACCTCTACGTTTGATTATAGATTTATATTGAACAGCGAGGTTGCATTCATAGTTTGATATAAACTGTTAATGCACTGATTAGTCGAAGACGAAACGAAAAACAAGTAGCATAGTAATGTGCATCGAGCATAAACCGGCTACTCAAACCCCCAACTAGGTATAAGAAATCGCTTCTCAGTAAATAGCAGTTATATTTGAATGTTTGCTGAGCTAGTACTGTCATTTTGCCATTCTGGTATCATCAGTTCATTCCTTCTCAGTATCTTGTTTTAAAAATTGAACTGTTTGACCTTCCCACATTTGACGAATTACCCGTCAACTCGAACAAATGTTACTTTCTGGACATGTAGACTTTGCCACAAAATGCCACTTGGCATACTTTGTAAAAGGCTGAGGTTCACTAGGAGATTAATAGTATCAGCTGTTTTTCCTCGGACAAGAACAGTCTAGAGGCCATGTGGAATCTGTTGGATGAAATAACCAAGAATAGACCCACTGGGTTCTTGCTTCCATGTCGTCAAAGGCGACAATCTCAGGCAGGTCTCTCTTTTCCTACTTTCGATTACCAGGTTCTTTCTATGTTTCAAATCTGGAGACTTTGTTGGAGACTTTTTGTTTGATATCTTTGACGAAAACTATTTGAAAAAAGTTTGGCCGTTTTCGAAAATATTAGATCAATTTTGAAAAAAAAAAAACAAAGTATGCAAAGTGGCAAAGTCTACATTTCCAGAAAGATTGGTGACAAAGTCTACATTTCCAAAAAGTTTAATTTATATCTGAGAAATAATAAAGATGCGGAAAAAAAATAATAAAGAAGTGAAATCTTCAAGTTGAATTGAAGAAATGCTCAAAGAATGAACGATTTGATCTACGACGATATTTCGTCTGAATTAATTAAATCTAGAAAACGGTAGCGCAATATCCAAACTGTTCAAAGCAGTATTAAATCTGATACCAAATCATTCTGGAACATTAAAGTTGAATCATAATAAGTAATCTTAGTTTGTTTCTGTATCTCTTTCGATACATTCGGATATTCGATACAATGACAATAATAAAACAACATGTTTTGAGATATGCAAACCTAATGAAACAAAGGCACCGTTCTGTGTCCGACCAAAGTCCTGTTAATGATGCAGATTTCGACTTTCAGCAAACGAAATTATGCCATGCCAGAGATACAATTCAACAAAATTAAGAGTGCAACATACATTCAATTCTTCTCGGAGCGTGGAGCAGTTAAACTCATAGCCGATAACAAGAATGTGGAAGTGCGTGTATGATATTCTTGTAGCTTTTTAGGACTTTGTTCTAATACATTCATATGAAGAGATTCTCAGTATTAAAAGGAAAGAATGTTCGTACGTCCTTAGAAGGATACTATCATGTCTCTGTAATCGTCTTCTTGCAGTTGACAGTTGTATTTCCGACCAATTTTAGACAACATCTAGAACTCCGCAGGGCTATCTCGAGTCTCTGATTTTCTTGCTGTACTTCAACGATGGTCACTAGATGGACAGCGTATATCTCTTGTAGATGACCTAAAGATCTGTCATCCGAAGCTCTGAAACCCTGGTATTTTTTCTGATTGGTGCATAGTCACATGATATTCAGTTCGCTCTCATATCTAATACAAGTCCGCTTACGTATGGTACGGTAGAATGCAGGGACAGTATTGTATAGTGAACAATAAGGCGATTTCATAATGAGCAAAGCAAATAAACAAAAGCTACCGGCATCGCATACACCAGAGTACAATTGTTGATGACTTTAGGTAGCTTTCGATACGAGAATATTAGGGCTTTCGATACAAGAACTTAAGTGGTTTGCTTAAGGAGCAAATGCATCTTAATCTTAAACGAGTGCATTTATTTCAATACAACAAGACAAATAGTGTTCTTTACATCTGAATTTGTAGAGAGATGGACACAATTCAATTCGTTAAAGAAAACAATATGCATTTTATGGAGCATGAACATATCAAGTACAACATACCAGTTCGCTTTCACATCTCATCCAAGTCAGTCGATAAAACAAAACCGCTTACGTTGGGGACGGAAGAAACCAAGTACAGTATTGTGTAGTGAACAATAGACCTCGAAAATGAGTGAACCAAACGAACAAGAGCTACCGCCGACACGAAAGAATACAATTATTGTTGACTTCAAGCAGTGAAAAATTCGACCTTCGATACGACAACTTGAAGGTTTGCTTAAAAAGCAAATGCATCTTGACATTAAACGTGTGCATTTACTTCAATGCAATAAGACCAATAATGTTTTTTATATCCAGTTCTATAAAGAGTTGGATGCAATTCAATTCGCTAAAAACAATAATAATATGCACTATGTGAAGCATGAAAATATCAAGTACAACAATCCAGTATATATGGAAGATAGTGCTATAGAAGTGCGTGTGCATAATCTTCCCTCAAGCGTCATCGACCCTTATATTCGTAAAACTATGTCCCGATACAGAGAGATTCTCTCTATCGAAAAAGAAAAGTGGAAGAATTGTTCCCCGGTATTCTAAATGGCGTACGTTTGTTACGCATGCGCTTGAGGAGGCCTACACCTTCTTATGTGACATTCGGTCAGGATACAACAATCCCGTGCAAATCACTTGTTACCTTTGACAATCAGTTGGCCACATGTCAATATTGCCAAAAAACTGTTCACTACGGTAAGCCATGTGTTAAACTGGAAAAGGAGATAACCACCAAAGGACAACGGTGCTTCCTTCACACCAACCCCAAGCAACACCAGTACACCTGTGACAGTCACCAACAACAGTGAAGCATCCTCTTCAACGAAACCATCCAAAGTATCCCCTATAGAACAAAGTACACCAGCTGCAGTTAACAACTTACCATCCAACCAACCAGCAACTGCAAACAATGTACAACAAGGCGCATCTACAGCAACTAGCAACGAAATCCACAACAATACCACCGATGCGGCAATGGCCTGAATAAAATATTTTTTAAATAAAAAAAAAGTACAACATACCACTTTATATGGCGGATAATGCTTGCGATTTTTTGATCAAGTGTGGAAGAACTTTTTCCCCGATATTGTGAATGGCATACGTTTGTTACGTATGCTCAAGAAGGCTCTACCTTCTTGTGTGACTTTCGGACAGGACACAAGGATTCCGAGTAAATCACTATCACTATGACTTCGACAATCAAATGGCTATATGTCAATATTGCCAAAACGCTGTTCAATACGATGAGTCTTGTGAGTCTTGTGGGCAAAAAGATATCAACACCGAAGGACAGTGGTACTTTCTGTGCATCGGTCCCAAATAACCCCAGTACTTCTGTGGTAGCCATCAAAAACAATGAAACACTCTCTTCAATGAATCCATCATCTGTATCCCATGTATAATAAGGTAATAACGATGTTTCCGTTAGAAACAGCGACACCGACCCAGTGGACGGGAGTGTGAATAGTGAACCACTGTTCTACCTTCATTCACTAGATAGCAATGAGAGCGCTTCTCCTCTAAGGAAGAAGATAACAACAAAATCCAAATTTAGGGATATTGTTCAACGGCCGCTTAAAATCACATGATATTGAATCTCGGCAAGTGTTCAATCATAACGTAATAAAAAATAAAAATTATATTGAAACTCCAATGGTTTTAATGAAATGATAAAGAAGTTTCATGTATGGAAAGTCACGATAAGCAAGACTGTCGCGAACTGGTTCACCTTGGGTACGCAAAGAATTTATTAGTTGAGACCTGAGATCACGATACTCCACGCATGTCCAAACGACATGATCAATATCCCGATAACCTTCACAATAATTCGTCTCGAATAGTTCAATTCGAAGGAGATGTGCGTTTAACGTGTAGCGATTGGACATTAGTCCGGACATCACACGAATGAAATCCTTATTCACATCCAGCCCTCTGAACCATGCCGTTGTATTTTTGGAATAATTGTGTGCATCCACCGACCCAGATCATCTTTATCCCAAGAAGCTTCCCAGCTGGCAAGTGTTCCTTGACGATACGCTCTATACTATTCGTTGAAAGCAATCGGTCGCTCATGAATTTCACCCTCAAAAGCACTACATTTGGCTAAGTTGTCGGCTCTTTCATTGCCTGGAAGGGGGCAATGAGCTCCGACCCAAACCATAGAGATTTGATAATTATTATTCAATACGTCGTTCCGGTACTGTCTTATTTTGCCCAAGAAAAACGGTTCTTTTTTCCCAACAGCGTTTGAACAAATGGCTTCAATTGCATTCATACTATCTGTGAAGGGGAAATAATGGTTTGGAAATAATGTGACGATTACACTCAAGCTATAATGAACTGCTATATAAACAGATGCAGGTTGTTATTGGAAATAATAATTCAAACACTTTCTCACAGCAGACAATATCTTTATTCAGTCAGCTCAAGCTGGAATGGTTTCTATTAGTATAAGGTTATGATGAAGTATGATAGCAACTTACAATTTAGTGTTCTTCCAAATTTTAAATCAATGTCGGAAATTTCAATTCATGGAACGTTTGAAGCGAATGATTACAACTGCTATTAGTTTAATTCGTGGTCTTTGCACCTATTCAGAATAGTTTGTTGTACATAATTTAACGCATTAAATTCAATTCCAAATAACTTACACGCATAGATGCAGCGATAGTATCGCTTAGAAACTGCAACAGTATAACGTTAAAACAACAAATTGTACTTCTTAAAACTACTAATTGTAGAAGGATTCAAGTAATATGAGAAAAAACTATTAATTTAGCATCACCTTTCTGGCTTGAATAACTGCTTCTTCCTCAGGTGGTGTTACTGGTTCTTTTTATTATCATCCGCCATTCTCCCTAGCTGACAGCGGCTAACGTCGTCGCCTATACAATCATTCGTAAAGGGCCAATGCGCTGGCGGTTCATCCGTGCTAACACAGGTTCTTGAATCCTAATGGAAGCCGAAACATTACTTTTAAACATACCAAATCCAGTGGACTCTTCAATTTGTGAGCCGTATGTGTAAAATATGTTCTCATGGTCAATATGCCTGAACTTACCTGAAAATAGTTTTGGGATTTCCATCGAGCGTAGGTGATCTGGGATTCTACGCACTTCGCGCTGGCTGGATGTGTCGAAAAATAAAGTTTAATAGGGATAATAGGACATTTAGGAGGTTGTCACGGATAGGAATATATCTTAAAGAGTCGATTTCCTGTAACATATGGGTAAAATATACTGTCATGAATCTTGTTTGAGATTGATGCTCGACTAGCTGTTCGAAGTTATTAATAACCAGGGGATTCAGTAACTCACATCTTATTAGCAGTCGTGATAAAAGCTCCCAAAAACAATTTTTCAATGAAAGAACTCCCGCCTGAACTTCAAGACTTATTGTATGTATCGAATGCATGCAACCTATTGCAATTCGCAAACATCGATACTAAATTTGCTCTAGTTTAATATTATGAGAGTTTGCAGCGCAACGAAAGCAACCGCATCCATATTATATCAGCGAAAGTATCGCTGTCTGATACAATTATTAATTATTCCGGATGAGTACCCCACCAAGATCCTGTTATTGTTCGAAGAAAATTTAATCTTTGTGGAATTTTTTTATCAGATACCTAATGTGTCCTCCCACGTGCATTTGGAATCAAACCAAACCCCGAGGTATTTGAAAGTCAAAACCAGCCCGATCATAAAAAATGGAATTTAGAATATATCTTTCCATTGGAAGTAACGCTACATACGACGAATTTCTTGAATACTGAAAAACCTCGGAAAGCTCGGGATTCAATTTGTTTGTTCCAAGTGCTATCAAAGCAGATTTTGATGGTCCGCTATGTATGAAGGAAAGTTAAAGTAGATTGCATAAAAAATATGAAAAATCAATGGGTGACGAATATATGTAAAAAATCAACAAACATCGTTCTTATGAAACGTCTTTGAATTTGAACGCCTTAAGGTGAAATGTAGCGGAATGCACGAATCGCATTTTCGTTCAATTATTCAAAAACTAGACCGATTTTCGAAAAACCAAAAACACTGAAGTTTTCGAAATCAAATTTATCACTACTAAGTATTCTTAGAATTTTGAAATTTTGCTTTGACGAGCCGTAAATGTTTTTTAAAATTTATAGTATTATAAATTGAGGTGGTGTGAGAAATGCACAGTGGACTCGGTAGCATTATATCGTGAGCAAAAATTGCATATCAAATAATGACGCGAAGTTTAATACAATAAAATGGGTATTGTAAGAAATCGTTTATTTTCTAAGATCTGTCATTTATAATGCTAAAAATGTCCAACTCTGTTGAGCTCAATGCATCGATGTTGCTGAAGCAATAATGCTTGGCTATGTAATATTATATAATAGGTATTATTTTAGATTGTAGCAATTTTTATAGCAAAACTAAAACTTCAACCTTCACAGGCTACTGAATGAAATGAACGGTTCGTTCAACTGAAGCGGATACAATTTTGCGCGCATTTTATGACGCTACATTTCACCTTAACTTATGTTTTTCAGAGGAATGTTTCACTTTTTCCCGTTAAATTGTGGCACGGCGTTCGTAAATTGCAACGCCTTTGATGTCAAAGATTTATTGAATGTTTCTTTCTCACCCGACAAACATTTTGATTCTACTACCTTGATAAAAAAAAGTTCGAGGAATCACCACCGTGTGGCGCTCTCAGTCACCCGATAAGATTTTTTTTCGGTTGCCACGTCTGTCATGGATATTCTATCAAATTTTTACTCTGATACCTGGACATTTGTAAAAGTCCTGTATTTTTATGCAAAATTGGTGTTGACGTCGCAAAAGACATGATTTTCAAGGCCGAATCTGACCCAACATTCATCAAACGGATTATTACGGGAGACGAGACATGGATTTACGAGTATGACACGCAATCCAGACATCAAGCGAGTGGATGGCGTACACCGAATGAACCACGAACAAATAAACCACGTCGCTTCATTCGAAAAAGAAGGCGATGCTCACAGTTTTCATTGAACACAAGGGTGTTGTGTATCATGAATTCCTTCCAAAAGGCCAGACCGTCAAAAAGAAGTAAAGCTTGCTTCATTTAGTATTGGAACAAACTTTTGCTCATATTGTGGCGCTCCTGGTGGACGAATTTGGAAGTTCTTGGCGCCCACGTGTCGGGAATTTTGTCAGCTTCACGTATGATTTTGGCATCGACTGTACTTTGTAAACAATCAACATGGAAGCCGAAAGAAGGGAAAAAATTGTGCACAATTATTTGGAAAATCCATTGTGGTCTGCATCTAGGCTAGCTAAACAGCTGAAATTGCCCAGAAATACCGTATGGCACGTTATCAAACGGTATAAGGAAACATTGACGACGATTCGGAAGCCGTTGGAGTGGAACTGTCGATCGGAAACTGCGTGGTAAGATTTTGAAGACGATTAAGAGGAATCCTAATCTGTCGGACCGTGATTTGGCGAGAAATTTTGGTGCTGCCCATAGTACCGTGAGGAGAACTCGACTCCGGGAAGGAATCAAGTCGTATCGAGCTAACAAACAGCCAAATCGGACCATAAAACAGAATAGTGTGGTCAAAATCCGTGCTCGGAAATTATATGACCAGGTGCTGACCAAGTTCGACGGGTGTCTTCTGATGGACGATTTGCAAGAAAATTTATGATTTGGATTTGCAAGAAAATTTATGATTTGGCAGGGCATTTGCAGCTGTGGAAAAAAACAAAAGTTTTCGTTACAAATAAGACAATGACATCGGAACTATACCAAAAAGAGTGTCTCCGAAAACGAATTTTGCCGTTCATTCGATCCCACGACCATCCCGTAATGTTTTGGCCAGATTTGGCAAGCTGTAATTACAGCAAAGTCGTTCAAGAATGGTATGCAGAGAAAGGGGTCCAGTTTGTTCCGAAAAACCTTAACCCACCCAACTGCCCCCAGTTCTGCTCTATTGAGAAATACTGGGCAATCATGAAGAAGAGACTCAAGGGAATGGTTGTCAAAGACATCAATCATATGATGACCTGGTGGAATAAGATAGCTAAAACGATGGACGAAGAAGATGTACGTCTCCTAATGAGCCGCGTTACAGGAAAAAATCGAGAATTCCTTCGAAACCGTGAAGAATAATTTTATCCGTATTTTTTCTTAAAAGTATGAAGAAAACGCTACATTTGTATAAAAAAGATCTTGAATTCAATAATAAATAACTGAAATACAGAAGATATGCTTTGTTCCAATTCTATCTGAAGCAAGCTTTATTATTTGGGCGTTATGAGACACTTGCGTGAAGCAATTCGCCGAAAAAGACCGGATTCGTGGGCAAACAACTCGTGGATCTTGCACCACGATAACAATGCCACAATTATCCGTGAACATTTTTCTAAAAGCGAAACGAATGCTATTCAGCAACCGCCGAATTCACCTAATTTGGCTCCCTGTGACTTTTTCCTACTCGGTCGACTCAAGAAACCGCTCCGTGGAACGTGGAAGTGTTACATACCGTTCCCGTTACCCAATTTTAACTCTTATTGGGAAACCTTTTCTTCCCTCTTTTATGGGCTACTCTGGCCGAGGGTGAGGGTTTAAAGGTTCCCTACTGTCCATACCAGAAGGACAAGGCTATGGTGCCCAAATGAACGGACCGTAAAGTTGTTGAACCCCTTGTTCCATCACCAAATTCTTTACTTACGCACTGGATTTGCCGGAACGGTGGCCACTTTCATGGATAGTAGTCCTAAAATTTAATGATCTGAAGAAATATATGATTTCACCCAAACTAAAACTCACATACGCATGGCACTTCTGGTAGTTAAAATATGTTAATCGTTTATTGTAAATCAAAACAACCGACTCAGCACATTTTTTTCCTATTCCCTAACTAGACCAGCGTCTCAGTGAAACGTATCAATAAATTCTTGAATCAAGAAGAGCTAGATCCGGAAAATGTGCAGCACGACGAAAAAGAATGTAAGTTCGTTCAGTTGCAATTTTTTGCCATTCAACAAAATTTTCTATTCCAGCTTGCCCACTGGTGATCGAGAATGGTGTCTTTTCGTGGGGCGAAGAAGAAACTACACTGAAAAATGTCAACCTGAAAATTGAAAAGAATCAACTGGCGGCCATCGTAGGTACCGTCGGTTCCGGCAAGAGTTCCATCCTGTCCGCGTTGTTGGGTGAAATGGATAAGATTTCCGGTCGTGTTAATACGATAGGCAAGATTGCGTACGTCAGTCAACAGGCTTGGATTCAGAACGCCACGCTGCAGGATAACATCCTGTTCGGAAAACCGATGAACTTGAAGCTGTACAACAAAGTGATAGAGGCATGTGCACTGAAACCGGACATCGAAATGCTTCCGGGTGGCGATCAGACCGAAATCGGCGAAAAGGGTATCAACTTGTCCGGTGGACAGAAACAACGTGTTTCGTTGGCCCGGGCGGTTTACAGTGATACTGATATCTACTTCCTGGATGATCCGTTGAGTGCGGTTGATTCTCATGTTGGAAAGCACATTTTCGAACAAGTGATCGGTCCGAATGGACTGCTGGCGAAAAAAACACGGGTGCTCGTTACGCACGGTATTACGTATCTGCCGCACACGGATGTGATTTTCGTTCTGAAGGATGGTGAAATATCGGAATCTGGCTCCTATCAAGAACTCATGGACAAGAAGGGTTCGTTTGCTGACTTTTTGATTCAACATTTGCAAGAAGTGAACGAGGAGGACGAAGATATTGACGAGATCAAGGCTCAGTTGGAATCGAATGTGAGTGATGAAGCATTGAAGCACAAACTGGAACGAGCAATCAGTAAACGATCCCGGAGCGGCAGCCAATCGGATACGGGATCAGGAAATGAATCCTACTCTCGGCAAGCTTCGGATATTGGAGGCAGCAATAGTAGCTTACGAAGAAGAACACCCGAAAAGAAAGCACCCGAAGAACTTCAAAAGAATAAGCTAATCGAACAAGAGAAAGCAGAAACTGGAAGTGTATGTGGAGTTAAAGTTGACGGTTTGATTGTGTGCTTATTGTTTTTTCTCTTTGATTTTAGGTGAAATGGGAAGTGTACCAGCATTATTTGAAAAGTATCGGCTTAACATTGACCATAGCCACAGTTGTGTTGAACATGATATTTCAAGCCTTTTCAATTGGTTCCAATCTGTGGCTTTCACGATGGTCAACAGATGATGCAGCTGGCAATGATACCAGCGTTCGGGACATGTATCTGGGAGTCTATGGTGCCTTTGGTGCTGGTCAAGGTAAGAAATATCCTGCTGGAACAGTTTCCTCAAAATTTTGCTTCGGTATTTTTTAAATGTACCCAGCCGTTACAGTTGAAATGAGGGCAATACTCGTTTGTCCACAGTTGATAGTGGAACAAAAACCCTTTTCCAAACCAAGTATCCTCTTTCACGCTTATACTAATTATAATTTGTTTTCTAACAATCCCCTATTTTAGTTTTGGTTCAGTTTATTGCAACACTAACCTTCGCACTGGGCGCTTTACTAGCGGCAAAAACAATGCATGAAATCTTACTCTCGTATGTTCTTAAGTGGCCGATGGCGTTATTTGACATCACTCCTCAGGGTCGTATTCTGAATAGATTCTCTAAAGACGTGGACACCGTAGACAACGTCCTGCCGCAACTCGTCCGCTCTTTTTTGCAAATGCTATTTTCGGTAATTTAGTTCCCTTTTTAATCCTTCTGAATTCTGTGTTTCAATTTTGAATTATTTTTTGTTTTGTTTTCATGGGGATTAGCCAATTTCTATGTTTCACCTATTCGAGTCCACAAATCGTACTGACGTTATGCTATTAAACCTGCTTTTTCTTTTATTCCTTACTCTAACACGCTTCCATGTTTAATCCAATGTCTAACAAATTTACTGTTAATTCAATGAAGTTCAAATTCCCAAGTGTAAACAGAACCGTTTGTGATAATCGACCACTGAAAATATTTCCAAATTTTACCATATCTCTGTTATGTTTCTACGTTTGAAATCACCACATAGTGCTAGCAACTTTCGCCGCTTCGATAACCTTTGCTCTTGGCGCCTTGGAAGCGTCTCGCGAGATGCACGTCATACTGCTCCGGTACGTACTGCGCTGGCCGATGGAGCTGTTCGACACGACCCCACTGGGGCGGGTGTTGAATCGATTCTCCAAGGATGTGGACGTCATCGACAACACACTGCCTCATGTGGTGCGAGCGTGCCTCTCGATGCTCTTTGTGGTAACGTGTTGTTCGATTATTGCTGTTATATTTTTCAGTTTTTTTTTTATCGCGGAGAGGTATTTGCTATACTGCACTGTAGAGTGTTGCTTACTTGAATAATTTTCGGTAGTAGGTAGCGTTGGCAATTTAACAGTAGTATATATAAGTAGAAGTACGATAGTATTTTGTCTTGAGTTGACAGTTTAACATGATTAAATAGATTCTAGAACAAATTACCCTTTTCTAAGGCTAGTAAGTCTTGTTACCATAGAACTTCGATAGCTTGACCACGTCAAACTAGTTCCTAGTATATGTTCAGCACCTTGTGATCCGCCTATTTGACCGGCTCCTCTGTGTTGGCGTATGTTCTCTGCGTTAGGAATTATAATAAATTTAGTGTATGTCACTGGTGACAATTGGATTCTAAATCGACTGCTTTTGATTGTGTATCAACATTTAGGACATGCAATTTCGCTGCTCTTATCGCAGTTCATGCGGCACTTAATTTTCAATTTTTCGAATTATTTCCGAAGCTTTGAGGCGCTAAGAAATGCCTTTCTCTATCACCCAACGATGCAGCAAGTCTGTTTTACGTTTGAATCGTTCTGCGAAAAAGCTTCGATTCTCACACCTTTACAAAATTTTGGTCTTGGTTGTTTTCAATAAAATTACCGCTCTTGAACAGTTTGAAACACTGGTATCTATTTTTTTCGAGATCTCAAAATTTATTCCAATGATCAATTAGTGTCAATATTGTTGTAATTCGCACTCTGAGCTGTTCTCTGTCCGGGCATTTTGCTTTTGCTCTCGTTAGTTCCGCCTTGTTGACTATAAACGTAATCTGACGCAGTGTTTAAAAAGAGCATTTTCTTTCAGTTGGCGTCAGAATTGATTCAATTAGCACCGTTTGCTGTTGTTTGGCTGAGGAATTTTATTTTATTGCATTGCACGACAACGAGAAGACCAGTTGGAATATTTACTTAATGCACCGTTCGCATCGAAACAGAGTCTTTTTTGCTCAAAACTCTTCAGCAACAGATGCTTTGCATTCAACAAAAATGTACTCGAACCTGTTTAACAAGAAAAAAGAACAACAATTCGGATCTTTTAAGATCCCAAATGAATCTTAAATGTTGGTTTTTTGCTCTCGCCAATTCTACTTTATTTACTGTAAACGTTTAATTACACAGCATTTAAGGCCATCGTCCAAGTACCATGCATGGTACTTGGACGATGGCCTTAAAGAGAACTCTTTCATTCTATTAGTGCCATTTAATTCGTCTCGTGCATACTTTTGCGAAAAAATGGTTTTAATTCGAACCGTGTATAATTTTGCGAGCGAGGATTTTTTGTCACGCTTTATTCAATGGTGTGGTACAATATGTTTGACGTGAACAAATCTTACTTTAGTGTAGGGGCACCGATACAGCAATGAAATAGAATAAGTGAAAGCTTGCACAGTTTCTACAGTCAATCAACTTATAACGGTTTCCGATATTTGGAAGCATGTTAGTTTTGTTCTTATGACGTCATCTATTTATGTTTCTAACATAGCCCATACTCCATTTTTCAAGACTATGAGATGTTTCCGTTTCTCTCATGCGTCAGTCCATTGCCGTGACGTTATTTTCCTTTTTCCTTATCATCGAATGGCGATGGGGTGTTGTTTAGATTTTGGTTGAACAGCTATGAACAGTAGGGTGGGACAAAATATTGATTTCAGCTCCACTAAAGTTTTCGTGTTCCTTTTGGGTCCCATAAGTACCATGCAAAATTTTAGCTCGATAGGAGAAACTATATTTTTGCGCCCGCGGTTCAAAGTTTGTATGGGATTTAGTATGGGAAAACTAACTTTTAACAAAAAAATCATCTGGAGGTCACCCTATATACTCAAAAAATCAGCGGGCATGTAATTTTTCTAGGAAATTTAATGAGGAAGAAAACCTTCGAAGATTGTAACATAATCCGACATCTGTAAAAAATGTTATTAAAGAAAAACCGACACAAGGTCCGAACGATGGCTCATTCCTTAATATATCTAGCACCACTGCTGCTATTGGTGGTAATATTAGTTTGCTTTCTTTTATTATGCTACAACGGCTGATCTGAGTTGTTTGATGTCTTCAAAATAGTTGCTCGGTGTAGTTTGAAGATTTTTTTAAGCTTAAAAACCATGTTCCAAAACTCACTGTAAAGACACACAAAAAACTAACTTTTTTATTTGAAGAAATACAATTTTGAAGTCTTCCACAATATTGTTGATAAACTCAAATACTATAACTTTGTCGAAGACATAAACCATCTGTCTCATATGGTTTAGAAGATATGGACGATAGAAAAATAAGAAAAAGAAAAACTTGGAATCAATGTTTTGTGTGTCTTTACAGTGAGTTTTGGAACATGTTTTTTAGTTTAAAAAAAATTTTCAAACTACACCGAGCAACTATTGTGAAGACATCAAACAACTCAGATCAGCCGTTGTAGCGTAATAAAAGAAAGCAAACTCATATTATCACAGCAGTGGTGCTAGATATATTAAGGAATGAGCCATCGTTCGGACCTTGTGTCGGTTTTTCTTTAATAACATTTTTTACAGATGTCGGATTATGTTACAATCTTCGAAGGCTTTCTTCCTCATTAAATTTCCTAGAAAAATTACATGCCCGCTGATTTTTTGAGTATATAGGGTGACCTCCAGATGATTTTTTTTGTTAAAAGTTAGTTTTCCCATACTAAATCCCATACAAACTTTGAACCGCGGGCGCGAAAATATAGTTTCTCCTATCGAGCTAAAATTTTGCATGGTACTTATGGGACCCAAAAGGAACACGAAAAGTTTGGTGGAGCGAGAAAATAATTTTTCCCATACAACCTTGTCCCACCCTAATGAACAGCCAAAATCATGGTAGGGAGAACATTGACTTTTACCGAGTGTTTAAGGG
This sequence comes from Malaya genurostris, assembly GCF_030247185.1. Classification (NCBI taxonomy): domain Eukaryota; kingdom Metazoa; phylum Arthropoda; class Insecta; order Diptera; family Culicidae; genus Malaya; species Malaya genurostris. The sequence goes on from NC_080571.1 coordinate 281,530,790, forward strand.
TACACAGTTGAAGATTCCACACCCAAAACTCGAACTTTTGCTCGAATATTAGTCATCATATTTCGGATATTGTTGGTTAATATGTGTGGTCATGTTGTTTAACCATATCTTCATCTCTGTCGCATTCCTCGTTACCTTTCTATTCTTCTCCAACTTCTGTTTGGCAATTGCCCAATATTTCTTAATTATGCGAAATTGATGGCAGAAGAGTGATGTGTTGTATTTTTTGAAGACATTCATCCAGTTGTCTCGATATCACTGTAGCACTTCTCCGCTCCGTTCTCAACTTTACAGGTTCATTATGAGCTTTGTACGGAAAAATACGCTTCTCCAGCCACTCCTGCTTGTACATTTGGGAATCCACAGTCTTGTTCACCACGAAAGTCTGGGTTTTTTATCCACAGCTACAAATATCTTGCCAGATCATAAATTTTCTTGCGAATTTATCGACAAAAACAAAACTGAACTTGTTAGGGGATCACACAGACTCCTAAGTTTAATGCAGACGATCGAGGAATGCATCATACGAGGCACGAAGATGCTATTGTGGTATTTTATCCCTGGCTGCCACCAGATGTCGCTTCAAGGTTTTCTCATATTTTACTTCAGACAGTGAAGTCCACTCACGAGCTCACCGGTCACTTCACATTTGGGTTTCCGTTATTGTGGCGGCACCGAGTCGTATTGACAAACGGATTCCCGGGAACCAAAATGATGTTATGTCCCCGGTTTGGTAAAACTTATTCCCAATATGTATTTGCTGATCTTTATTCTTTTACGGACAAAAATTATCATCCATGGGGGTTTGTGCGCCCTGCTAGCAGTCGGCACGGCTGCATAGGTTCGGGTTTTTTTTTGACGTCCCTTATCATACCGGTTTTTGGTACTTCCAGTCTCCAAGTACTTTTTCATTGAATGGTGTACGAAAGTTTTGCCCACACCTCAATAGGACAGCTCATGAACTATGTTCAGTTTTTTACATTGTAAAATAGAGCAAACTCATCCCTACGTTTCTGTTCGAGGCTTATTTTCCCGGGTAAAATTCGAATTCAAAAATAATACATAAATTTACTGGCAGCCAAAACACAATGTAGATAAAGCGACGCGGGGTCATTCAATACAGTTTTCTGTGCTACGTGATAATGATTGTTGAATTAATGTAATAGTTCAATTGTCGGACCATGTATGATGGATTTTTGAGCGGCAATTTACAATCTCAGCCATAGTTGTAAAACGCAGATTTATTCGCCGTCGTTTTCAAAACAAAAGTATTGGTCTATTTGGTACAATTTCTACAATAAACTAATGTGATTTTCTTGAAGGTTCATCTAGCAGTAGCGAAGAATTGGCGTTTTTCAACTATGGCTGTTTCCCTTAGATTGTCTGTAGAACCTTCTCTGTGAAACCCCTTCATTCCATTGACTCCAAAACTGACAGTCCCAGTAAGGCACAAAGTTTCGCATCACCATGTTATTGAGAATCCAGCGTCTACACTGATAGAAATTTACTCCGGTAGCATCATGTGCAGAGCATTCGAACTATCACATGAAAATTCCACTTAATCTGAAAATGAGTGTAAAAACTTTGGATTTTTAGTGCAAATCATGCTACATTTATGTGAATTGCACAGCAAAACAATAAGATATATCGTTGCTGCCAGATTTAGTCTGAATTTCATTTGAATATCACATTGTTTTCCATATAGAATTCAATTGATTCACGATTGACCGAAGCAAATGGTTTTCGCACACGTTCATGTTGTACTCCACTACAAAATGAAGTGTTTAACACACGTAGTTCGATTCAATAGTTCAAATGCTCATCACATTCAAAGATAAAACACAGTTAGATTTTAAATGAATGTGCATATTAACATATGAATCGATCGTACTTATTTTTATCAGTGTAGGAAGATGAACGTTTTCCCTTCTTTGGCGTTACCGAATACTATTACTCATTCTTTCGGATGCAATGAGTACGACAACGACGTCCATGTGCAAACATGCAACATGTACAGAAAGACTACATATTGCAAACAGAAAATTCCGAAAATCCTACATCCCCTAACTTTTTGTTTGGAATCTTGACACACTAAACATTGTTTACCAATAACTATATCTGTTTTAGTAGGCGATGCTTCTCTCTCAGAAAGTCCCTCTTTGCGTTTGAATGCAGGATTTTTCTTTCTTGTTTTGTCGTGGTTTGCGTACGCTTTTTTTTTTATCAAGAATTTGAATCAATTGACTCAAGTAGCACGTTCCACTATTTATTAGAAAATTTATACAGTTCGATTGGACAGATAGGACAGTAGCGGGAAAGTCCCAAGATCGATCATCGAAAACTGTCTTACATGCAATGTTCAGTTTACCTTTAGGTGAGCCGAAAGTTTCTCGACGCGTTTCGAAAGGCTGCCCTAATGAAGCTGTCTTGCTAAAGATGGTCGTACCTTAATACTACTTTTTATTATATTATCATTTCACATAGAAGTGTAATAAAGAGAGTGTCAGTGGAAAATGAAACGCTCGTTTGTTGCTAGTTTTGTCTTATTAGGTTATTTTTTTATAAGGTCTTGTTTTTTCAAACGAAAATCCAAAGTAGATGGACTTCGTGTCGATTTTTTTTAAAATGCGTTTCGAAAATAATTGTAGGGAAGACTATACTAAATAAATTGCCAACGCTTACATTAGCTTTTTTCTGTAGATAGTAGATATCTTTTATTGGTAAGGATGTGGTCAACAAGTGAAACATATGAATTTGCTAATCTTGTGTCTTTCTTTTTCGAATCATATTCACTTGGTACTAATTTTTTGCATGCGCTTGCCACCAATTCCACACAACACAAAACAATCTCATTACCACTGTTCACTTACGACTGGGTTTCAACAGGACGTGCACCATGAAAGTTACATACATTTTCATTTGTACAATTATTGCTAACCTTGTAAATATTTGTGTGTCACTCTTCGTTATCGTTTTATGTGCGTGTAAATGTTTTTTATTATCATAATGGAAAAAAGCCTTATCCGTGGTGCTAACGACACTGGCACTGTATATCGGATCACTGAATGGATCCCGTATCCTGCACAAACAGTTACTAGAGAACGTTCTTCGTGCGCCACTGACCTCATTTTTCGATGTCACACCACTCGGACGGGTGCTGAATCGCTTCGGCAAGGATATCGAAGCAATCGATGGCGATCTGCCGGCCACCCTGCGAGCCTGGACGGCTTGTTTCTTCGGGGTATCATTGATCTATTATTTATCGGGTTGCGGAATTAAATAAGAAAATTTAACACTCAAATCACTTAACGCACCTAGACGTAGAAACGCCGAACAGAAAGTAGTACTCAATAAGCTCTAATCAATTGTATCACCTGTTTCTAGTACTGTCCCTGTACTTTGGCGTGCTAACCGTAGTGATGGGTGGCATTAAGGCAGCTCTGTTTTGGCACCAACGTTTGCTCAGTAATTTGATGCGATTGCCGATCGCGTTCTTCGACACGACGCCCAAAGGACGCATTGTAGCCCGCTTTTCCAATGATATTAACACGCTGGACTTTAGCTTGCCATTCAATATCAAACAGTTCATACCGTCCGTGTTTAGGGTACGTTAGTACAAATCCTTCTACACTACCGGTACCTTGTGTAGTGACGATGGTTTGATGTTTGAATTGGATTTATCATGTTCCTTTTTTCACTGTTATAGCATAGATTGTATTGGTTTTCCGCACAGCTTTGGTGTTTTTTTTGCTAACTGTATTTGTAATCATAACCGAGAGTTCCGTAAGTTTAGTTTATATTCAAATATTGTTTTATTTCGGAGTTGTTTTGTTTTATTATCGTAGTTACCGAGGTAAAATGAATGAATGCTGAGTAGATTATAATATCGTACCATGTTCCAACAGTCAGAGTTGTCTCAGTTTATTCGTGGCCATCCATATATTATGTTGACTGTTGTTTGAAAAGGTAGCTGTTTGCCCATGAGATTCGATAACATCTTGTCACCGTTCATGTGTGTGGAAAAGTTTCTCAACAGAAATCGTTTAATTCCTATAACTGTCTGCTGGAATAAGTTTGCTGAGAGTGACATAGATTTTTTAAATAAAAGATTGAATTTTTCTAGCATCAACGTACCACCCAATAAGAGACTTATGTTTATTGTACAGTTTCATGTTTTAGCATCACAAAATGCCCCACTTTTCACTATACACTTCACTATCAGTGGCAGTGCGGTAAAATTTGATTTTCAGTCGAATAATATAATATGAAAATGAAATTTATGGCCATTGACTCTCTGCATATCCCTTCTCATTCATTTGACTTTTGTTGTCTCATACACGTGAAGTTCCAAGAAAACATCGTCAATTGAATAATCGTACCTAGTCATTTGAAGTTTTGCTTGTTCAGTTTCAAGTGCTAAGTAGTCTAACTGCTTCATTGTCTTCGGTGTTGGTAGTGAGGAAGTTCGAGTGAATAGGCATGAGCATCAACTTAAAATCAGAATTTCTCTCCGGCCAGAATTATAAATAAAGGATGGCGGTTAATATTTGAGTTTAGGATTATCACCAGCAAGTTTAAATCGATAATTTTTAAATGTTTGAAATGTAATGCACCAAAGTATTAGAAATTGAAATAGATAGAGGAAACAATGAATTTATGTTCATACTGTAATTGATATTTCAACTATTATGACTGGTTTGTCTTTTCATCTATTATCTTGAACCAATTCGAATGTTTACATGAACCTCATTTGAAGGCTGTTCTCACGCAATTAACAAAATATCCGAAAATTGAATTAAATGAAGTTTTACTTTTTTTTATCAGTTGCATTCTGCTGGAATGCAAGATTATAATGGTATAAGTGATAAAACGTCCGTTGGTAATATATAATGGTATAAGTGACAAAACGTCCGTTTTTTACCACTCAATTTTCTCGGAGTTGATTAAACCAATATCAAGGTAACACTCGTTTGAATGCTACCGGAGATATAATGGAGATTTCTCGGAGCTGACTAAACCAATATCAACAATATTGGGCAAGGATGGCTTTTATCGTATCAAAGAACGCTCACTCGCAACTCTTCCACGATTGAATCAGTGCCATCAAAAAGAAACGGAAACCATCGCAACAACAAAAAAACCGGCATGGTACATTTAACATAGAATAGACACTAGTGCGAGAGCGAATTTCTCTCGGTGAACCGTCTGAGAATCAACGGCTAGCACGCTGCTGTTTGGATTCTCTCTGAAGCAACAAAACGGTCGCTTATTCTCGTTTCGCGATCCGATTCTGTATGGGCAGTGGATAATTGCGATAGAATCATTTTACTATTGCCGCTTATTCTAACTATGTGCATATAACCTTTGTACAATTTGTGTCTATGAAAATGTATGTGAATGCTCCACACAAGGGTTTTTAAATATTGCAACCTAGTATGAGAATCATCAAGTCAAATCATCGATTCGATTTTCTGCGATAATTGTCAACTTGCGATTCTCTCTTGGTAAATTCCACACAGCGGCGATCATTATCAGACTGAATTTTTTTTATGGGCCATGAAATACTCAAAGTATGAAGTGTCGTTCTTACTGCACGTATTTCGATTGCTGGACTTTTGCACGTAATATTGAAAAATTTGGCAGGCCATATTTGATCTGCTTCAAGAATGTAGATAGAAATTCAACTTAAAACTCAGCTTAAGGAAAAATTTAAGTAAAGCAGTATAACGTAATGCTCGCGATCTCTGAAACTATCTGTAATCTAATTCGTAAGGTTTCATAAGAATAATAGAATCGTTTGGTTGAACTTTATTTGACCCAAATACCCATCAATAGAACTTTTTTTTCTCCACTTAGCCAGTTCGTGATCGCGTCTCACCCGACACAGTCGAAAATCGTTTACGGTCGAAACAACAGAAACAAAGACAATACACCAGTGAACAATAGAGTGTACGGAATGGTCAAATACGATTTAACAAAGCCTGAAACTTGGCCTACATGACCGAATTCAATTTGTATAGATTTCAAGCGTTGCAAAGTTAGACCAGCAGCAAATGAAATTGAAATCTTACTTAAAGAACGAATGCGTCTAGACGCTAATAATGTGAGTGAGATTCAATTCAACAAGGCGTGTACATTATGTTTAAACGTGAAAGCGATGCACTTGCATTCGCTTTCACGTTTAAACATAAGAGAATATGTCGCGGTACGGTGAAATCCTTTCCATTGAAAGGAAAGTATGGCAGAATTTTTTCCCCGGCATCCGGAATAGCATGCGAGTTGTGCGTATGCAACTACGTAAGGCAATTCCATCTTACATCATTTGTGATCAAGGTGGGATACGTCATCAGCTGGTTACATGTCAGTTTTGTGAACAACCTGCACACTACGGTAAACCTTGCACTGAAACTGCGAAAAAGACTTCTTCAACCAAAGACAAGGTCAACCGTTCAACAACGAAAATTAGTGAGCGCAGTATTCATGTTTCACCATCAAACCAACCAGCAACTGCAACCAATGTACAACAAGGCGCATCTAAAGCAAATAGCTCAAGACTACGAACAACATGGAAAACGAAACGAAGACGGACACCAACAACAATACAACCGATGAGGTAATGGATGACGAGACGAGCACGAACAAAGTGCCCCTCAACCCCCCTGGAAGGGATATGGAAGCTCTTCTCCTCCTAGAAAAAGAGTGACAACGAGATCCACTTCGAAAAATCCTTTATATAAAAAATCGGCTAATTCGGCCACGTATTTATTTATTATAGTTTTACAGTTGTTCTTCGAAGTAAAGTGAGCATAAAAGTGGATTTTACGTACACTCTATCATTGATCGATTCTTCTGGTATTTTTGCATAAGAAATACCTACTTTGAAAATATTTTCTTGCATTTCTATGACATTATGAAAAGTCGCTAAGTTTTTGATCGTTTTTGCTCACTGTGCAGCGTTTTACAGAAAAAATATCTGAAGGATTTTTAATAATTTTCGTATTTCAAATGAGTTATTACAAACCAACCAACTCGCACCCTCTCATTCTGTTACTAACGCCCCCAGTCGACGTCGTTATACTCGTATTGGTCATATGCAGTGGTGGTAAAGCATCCATTCCGAACACGCAAAACGTGTTCGTTCCGAACCAAAAAGCGATCCACCATCGCGAGTATAAATTTGCCGATACCATCGTTCGAGTTAGCATCGCCGAACCAAGAAGCGATGTTGATGGTGAAAGAACCGATGCTTTAGTTTGTGAGCCTATCGTTACTAGTATGTTCATGAACATCCGATTCGAGTACTATAGGCTGTTGCTTCGGATGAACCGAACTTCCTCAGCTACGGCAGTTTGTTAGAGTGTTTGGATAGTTTAGCAGAGTATGGTTATTTTGAACATTTCCAGTAAGAGTGGGGTGTCTCAATATAGGAAATTGTAAATATTTTGACTTTTCGAAATTCTATGTTTAACTAATTGGTGAATCAATAGTAAAACAAATTTTTTTTAACAGTTTTGGTGGGCGTAGGGTTATTATATATGGAAAATTGTGAAATTTTGGGCTACTGCCAAGTCGGTGATCCATTGATTGATGAATCAATAGAAGTTCGAATTAAATAATTTTGCATACTTTATGTGAATGTAGGTAGAGTGGGTCAATGCGAAAAATTGCAAATTTTTAAACTATTGCAAACCTGATACTCTATTGATTAGTTAATCAATAGCATTTCGATTAGGATAATTTTGGTCATTTTCAACGAGCGTAGGGTGCCTGTATATGGAAAATATAAATTTTTTGACTTATCTCATTTCGATGCTGTATTGATTGATCAATCTATAGCATTTCCATTAGGATAATTTTTTACGATTTCATCGAGCTTATTTTATATTACATTTAATAGTGATAGTTTTGACATTTTCGACGACCGTAGGGTGGTGATATTTGGAAAATTTTAAAATTTTTGACTAATTTATTAATTAATTTATTTATTTATTCAATGTCGATTCAATGTTCTATTAATTTGTGAATCAATAGCAGTACCAATAGGGCATTTCCAGCGAGCGTAGTATGGTCCTATTTGAAAAATGTTAGTATTTGAATTTGCAGATCCGATGCTTTATTGAATTAAATTCGAATATGATAATTTTGGACATTTTCAGTGCGCGTAGAGTGGTTTTATATAAAAATATGGGAATAGTTTACCTTTTGCTAATTCAATGTTTAATTGATAGCAATTGGAATATTAGAATTTTAAGCATTTTTTTTCGATGGTAACGCAGCTTTATATGAAAAATTGTGTATTGTTTTGGCAAATTGGATGCTGTATTGTTTAATATATCAATAGTAGTGGTGGTGAACCATAGGATTTAAACATGCAAATTTCCGAAGTGCCTGTGATTTTGACGCGCTATTTTTTTTGCTTATCAACTGAAATAGAATATTAGTTTTGATGCTGTAGGTAGGCATGTCATCGAACCATAAATAATAAAACTACGCATCGAATGGAGCTCATTTGACTTCCCCGATGGTCTGTCAACTGAATGGTTTGGAATATATTGCTTTGCTGAACAGCAAGCGAACTTTACCGTAAATCGAATGAACAGCTTTTGCATATTTTTGCTAGGAAAATATTATATGTACAAAGCATTGGTGTTTGGTGTTTTTGACCACTACTGGTATGGAATTGGAAATAGTATAAACATTACTATTTTCTATATAAAACCATCCAGCACTCGCTGAGAATATTCCAAATTAACTAACTTTAATTGCAATTAATGCACTAATGAATATAGCATCGAACATGCAAAAGTCAAAATGTTCATATTGAACCACCGCTCGCTAAAAACGCTAAAATCATCCAATTCTACCTGCTCATCAATGATGATTCGCTTATCAATTGAACATTAAAACAGCATAAATCAAAATATTTTCAAATTTTTATATCAAACCCCCCTACGATCGCTGAAAATGTTCAACATTATCTTATTTGAACTGCTATTGATTCACCAATCAATAGAGCATCGAATTGACATTAGTCAAAATATTTTCCATATACAGGTACCTTACGCTCGTTGAAAATGCCTGAAATAACTCAATTTTATTTGCTATTGACTCACCAATTTATTAAACATCGAATTTGAAAAAGTAATAATAAATCCCTTTTTCCTATTGAACCACTCTACGTTTACTGAAAATGTCCAAATTATAGTCAAAAAGTTTACAAATTTTGCACTCGCTGAAAATGTTCCAAATTATTCAATTCTTATTGTTATTGATTCTATAACCAAAAACCATAAAATTGCAAAAAATCAAAAACTTACTATTTTCCATATCGAGCCATCCTACGCACACTGATAATGTCCAAAATAATGCCATTTCAATTGCTTTTGATCGTTTTATAAATCGAGCAAAAGATTTTTTTTATGCTGATAATTTCAATGCTTCGCCGAACACCAAGCACAGAACACCTTCGCATTAAACGAGGGAATAGTTTTCGAACCTGTCGCATGCTTACAATCGGTGAACATTTTTGAGTAAATTTGCAGAAGCATCGGCGTTCGGTTCGCAATTTACCACCACTGGTCATATGTTATCACAAACACACGGGGATGCATAAGATAGGAATTTGTGAGCACTTACATCCGCTGGTCATATTATTAGACCCATGCTGGAAACTTAATATTTCTCTGAAATATTGTTGTTACTTCCAAAGATGAAAAAATCGGCCATCAACGTGTTCAAAAAAGAAAAAAAGTCACCGTTCTTGGCTGGCCGAGAGATTTTCCAGACATGAATACTATAGAGAATGTTGGAGACTTTATGAAATGCGAAGTGTTTAAGCATGTTCTTACAACCAAACAGGATCTGATTGGTATACACATTTTTTTTGGACAAAAGTCTTCATTGCCTGATGGTGACTTCGCTTTGTCTCTCTTGGCCGATGATTGGCCGAGGCTGGTGGTGCCTTTGGTGTTGATTTGGCCGGTCTTCCACCGGCTTCGCGGCATTGAATACGGTATTGCAGTCGAGTTTATTGGCTTCTTATCTACTATGCAACATTTCTTGGCATTAATCAGTGCATTAAAGTTTATTTTCCTTGACTTTGTCGATTTGTTTGTAGTCGCCTTGACTAACAGAACCAGAGAACCAAAGTTTTTTACTTATATGACGGATGTATTGAAGCTGTCAATTTGTCCTCTTGTTGCATATCACCGGAGATATATCCAGTTAACACGATAATTTTAGCTAGTAAAAACAAAAAGATCGCGCCAATTCTCAAAAATCTGTAAATTCTGACGAATGTCGGCAAGCAATCGAAGTTTAAAAAATCTGTAAAAAGTCTTCAGACGAAAAAAGGTTTACATGTTAACTAAGAAATTTGATAATTTACAGACTAATTTACAGATTTGGCATCTCTGCATGTCACTAACAATTCTTCACGATTTGTCGAAAAAAATGGGGTGTCGGTAACCGAAATCAGTAGACATTTTTTTCAAAAAAAATCTTGATAGCGAAAATTTTGATAGCATCCGGTATTAAATCACGAAATAGATCGATTCCACCTCATAAATAGTCAATCCGACTGATGCTCTTCAATTTATGATACTATAAAAAAGTCAGAAAAACTTTTGAGTTGATTTTCACGCAATTAAAATTTGTTTTGAGCGCAGAAAAAAGTACAAGCGTCTGTTTGCTTAGGTATTCGGCACAAAAAGAACGTGCTGCTATTACACACACATGACATTTGTCGGAATCTCGCTATGTGCTTTCTGTCAAAAGTTACGGTGGGGTGCCGGAAGCTGAACACCTTACCCTACATAATATACAAACAATATTTAATCAATATTTGTTGAGTGAATGAAGTGATAGTTTAGTAAAAATAGTCTGCAGATTCGAAACATTGAATGAATCTGGTAATTAAAAGTAAGGAAAGTAAAACCTCTGCAATTGTCGTCTGTCACGACATGAAAGCAAAAACCCAGCGGATCTATTCTTGGCTATTTTTTCCACCGGATTCCACATGACCTCTAGGCTGGTCCTGTTCGGAGAAAGATAATAGGTACTATCAATCTTCTAGCACAGAGAGCAGACATCCATGTAGTGATTCCAATGTGTGTAAAAAATTTAATGGTTATTGGAAAAGTGACTACCAAGTAGCAAGTAGTAGACGCGCTTCGAGCAGCCCAGCAATCGCTTATGGCCTTTTGAGTTCGAGTTTGCATACAATGATAATTTATGAATGGCAAATCGTACTCAACGGAGTCTATTCTCTGTGCTGATATTCTATAATCGTACTATGTCTAGTACAATTCCTGATCAAAAGATTTTAAAACATAAAAGCATTGAAGTTTCTCAAAATCGAACGAAAATTTAGTGTGGTTCGATAAATCGGTTTCAATCATTTACTTTTTCACATAAATGTTGCATGCTACTACTTTTTCACATAAATGTTGCATGATGCTTCAGATGATTGCCTACTGACAGTCCAATTTTGATACACTTTTTCACTACACGATCATGATGCCTCGTTCTGGAGGTTGTGTTAAAACATGCGAATAACTTGTTAACCAAACTTGCTTCTCAGTTGATGTATGGTTTCACGTGCAGTATGACATGTGGCACTGTTCTATTGGAACCTTGTGTCGATGGAATCCAAATTTTCCATTTTAGGCAACGAATATGCCTTGCGATCTAGCTTTGAACACACAGTGTCTATCGAAGAGAAATGCAGCAGGTAACAGTTGCTATAGAGTTAACTAATGTCGTTTTCGTTTTTAAATTGCACTACACTGGTGTAGCGAAAGCTGCACTGAAACCGTTCGTTTTTACCAATTGCACTACACCAGTGCTACACTTTTTCTGCACCGATACCACTGGTGTAGCACTCATCAAAAGTTTGGTGTAGCCCTGCGCAATGGAATCGTTTATTGTAGTCAATGGTTACTGTTTATGTTTTCGTCATTTTTGTTCGTTTATTCATGCCTCAGTGTAGCACTGCACCGGTGTAGTGCAAATTAAAAACGAAAACGCCATAATGTCGTTTTCGTTTTTAAATTGCACTACACCGGTGTAGCGAAAGCTGCACTGAAACCGTTCGTTTTTGCCAATTGCACTACACCAGTGCTACACTTTTTCTGCACCGATACCACTGGTGTAGCACTCATCAAAAGTTTGGTGTAGCTCTGTGCAATGGAATCGTTTATGGTAGTCAATGGTTACTGTTTATGTTTTCGTCATTTTTGTTCGTTTATTCATGCATCCGTGTAGCCCTGCACCGGTGTAGTGCAAATTAAAAACGAAAACGCCATAATACCGTTTTCGTTTTTGAACCTAGACGTGGGCTACTCTGACTTCGAGTAAAACGAACACGTGGTACGCGCCCTAAACAACAACTCATGAAAAAAAAGAAAAAATAAACAAACTCGGCTGGATGCGTGGTGCGACCCGAGAAAATTTTCAGAGCGAAACTACGCGATTGGAGTCCGATCTAGAGCGACCTCAGGTTGCTAAAACAAAAATATCAAACGTTGTTTGGGCGACTCTGGGTCAGCTTTCGGGCTGCTCTGATCAATAAACGAAAACGGTATAAGAAGAAAGCGAATTAGTCTACCTCATTGTGGACAGTTTCATACTGTTAAGTTCTGTTGTCTTACTCAAATCTAGATTCCATTGAATTTGCTTCGGAAATTATGAACAATTTCACTGATGATTTCGATGTTCAAAATTGATCAAGGTCAATTCCAAAGGCTGTAGTGCAGTCCATTTCCGAGAATATACCTCGGTATTCTTTCTAACAAAATACTTTTTGGAATGCATAAGAACGCAAGTTCGAGTCCTGCCTTTGGGAGCTGTATCTTTTTATAAAAAATCTTCTCTGTAAGTTTTCATTCATTTAACTTCTTAATCGGATTTAATATCTTCTACGTTTCGTCCAGGGTTGGCGGTTCAATGCATAGGGCGCTGGTCTTACAAACCAGTTGTCGTATGTTCGAGCCCCGACCTGGAAGGATTCGTAGTGTCAGTAGAATCGTAGCTCTAGCCATGCAATGGTTCTGTACACTCTGAATCGGCTGCGAAGTCTGTTAAAACAGAAGGTCAAATTCCACTACAGGACTGTAATACCAAGACTTTTTTTACGTTCCGTCTTCGGCTCATCAATGCATGTTGAACTGCTAATGCCACCTCGCGGATCAACATGATACGCAAATCAGACGTAAAGTTAATTCTTTTAACAAAACACTTATTTTCACAGAAGTACAACGTATTTCTTGACTTTCTCAAACTGTTTTTTCCGTACAGTCATTGCAAAAATTGAACTTAATAATAGCGATTCTAAGTAAAAAAATGTAAAAATTAGTGAATTATTGGTAGAAAATTTTTTTCCCTGACACTTGTGAACATGTGAAAAGCACAGAAATTTCACAAAATCGAACGAAATTTTTTTTTGGTTCGATATGTTAGCTCCTGCCATTTACTTTTACATCGACTTATCGCATAGGGCTGCACTTCAGATGATTCATTCTGACGGTCCAGGTTTGGTACGTTTTTCCACATATATCGGCTAGTATGCTTAATTCTGGTGGCGGCGTCAAAACGTTAAGAATAATTGCTTACCAAATTCACCTCTCAGTTGTTGTATGGTTTCACGTGCAGTGTGGCATGTGGCACCGCTCTGTTGGAACCACTTGTCGGCCGAGTGCAGCTGCTGTGTATTTTGGGTAACCAGGGGTGGTTTTTTAAACGGATATTTTACCATTTCGTAATCAGTTCATTCCAAGTGCAACTATTTATGTACGTGGTTTTCATATTCTAAATTGTCGGTATAAATACATCAAAAATTATATGTGCAAACAATTCAAGGGATATTATAAAATAAACGTTTTTCGGAAGTTAAAAATGGGTTGCTTTCTCATTTACTTGTTCGTTTTAATAATTTTTTTCTTTATATTCATCTGGCTTCGTGATTGACACTTCCGTAAATCATATACCTATCCTGTTTCTGTATTAACTTCTAGCCATTGCTTCCTTCTTCTGTGATCTTGCACCGCAACTGGGCTCTTTGACTGCGGCGATCGAACTACACATCTCATTGCTTTCCGCTATGTTTCATCTGCCGTTGCTGTTTTTCGATGTCACCCCGACCGGACGAGTACTGTCCCGGTTTTCGAAGGACATCGATGTCCTAGATAATACGCTGCCTTTCAACATTAGCGAGCTGGTGTACTGTTTCTACGAGGTAACGATACGAATCTCTGTTTCTCTATTTCTGCTTGTTCATCCTCTCTGTAATCTAACTTGGCCATTTTCCGCTAATGATATGTATGCTGATGGAACACGATCTTGAAAGTAAAGTTGCGTATGCAACGACGGGAGCTAATTCGAAATCAATTTGAAAAGAAAAAAACAAATCCCTTTTGATAGAACTTTTATTGCAATAAATCATAAAACCGATTTTTTCCAGGTATCATTCGAATCGTGTTCGATATAACATTGTTTCTGGGATGTTGGGCGGCTGCCGTCAGAATTCACGAATTATTGCTAAACAATGTGATTCATTTGCCAATGCGTTTTTTCGATACGACACCGACCGGCCGTATACTGACTCGGTTCTCGAAAGACGTTGATGTACTGGACAGTACGCTTCCAGAATTGCTCCTAGATTGGGTTATCTGTGCAATAGAGGTAAATCGACCTGATGGGTCCTGACGGAACGGTTACACCCGATTCTGTTTCATTACTGTTTCGACTTTAACGTTTCCACTTTGTAAATATTATTCATTATGTTTGACTTTATCGTATGGAGTCGTCTAGACGTTGCTTGGAGTGAGACTGGTTTTCCCCGATTCTGTAGATATTCAAATTTAGTGGTTATGAAACAATTTAATAGGTCTGATGATGAGTCTTCAATGTTGTTAAAAGCTAGTGATAAGTGGCCGCCTATTTATATTTGTTTAATTCAGGGGTGTGGGAAATCTTATTCGACGTGTTGAATGATTGACGGTATCAAATTATTATTACTATTGGAATTGCAATATCTTATTAAAACTCATGAAACGAGAGGTAGATTGTAGTAGAAGAATGAATTCAGTAGCAAATTAAAGTTTAATTAATAGTATCCATAGGAAGAAGCAACAGACAAACAAACTATCAGCAATCCGTGAAATACTCTGCGATTGAGCTAGTCTGTAGCTGCAAGAATATAAATCGATGACATAGAACAAGCGACCAACATCAACCTCAAACTAGGGGTGAGTTGATTAGTGTGAATGTCACTTACGATGTGTAGGCAAGATCAAATAAAACTGCTACCGTAAACCGTCCTCAAAGTAAAACGAAAAACAGAGTGGGAGACTCCACAGGTTACCTTTGGAATATGGCTCTCGCACATCTGCAGGATAGTATTCAACGAAACAGCAGTTCCACGGATTCGTGTCAAGTCGCTGAGATATAATTTTTATCAATTTCATTTGCCTATCTTTTTCTATCAACTTCTCAACAGTTGTTGATAAAAATTGAAACTAAGTTGATGACGACTTTACGTCATAACAGATGAAAAATTTGATAAATCATAAGATGGTAGTGTCAGTGATAGCTGAGAATTCTGAATTTGTTGTTGAAATTTTGTCGGACATTTACTATAGTCATGTACTACTGTTCTATGCATTATTGTCACATATGTTAAGGGAGCTGATAATAATAGTGTTAGTCACACCATCATCTCACTATTCATTAAATGTTTCAATGCTGTAAGTTAAACCTTCTGCAGCTAAATTTCGAAGCTCAGTTTGTAGCTGGTTTTATTTAATTGATATTTTTCATATTAGCACGGTTCGTTTTTGGCAACATAATCATGCGAATATGCCATATGTAAACCAGATGATGGCAGAATTTTCGAGATGAAAGCAATTCCATAATTGTATTGATTTAAACTACTTACAGCAATAAATGCTGGAAGAACATAACAGCCATATACCATTCGAATCAGTTTGTCGAGATCAGCAAATGCATGTGTGACAAATAATTTCACTCATTTTTTTTCGGTTTTCTCCCAAACAAGGTTCCTGAATTATGTTTGGTTCCGATCTCTTAATCCGGAACTACGAGATGATATGTGAAACGAAATTAAAACTGTGTAACTCATTTTTCTCGTAGATGGCTGAACCGATCTAAGATTCAAATGAAATCTAAGAATCATCTAAGATTCAAATGAAAAGTTTCAAGATTCTATAAAACATCTTGTTTTTCAGTCAGATCCAACTTCCGGTTTCGGAGATACAGGGTGATTAGTATAAAAATGTCTATTTCACATAAATTGATCAGGTGTATCGGGTTAGCAGATTTGGATAATCGATAACCAAATAAACTTATTTCATTTTTGGTTGTATTCATTTTTCGTTTAGGAAGGCACCCAAAAATTCAATTCGCACTACGATTTCTCAAAGATGTCTACATTGATTTTACAACATTTTGAAACAAATGTATACTATACAGCTACTCAGGTGAATTTGTCTGACTTCGACTACACCGATTTTCGAATTCCGGTTCCAGTATCGAATCGTTTGTCTAAGCTCAATCGTTTTCTCAAAAAAAAAGCCAAATCGAATTTCAGAAACAAAAGTTCAAATTAAAATAAATCCAATTTTATCCAATTTTGACTTCCTATCCTGGAATTGTAGGATGATGAATTTTTAAAATTCAAAGCGATATAGAAGATGACAATCCCGAAAAGCTTTAAAGTTGTACTCAGAAATATTGCAATTTATTCGTCATATGGCCATACGAATCGGTTTGGGTTATGTTGGTTCCTGAATACCGGCTCTGGAAGTACCTTAAATTACCGTAAACTCTAAAGTGGAACTCACTTCGACATCTCATGGAATGTTTAATCGATTGTTCCACTTTTAGTTTCAAATTCGATCCGATTTGCAGTTTCGACATTACAGAGTTTACGGACATTACGGACATTAGAATAATGTCATGAAAACTGAAACACCGAAGAATATTCATGCAAAAAACACATGCGGATTGATAAAAAAAGGTATCATCTCACTGCTAGGTGGATTAAGTACGTTTTTTTTCCATAAATACGTTTATTTCATAAGGCATTATACATAAGTTTTTATTCACCGTAGCATCACTTTTACATAAAATTTTTATCCTAATATAATTCCAAAATAGTCACAACGATTTAAATTTATTAAAACATATTCCTCTTATTACTTAAATATCATCTTAGGTAATTCGCCATTCATTATGGAATCTACTCGGAAATATTATTTGAACCAAACGATTAACTTCTATAAATTATAAAATAAGCTGTTATTTTCAGACATTTTGTTGATAATTTCATAAAGTATTTCGAGCTTGTTTGTATCATTACATAATTTCTATTCTAATTTAGCTATTGGCTGAACTCATGGTCGCAGCTGGAATCATAACTAATTCTTAAAAGGGTCCTTTATTAAATTGAAACTCCAATTATCTTTATGAAATGATAAAAAAATTTCATGTATGGAATCAGGAATCAGGAATCAGAACAAATTGGCTCAAATGGCACGTTCCCCTTGATATTTGGAGATTTGTGCCTTGCCATCAATTTGTTTTTAGCATCATTTTCCCGATATATAAGAGGGAAAGATTGAAAGGAAATGGTAAGGGTTGGACTAGGAGGATGGGAAAAATTGACGACACAAAAACACATAAAAGCAGAAGTGAAATTCTGCACCCCTAAGGGATGCTGAACAATCTGCTGAGGATCACATTTAGTGGAAGCAGAAGGAAATTCTGAACCTCTACGAGGTCCCGAACAGTCTGCTGTTAATAAAACCTCCAACCCCCGAGAGGATTTAGAGATTTTACAAAAGCGACACCATTCTGCACTCCCGGAAGAATGCAGAACGACTCGCAGTATGTACGAGCAGAAGTAAATTAATTACCCCCCAAAGGATGCCAAACAATCTGCTAAACCCTAAAGGCATTACCCAAGTAACAATTTATGTTATGCTAGCTTATTTGTGACTTTGCAACCAGAAGTTTGAGTTATTGTTACTAACATCTAACCACTTGCGTGGCTCAAAAAGCGCAGTTTCTACTAGTTTCTATGTCGGTTAAAAATAAGTTGTCGTTACGTTGTAATGCCATATTGAAATAACTTATTTTCCATAACTTGAAAATAACTTATTTTCAAGTAAACTAGTTGAAACTTTGTTGCCATCGACATTATAAACATTGAATGAATCCATAATGTTTTTCTATCAACAATAAAAAGACAGTATAGTATTTGAAATTACAAATTTGATACAAGGTACAAATTTCACAACGATTTTAAAACTATCGTGCGGAATTAAATTTAAATTACCTGTTTTTTTATGCGCCTTCAATCGAAATCTGTTTATGAAGATATGAACAATAAACAACGAAAAAACCTTATGTTCAGAATGCTAAAAATTAATCCAACTAGAGTGATATCTCATTATTTTGAATTCATATATCATAATAATTGTAATATCACAATTGATGTTTAATCCTTATATTGTTTTCTTCGAGTTTATAATAGTACATCGAACAAAAAGAACTATTCTGCCTCTCATTATTTTCGTCAAAAAGTAGTTTTAAAAAAAGTAATATCCTGGTTTTATTTATGTTCTATACACTTCTTGCGACTCCATAGTGTGATCGCCATATTCAGGCCAACAAAAGTTTTTTAGGTTGCATTTCCGTTATCATTACGTTGAGAAAACCTACCGATAGCCATCTGAATCAATGCAGAAATTGTAATGTTATATCTAAGTTATTGCTAAACCAATTCACCGTAACGATTTACATATACGCTTACGTATTTATAATAGCTTCGCAACCTTTTTTCAACTAGTAGTTAAAACCATAGCTGTGAATAAAGATATGTTAGAATCAAGTAACGATAACTTACAAATGATAGCTAGTTCAATGTTTATGTTATAAAGAAACACTGCCGTCACCTTGTTTTAACCAGCATAACATAACATGAAACATACTTGGGCTAAGTGGTATCAGAACTAGTTACGGGTTGCTAAAATTGGAGTCAAATAAACTTATTTTTAACTAGTAGCTAGAAGCATAGTTGTTATTAAAGATATGTTTGGATTAAGGAACGATAGCTTATAATTTATTATTAATTCAATATGACAAAAAGATGTGGTGATTTGGAACCTAAATCACTATTTCGTAACTAGTTATGTTATGAATAAACATTGCTGTCACCTTGTTTCAACCAGTATGATATAAAAAACATATTCGTTCTCTTGTTGCAACATAGTTTGGATCAGAACTAGTTGCGAATTGCTACTTGGGTATCATCTATGTATTTTGACCAGCCTCAGCCGGTACAGCCACCTATCGGAAAACGGCGGAAGCAAAGTTGTACACCTGATCATAACGTTTAGAAATACTTGGTAGGTTGAAGAATGAAATAATCTTCAAAATCCAGAGACCTTTACTGTACTTTACTTCACTTACATACGAAAAATTTATAAGTCGTGCCAAAAAATATGGAGTGGCCAAAATATATCTGCTTCACTAGAAACCCTGATAGAGCGATTTGAAATCAAAAGTTGTTTTGCCTTTCTAGTATAGAAAGGCTATACAATACAAAATCACCAAGGTCCGGAGGGCCGAATGGCATATACCATTCGAGCAAATGACACTTTTATCGGAGATGGTTGAACCGATTTTCACCATCTTAGATTCTTTTAAAAGGTCTTAAAAAGCCATAAAAATATTCCAATTTTCATTTGGATCAAACCTCTGGTTCCGTAGGTAGAGTGCTTAGTGTAAAAATGTCAATTTCAAGAATAAAATTGACGTGTGAATTTCTCTAGTTTGCAGATCACGAGAGTCTGTAACCAAATAAACCATTGATAGTACCATAATGATTTGCTGATTTTTTTTTCTAAGTCGGACGACCGGAACATTTTTATCCAAAACTCAAGTCGCCATAGAGAATCTTACAATATTTTGTAGGTCTTATTAGTGTATGGTTGAATGAACCGAATGTCACACTGCCGACATCTAGCTTTCGGTTTCGGAAGTATTGACAATAGTAATCAAATGTGATAAAACTGAGCTCACTCACTTTCTCACATATTGAATAGTTTTTCACTAACTTAAATTTAAATGTAGTAGTATTATGCAAAAGAAATCTTCAAAACTATTTTCTAAACTTTTTTAAATCGTGGTTTTTCGGGGAATTTTTGCATATCTGTCTTGTCCTATCCAAATAACAAATTACATTACAGTACATTCTACATTTTTTCAACCAATTCAACATAAAATTTACTCATATATTTGTTACCGCAACAAAATTTATCATTCTAATTAGAGTGCCTTTAACCAGACTGACGACATCTCATCCGTAATGTTGGCAACAATTCAAAACATTGGGGGACGAGTATAGCGCGATGGGTAAGTCGATGCTTTTACGGAGCCCACCTGGGTTCGATTCCCAACCGCACCCATAGGGTCAGAAAGTTTTTCTGAGCCGAAGAGGCGAATGATCGAAACAAAAAAAAATCAAAACATTTAATCCAAAATGTTGGCAGTTTCGTTGACTTGACATTGTAGTTGACAGTTCGGTTGCTCGGTTGGAACAAAGCTGCCATTCCAAACGAACAGCTGTCGTCAGGTTATAGGCAGGGATGCCAGGACATTTTTTCAAAAATCTGTGATCAAGCCAAAAACCTGTCTCTGAAAATCTGTGTCCGTTTCTGTGTCCGTTTTTGGTGCTAAACTGCGATCGATTTCAAAATTCTGTGAAAATCTGTGATTTATTCCAGAATCTGTGAAAATCTGTGATCATTTTTAGTAATCTGTAAAAATCTGTGTCATTTCTAAAATCTGTGAACCTGGCATCCCTGGTTATTGGCACTCTAATTCTTATAACAATCTTCAGAGGTCTCTTCAAGCTCTTAAATAAAAATAAAAATTTTCAACAATGCACTGAATGAACCGATTAGTCTTATTTCAATTTACGTTTTGTCTAGTCAATCATAAATGTAACTGCAAAATAAATACCTTGCAGTAGTTTAACAAAAACTGCTAAGCTGTTACTAAGTTCTTGAGCATTCGACTCTCGTTATCAACTTTTCAAGACTTTTTTTCCTGGTTTAACTAGAAGATTCATGAGCACATGCTCTAACCAACAACTTACTTTGATTTCTCAGCAATGGTTAAACCGATGTTCACAAATTATGATTCAAATAGAAGCGCTCAGTGTTTTAAAAGATACTGTGCATTTTCATCCAGATCCGACTTCCGGTTTCGAAATTATAGGGCAATGAGTAGGCAAACTTTCTAACTGTCATACAAAATAATGCAATATCGGTACGCATCGATACGTGCTGGTACGGAAGAAGAAAACTCCACCGCCTAGTACACAGCGTGTTTTGTTCAATTTTGTATAGCGTGCAGGGTTGCCACATTTAATTCTATATTAACTTGACACAACTGTTTACAAATTAAAAAGGTGATGGTAGTTTAGACCAAATAAAGTTTTTGATTTTATTCAAGTTTGAAAAAAAAAAATCTTGGCAGAATCTTCTGGTGATGTTTTTGAAAACATAAGTAATATGAGAAGGGAATCATTACACCACTAGGTGGATTGAAAAAGGTTTTTGTCTAGAAGACAATGAGCAAACACCCTTAATTTTAAAAATATTTCTTCAATCTTTCCTTTTAAACTAACGATGAAAAATTCTGGTGATCTCATGTATTACACCTCATAAGGCGAAGTATTTTCTGTGCTTATGGCACTTAGCCGACCTTCTCTTTCTCTTTCTCTCTCTCTCTCTCTCTCTCTCTCTCTCTCTATCTCTCTCTATGTGGCGGCTTCCTTTTTTCGCAAATTTTAAAAAACTGTTGCTTATATGAAGTTAACGCATTATGTTTGCTTAGCGTTCTTCGTTCAACTGCGAGTGCCATAGCAGTTCAAATTAAACTGTTATGCGCTGACGAGTTGAAGGCAAAACATATAGCTTAAACCTGAGCACGAAGTAGGCTAAGAACAAATCTTCCATAAATTTTCAGTTTATGCTATTTTCAACAATACTTTAAATCTAACTTTAGCTTATCATTGTCTCACAAAAAAAAGTACAGAGGACGAACAAAAAACCTGTAATTCATGATTCAGTAAGTTTAAAAAGTTTAAAAGTGGTTGCCTTACACAGTTTTCAATCAAATTGCAAAGTTACAGCATTACATATGTTCAGTTCGAACGAAATCTCAAAGCTTCCTCTTGATGGAGCCCCCTGAAAATATGCGCGAAATCGACGCATTTCTATCTCTTTCCCCGCATTTGTTGGATGTTCTCGACTGCTCGGTTGCTTCGTCAAAGTCGCTGCTCTGATTTTTCCCCGATTGGTAAAAATTTAGAACAATTCAGAGGAATTATTAGCTTGAGAACAAAATTGGAATCTTGTTGGCAGCATACCACTTAATGTCGTTTTCGCTTTAGAAAACTTAAACTGACCCTGGGTAGTTTCATCAAACAAACACTTTCCACGAAACTGTGTTGATTTCGCACTTAGCAACAGGGGTTTGGGCAAACCTGATAAAAAAACAGGTTTGAAACTGACTCGATTTTCAGTTCAACCAGCGAAAACGACCTTAAAGCAGTGGCAGCTGGAAAAATCGAACTAAATGAAGACTAAGTCCCTATGCTTGCGGACGAACGGCACTAACGGTATTTTTCGATGTAAACTTGTGATGTTATCCTCGAGGATGTGAAGAATGGTCACATTTTTAGGCTATTCTGGCGCGGAATTCTGCTTCTTGTGGGAGATCGGATGTTCACCGAGCTTGGCTTTAATACCTCTCAACACCTTAATGCGTTGCTGATGATCTCTGGTTCCAGTTTTTTCGTAGGTCCGCTGATTCTTTTCCACACTCAGGGGTTTTCCTTGTAGATTTCGATCACTCGACGAACTATTGTTTTCGACATCTTCAGCACTTTCATTCAGTAATAGCCGTTCAACCGAGAAGGTTGTGTATAGAAGCGTACAGTTTAATAACGCTGGTTGGTTTACACGCGTTAAATACGACAACGGTTGAACTACAGGTAGAGACCTGTTGGCAGCAGCCGTTAAAACGTATAGTCGTGCTGCATAAGAGAGCCCTAGTGCTGGGCCAAGCTGGTGAAGGAAACAACAAAGGGCGTTTCCCAAACTCTACCCAGGCCGCAATATACAGCCACAAGTGCTGAGCAGGAGAGTGCAAAGGCACATCGAAGAGGAAGAGTGCAAAGGAACATAGAAGCAGGAGAGTGCAAAGGCACACCGGTGCGAAGGCACTTCGGTGCAGAAGCATATCGGTGCGGAGCAATAGGAAGAAGGAGACAAGACAACTCGGTCTTTCCACTGCCATACAACACGCAGGTATACACCGGTGACCTGCGCTGGTTACAGCTGGCGAAGACGAAAGCAAATCGGAATTCGAGTGGTGCTGGATGTCAGGTAGCAGTAGCATCACATCATATTCTATCGCTACAGTGAGCTTCAGCATTGTATCAACGTCCAGATACATCCAACAAGAACATCTAGAGCAACGAGGATCTACACGGCAGTGCAACGGAGATAGACAACAATTTCAAGGTAGAAGTTTTTTCTTTTCCTTTTGATTGAGTACTGTGTAGTGTTGGTTTCAAATTTTATTTTAAAGTTTAGTTAAAAATTTTAATGTAATGGATGAATCCATGGACGTAAATCCTAGCATGAATCCGATACCCCCACGAACGAAAAAATATCAGGAGAGCTCTTCTGGGCCTTGGATAGTCTTTTTTAGACGTATATCAAAGCCATTAAACATTTTTCAAATTAATAAAGGTTTGACATCACGATACTCTTCAATCAAAGAGATCATAAAAGTAAATAACGATAAAATTCGTGTTGTGGTAAATAATTTGAAACACGCGAATGATATTGTCTCTTCGGAACATTTCAATAAAGAGTATAAAGTTTACATACCCTCCAAAGATGTCGAAATTGACGGTGTTGTTACCGAAGCGAGTCTTTCGGTAGATGATTTACTCAAGCATGGTGTTGGTCGTTTCAAGAACTCTATGCTTGAGGGTGTGAAAATACTGGAGTGCAAACAACTGTACTCAGTAGTTCATGAAGAGGAAAAAAAAGTTTATCGCCCATCAGACTCGTTTCGAGTGACATTTGCCGGGTCTGCGTTGCCGTCCCATGTCTATGTCGATAAAATTCGCCTCCCTGTTCGGCTTTTTGTTCCAAATGTAATGAATTGTACGAACTGCAAAAAATTCGGCCACACTGCTACTTACTGTAGTAATAAACCAAAATGTATTAAGTGTGAAGGGCCTCATAAAGATAACGATTGCAACAAGGAAATTGAAAAATGTATTTATTGTGGGAATAGTCCTCATGATGATATTTCAGTATGCACTGCATTTAAAGTGCACAAAGACAAAATTAAGCTTTCTTTAAAAGCACGGTCTAAGCGCACATATGCAGAAATGCTTAAAACGGTCATTGATGTCCCCCCTTTGGAAACCGAAAACGGGTTTTCAAATCTAGAGGAACCAGAGGACTCTGACTCTGACGAAAATAGTGAAGGTAATTCGTTTATCACTACCCAAGGGTCAGTTAAGAGAAAGAAGTCTTCCTCCAAATTACCTAAAATTTCATCTTCAAAAAAAGATCCCCGTGTTAAACAAAAAAAGTCAAAACCAAAGACTGTGCCTCCTGGTTTGTCAAATTCACAAACCAATCCAGGATCTAGTACAGAAAAAGATAATAATCCAGTGGGCTCCATTTCACAGCCACCAACAGGATTACTGAAGTTTTCGGAAATTGTTGAATGGATTTTCTCAGCATTCAATATATCTGAACCCTTAAAGACCCTCATAATGGCATTCCTTCCAATAGCTAGAACCTTTTTGAAGCAGTTATCAGCTCAATGGCCAATTGTCTCAGGTTTTGTATCTTTTGATGGATAATTTATCACCAGTCGCAAATGATACAATCACTGTCCTGCAGTGGAATTGTCGAAGCATTGCCAAAACTTGATTCATTTAAAATATTATTGCATAGTCAAAAATGTGATGTATTTGCTTTATGCGAAACATGGCTTACTTCAAACATAGCTTTAAATTTTAATGATTTTAACATTATACGTCTCGATAGAGACTCTCCGTATGGTGGAGTGCTTTTGGGAATTAAGAAATGCTATTCCTTTTATAGATTAAACATCCCTTCAACTTCTAGTATAGAAGTTGTTGCTTGCCAAATAAACATTAAAGGCAAAGATATTTGCATAGCTTCGGTTTATATTCCTCCAAAAGCACAAGTTGGACAGCAACAGCTTAATGAAATGGTTGAAGCCCTTCCTGCACCACAATTGATTCTGGGGGATTTAAATTCGCACGGTATTATGTGGGGTTCCGTTTACAATGATAGCAGATCATCTTTAATACAAAACATTTGTGACAATTTTAGCATGACGGTATTAAATATGGGTAGCATGACACGGATCCCAAGACCTCCGGCACGCCCAAGTGCATTAGATCTATCTCTTTGCTCAACATCAATTCGACTAGATTGCACCTGGAAAATACTGCCTGATTTACACGGTAGCGATCATTTACCAATCATCATCTCAATTAGCAGTAGCAATTGCATTGCTACTTCCGCTAGTATTCCATATGATTTGACAAAAAATATCGACTGGATTAAATACCAAAGTAGTATCTCTAGTATTTTGAATTCAATGGAAGAGCTCCCTCCACTTGAAGAATATGACTTCCTCATTTGTTCGATTCTGGAGGCAGCAGAACAATGCCAAACTAAACGCTTTCCTGGGCCAACGACTAACAGAAGGCCTCCCAACCCCTGGTGGGACAAAGAGTGCTCAGAGGCTAAACTCGCAAAACAAAATGCTTGCAAGACGTTTCTAAACGGGGAGGAGGAACTCCTCAGAATTTTGAAAAACTTATGGTTTTAGAAACCAAGTACAAGAGCATACTTCGAGCCAAAAAATGTAGCTATTGGAGACATTTTGTCGAAGGTTTGTCAAGAGATACCTCAATGAGCACTCTTTGGAACACGGCCAGACGAATGAGGAATCGTAACGTGGGCAATGAGAGTGATGAATACTCGAACCGATGGATATTTGACTTTGCTAGGAAAGTTTGCCCAGATTCTGTTCCTACGCAGAGCATTATACGGGAATCTCCTCCAAATAATGGTTTTATTAATAACCCATTTTCAATGATGGAATTTTCTATAGCACTCTTGTCTTGTAACAATAACGCTCCAGGGTTGGACAGAATTAAATTCAACTTGGCGAAGAATCTGCCCAACCTCGCAAAAAGACGTTTGTTGGAATTGTTCAACAAGTTTCTTGAGCAAAATATTGTTCCACCTGACTGGAGACAAGTGAAAGTTATCGCCATTCAAAAACCGGGGAAACCAGCTTCCAATCACAACTCATATAGACCCATTGCGATGTTGTCCTGCATCAGAAAATTGTTCGAAAAAATTATTCTACGACGTCTCGACACTTGGGTCGAGACGAACGGTTTGTTGTCAGATACTCAGTTTGGCTTCCGTAGAAATAAAGGGACGAATGATTGCCTTGCATTACTTTCGTCTGACATCCAAATTGCCTTCGCTCAAAAGCAACAAATGGCATCTGTATTTTTAGACATTAAAGGAGCATTTGATTCAGTTTCCATTGATGTTCTTTCAGACAAGCTTCACCAAAATGGACTCCCAGCGGTTATAAATAATTATTTGCACAACCTTTTGTCAGAGAAACACATGCATTTTTCACATGGCGATTTGGCAACACTCAGAAATAGTTACATGGGTCTCCCGCAAGGCTCATGCCTCAGTCCGCTCCTCTATAATTTTTACGTGAATGACATTGACAGCTGTCTAGTAACCCCATGTACACTAAGACAATTGGCAGATGATGGCGTGGTTTCAGTTACTGGACCCAAAGCTATTGATCTGCATAAACCATTGCAAGATACCTTAGATAACTTGTCCGATTGGGCTGTTCATCTTGGTATCGAATTCTCTGCGGAGAAAACAGAGTTAGTCGTCTTTTCAAGAAAGCATGATCCCGCGCAGCTTCAGCTCCATATGATGGGAAGAATGATCCAACAGGTTTTAACTTTTAAATACCTCGGGGTGTGGTTCGATTCCAAATGCACGTGGGGAGGACACATTAGGTTTCTGATAACAAAATGCCAACAAAGAGTAAATTTTCTTCGAACAATAACAGGATCTTGGTGGGGTGCTCATCCGGAAGATCTAATAAAATTGTATCAGACAACGATACTTTCAGTGATGGAATATGGATGCGTTTGCTTTCGTTCCGCTGCAAACTCTCATATTATCAAACTGGAGCGAATTCAGTATTCAGTATCGTTGACACATACAATGAGTCTTGAAGTTCTGGCGGGAGTTCTTCCATTAAAAGATCGATTTTGGGAGCTTTCATCACGCCTGCTAATAAGATGTGAGGTGCTGAATCCCATGGTAATTAATAATTTCGAACGACTAGTCGAGCTTCGATCTCAAACAAAATTCATGACAGTATATTTTAACCATATGTCACAGGAAATCAACCCTTCAAGATATATTCCTACCCGTGTCAGCCTCCTAAATGTCCCTGACTCAACTTTATTTTTCGATACATCCATGCAGCGCGAAGTGCGTGGAATCCCGGATCATCTACGTTCGACGGAAATCCCAAAAATATTTTCAAGTAAGTTCAGGCATATTGACTCTGAGAAAATGTTTTACACGGACGGATCGCGAATTGAAGAAGCGACAGGGTTTGGTATGTTCAACAATAATGTTTCGGCCTCATTTAGGCTTCAAGAACCTGCATCTGTTTATATAGCAGAGCTAGCAGCAGTTCATTATAGTTTGAGTGTAATCGTCACATTAATTCCAAACCATTATTTCCTCTTCACAGATAGTCTGAGTGCAATTGAAGCCATTCGCTCAAACATGACTGGCAAGACTGAACCGTTTTTCCTGGGCAAAATAAAACAGTGCCTGAACGACATATTGAACAATAATTATCTAATCACTATAGTCTGGGTCCCGGCTCATTGCTCCATTCCTGGAAATGAAAGAGCCGATATTTTAGCCAAACGTGGTGCTATTGAGGGTGAAATTTATGAGAGACCAATTGCTTTCAACGAATTCTATAGCTCGTCTCGCCAAAGAACACTTGCCAGCTGGCAAGCTTCTTGGGATAAAGATGATCTGGGTCGGTGGATGCACTCAATTATTCCGAAAATATCGACAAAGGCATGGTTCAGGGGACTGGATGTGAGTAGAGATTTCATTCGTGTGATGTCCAGACTCATGTCCAATCACTACACGTTAGATGCACATCTCCTTCGAATTGGGCTCTCCGAGACTAATCATTGTGCTTGTGGCGAAGGTTATCGAGATATTGATCATGTCGTTTGGACATGCGTGGAGTATCGTGATGTCAGATCTCAACTAATAAATTCTTTGCGTACCCAAGGTAGACTATCCAATATCCCAGTTCGAGACATTCTTGCTTGTCGTGACCTTTCATACATGAAACTTATTTATCATTTCATAAAGAAAACTGGAGTTTCAATTTAATAAAGGCCCCTTTCAAGACTTAGTTCTGATCCCAGCTGCGTCCATGAGTTCAACCAATAGCTAAATTAGAATAAAAATAATGTAATGATACAAACAAACTCGAAACAGTTTATGAAATTATTAACAAAATGTCTGAAAATAACAGCTTATTTTATAATTTATAGAAGTTAATCGTTTGGTTTAAATAATATTTCCGAGTAGATTTCATAATTAATGACGAGTTACCTAAGATGATATTTAAGTAATAAGAGAATATGTTTTAATAAATGCAAAACGTTGTGACTATGCTAGAATTAAATTAGGATAAGAATATTATGTAAAAGTGATGCTACGGCGAAGAAAAACTTATGTAAACTGCCTTAAGAAATAAACGTATTTATGAAAAAAAAAAAAAATCTTCAGCACTTTGGCCAGCTTTAAACAACCAGTCCACTCCGGATTTCCAAGGTGATTGGGGAGAATTTTTCTTTATATTTGAACACAATCGACTACTTCGATCAAACTTGCACCAGTTGTTATCTGTAGAAATGTAAACAAACCACTGTCGAAGATTTTGTAGAGACGTTCTACTGGTGCACTGGAAGGAGGTGTACCAATTTACTTTTAGTCAGCTTTTAGACCGTCTTATTTTCGCTTTGATTATGACAAGCCACTTTGAACTACCTCTAAGGGTGTTCTCGTATACTGTTATATAACGATCGCGGCTATTGAAGGAAAAAGCAAAGGAAATAACAAAGAATCAACTTGATCAAATATATATCGCAAAAGTATTTGTATTCCATCAACATACACTCAAATGATTATGAAACAATTTTAGTATTATTATTGGAAGAGCCTGTACTATAAGCGCTAAATGTTTTCAAAATATATGTAAATTTCGAAGATCAAAATTTATAATTAGTATGCATTTTCCATTATGTTGTTTGAATGTTCGTGTCCAGTAACTATTCGTTTGAATGTTTAAACTATATTAGTCGCATCAAACTAAATATTCATCACTATTAGGCGTAAGTTTAATAACATTATGTAAATGTATTCGAAAAAGAAAGATACGGTAGTTTTATTTGTTTGTGTCGCTTCTTTTAACAGGGCATTGCGTTCAATCGATTGACAGTAAGCAAAAAAAAAATAAAATAACGGCTGCAACAATTGAACGGGACGCCGGGTGTAGTAGTTTGGAATGTTGCATGTAGCATTGGTATCAAGTTGGTATCAAAGCAGATATTCACTTCATTAATTGCCATTTTTTATCTACTTTATTGATCATCACCTCTCAAAGGTGGTAGCTACCCTGGTTGTCATTACGATTTCCACTCCAATCTTCTCGGTCGTAATCATTCCGATCGGAATCCTGTACTATGCAGTGCAACGGTTTTATGTGGCAACATCGCGTCAACTGAAGCGACTGGAATCCGTCTCCCGATCACCTATTTATTCGCACTTTGGTGAATCGATCCAGGGAGCGCAAACTATTCGAGCCTACAATGAACAGGAAAGGTTAGTATCTACAGCTAAGGTTCAGGTTCTTAGATATTCACCGTATGTTGGTTTTCTTTTGTAGATTCATCGAAGAATCCGAGTCCCGAGTAGACTTCAATCAGGTATGCTACTTCCCTAGTATCATCGCCAATCGATGGCTGGCCGTGCGTTTGGAAATGGTTGGTAATCTGATTATACTGTTTGCGGCGTTGTTTGCTGTGTTGGGGCGTGAAACGATGAGTGCTGGTCTGGTTGGACTGTCGGTTTCGTACGCCCTGCAGATCACACAAACTCTGAATTGGTTGGTTCGAATGACCTCGGACGTAGAGACGAACATTGTCGCTGTGGAACGCATCAAAGAATATGGTGAAACTAAACAGGAAGCGGCATGGGAATTGTCGAACAGTACATTGCCTCGCGATTGGCCAGAACATGGTCGTGTCGAATTCCAGGACTTCCAGGTGCGTTACCGTGAGGGTCTCGATCTAGTTCTGAAAGGAATCTCATTCACCGTTGAGGGAGGCCAGAAAGTAGGAATCGTTGGCAGGACTGGTGCCGGCAAGTCAAGTTTGACCTTGGCACTGTTCAGAATCATTGAATCGTCTGGTGGGAAAATTGTAATTGACGATCAGGATATCTCGAAGCTGGGATTGCATTCGTTGAGATCTCGTCTAACGATCATTCCGCAGGATCCGGTACTGTTCTCCGGAACACTACGAATGAATCTGGATCCGTTCAATGCCCATTCGGACGAAGACATCTGGAAAGCCTTGGAACACGCACATCTCAAAGTGTTTGTAAAAGGTAATTATTTTTACTGTAGATGTTTTTATTGATTTTACTTAGGAAACTAATCGGGATCGAAAGTTGTTGATGGAGTTGGGTTTGGCTCTGCTCATCCGCAGTCTCGCTACTCCATCGTAGCTGATGTTTGTAGCGATCAACTGGTCTGGCGAGAAGGGCCTGGAGAATTACTGTCTGATACTGATAAAGATTTCGTTCAAGGATTTTCCCGGATAGGAAATTTTCTTGAATAACCCTGGTTAGTAAACCGAAAATATTTGAATGTTTTCTTGTTCTCAGTCGTACTTTAGAAGGAGAATCTACACTTGCTGGATTAACCAGATCGTTTTATATTTAGTTAACTGGATAAGATATGTAATGCAAAATTTATTATCATTTAAATAAATCATCCAGCACATACCTATGTAACGTTACGAGGCGGAACCATCATCATCGTATTCAGGAATAAATTGAAGTTAATACTGAGTCTTATGATCGATTGACTTTGGTGTGGTCTGTTGATGGCTGAAGTCATTATAGATTCCATAGTAAAATGACCGACGCTTTCACATTTCCAACCTCAGTTAAGCTTCTCGATCTCGCTTCGAGTCACTCGTTCCTTCTTTAGTTCATTGTTGGGCACTTGTTCAGTCATCCTGTGTGTAATAGTGAAATCAGGTTTCTGCAACAGTTACCAGTCGATGCTAAAAGTACACTCGATTTCGTATCGGCATGGCCAAACACGCTTCCGAAGTGCGCTCGTGTTTATGTTTTCGGTTTAAGGTTAGCATACGCTGTTCTCACGGTGCTGAATCTCACTCAAAACATGGTGATACGCCACATAATACAATTTTTGGACATTGTGCAGTGTAACCACATCGGAGGGTCTGGCTTTGCGGACTTAATCAACAGTGAAGTTTCAGCCATCACGAATCTGTCACGGGATGGAGCGTTTGGCCCATAATGTTCATCCAATTTTTCTCTGGATTTCTTCGCCGCTTTGCGTCTCGGAAAAAAATTTATTACGAGAGAACGAATGTTTTTTTCATACTCAACATGATACCAAACACGTAAACTAAATCTATCTATAAGTATAAATATAAGTATAATATAATAATATAAATATATAATCTATGCAGAGATCATTCTTTGTAATCGCATCACTTAAGAACGGATGGACGGATTTACATGAATCTTTTTTTGTTTGATTAGTTTCTACCCCCACCGGGTTCGTACATCAAAAAATTAGGAAAATTTGCCGGAAAAGTGGGAAAAAGTTGTTTTGTATGGACAATGGAATTTTCCGTTGATAAAGTCGTCAATGATTGCTAGATCTACGATTGATGTTTGGCGCGCAACGAGTTGCATAAGTTTTTGGCCGTCGAAGATAAGAATACTAGACCGTCGAAAAAATCGTTTGGCGCGCAACGAGTAGTTTTGTGTGGAGATTTCACATGCATACTCGATCCAAGAGATTTGTCATTTCGAGCCACGTGCTTATTTGGGTATCGAAATTTTTGCGAAATTGAAAAGATGGTACTGTAGGAGCGATAAGCTTGGACAGTAATACAGTAATATCGAATTGAAATTGGAGCGAAGTATCTCCAACCTACAAAAAATTCCACAATATCCGAAAACTATTATTTTCTTACTGCTTTACAGTACTCATGGCACTTTTTGGCAAATTGAACGTACAGAAAAGTTCTGAGTGAACTTTGCTCGCTACTGAACAAGGAACTGCTTCAAAGTTTGTTCTGTTGCGTCGGGTGAACATTCAAGTGTGAATATTTCCTTTAAAACGGGCTGTTTAGAATGCTATTCATTAGTTTTATACGCTACCTAAGTCAAAACATCTTTCTTTTTTTCCGAACTTTTGATTACTTAGGTTAATATAGATTGTAAATATTTCAGTGCATTGACTCAAAGGATGAGATGACAATCTTCGCTTAATTTTTGCGTTTTCAAATTAATTTTTGATGATATTTTTTTCAAGCCAACGCAAATGTGTGTCACATTCCGTTGATTGTAGGTTAAGTAATCAGACAAATATTGGAGAGAAACGTTAACCACTTAGTCGTTTGACAATTCTGCTGCCCGAAAACATAAATTAGAACAAATAATTTTTGAGCGAGACGAAGTTCGACGGGCCAGCTAGTTCGACAATATAAATAAACGAAATGGGTGTGTCGCAATGAATTTTGATATGTCAAACTAAATATAAATGAACCATAAGATATTATCATTATTTTGTATGATTCCAGTGCATTTCAACGTTCGAGGAAACGCCTTTTCACTCTATGTAGTAGAGTAAAATTTGCATCTGTCGCTTTCCAGAAACGCGTTTCAATTTCTGACAACAATGAAGTAGATTCTTCTTTCGTGGACGATTTCTTCGTCTACAGTTTCATTGATACTAAATACAAGCTATGTGCTTTTTCATTTGGTGGAATTCAAAAGTTTGGATTCCTTCTATCCTATCCTGCAAAAATCAGTGTCATTATTAAGATGTAAAGATATTAGTCAGGCTGAAAGGTTTCCTGAAACCGCCGATTTTTAAACTAAGTATTCAAGAATTTTATTGCAATTGTTGTAAATGTTGTGTGCAATTTTAGCTCACATATTAAGCAGAACATAATTTATCAACCTCTTACACAGTGCACAAGTACGGTGCACTGTTTAATTGAGTTGGATTTTTGAGTGTGATTTCTCAACATATGAGCTTTTCCACGAATCGATGGAAGCCGCGAATCAAAAATTAATTTTGGATCTTGCTTCCAAAATCCGACGTCGTCAGGTTAAAAATCGATTTACTTTGATTCAAAAACATTACACTTGATGGAACCCGCGAATTAAAAACTAATTGTGAACACTTATTTCAAAAATCCGACGTGGTCAGGTTAAAAAATCGTTTTTAAACATTTCCGTGAGCTTCACACTCTTAGAAAAAGTGAAATTTACGCTTGACGTAAATTCAAGAATGCCGTAATTTCTTCAGTTAAATTAACTGTGAAGTTAAAGATATAATTTATCTCTACATGCTTCGAACTTGAAATTTAAGTGAATTACGACACACCTAAATTTACACGATTTGTTCTAAAATTTCATAATATTGATCGGCAGTAATCACAGCAATCATCGTAGTGGAACTAAGAATTAGAAGCTGTATTTGAAGGTGTTGATAACCCTTCGGAAACCCTTTAACTCGGAGAAAAAAATTGTATAAAATGAAAAAACAAATTTAAATTGACTAGGAGAACTAGCAAATAAAAATTTGTTTTTCCTTCAAAAATTCGCAAGGAAGCGAATGATCTGGAAGTTATTTGCCGTTGCGAGTAAAAACTTAGGTTTTTGGACCAATTAATGCTACGGATTCCCAAATGTACGTGCATGAGTGCTTGGAAAATCGTATATTTATGTACATTACTGCCGTTCCAAGTCTATCTGTCCCATATACATAGCAAAAAACGATAAGATATGGGACAATAATGCGTAGAACGGCAGATTAAAAAGCACAATATACTTGTATATTTTTGGTATGATTTGGTAAGCTGCCACAACAGCGGAGAAGTGCTGTCGTATTGAAACAAAGGAGTGAATTTCACAAAAAAAATCCATCAAACGATTATCAAAGTTCAGTTAGCTAAATGTTTAGCAATACTTATAAATATATCCCACATCAAAAAGCTGGTAACGATTGAGGAACATAGTACATCATTTTGTTGAGAATGTACATACAGAATCGCATCCTATTCTAAAACGAACCTACATATCATAATGCTATGCTTTCAATTATAGGTCTAACGGCTGGCATCAATCACGAGGTCAGTGAGGGTGGAGAAAACTTGTCCGTAGGACAGCGTCAACTGATATGCTTGGCCCGTGCATTGTTGCGCAAGACGAAGGTACTTATTCTGGACGAAGCAACTGCCGCTGTAGATTTGGAAACTGACGACCTCATACAGGTGCGCGGGGAAAAAGCTTGCCATCTCTACTGGGACGTATGACGTTGATCAATGAATCTTTCTTTGCAGAGAACCATTCGCACCGAGTTCAAGGAGTGCACGGTGCTGACGATAGCTCATCGGCTTAACACTATTATGGATTCGGACAAAGTAATCGTACTGGACAAGGGCCACATAAAGGAGTATGCGGCGCCAAACGAGCTACTGCAAAGCAAATCGTCAGCTTTCTACAGTATGGCAAAGGATGCAGGGCTTGTGTAATTATTCGTTTCCGTTATCTGTCAATTTGTTTGGATGTGTACTTTAACAGCTAGGATGAATGTTTTCTAATGTTATTGATAGCTGTGTTTTTTCCGTGAAAAGTTTTGTCACTACATTGATCAGGATACTTACAAAAGTTATTTGATATTTTTTCGCATTTACTTATTTAGTTATCGTTTAGTTTTGATCCCTAAATCGAACAAATACAACGTACTTACTTGAAAGAGTCGACAACAGTATTCCGTGGACTCTTTATCAGAAGGATCTGAAGAATTTGGTACGGAGATCAGATTTCCGAAATTTAGTTTACTTATTTGCAGTGTCTACTTAATTTACACACGTGATTCAAATAATTTCGTAGTAGCATGTAGTAAGCGACTGTACTTTAAATGCACAAAAGGACATCTATCTAAACTACGAAGCACGCATTGATTTAACACTCATAATCAAACTGCAATACAAATGTGTTCATGGACATTCAAGACATCTTTCGAAAAAGTAACAAACAATGTGTACAAATTGTAATCGCTTCAAATTTTCTCTTTCCCATTAGCCGAAGATGGTTGAGAAACTCATGAAAATTACTTGAAGATTTGATTTACTGTAGCGTACTAAATTTGCTATTACCTCGTAAGGCTTTTCAGCAAGTAATTCAGGAATGATTCTACGTCGACTTACTGATGTTTTGAGAGTTTTTCATTTCCATCTATGAAATTTCCTTTCAAAGTGCCTTTATTACCACTAATAAATGTTAAGTAAGCAGCCAAATACCGAGGAAAAAAGAAAATAAACTTTTAAGTATATATCATGTGTTCTTATTTATTGAAACATATCCCACATCACCAATTGCCAGTTATCGTGGGAAAAAATGTGGAATTACGGAAGCTAAATAGTCACTCCAAGATGGCCAACCACTGTAAGAAATACATCGTCGATACTCAACATGGTTTTATGGATAAGCGCTCCACAACCACCAACCTATTGGTATTTATGTCCTACGTGACTGATGGGATGTCTAAAAGTTCACCAACAGACGCTATTCACACTGATCTTTCCTCTACCTTTGACATAATTAATCACAATTGTTAAATTGGAATGATTTGGATTCGGTTCGTACGCCCTTCGATGGCTGCAATCATACCTTATGGATCGTCGTTTAGCAGTGAAAATTGGCTATCACGATTCCAATGAGTTTATTGCTTCGTCCGAAATTTTGCAGAGCAGCCATCTTGTGCCTTTAATATTCTTACTATACTTCAACGGCGTCAACTTTTCTGTGAAAGGCCTTCGTTTGTTGATGACATCAAGATCATCCCCGATAAACAGGCCGATGTGCGTTAAAGATCTTGGTATTCTCGATGAACAACTGACATCTTAGCAACACATCAGCTAATATATAGAAACGATGACAGACATATATATTTGAAATATTAAAATCGAGGAGTGATTCGATAACTGTTGCCGGAAAAATATGTCTTACGCGTTTGAGACAAATCGTAACGGATGCGACATCTTTGGGTTACGAGGATGGCTAAACATTTTACTGACGTATACAGTTTAAAATTTCTTTACTGAGCTTGCTCGTTCAACTCTCCAATATTGCTCAGTCATCTTGAATCCTCACTACCCAAATGATCCTCATAAAATCGAATCGATACAATGCAGATTCATTCGCTTGGCTCTTCGTCGTTTACCATAGAGAAATCCTCATAAACTACCCAGTTACGAAAGTCGTGGTTTACTAATCGGTCTCGATACACTAAAACTTCGACGAGATATTGCACGTGCTTTAATAATAGCAGATGTTTTGAGTGACAAGATTGACTACCCCACTTTGTTCCGCGAAATTAATGTATGGTCCGACTACGCGCTTCTCGCAACAGTGCATTTCTTCAACTTCCTAACTATGATGCTAGCTGTGCTGTTATTGGTTTGCAGAGATCATTCAATCGCGTACGAATAATGATCCTGTTTATTCCTTCTTTTAAAATCATCAGTCGAAATAAAATCTATTTTGGTTGCTTAGAGGGCTAGAGCTCTTTTCTTAGAATATTTTATTGATAGTAAAAAGTATAAATAAATACCACTCCAATTCATCTGATAAATTTTAAATGTTTTTATAAAATTAAACGTTTTGAGTGTTCTGGAAAGCAACTGATTTTTTAAAGTTTCTGACGAATGTCGAATTAACCCGATAAATGAGTATTTTGAATACTTTGGGTACTTACGATAACATTCAATCTGATTATATAATTCAATTGAATTGAAGTATTTTTATTGAATAAGAAATTTTCATTTTGCCTTTCGATTGAGCGATATTAAAAAAAAAAAACGCGAACTCGGTCGAATAACACAATGCAAATTTTACATTCAACCGAAATATTTCGATTCCACCGATATGCGATTAACACACTAAACCCGATTCTCGAGCTCGGTAAAGTAAAATGCCGAGGCAGATCGGCAACACACAATTTTACTGATTGCTCAGTAATCAATATTATGTTCTCCTAGATTCGTTAAGTAGAATTACTGATATTTCGGCAAAGCACATTATTTTACCGAGATTTGGCAAAATCTTGTGCTGAATTCATCGGTGATTAACAGTTATCCCGAGATCAGCAAATAGGTTTTCCGAAATTTCGAAACATGTGTTAGCTTTTGCCTAAATTCGGCTAGACATCTGTCATTTACGGTTTACTTTAACGCTTGGCACTACGCAGTTATTTTCTGACAAAATATTTCGGAGAAAATATCCGATGATCAATAGAAAAAAATGGAATTAGACCAAAAGAAAGACGGGAGAATCTACTATCTATTCAGTAAGTATAGTAACTGCAAATTATTGTTGATGATATATAGATAGCATCTCTCCTTTCTTCCAGATTCCAGATTCTCTGTCGGAAACTCATTATAGATTATGTCGAAGAACTTCAATGACGTGTCAACCAACATATTCGGCGCTTAGTTCTTGTACATAAGTAAAGACTGTCCCAGAAAGTATAAACGCGCTTTCATTTCGCTGTAAATAATTCACAAGTTATATATATACAAATTTTATTCGATATACTGATTATATTAGACTACAACAATAGAATATTATTCTCAACATTTGCTACTTAGCCATTGTAGACTAGCTGGCGCACCTTCTTGCGAACGTTCCTCATTAAATTCCGACAAGTTTGACACTTTTTTTTCCAATTTTTTTCGAACTGTTGAATGGTTTCGGCTGCCGAGACATGTTTCCTAAGATGTGCCTTCGTTAATGCCCAAAATTCTTCGATTGGTCGAAGTTGTGGGTAAATTGGTGGATTCATGTTTTTTGGGACGAAAGTGACATTTTTGGTAGTATACCATTCTACTGTTGATTTCGAGTAGTGGCAAGAAGCAAGATCTTGCCAGAAGACAACAGGATCCTTGTGGCTTCGAATCATGGGTAGAAGTCGTTTTTGTAAACATTCCTTGATGTATATTTAGCTGTTCATTGAGGCAGTGGTGATGAAGGGTTTCGAAGCCTTACAGCAGCTACAAATTGTTTGCCAGACCATAGCTTTCTTATCAAATTTTTCGACTTCAATCGATGTCTCGGACTGGTTTAACACTTGCCCTTCTCGCACCGTATAATCGCCCTTATTCTGAATAACGTCGTATCGTTTTTTCCCTCGTATTTCATTTGTATTCCCCATAACGCTAGCAAAACCAAAGGTAGCTTGGATCCAAGCGAAAAATCAATACGTCGTTATTCAGAATAAGGGCGAATATTGTGGTCCCGGCAAGAGTTCGTAATATAGTTTCACGTAGGTTTCGTCGTCCAAGATTATGCAGTTCAAATTTCCACCAAAAATCGTATTGTACAGCTTTCGAACCCTCGGCCTGATCGATGCTTCTTGTTTCGGACTACGTTTTGGTTGTTTCTGCTTCTTATAGGTTCGTAGATTCAAACGTTCTGACTTCGAAGTGCCCACTTTTTTGGCTACATCCCGAACTGAAACTTCCTTCTTTTGCCCGAACGCCTTCAGTATACGTTTATCCAACTGAGGGTTAGCAGGACCTTTTTTTCGACCCGTTTTCGGTTTATCCTCAAAGGTGTTATCTTCACCGAACTTCCTGATTGCATTTCGCACGGCTTTTTCACTTACTCCTTCCATTTTTGCTATCTTTCTCAGTGACAGTCCGCGTTCTGTGCACCATTTGCACACAATTTTTCGACGTTGTTCTGCTGAAAGCCCACGCATTTCGAAACAATCTAATGAAAACAAATAAACAACTGCACAGGTGGTTAGAGAAGAGTGTAAACATCAGGACGCAGCCATAAAAATTGACAGATTCTGAACCATTGCGAAATGACAGGGGTTTTTGGTTGCGTCCATACTTTCTGGGACAGTCTTTAATGTAATGTATACTTTTGTATATTTATAAGGATATAAAATGAAATCTTGATACCCAATTGAATGTTTACGATAAAAAACGTATTCTTTGTTTACTTTCAATTGCTGAAGGCTCAGTAATTAGTAAATCTCACTTCGTTGTTTTTTTCGATCATTCAGTAATGGTTATGCCGAACAGACTGTAAACATTTTGCTGACTATTTCGGCAATAACTGACGATTATCAAATTTGAGATTGCCGAGACTCCGCAATATTCACCCCTATTCTGAATAACGACGTATAGTTTTTTCTATCGTATTTCATTCGTATTCCCAATAACGTTAGCAAAATCAAAGGCAGCTAGGATTCGACCGAACCATATTCGATCGAAAAATCAATACGTCGTTATTCAGAATAAGGGCGATTATCTTTTACCGACATGATTACCGAGTACACGGCGGTGCAAATTGTTAAATATCTATTTTACTTTCTTAGGATTTCAACTCACCTTTACAAAACTTTATCTTTCAAATTCAGCTTTCAACCGGAGGAAACATCAAAGGTCCAAGAGCGGGTTAGGTAAGTATACCAGCGAGAACTCCCAACAGGTCCAGCAACAGGTAACCAGGTAAGTATTCCAGCAGGCTTTCAGAATGAACATTTTAAAGGAAAAACTAAACTATACGGTTTAACGGTCAAACTGAGAATGCCAGCATCCGAAATCTTCTAACTTTATTTTAGCTCTTTTGACAGTTCTTGAAAGTGAACTAATTTCAAATTATACACTGAACTAAAAGATTGTACAAAAACTAACATCTATACACAACACAAATCTCGATACCCAGTGCGAAATCGGTAATATCTTGTTGTACGTTTGACGTCTGTTGAGCTAAAGCTCCCTATCAGCAGGCCGTTCAATTTTGTCGATTTTTGAGCGCTTGTTGAACGATATATTGCACGAAATATTCGTGCAATTTGCTGGAACGGTTTGTTGTAGTTTTTTCTCTTGCAAAAATAGTGTGAAAATTAAGTGTTACCGTTCCATAGAAAGAAAATTTGTTGTTATTCTACGTGAAGTAGAAGAATTGTGCAGGTATGTATTGTTAGTTTAAACAAATAAGTGGAAAAAACTTCAGAAATTCTGAAGTAAAACTAGTCCAACGGGGCTCCAACTCCTCATGTTAAAAATGGCTCAACAATGGACCTCTGTCTGCCGGGTTTGTTGAACCAAAAAAATGGCATTCGGTTCAACGGTCTGTTTCAAAATCGGCAAACGAAGGTCCCGTGTTGGCCTCCCGTTGAACGATTGATTGGACTTTCATTGGACCAATGATCCAACGTATTGGACCAATGAAGGACCACCGTTGAACGTTTTTTTCTAAGTGGGTAATTATTTTGCCCAGATTCGGCGAAAAAAATAAGTGTGTTGTGAGGAAATTGTGTCCACAGTCTTATCGCATTAGTTACTCATCTTACACATATCGATATCATGTATGTTATGTTATAGAAATTCGAAGCAATGACTTCCATGCTTCCGTGCTTTAAATTCGATTTTGAAATACAGCATAGGCGTTATGCACAGTTTAAACGTTTCTCGCGTTATTTTAGGGATAACGGCCAAAAAGCCAACTGTCAATATCCACTTCGAACAGTAATTCAGACGAGATTTCGTTGAACGTCAATGCATAGGGCGCTGGTCTCGAGTATGCTCGAGTTCCGACCTGAGAGGATTCTTAGTGTCAGTAGGATCGTAGTACCAAAGATCATCTTTGGTAGTACTAGCCATGTAATGATTCTGTACGCTACGAATCGACTGCGAAGTCGATTGAAACAGAAAGGTCGAATTCCACACAAGGAATGTAATGCCAAGACTTTGTTTTTTTGCTGTTGACATAGGGTAAAGGTACCCCCATTCATCTCAACTCCATTCGTCTTCTTGTGTACGAAAACCACTAGTTAGAGTGAGATCTGTTGTCTCTGTTCGATAGATTGACTTCAAGAGTAAGATGAAATTAGTAGCAGTTTAGAAGATACCTAATTTCCGGCAGCATTTCGAGCGCGAAAATACTTCAAAACTATAAAGGACTATTCACACATATCCGGTCCGGTTCAGTGTCGGCACGACACTTTGAACGGATACTGATATTATTTATATCGTTTTCTTTGCGCGCAGTCACACCTATCCGGCACTGTTCCGTCTCAGTGCAGCTCGCCGTCAGTGTAGCGTCCGTTCGGCAAACTCCAATTCGTCGTCACCGATATTTTTTATTTTCACTGAAGTCGATATGTCACTGCATTTGCTGTACTGAAACGGAAACAGCACGAAAGGGTTCCGACAAAAAAAAGAACATTGAAGGCCGGCATCCCCGCTTATTAGGCTGCCCTTACACGAGACAATATTATTGTCAATACAAGGAGTATTGACAATACTTTTGATCGTGTAGTGGAAACTTCATTGGAATGACGAAAATATTGTCAAAAAATGAAAAAATCAATCCGACAATACTTTCTCTCTAGAGAGGAAACTGTCAAAAATATGCAATGAACTCATCTCTCAATATTTCAATGTTCAGTTGCAATATTTGAAGCTCCAAACGCTTGATTTGTTCGAAAAACGCGGACTGCAGTTACCAAGCCAATTGGATTGACTGTATTGACAATACTTTGAATTGACAGTAATATTGTCACGTGTAAGGGCCGCTTTACACACATTATAGAGCTGGGAGGTATGTCTAAACGATGACATAAATGGACAATTGTAAGGTTCTCAAATATTGTAAATATTGATACTGTGCGCCTCGAACAGACTGACAGATTTCATTGCTGCGGTGTTCGTTAGGAATTATTTGTAGAGCTACAATTTATCTGGACTATTTTTTAATTTAAAACAAATGAGCATAAAGCGAGAAGTAAGTGACTTTATTTGTCATTGTAGGATTTAAATTCTTTATTATCATTTTAGCAACAGTCGAAGCCGAAGATTTGGAAGCGGGATGAAATACTTGTATTTTTGGATGTTTTTGAATCAACCTTCCACTCATCGGTATCTGATCCTTTCGATTCGGAATGGGATATGTGGGAGTGCATTTCAAATAAACTCTTGACAAAAGGTTGTAACGCTTCTGCTCAGCACTGCCGAAACAAATGGAATTTCCTGTACAAAACATATACTCAAACTCCAAATCAGACGAGCGCGTTCTATGCAAAAATAAAACAAATAGTCGATTTTTCTCAAAACTTAAATGATCAACCTGGTTCCGAAGAGAGCCCTGATGTTGAAACTGCTTGTGAAATTGAGATTTTTGATGCTATGGTCGACGATAATATTGTGAAACTAGAGATGCCCTCCTCAAATGAACAGGAAGTAGAAACATTGGACGATCGATTAGAATCTAGTTGCTCACCTGAACATGAATCTCCAACTGTTGTGGGACAGGAATTGGAACTAGAAGAGACAGTTGATGATGTGCCGATCAAGCGCACTAAAGTCGCAGTCGAGGATTACTCCAACACAATAGAGCAAAAAGTTAGAACACAAATCGATTGTTTGAATTTAAAAAGTATTCTAGATAGTATAGTGACTAAAATAAATGCCATTCAAACGGAACAGTTGAGCCAACGGCAACGTTTAGAAACGTTAGAAAGTCTGCAACGAACAAGTTGTGAAAAGTTGATGAATATTGAGAAACATCTTTGTTTGAGTTAATAAAATAGAATCTGTGATTCAATAAATATTTTTTCGGTAATAATAGTATTGCTTGTTTGTTCTTCGAAAACATTATTTTAAAGTCTTTTGTAGGGACTCATAAGTCCCTCCTATTTCATAATTATTCCAAGTGCATTCTTTTTGGATGTAATTTAGAAGTTTCAAGAAAAAAAATGACATTCACAGGAAGTCGCCAACCCGCAGTTTTAGGTTCACTACACCTTATTGTGAAATTTCAACATCTTTGTCTTTATTTGGGTATGAGTAAGCTGTGTGATGTATCTATACTAATGGGAGCTCCCTCCGCTTACCGAAATAAAAAAATATAGAGAAGAAGACATTTTTGGACTTCAAGAAGTGGTGTACACGCCAGTAAATCCCGTTTAGGTAGGGTTCTGCGAATTTTTAGGCTATTGGTGATAGACTATGATAAAGGATTTGGAAGACAAAGAATTTAGATTGCACGGTAGTTGCAACATTGTAGCTTATCATCCCTTTTATAGACAAGTAAAATCTTCAGGTATAACTCTCGATGATTTGCGGGGATTCTTTTTTTCCGGTGGATCCTTTTGCATATAAAAATACTATTACAGTGCGAAATTCACAGCTGGGGGGAATAATGATTATCGCGGACATCATTTATTGTACGCATAGATAAGCAAATGATTGCTAAATCAAAACATCATCAGCAATAGCTGCAAAAATAGTGGGCCTATAGACCGTATAGATGTGCTTTCGGTTTTGATATTCAAGTGAACAGTTCATATTTTTCGAACATACACACTGTGAATATCCCTCAGAACGGTGCACTTCTTAATTATCCAATCATCCCGAAATCAGCAAATGCGTTTGCCAAAATTTCCAAATATATATTAACTTTGTCCGAAATTCGGCTAGACAATTGTCATTCACGTTATATATTTTCGCTTGGCACTACGCAGTTATTTCCTGATGAAATAAAATTCGTTGCTTTTGTCGAACATTCAGTAAAGGTTACGCCGAACAGACAGTAAACGTTTTGCAGGCAATTTCGGTAATAACTG
The DNA here is from genome assembly GCF_030247185.1 of Malaya genurostris. Classification (NCBI taxonomy): domain Eukaryota; kingdom Metazoa; phylum Arthropoda; class Insecta; order Diptera; family Culicidae; genus Malaya; species Malaya genurostris. Next base: position 281,575,031 of record NC_080571.1, read on the forward strand.
CTATATTATTTTTGGCCGAAATGATTACCGAGTACTCGGCAGTGAAAAAAATAAGTGTGTATCTCGTACAAGTTGTAGTAATATCTCAGTTGTAGTAATGTAGCATTGTAAAGTTTCATTATTCGTATGTGGTTTGGGTCATAGCTCGATTTGTGTGGATGTCGTTGCTAAGCTGCCAGCATGATAAATCAAAAATGACAGTTTAGAAAACACAACAATCGATAAGTTTTACACAAAGTTAACTATATCAGAAAAACAACTAATATTACAGTTGTTGTACAGCGATCGGCGGCTTTTCCGTGTAGTGACATGAAAAATTCGAAGCGAATGCACCAATTTTTATCTTACACTTAAAGCCAATGCGTCGAGCAGAGAGAGTAGATTTCACTCTTGTTTTTTTTTGTTTTCAATTATAGAAGTTTTAACCTTACGGTCATTCGCCTCTTCGGTCCTAAAATGCTATCTGACCCTATGTCCAGGTTTGGGTGTCGAACCCAGATGGGCTGTGTGAAAGGCATCGACTAACCCATAATGCTATACCCGTCCTTTTCTTAATGTAGGGGAATATGTTCGGTTGCCGGCAGACGGACGAATGGACCTTTTTGGCCTCTTCCTGAATCAGAAGGTTCGTATTGTGCTTGAAGATCTTCTCTGCGATGCCAAGGCTGCATTTCTTCGCTTTCAATTAGTTGCCAGCTCGCCACGGGTCGTATGAGTCTCGTTGAATGATTTCACCACAAAGGACATGGTATCGATTCTCAACTGTTTCACGATCCACCTGTGAGATTGGCATGGATTTTCCGCAACCGCGTACACATTTTGTTGTTGAAGCACTTTTTGTTAGGAAGGCAAGTTGTGCACAAAAGAATGTGTTGCATATTTTTCGAGTACAGTCCTTAGTTTTCTATACTTTCCACCCCCTGCTATGGAAGTTGGTTCCTGAAACCGACGCATTTTGTTTTGGTGGCGTTGTTGTCAACAATATTTTAAGCTACATTCATACCATACAATCAAACCACACTGGTGTCAAAATTAATTTCTTCAAACCCAATATAAATATAACTCTTGTCTAGTATTCTCTGCAAAACAAGTAATTTGACCTCTTTTTGAATAAGAAAAAAAAAGTGGTTTGTTATAGTTTGGATTATATTCCATCGAAATCATTTCCTTATGTTGGTGCAACCGCATAAAGAAAGATGTGAACACTGCTTGAACACAGCATTTGACAGCGAACTAGAACCAAAAATTTCGGCTTCAAGCCAATTGTATGCAGATGACAATCGCACCACCGGGGTGGTACTTTCGTTACCACCCGCTTGTGAGAAATTCTGGCAGTCGGCAGAAGCCTGACAAGATTCCGGCAGCTGTCAAAATTTGCAGGCGAAATTGCGTCATTCTCGTGCCACGTTTCGTCTTTCGAGATCGTTCGTTTTTCTCTAGGACAGGACCTGACAATTGTTAATCCACTTTTAGGACCAATTTCGGACCAGCTCGTGATTGGTTGAAATTGACATAAGCAAGTACAAGTTGTTGAAATCAATATTACTGCAGGGTGGTAGAAAAAGTGTTGTCAGTATCGTCGGTAACATGTAGCTTGATATTGGATATTTTATTTTTCGGGTCAACTTTTCAAAATTATTAATTTCAATAGGATTTAAGTTCAATTTGTTTTTAAGTCCTGTCAATGCGGAAAGTATACGAGTACATTTAACAATCACTGGATGATACAAAGAGAAAGCCTGAAATCACGAAGTGTGATATGGACGAGAATATTGATTATGTTGGTTTAGAATAGCACCGAATCTTTGGATACTTCTGTATGTTATTATTTTTCTCAAATAGAATATGATGAATACTTTAGTTAATAAAGCTGCAAAAATTAATTACCCAAAATTGAGTGTTTTAGAAAAATTTTATTAAGCTGTTTCAACTAAACGTTTTCTTCAAAACGAACATCTGATCAAAATGAATCCAGAGCTATATTTTTGACCGATATAACATTTGTCTAAGTGTTTTCAAATGATAAATAATTGCATGTTATAAGGGGAGAAAGTTTTCAGAATGAATAATTATCTCTACTGGCAACAGTGATCCCGAGGCATGTATTATTTACAGCAGGGAGCAACCGGAATAAGAAGAGAAATATTTTTCTGGAAAAAGAAGCCAGTTGTCTGGTCCTGTCCTAGGTTTTTCTGTTCGACTGCATTTGATATAAATTTGAACTGATATCCTGCATGTACATCTAAAATAAATAAAATCAATCCTGCATGTACATCTAAAATAAATAAAACGAGACTTGAGACCAGGTAAATGAAATGAAAATATTAGTATATTGAGAGAAGAAGCTTTGCATATCATGTTTAGCTATGTTATTGCCTTCATTTAAACTTCTAATGAAAAAAATAAAACCGAAAATGCAAAATCGATTCAAAACGGTCCTGCCAGTCTTGTATGGCAAAAATTCGGCAGAAACAGAGCCGATAATTATCGCTAGACGAAATACTCTGCCGGAAACGGTCGTTGTATTGTTGCTAGACTCTTGCCGGAATTCGGTCAACACTCCGGCAAAACCTTCTGGCAGACGCTGCCAATTATTTTCGATAAGAATAGGAGACTTAAACTGATGTTTTTTGTAAACTTGAATGGGAATATTTCATACACTGTGGAGCTTTTGGTAGTTTGGGTTGAGCAAAGATGCTAGATATTTTCATAGACAATCTGTATTGCGCTATATAAAAAATCTGTATTTATCTGTATTCACGAATAAAATTAAATTACTACGATAAAATTACGTTAAGAGATGTTATTCCAACAGATTATGGTAGAATGGTAGATTCAACGATCAATAATTCTTCCCATCTTCGTAGTTCATTGCCGCGCTCATAAGAATTTACAACGACAAAATAAAAGAGCTGTTTTTATCAACAATCAATTAGCAATTCCATATACTTATCTAGTTCGAAAATGTTGACTTCATAAGTTGACATGAAATTCACCTAATAAGCAACCTCAAGTTAGGTCACACAACTCTCAGTATGACGATAAAGTTTCATGATGCTATGACTTCTTCAAATATCAGTTCAAATTTAGTTACTTTTGAACGTGCAGTTACTCACAAAATTGATTGCTACATGTTATTGCAGTTTCAAACTGTCTCTAGCCAATTCTTAATTTTAATTCAAGTGATTTTGCTTTGAAAACTGTTCTTAAGCATAATTGAACAAATACTTAGATTAAAAGTATTTTCTAGTTAGAGATAATCAATCAATAAGGAAATATATGCTTATTTTATTCTCACAAAATTGGTCGTACACCCATACCGGAACGATTTATTATGAACTCGTTTCGTATGTGAGCTGTCAGTGCTAGAATAAACAACAAAAACACCAACTAGTTTTAACTTCGGTTTGCGAATTATAGATAGAAATATTGAGAGAACTGATTTTTTCCGTAATGAAAGGCAAAAGAAAGCAAACTGACATTTCTCCAAGGATGTTGATCTTTTCGCTGTGAAGGAAAATCCTTTCGAGAAATAGAAAGAATTCGTCGGACGATCACATTCCATTGTACAACATATCGTTGAGAACTGAAAATATGAGGAAACTTTGAAGGCAGGAAGGAGAAGCAAACGGATCCTATTGGAAGTTGATCCCTGATGATGAAACTGTTCGCCATGTTCTTCGGGAATCTAATCTGCATGGTCGTGTTCCCAGTAAAAGGTCATTCATTTCAGTAATTCGAATCATAAGAGGCGGCTTGAGTTCGCCCACGCCCACGTAAACAACGTTCACAGATGATACAAAAATTAATTGTTTTACTTCTGAGGGCAGACAAATTGTTTAGAAAGAGCCGCATACAGAGTTCAAATTTAAAAATTTGAGCCCGATAGTGAAACATGGTGGTGGCTGTGTTATGTTGTGGAGTTGTATGGCAGCTTGAGGAACAGGAACCCTTGAGTTTATCGAGCGAAATTTGGACTGAATGTTGTATATGGATATCCAATAACATAACCTAAAATCATGTGAGAAAAATTAGGACAGTCATCTGGATATTGTTTCCAACAGGGCAACAATCCAACACACCGCTCATGTTGTTCGGAATAGGGATGTCCGATACCGAGTCGATACTGTGAAGTATCGATTTCCAACCATATGTGCGGGGTTGAGAATCGAACCCATGTGGGCTGCGTGAAAAGCATCACACTATACCCGTGCCCAATGGAACATTTTTATTTCTTCGGCTTCGGCGAAGCGCCAAGCTTGCGCATGTATTGGTATGACGTGGACTAGCAGTCGTTGAAATTCGTTCTCGACAATCTCGCTTCGTTCCATAGGTGCGCTGAAAGAGAGTGCAATGTACAAAATACGCACATAAAATTCATACTCTCAGAGGATTAATCATTTTAATTTTTCACATCTCATTGCACTCTCTTTCAGTGCGCCTAATAGCGATGGAATAATAACAATAGGAATTGGCTTTTGGTGTAGTATTCGTGTATCGACATAAAGGTTATGACATGAAAATTGTTGAGAAAATAAGTGAAATGTGAAATCAACACAAAGTAGCGTGCGGAAATTGCTGAGCAAAAAAAGAGTCGTAACAATCTCGACGTGATTATCAATCGTTGTAAAAAAAATTAGACGTACTGATCATCAAATGCAATAATTTTCTGTTCTCAAAAAATATTGCAAATAAATCACCAAGATTGTTGTGATATTATATCGTAATCGCTGCACATCAGTAGTGAATATAATTTCCTATCATAATCGTCTAAGTATTCAGTCGACGACACGACCTGCCACTCGCCTATTGAAACTGTATCGCAAATTTAACTACCCCTCAGTAACTCAAAATGTCAAAATAAGTTTGCATAATTTTTCTGTGAATCTGGTAACACAGTTCGAAAAACTATTGATTTTGAATAACATAACCATGGTTACTAGTTATTGAAGATAAGGTATGTAAACAAATCTAACTCTAAATCGTTTACATACTGTGTTTTTTTATTGCGGAAATTAAAACAAAAAGATATCTGCCATCGGTTCTGGTTCGAATTTACTTGTGTCAAGCAAATATAATAACATGTTTATTCCTGATTCAACGAAACTTTTCTCCATTAAACTTCACTTTGAAGAGAAACGGTGTCTTATGAGTGAAAATTCTTGCACCGGTAACGAATAATAGGATTCGTTGGGGGGACTTTATAAATTACGCGTAAATAGATTGTCATGCCTAGCATGCATTTTAACTGAGAACTACTGGTCCTATATTTTAGCAGTTTAATTTATTATTATAATTGCACCTCACAATCAAACGTAGCGTGTAATCATTTCATGTCTATCGTATCAAAAAATGTAGAATAAACCCAAATTGTTGGTTCTACCGATGTTAATAAACATGATCAGTTTTCCTGTATCTGGCTTTGAAAATACATCATCCTGGTGTTTATGCAATCATTCCTAAAATTACAAAACTTAGGTTCGGAATACACGCTAGAAAATGAATTTATTAAGGTAATTTTTTACACTTTTTTCGGTGTAAATGTAAAGTCTGTTATTGATGACATAAAAATATATATATATATATATATATATATATATATATATATATATATATATATATATATATATATATATATATATATATATATATATATATATATATATATATATATATATATATATATATATATATATATATATATATATATATATATATATATATATATATATATATATATATATATATATATATATATATATATATATATATATTGTATGACACTATAAACTTTGTGATACAATTTTTCTGCGACATATTATTTTTTTAAAAACTTCCATATTCTATAGTATTTTGAAAGATTTCCGGTTTTCGTTATAGGTATCGAGAAGTGCAACTAAACAGAGATCATTTTGTATCACGGATTCTGATACCGATTGATGGTGTCTTTTTTGAAAACTACAAGAAATAGAAGCCCGTATTAGCTAAATGAAAATAGATACAAGAAGGAAACTGTTAACTTCTTATTCATAAAAAACCGTAAAAGCAAACTCCAAAATTTGAGTACTCTCATGCTCTTTTTTAGCACTGATGATGACAGTGATGTTTGGTTCTGTCGTTCATAGCAAATAGTTTCTCTTTCTCACAGAATTTACATAAAGTCCTCCACTAAATAAAATTTTAATTGAATTTTCGCAGCTTTCTCCAACTGCTTATTTATTTACGTTAGGGCTCCTTGGCAACTAGTTCATAACATATGAAGCAGTGTTGCTCGAGAATATTATTTTTATCATTAGCAAGGGGTTACTCAATTTGTGGTAACTGATGGTAAATCGTTCAAGAACACTTTTCATGCCGATTTTTCTTTGGAGTGGCTGGTCGTGTCGTCGATTCAGTCAAGCTGATGTAATCTACTCAATACGATGTTTCGATGTAATAATGAGTGATTTATCTGCAATATTTCTTGAAAACAGAAAATCGATCGATTAATAATCACATTGAGATTGTTACAATTGTTTTTTTGCTGTGTACCTTTCAGTACCTCATAAAATAATACCACAGTCGACAATTTTATTTTATTTTGAAATAATTGCTGCGCAAGTATCACTTGGCAGGTATCGATATTTTATTGTCTTTTGATACCTCGTATCGATACCCAAAATTTCGGTATCCCGATACCCTAGGTATCGATACTTTGCCTTCAGAGTACTATCCCTAGTTCAGAAATGTTTCACGTTCGATTTACTTGAAAAATAACGTAAAATGGTTTCAAATGTCAAATTGAATATTTTACGTGACGAAAATGAATGTTATACGAACACCCCCTAAAATGTATAGAGTCATCACACGTAAACCTTCGTGAATTGACCAAACGTCAAACAATCTAGGTGAATTTCCGGTGTGAAAAACTCGATTTTGAAAATGGCGAGCAGTGGCCCTCAAAGTTTAAGTAGTGTGAATATTTGCGAGAAATGTTATTTAATTACAATTTTTTACTACATCGACCGAACCATTCCAGTATGAAAGTTTCCATTTCTTCGACTGGACCCAGTGCCTGCGTGAGTCCGGAATAAAAATCTAAAATATCTCCCTTTTGACTTCAACCAATATAAAAATATTATTTATCTGGTATCTAAATTTGATATGAATATGACTTTACCTATAAAACACGTAACTCTTACTAGATTATGCATTAAACAGTTTTAAACCTACGTGAAAAGTAGGGTGGAAAATGTTCACATATATTTTCACGTAACTATAACATTGTTGTTTGACAACGTTCCCAGACAATTAAAAACATCATAAAAGCCCTTGGCATCTTAGAGCTTAAGCAGTGTCTTAAAAAAATTATATTATTGAATAAAAAAAATCATCATAACATTCACCAGATATGAATTCCATTGCAATCTTATGGGATGAAATCAATCGGCGGTTCAAGGATACAAAAGCGGCCCTTACACGAGCATTATTTTTGTTATTTTTTAATGATGACTAAGTAATGATGTATTTCAAATTTGAGAGAAATCTCGTCATTACTGCACCATTACACGTTCATTAAAATGGTATTATTTTTAAGCAATGACATTTTAAGCAATTTTAAGCAATGACATGACTCGTGTAACGGCCGCTAAACACATTAAACAAAAACACGCTGAAACAGTACCATCAATTTTGTGAGTTAAAAATAAGGTATATTTTGTTGCTCTCGGAGGCCAAATGGGAAAAACCTTGAAATGTATACAAATTCAACTCATGAATTACAAAACCTTGAATTACACGTCTTTTGTTACTGTAAACTTGCTAATTGAACTGAAAAATATGAAAATATGATATTTCATGTGTACGATCAATTTTGTGAGTAACTGTATGTCTTCGGATTAATAATAAAATTGTTAGACAGAACAATCGAGTAGATAGATCTAGACTGACCTACACGATCGTCTCGTTCTGAATCATGCCTGAATAGTCGAAATGTTGATGATTATCAGGTTTTGTATGGACATGACATAACTTCACAAAAAAGAACAAAATGAATGACAGCTATCAGTGGTTTGTTTATATGTTCATTGAGCTCATTCTAATTTGAATACGTGTTTATAGATATGTAAACAAACCACTGATAGCTGTCAAAAGATGAACTTGATTCATCGGTAGTTCATCGGTAGTACATTCGAGTAGGACAACGTGCAAAACATAATTCCTAGTTTGACGTTTTCATGTTTATTGCTACTTACCACAAAAAGTTTCAAAATTCTGTTTGACCTGTTCGATATTTCGTTTTAGACATTATATATCCGCTATTCGGTCGCAAATCGCAGATTAGAGAACGGTGCAAAAGTTCTTCACGTGGAAATTTTAGTACAATGTAGTACTTTAAATCCCATAACAACACGTGGTATTAGTTGACTATCGTTGAATTAAGAGAAAAAAGACGCGCGACAAATGCACACATCGCACCAGCAATCGCCAGCGGGCCAGCAAAAACACTGTACCGACTCTCACATTGCCTGCGGCGTTTTAATAGACGTGAGCGTTTTTTTCGTCGATCACTAACCGGTTTCACTTATTGGTGAGCCGATTCAGTATACCGTCGTCATTCGTGTGTTATTGTATTAACGGTTTCCTTTTTGTTTTTTTTTTGTGCTACAGATTAATCACGATCGATACAAATAACAACACTGCTGAGTGATGATGAAATGAATAAAATTGATGGAAACGTGTTGATAATCAAACTGTAGCGCGCACATGTGATCCTTATATGGTCAACCCGGGCAGAAAAATCTTGTTACAAGGAACGTACCTTCATACATATGGTTTTTTTTTGTCACTGGCACATTGCTACCTACCTTTCAAACAGCTTTGATTCGATGTACAGATCTTATCGTGCTTTGAAAATAGTACCTCGTGCTTACCATGGATGTCATTCGACCGTAATGATGTTATTAAATTTCTCTACTGAAGAGCTTGGATGGAATGTTGTTTTGTTCAATGTTTTTTTTATAATATCTTCATCTGTTTATTTCTTTAATCTTTGATTTTCATTGATCAGTCAATTAAAGTGTTTTTGTAGATTATATTGTTCACTTTACATCTCATCCAAATTCAATAGTTTATTTACAACGTACCATTACGTGTTATAAGCACTTTTTCCTATGTAGGTGTATTATTATTTGGACTATAGTGCAATTTTACATTGCTATTATTTTAGTAGGGTGTTTAGTCACAAATAGTGACTTTTGAGTGCAATTATTTACCTAATTAGGCATTATATAAACAGTGAATCGGTTCAATTGAAAATCATATCTCGATTATGACAGAATTTTCTTATAATGCTATAAGCAAAGACATCATACTAACAAGATATCCAGCTCTCACATTTCCCGAACAAATCTTTGACAACATCCTTTTTAGCGAGCATAGCACCATCAGGCGAGTTCGCATCGAATCTCGTACATAGAAGTAGGAGAAATGTCAAATTCGTGCGCGCCAAAATAGCAACACTGCGCACCCATACAATTGACGTGTTGAATGTGATACCGTGCGATGGCGTTGCTGAACTGAAGATTGATTTCGAACCAAGCTGACAGGGTATAAGACAAGAGATCTAATGGATCTGTTGTTTAAACAATGCAACTCATTAAATTTGTACTTTGTGCTAAACCAGGAGGGACGCTTCAAGATCATTTTCAGAATTTCATTCTGAATCCTTTGATGTGTTTTCATCCGGCTACGTTCAAAAAAGCAGTACCCAAGTACGTACAAATATGCGTAGTGTACAATGGGACAATTTCGAAATAACCAAACCAAATAAATCAAAGCTGCTGGCACTGGATTCACAAGATTGAACCAGAGTGTTGCATACATCAGAACAATATGGACTATGTGGAGCATGAAAACATCATGCCAGATTATATGGAAGACAATGCCATCAATTTTTCCGATAAACTATGTCCCTGCAGAGAGAGATTCTTTCAATCGAAAGTGCGCTTAATGCTGGTCATGCCAATTTATGTGACTTTCGATCAGGACACAATGACTCCGTGCAAATCGCTAGTCACCTATGATAATCAGAACTGTCAAAATTCTGTTCACGGTGGTCAGCCTGGATGATCCACTGATAAAATTCTGCATCGGTGGAGCTTCATTGAAAGATTTCCGTCCAACGTCCAGTGAATCTTTCAACACGGGACCTGCTTGGAACTAGGATTAAACAAAATCGCAATATTTTCTTCTCACTTCTCGGTGAATTGCCCAAATGGCCTTAACAACAAATGACAACATATAGGGATTTATGGTTACAAGCGCATATTTATGCTTTTCCCTATAGAAAGGAAATAGAATTGCTAAAAAAACCGACTCAGCTCGACGAGATCTCGGAAAATGTCTGAGTGTGTAATTCGCATGTTCCCAAACTCACTGTAAAGACACACAAAAAAGTCTAACTTTTTGATTTTAAGAAATGGGTTTTTGGTGTCTTCGAAAATGTTTTAAATAAACTAAAATCCAATAACATTGCTGAAGACATAAACTCTCTATTAGTGTTGGTGATTGCCGAAAATTTGACAGAAGCTGCTATATTGCTATCTATATTGTATACAACGTTTTCAATCCGGTCGAAGATGCTACAAGAACTCGAGTCTCTCAATGCATGAACCGCGAGTTACAGTCTGATAATGATCGTTGCTTGGTGGAATTTCCCAAGAGAGAATCGCAAGTTGACAATTAGCGCAGAAAATCGAGTCGATGATTCAACTTGATGATTCTCATACTAGGTTGCAATATTTCAAAACCCTTGTGTGGAGCATTCACATACATTTTCATAGACACAACTTATACAAAGATTATATGCACATAGTTAGAATAAGCGACAATAGTGAAATGATTCTATCGCAATTATCAACTGTCTATATAAAAATCGGATCGCGAAACGAAAATAAGCGACCGTTTGTTGCTTCAGAGAAGATCCCCCCAACGGCGTGCCAACCTTTGATTCTCAGAAATGTCATCGAGAGAAATTCGCTCTCGCACTGGTGTCGATTCTATGTTAAATGAGCCATGCCGGGTTTTTGTTGTTGCGATGATTTCCAACTCTCTTTGATGGCACCGATTTAATCGTTGAAGAGTTGCCAGTGAACGTTCTTTGATACGATAAAAGTCATCCTTGCTCTCTATCGTGTATAGCTTCGAAGATATGGATGGTTTTATGCAAAGAACAAATTTAAATTTACATGACTTTTTTGTGGTTTTATAGTTAGTTTCGATACATGACTTGTCACTTAAAAACAATCTTAGTAAGAAGTGTAACTATCGTGAAGCCATCAAATAACTCAGATCAATCGTTATTGTCACATTGTCGCAAAGCTGATTTACCGGTAGCGACACCTGCCAATGAAAAATGGTACCAAGAAAAGGAGGATTCTTTCGGAAATTTTCATATCGGCAGTAGTGATTTGAAACATTTTTATCGTTTATTCAATAGTATAAATAGATATCAGCAATAAAAGTACACTCGGAGTAGAAGAAAATCGGTTTCAAAGTGATTACTACTACTTTTTTTAGTGTAAACTACGATTAAACATGGAAAATTTCTGAAATGTGTGAAATTGGGTAAGGTTAGGTTTTTTTCGGATCAACATTTTTCTAAACAGAAACCAATGTAATGTTGATTTCTCGAGTACTAGAATGTGTAGCGATCGAGTACTATTTATTTTGAATACTTTATTTTCTTATTTCCAGGCATTTGAAAAATGGTATCAAACCAAGTTTAATGCTATATTCTGAATAAACGGTAGATTTCGCACAATGAACTAAGATCAACATTACCATCTCAAAGTAAAAACGTTTTCTTCAACTTCTACTATGATTTTTCAAACGAATTTGCCCGTTTTAATAAGAAATTGTTGAAAAGGTGGAGTAATTAGAAATTTTCCTACCGATTTGACAGCTACTGCTGAAAGTATCATCTCTAAACAAGCAGCGCCTCTACATCTCAGTTTTGAGACAATATGCCCATAGCACATTAAACGAAACCCTCTCAGCAGGCCGTTTGGTTTTTGAGCGCTTGTTGAACGACATATTGCACGACATATTCGTTCAATTTGCTGGAACAGTTTGTTGTTGTTTTTTCTCTTGCAAAAATAGTGAGAAAATTAAGTGTTACCTTTACACAGAAAGAAAATTTGTTGTTTTTCTACGTGAAGTAGAAGTATTGTGCAGGTATGTATTGTTAGTTTAAACAAATAAGTGGGAAAAACTTCAGAAATTTTGCATTAAAACTAGTCCAACGGGGCTCCAACTCCTCATGATAAAAATGGCTCAACAATGGACCTCTGTCTGTCGGGTTTGTTGAACGAAAAAAAATGGCATACGGTTCAACGGTCTGTTTCAAAATCGGCAAACGAAGGTCCCGTGTTGGCCTCCCGTTGAACGATTGATTGGACTTTCATTGGACCAATGATCCAACGTATTGGACCAATGAAGACCACCGTTGAACGTTTTTTTCTAAGTGGGAAGTCACATCATATTACGATCACTAGCAGCAGTGTTGCTAGATATATTAAGGAATGAGCCATTGTTTGGATCTTGTGTCGGTTTTTGTTTAATAACTTTTCCTACAAATGTCGGTTTGTTTTGCAATATTCGAAGGTTTTCCTCCTCGACAAATTTCCTATACACTTTAAAAGTCTAATAGGCGATTTCCAGCCGATTACTTCTGGTTTCGGAGATAAGCTGGTATAAGTGACTAAACCGACAAAACGCGTTGATTTTTTACCGCTATATTCTCTCGGAGATGGCTGAACCGATTTCATCAAGCTTATTCTCGTTTGGAAACTACTACATAAGTATAAGTGACGTAAAGGACAAAACTAATTAGTGTTCAATTTTCTCGGCTAAGAATGAACCGATTTCAATAATTTAGACTCGTTCAAATGTATTATTGTTGATACGATTGGTTCGAGAAATGTTACCGAATATGTGACGATGAAGCATGCTTTTTGTCGTGAATACTATTTACTTTACTATGGGGCACCTTTTCAAAATTTATCCTATACAAAAATGGATAGAACTTAATCGTGAATATCTATTCTTTTATTCATGGTAGCAGCATAATTTCTTCTCCTACTATTGGAAATATGTTCAGCAATTTATGATAAAATTTTCTCTAGTATGCGATATCCAAAAATAACTCAAAGTTGAAGTTTTCTAAAATGTTTGGTATGAACGTTCATTAAGGTGAAATTTAGTACCAAAATAAGGCACGCAATATTCCAAACACATGAATTGAACGAATTATCGCACAAAGCGTATCGTGCATAACCAACACATAGAAATACAGAATATGTTTAGTGATTGAGTGCTGTGGGCAAGAGATGTGAATGCTGAGTGTTATGCTTGTTATAGTCGGCCGGTCCTATACATCTTTGTAATTCCTTAAAAACTCTTCAATAGTCAGACACATGGTAATTCCCAAAGAGTAGTAGGAGTAGGAGTAGTAAAAATTTGACTGTTCATAACAATTTACTACAACTTCGTGAGTTGACAAATCCGATCAGTTATCATGAAGCTCCTAAAATGCTATTTGCCTTTCTCTATAGAAAGGTATTACAATTGCTGAAAAACTGATTTTCGAACAGAGCTTTGGAGATCACCGGAGTGATATACCGTTTGACTCAGTTCGACGAGATCGGAAAAATGTCTGTGTGTGTATGTGTGAGTGCACTTTTAGAAGATATTTTTACCGCGCAATTTTCTCAGTGATGGCTGAACCGATTTCAACAAACTTAGACTCGTTTGAAAGCTACTATTAGGCCATTGATAAAGTGCGAAGATCAAATGATTGCGACTTTTGGTTCCGGAGAAATAATGATATAAGTGACGTATCCGACATAACGAGTTGTTTTTTCACCGCGTAATTTTCTCGGAGATGGCTGAACCGATTTTAATAAGCTTAGAGTAATTTAAAAGCTACTGTTGGGTCATTGATCAGGTTCAAAGATCAAAAGGCTGTGACTTTTGGTTTCGGAGATATAATGGTATAAGTAACGTAACCGACAAAACACGTTGTATTACTGCTCTTATATATAAGAGTGCCAATATTTTGAGATCGCCTCTAATTTCGTAAAGCATGTCTGTTCAAAAGTTTAAGTACCTCGAAAAAAGTTCCCAAGCTAAATGTGAGCCCGGCGGTAAAGGTTTGAAAATTTTCGATCTTGAAAAATAGCCATTTTTTTTAAATTTCCGAGATCGAATTTTTTTTTCGATGTTGAATGTCGTAGAATTGCATGCAAAGTCGAGATTTAAAGACTGTCCCAGAAAGTACGGACGCACTTTGATTTCGCTGTAAATAATTCACAAGTGTTAGACATTCAAATTTCATTCGATATACTGATAATATTAGACTACAACAACAGAATATTATTTTCAACATTTGCTACTTAGCCATTGTAGACTAGCTGGCGCAGCTTCTTGCGAAAGCTCCTCATTAAATTCCGTACAGACTTCTTGGCGACAAGTTTTGACACTTGTTTCCAATCTTTTTGAAACTGTTGAATGGTTTCGGCTGCCGAGACATGTTTCCTAAGATGTGCCTTTATTAATGCCCAAAATTCCTCAATTGGTCGAAGTTGTGGGCAATTTGGTGGATTCTATCTTTTTGGACGAAAGTGACATTTTTGGTAGTATTCCATTCTACCGTTGATTTCGAGTAGTGGCAAGAAGCAAGATCCGGCCAGAAGACAACAGGATCCTTGTGGCTTCGAATCATGGGTAGAAGTCGTTTTTGTAAACATTCCTTGATGTATATTTCGCTGTTCATTGAAGCAGTGGTGATGAAGGGTTTCGAAATTTTACCGCAGCTACAAACTGCTTGCTAGGCCATAGATTTCTTACCAAATTTTTCGACTTCAATCGATGTCTCGGACTGGTTTAACACTTGCCCTTCTCACACCGTATAATATTGTGATGAAGGATTTGTAAACGAGTTTCACGTAGGTTTCGTCGTCCATGATTATGCAGTTCAAATTTCCAGCAAGAATCGTATTGTACAGCTTTCGAACCCTCGGCCTGATTGATGCTTCTTGTTTCGGACTACGTTTTGGTTGTTTCTGCTTCTTTAGCACGAAGAACATTCTGACTAACATTCTGACTCCCACTCCCGAACTGAAACCTGCCCACTCCCGAACTGAAACCTTATTTTGCTTGAACGCTTTCAGTATACGTTTATCCAACTGAGGGTTAGAAGGACCTTTTTTTTCGACCCGTTTTCAGTTTATCCTCAAAGGTGTTATACTCACCGAACTTCCTGATTGCATTGCGCACGGCTTTTTCACTTACTCCTTCCATTTTTGCTATCTTTCTTTGTCACAGTCCGCGTTCTGTACACCATTTGTACACAATTTTTCGACGTTGTTCTGCTGAAAGCCCACGCATTTCGAAACAAACTAATGAAAACGAATAAACAACTGCACAAGTGGTTAGAGAAGAGTGTAAACAACAAGACGCAGCCATAGAAATTGACAGATTCTGAACCATTGCGAAATGGCAGCGGTTTTTGGTTGCGTCCATACTTTCTGGGATAGTCTTTAGTGTCATCTCGAAAAAAAATTTTTTCCTAAAATATTGACTTTTTCCAAAAGGTACTCCTGAAAATCCAAAAATTCGAATATTTTACGCCATAAATTAAAACTATTTTGTATCATTCGATATTTTTACATGTTATACATGTAATATCGACATCATTTTACTTAAAGTATCATGAAAATGCAATTTTTCCAAATTTTGGGTAAGATTCGATATAAATGTATTTTTATTATGTTTGTTCACCATTTTTTTTTATTAAATAGGTATAGAATTAAATTTTTGAAGTGTGGAAAATCATGTTATTTTTATTCGTATTGACGTTATCCAGTTATGTCTCTGACATTACTCACCCATCTTTTTGAACTACCGGAATCATTTTGAATGAATTGGAATCAAAAACGAGCCCAAATTAGTTTCAGATCTTCTCTTAAAAGAAGCAAAAATGGTTTAATGAGACTGTGTCGATGACATGAGAAAGGCTTAGTTTTTTTTTATTTTCTCTACGTGTCGGCTTGCTTAGAACTGTTCAAATTGTACTACCATTGTCAGCTAGTGGTGCATTTTGAACCGCCAAGTTTACACAATGAAGAAAATGAAAATAACTTTTCGTTTGAGTTACTTGAAAATTTGTAAACTTTGCTTCTGCTTGACGGTTTAAATTGAACTACTAGGTGGCAACGGCAGTTCAATTTAAACTGTTTTAAGCATTGACGAACCGAAGGCGAAACGCGGAGAAAATGAATAAATGGCAGTTTCTCTTTGATTACTGATTTTCTTACGATTCAATCATTCAATTTTTCAAGAGTGCTTGAGTGGTTTATGTGGAAACGGCTTAGTAAATTAATTGAAGAGACAGAACACGGAGAGACAATTTCAGGAATCCTTTAAGGAGCAATTTACAATGTCAGGAAAAATGCCGTTGTTGCGAAACGCAAAAGCAGTTTTCTTGGCAGTCTTGGCAGTAGTAGAGAAAATTGCTTTTGCGTTTTTCAATAATGACTGTTTTGCTAAGATTGCTTAAGTGTGTATTACTACCATATCCGCTTAATATTTTGCTTGTTTCATTCTAACTTTGTAAATAAAAAATAATCTTCAGGTTCCTCATTTCGATCAACAAATATTGTCACATGGTTACCTTCCAATTAGGCTTCAGCGAAAGTAAGACCAGACGAATGACTGTTTCTTTTGGCACTCCAAATTAATCCACTCGAAATCGTTATCTGCTATTCCGCAAGTACCTGGATTTTAAAGCTCTGGGGACGTTCGGTTACCTTTTCCCGACACTCGATCAGCCAATTTCGGCTATCGCGGTCATTACTGGTGGCTCCGACGGTTGAATTCAGCAACTTTGTGCTGTCGTCTGGTTTGTTTCGTACGCTTTTATGTTCGCGTCAACTTTATTGTGTACCATATTAGGTAGATGAAGTACACACACACAACTCATATAGCTTCGAGCTAGTGAGCTATATGGGAGGGACCGAAAAAGATTGAGATGAAATCGCGTCCGGTACCACACCGGTACAGAGCGAGCAAACGAGTTGGCCGTACAACTCTATCAAATTGGCACAGCCCAATCTGAGCGCCCGTGTAGCAACGCGTAGGCACAACCAAGTCGAATTTGTCCGACTGGGAAATTAGCGTCATGGAGACTGTATTTAGCAGATCAGATTTTGACAGTTCCACGGCGCATGGTGATTTCATTCTTCGTTCAATTTTGTGTGATAAATTCAGTAGCAAATATGTAAATTAGGGCTCACTGTTAATGTAGGCTTTCTTGATATCGCTTCTTCCGAGTGATAACTTTATGGTTCTTTGGAAGATGTGGAATGTATTTAAAGAAAATTCATTCTGGAATATCATAAAAAACACGATTTGGAGATGGAATAGGTTTGTGTGATGGGTAAGGTTTCAATCAACAAACAAGAAAGAAAATAATCGTTTTGCATTCCATATTAGTTATTGACTATTTATTAAAGAAACAGAGAATTAAAACAACTTTTTGAACATTTTACCTCTAAGTTTTATTTCCCCAAAACTATCCGTAAACAGGTCTATTTCATTCCGCAAACTATTGGCGATTGATAATACACAGAAAGAAAAGATGAAACTTACACGACATGTAAACCGATAGTACTATGAAATAGACATCAGTTGAAACGAAAATCTGATTTAAAACCATGATTGATGTAAAATTACATTAAAATTCATTTAGTTTTTCATTGAACAAGACTGTATATTTACAAACCGCTTCGTTTTGTAATGAAAATTTCCATTCAATTGCCTACTCCAAATATGTGCATGAAAATAAATGTAAAATCACAAAATATTTTTATCTGATATTGAAATCTCTACATAGAAATAAATAATGAAATTTACACTACATGTAAATCAATTGTAGCATGGAATAGGCATGGGTTGAATCGAAAGATTGATTGAAAACCATCATCGATGCAAAATTAAATTGAATTGCATTGAACTATTGATGAATAGAACTTTATTCTTCTATTAACGCTTAGTTTTGAGATAAAATTATATTGAAACGTACAGAATTGTAAAGTAACTTTATGTTTAATTGTCTGCTCCAAATAGGTGCATGAAAAAAGATGTAAATTCACAAAATATTTTTATCTGTGTAGACGTCCTTGACTCATACTATTTCTCAAATAAATTTTAATCACTTTCAACGATCGTTCAGCAGTGCTAACCGTAACCAAGGATTTCCCTAGCAATTTGAAGACTTTCATGGCAACGTTTGGCAGTCTGTAATCGATTTCGGAAATATGTGTCATTTTTAAAATCTGTGCCGCATATTGAGAATTTGTGAAACACAGATTAATCTTTGAACCTGGCATATCTGACCGTGACTTGTAAAGCAGTGATGCAAGATCCACAGACATCTCCTTAGATCAACGGATTTCGAGAAGATCTACGATTATACGGATTATTTAGATATATAGATCCGTAGATTTTAGATATATAGATCGTAGATTTCATCTACGGATCTCTTGTGTTTATCTCTTGTGAAAAAAATAGTGAAATTATGCTCTCCGCAAGGCAAAAAATGGTAAGCCGAATTGAAAACCTCGCAGCAAAAACTATTTTTCTGCCGAGGCTGCATAGTCTTGGTTGCCTAATGAAATATTAGGTCAGTGTGTGCAGATTTCTTCATTTTTAGAAACACAATTCGAAACTTGCAAAGAAGTTGTAGCAGATTTATCTGCTTGAAATGAACGCAGAACTTGCCGACATTAGAATATTATCATAAACGATTCAGAAATACAGCATGCAATGAAAACAAAAAAAATAACGAGATAATTTGTATCCGGTTTTTATCTCGCGAAAAAAATGAACAGACCTGACATCACTTTTTAAAGATATTGAAAGAAAAGTTGAGTTCATCATAGTTATATATTACCGCTTGTGCAACTTGGTATTGCAACTAAAGCACACCTACAGTGCGTATCACAAAAGTCGGGTTCACTAAGATGAATGACTAAACTGTGTTGTTGTTTAAGTCAACTAGTTTGATAAAAATAAAAACAAAAATTTCTCTTTTCAATTTTTACATGTTTATATTTTCTTTCATTTAGATGAAATGAATCATTACGTTGGGTGAACCATTTTCTTCTCAACACACTGTTATCCTCGATGCCATATTGGAAAATATTGCAGAAAAATTCATTTCAAGATTTTTCAGATTAATGAAACATCAATTGGACTTTCTCTTCTCGCGTTTTCATATGCAGGGTAGTTTAATTGGTAAAACAATTTCCCCGGTTAGGAGTTAGCTACGGGTTCGAGTCCCGTCTCTGCGGTAACATTTTCGCGGTTTTCATTACATAATTATGTTCATATGTCAGTTTTCCAATCTGTTTCCCCGTTAGATAATGATAATATTAAAACTAGCTCAAGACGACTCTACGTTTTAACAAAGACTAAAACAAATCGGTTGGCACGTCTTTTTTTTTAACTTTTTCGGATTATTTTGTAATTATTGAGAAAAAAATCCAAAAAAATTTTCAGTGTATATTTTTATTAGAGTGCCCGATCGATTCCCTACAACTTCATCCTGAACGCCATTTTTGTACAATTAACGGTTTCCGAGTTACAACGATTTGAAAAAGGCATTTTTGGTGAAATGCAAAAATACATACGCCCTTTTTAAAAATCAGTCGTGAGTCGAATTGACCTCTCCATCGGTTCAAAACTTATGGTTTGCCATACTGAAGCCGTGTGTAAAGTTTCATCCAAATCGGAGAAGGTCGAGTCTGGTAATCTGCTAAGCATTTCTGGAATTGCTCGATAGTCCTATAAAATTCATGAACATGCTCTAATGGATTTCATTTATTTTATCTTATAATGAATGGGGTACTGTCATGAGTTTTCATAAGGAACTCATTTTGACATTTATTTTGATTGATTTCAATGAAGTGTAGATTTTGAATTACTAAAAACATTCGTTATTTGTATTATTTATTTATGTAACAGTAGCAATGCAAATGTTCTTATATTTACATTTTCCAATTGAGTTGAATACTACATGGTCTAAAATAATACATTTCTAAGATTTCGTAGACTGAAATTGGGAATTCATGTAACGAATTTATATCAATAACGGCCATTGTCTTATATCTCTCATTTACCTTACTATATAACTATATAGATTTTATCATCTTGTTTTATGAATTCTTTAATTTCCACAAACTTGTAAATCTTATCAGACTCTGTAAAAAACTGGCCTGCTTTATAAATAGCACATCTATTAGGTTTTACACGATGATGACACAAATGAACTGTCGATGAATCAAGTCCATCTTTGACAGCTGTCGGTGGTTTATTTTGTTTGGCGATTGCAAATTAAAAATTGAAAAGTGCCTGTTAAAAACGTGTCCACAGTGAAAAGAACTAAAAAGATTGCCCTGTATGCGTTTCCAGCATCAAGGAGCGATATTTGTATAAATCTGTTTAGTGTGAGGCGACTTGCAATTTTTAAATTCAAACGATGAACCTCTGATGAACTTTTAAACTGTAAACATACACGGAATATAAAAACTACCTATTATTTGACTTCTTTTTACTTAATTTTGAGTACTTCCTTTCATTCTCTCCTTCAATTGTTGTCAAAATACAAAGAGCAAAACCACCCAACAGCGAGAGTTTCGTTCAATAAGCTAAAATTAAGTAAACCGTATTAACTTGAAATTGAGTCAATACGACTCAGCTGTAGAGTAAATATAACTCATCTTTAAGTATTTTTTTGCACGTGTCTTACGAAAACTACCTAGAGCCACTTTACCTAAAATTAGTTTATTGAACGAAACCCCCAAATTGGGTGGAATGTATTTAAAATTAGGTTGATTTGCGGTTCCGTGTACACACGGTGGCTGTCAAAAAAGTTCATTCTGTTGATTTTGTGAGGTTATTAGGTTTTGCACGATTACGACACAAATGAACTGCCGATGAATCAAGTTCATCTTTGACAGTTGCCGTGTACTTGTTTTGTTTTGCGACTGCAAGTTAAAAATTGAAAAAAATTACGAAAAAGTGCCTGTTAACAACGTATTCCATTGTGAAAATAACTAAAAAGATTGCCCTGAATGTGTTTCCAGCATCAAGGAGCGATATATGTATGAATCTGTTGAGTATGAGGCGACTTGCAAATTATACATTCGAACGATGAACTTTTAAACTGTAAACAAGTACACGTCGACTGTCAAAAAAAGTTCATTCTGTTCATTTTTGTGAGGTTATGTCATGTTCGTGCAAAACCTAATTAGGTTTTTTACCGTCACTGCTAACCTCAATCGAATGAACACATTTTGACAGTTCAGTAGTACTGTAAGTAAACAGAGATTTTTTTGTTTGTCTGTTAACAATTTGGATGAGACCATTTACGGTCCATATCACCTAAATAGAGTTTTAAAACATTTGTTCACGATTGGATACGGTTTGTTTTTGAGATTTATGAAATAAAAGTGACTAGTTGCAAAGTGTAAAAATGATTGTTTAAGATGTGTTCTTAGATTTTTGTTTAAGCTTGTTTGTAAACAGTACCGCTGAACTGTCAAGGATGAATGCTTGTTCATTCGTGACGACACCATAAAAAATCTAATAAGATTTTTTATGATGACGTCACAAATGAACAAGAATTCATCCTTGACAGTTCAGCGGTATTGTTTACAAACAAGCTTAAACAAAATCGAGGAACACATCTCAAATAAGCATCTTTACACTTCACAACTTGCCACTTTTATTTAATAAGTCTCTGAAACAAACAGTATCGAATCGTTGACAAATGTTCTGAAACTCTAAAGCTTGCTTCAGATAGAATTGAAACAAAGACAAATGCCTGTATTTCAGTTATTTATTATTGAATTCAAGATCTTTTTTATACAAATGTAGCGTTTTCTTTATACTTTTAAGAAAAAATACGGATAAAATTAGAAAAAATACGGATAGTTTTAGCTACCTTATTCCACCAGGTCGTCATCTGATTGATGTTTTTGACAACCTTTCCCTTTGCCTTGAGTCTCCTCTTCATGATTGCCCAGTATTTCTCAATAGAGCGGAACTGGGGGCAGTTGGGTGAACGACTTTGCTGTAATGACAGCTTGCCAAATCTGGCCAAAACATTACAGGATGGTCGTGGGATCGAATGAACGGCAAAATTCGTTTTTGGAGACACTCGTTTTTGTATAGTTCCGATGTCATTGTCTTATTTGTAACGAAAACTTTCGTTTTTTTGCCACAGCTGCAAATCGTCTGAAAAGGTGTATGAATGTTTGATAGCTTTCTTATACATATTTTGAACACTATTCCGATCATATTCATTGAAAAGAATAGATTGTTATTTCCATATAAACTGATGTGCAATCATCAAAACACGTACATTCAAAGGCGCAAGAAAATTTCAGGTGTATGAAGACATGTTGCACCATAAAAATGCAGTTCGTTGTCGATTTTCTATTTACTAAAATATAAAAGATCAATTCTACAATATGTAGTATTACCATTTATTTATGTGCAGAATATTTTCAAAGTTCCATGTTTGTGTTACCAGCAGTTGTTTTGAAAATCAAATGTGAAACTTATTCATTAGATTATGTTCGCTATTTTTTTGTAAACATCAATTCAATTCTTGTTTACATTACGTAGTAGTTTCCATGAGCATTTGCAGCATTTGTAATGGGATCGATGCATGAGTTTTTGTATCAGTTGCACAATAATTGTGAATATATGTTCGTAACAACGGAAGAACTTAAAGATATGTTGCACAACAAAGAAAAATTGCACTTTTTCCATAACACAACAGTTACTAGAATAGTAATATAAACTTATTTGATAAATTGCACAATCAGTAGAAAAATACAGGACAGCAACTTAACGTGCTACTCGAAAAAATACAGGACAGCAACTTAACGTCTCTACAGCTTACCAGTGGGCAGTGAACTCAAAATTGTCAATACATAGATGGGCAATGAATTGCAAACTGTGGGGATCGTCAGGCTAGCAGCAAATGTGTTCATGGCACTTTTATATAGAAATGTGGGCAACTTTCCAAAAAAACATTGCTAAATCCAACCCAGGGTCAAAGAAAATAAGAGTGAACAGATAAAAACTTCACCCTTTACGATCAATAAATAATCAAATAGTTCAAATGTTTTTTCAAAACTTCAAATCATGTCCATATTTCAAGTTTAATTTATACCTAAAAATACAGAAAAAATATTTACTCATGCTTCTTGTTAGCAAAGGCGAATATAATCCAGGCCTTTCGATTATTTCATCTTGTTTGTTCCATCATGTTTTGTAAGCCCTTCTAGTCCGAGAACGCCAGTTTACGGAGCCATGGCGGCTTGGGAGAGTTCATGTCTTCGAACACTAGTACGGCTTAAAAAACCGAAAGTACTCGTTGAAGATTTCGGTAGCGATTTGAATGTCGCGCTTCAAGCCATTGTTCGAGATGACTCGCCACTCGAGATATTTCTTTACGACAATCGACAGCTCAAAGTTTTTTAAAATGTGAAGATCTTGATGTAGATTTCATCACGAATCAGAGTCAACAAATTCTTGTTAGACTACAGATTTGGTAAATTTTTAGTTCGATACACGGTTGTAGACGACATTTTTTTGATGCTGTTTGATGAAGTTTGTAACAGATGGCTACTCTTCTCGACGTTTTTGCAACATCCGGCTATCGAATTCTCAAACTCAAAATTTTGATACTTTATTTCAGTGTGGAATTTGACAACACTCAAAGTATTAGAGTCAATCTACCATGCGTAAGCTTCGCCTACATTAGCAATTCCTTTTTTCGTGGTTTCATACTTTTCTAAACCGATTTTTTTTCAGCACCACTGATTTTTTCATCCAGACATCCTCCGCACATAACTCATCATCAACTTTCAACTGCAGTTTAGCATTCGAGTAACGTGATACAATTAATTTGCATACTATGACGTATAACACACATCCTCTTTATTCGAACTTAGTAAACTGGGTCATACGTTGCTGTATACATTTAATTTCAAATTACAATATGTCAACTGCATCCCATGTCAAATAAGTGCAATTGTAAAGAGTTTAGATCACCCAACGCTTTTAGTCAACTTCCCTGTCACCGTGGAATAAACAGTGCACATCATTGATAAAAACCAGCAACAAACACTAACATGACGCGTGCATTTTCTGGTGAGGATAGCACGTACCAACGAGTACCAGTCACCACCACAACGAGTGTCCTCACAACAAGCAACGGTGTGACATGTATTTGGCATGCTGTGAATGGAATGGCGCCAACAAATGTCGCGCCACCAGCTTGGCTGGCACGATGAGCTTCCGATGCGATAGCGCGCAGCATCCTTCGCTGTGGTGGGTAAACATGAATGAACGGGTGGAAAAACAATGCCCACTGCTGCCGATGTGATTCCTCGGCCTCTCGATCGCCCCACACTCGTCCCGCCGTCATCATTTGCCGGGGAAGCTTACGAGACCCCTTACTAAAATGTATAACATCCGAGAGCGGACGTACGTTGGATTGATTAACGGCGAGAGTGCTCGTGAGTTACGAATGAGATTCGATACGCATGTGCAACCATACGAACCGAGCTTGTGGGGGAACTAACAGCCGGTTGGTGACTAGTTCCTATTACTAATGATGTTTGACATGTCGTTCAGAGTGGTTGCATTGGCTACAATGGTGGTGGAACTTTGGTCAATTGAAATGAATATTAAGAGGTTTTTGATTTCTACAATAAGTACATATTTCGTTTCGGTTTCGTCACGTTTCACCTTCGGCTCATCAGTGTTTAAAGCAATTCAAATTGAGCTACCATCTCCGCCTAGCAGTTCAATTTGAATCGTTTTTCATTTTCAGTAGATCACAAAATCGTCATCGAAATGGCCAGTGAAATAATTCAGTTAACGATTTCTTCGCGTTTCGCCTTCAATTTAAACCGCTAAGCAGACGCAAAGTCCATACTATTTATGCGACTCTTTAAGTATATGACACTAGGTGCCATTTCCTATCTGACGTCTCGGACGAAAACAAGTGACGACCGACTACTGATCGCCGCAGAATTTGAACATTTAGGGGTTTTTGGTTTGTACGTAAAGTACAGTACTGTTAAGTGGAGATGGCGGTTCATTTAGACATATGTCCGATCAACCCAATAAGAGATAAATAAATAAATAAATTTAAACTGCTTTAAGCACTGATGAGTCGAAGGCGAAACGCGAAGAAATCGAAACTAAATATTAACTTTACGTAGAAACCAAAAACCCCTAAATAGTTCAGTTAAGCCAGGAATTCGAAAAAAATCTGATCTGATCTGATGAACATTGAAAGTCTCTTAAGCCAAATCAGTCCCTTTTATCCGAACTTTTGGTTAGTTGGGTACTTTCGGTTTTTAATAAACCTTTGCGAAAAAATCTCACACACTATGTCAAAATGCGTTAAATATAAGATATATATATATATATATATATATATATATATATATATATATATATATATATATATATATATATATATATATATATATATATATATATATATATATATATATATATATATATATATATATATATATATATATATATATATATATATACTGTAAAATTGAGTTATTTTTGACGCTCATATAAGACCTAAATGTACAGGATATTTTCTAGGTGGGCAGTTAATTCTACTGGTAAGGTATTCACGAATTACCAGGAAGATGACAAAAAACAGTCTCCCCGTCACCCAGAACGCTATTGAATGGTTTTGAGATCAGATGTTTACTTTTTGAGTTATACGAAGTTTTATGTCAAAATTTTTAGTTTTTTACAGTATCTGTCACACTTGACCTTGAAAACAGAATATGTTTCTATACTTAGATTCCACAAGGTAATAGCTATCCAACAAGCCATAGATTGTTAAAATCCATCCATTTTCAACGGAAATATCGACATTTTTGTATAAGCGACTTTTCCCCCTATTCTAGCAGTAGGAGTTTTGAGCGCTATATGATAAAGCAATGCTTGGGAGCAACGTGAAACGCGATATTTTATACTGTTACATACAATTGTTTCTAAGTTCCAAAAAGACTGTGTACAGCAACTTTTTTATGACATTTTGCCTCGGACCGATTTTAGCACGGTTCGTTTTTGGCAACATAATTCGAATATGGCATATGTAAACCAGATGATATCAGCATTTTCGAGTTGAAAGTAATTCCATAATTATATTGATTTAAACTACTTACAGCAATAAATGATGTAAAAAACATAACTTCCATATACCATACGACTCAGTTCGTCGAGATCAGCAAATGCGTGTGTGACAAATAACTTCACTCAATTTTCTCGGAGATGGCTAAACCGTTTTCTACAAACTCAGACTCATATGAAAAGTCGCATGCTCCCAAACAAGGTTCCTGAATTACGTTTAGATCCGACTTCTGATTGCGGAACCACAAGATGATATGTGAAACAAAATTAAAATAATGCAATTCATTATTCTGGTAGATGGCTGATCCGATCTAAGATTTAAAAGAAATCTAAGAATCATCTATGATTCAAATGAGAGGTCTTAAAATCTTTTAAAACATCTTACTTTTCAGTCAGATCCGATTCTGGTTTAGGAGATACAGGGTGATTAGCATAAAAAGGTCCGTTTCACATAAATAATCAGGTTTATTGGTTTTGCAGATTTGGAAAGTCGTTTACCAAATAAATTTATTTCAGTTTAAGCGGTATTCGTTTTTGGATTCGGAATGCCCCCCAAATTTTAATGCGCACTACAATTTCTCAAAGATGTCTACACACTGCTCAGGTGAATTTAACTGATTTCGGCTACACCGATTTTACAATTCCGGTTCCAGTATCGAATCGTTTCTCAAAGCTCAATCATTTTCTCAAAAAAGCCCAAATCGAACTACAAAAACAAAAATTCAAATTAAAGGACTTAAGGTCCCATACAAAATTGGTGAATTTTATCCGATTCTGGAATTACAGGATGATGAGTTTTAAAATTCATACCGATATAGAAGATGTAAATTGTTTGGCGTATTAATTTATGGCCATTCGAATCATTTTGGGTTATGCTAGTTCCTGAATATCAGCTCTGGAAGTACCATAAATAATGACGGAAAACTTTAAAGTGGAACTTACTTCGACATCTCATGGAATGTTCAATCGAATGTCACACGTTAAGATTGAAATTCGATACGATTTGCAGTTTTGACATTACAGGGTAATGAGTGATTAAAATCTCAATTTGTCGTTTAAAACGACGATGATTAAAATAATGTCATGAGAACTAAAACACCTAAGAATATCCATGCAAAAAACATATGCGGATTGATAAAAAGGTATCATCTCACTGCTAGGTTGATTAATCACGTTTTTAACTCAATGAACTGATTCGAATGCTATATGACACTCAGCCCTAAGAGCCTCTATTCAAAGTCGGGTTTCCCCATGATTTCTATGCCTTTCTATACGGGAAAGGCAACAAAATTTCCATATGCGTATAGGGTTATTGAATTTACTAGTTTATATTTAGTATTTAGATCCCGTATAGTGAACAAAATAGGGCGTACGATGTACTAATGGTAATCAAATAGTTATATAGTACCGATTTGTGTATTAGTCTTTGTTAAGGTGTAGAGCCGTCTTGAGTTAATTTTAAATTTGATGCCATTTGAGCCAATTTGTTCTGATCTAATGGGGAAAACAGATTCGCAAAATGACATGTTATCAGAACCATGAAAATGTTACCGCAGAGACGAGACCCGAACCCGTAGCTAATTCCTAACCGGGAAAATTGTTTTGCCAATTAAACTACCCTGCATATGAAAACACATGAAGAAAAAGTCCAATTGACCAGAAGAATCAAGCATGCTTCACTGTACTTGGCAGCCTCAGCATTCAGTCCTATATGTATGAAAACAAAATGAAACGAAAACATATACACACTGCAAAGCCCTTGGCATCTTAGAGCTTAAGCAGTGTGCCTTAATAAATTATATAATTGAATAAAAAAAAATATACACACTGCACTACAAAATCTATCCTTTTCCTATTCTGCAATGTCGCCGAAACTGATTTGAGATTTTTTTTTGTCTATTTTGCTGCCTATGGGTTATATGGGTATATGATAGCTGAATATAGAACTGATTCAAATGATTTCTTCTTTCATCGAGAGTCTGTGTTTCTCAAAATAATCTTTTCCTGATACATTTGCAACACACATTTTAAAAATATTACTGATTTTCAATACTTCGACACACGTTGAACTCACTATAAACTTTCTAATGTTAAGTGCAAAAAAGTTTTTGCATGATGAAGGAAATTTTTATTTATACGTATACTAGACAATCCAACATTGCTTTAGTGAATTGAATTTTATGAAATGTAGCTTACGGAATTGTTTGTTTTTTGCCTTTCTCTATAGAAAGGTATTAGAATTGCTGGAAAAACCGACTTTCGAACGGAGCCTCGGAGACCCATAGTGTTATATACCATTCGACTCAGCTCGACGAGATCGGAAAATGTCTGTGTGTGTGTGTGTGTGTGTGTGTGTATGTGTGTATGTGTGTATGTGTGTGCACTTTTCGAAGATATTTGAACGCGCTCAATTTTCTCAGAGATGGCTCAACCGATTTTAACAAACTTGGGCTCGTTTGAAAGCTACTATCGGGGCATTGATCAAGTTCGAAGATAAAATGGCTGTGACTTTTGGTTCCGGAGATATGATTGTATAAGTGACGTAACCGACAAAAAGCGTTGTATTTGAACGCGCTCAATTTTCTCAGAGATGGCTGAACCGATTTGAACAAACTTGGACTCGTTTGAAAGCTACTGGCGGGCCATTGATCAAGTTCGAAGATCAAATGGTTGTGACTTTTGGTTCCGGAGATATGATTGTATAAGTGACGTAACCGACAAAAAGCGTTGTATTTGAACGCGCTCAATTTTCTCAGAGATGGCTGATCCGATTTTAACAAACTTGGGCTCGTTTGAAAGCTACTGTCGGGCCGTTGATCAAGTTCGAAGATCAAATGGTTGTGACTTTTGGTTCCAGATATATGATGGTATAAGTGACGTAACCGACAAAACACGTTGATTTTTACCGCTCTTGTATATATAAGGGTGCCAAAATTTTGGGATCAACTCTATTTTCGTAAAGTTCTAGTGCTCAAAAGTTTAAGCACCTCGAAAAAAGCCTTCATGCAAAATTTGACCTAAATCGGACATGCTTAAGGGGTGCTGCCCGGTGGTAAAGGTTTGACAATTATCGATCTTGAAAAAGCACCATAGGGGGGAGTACATGAAATTTCCAAAATCGAAAATTTTTTTTGATGCCAAAACTCTTAAAACTGCATAAAACATCGAAATTTAGTGTCATCTCAAAAAAAAATTTTTTTGAAAAAATCAACTTTCTGGGACTTAGAAAAATTTTCATATTTTTTCTAAGTCCCAAAAAGTCGATATTTTCAAAAAATTTTTTTTTCGAGATGACACTATATTTTGACGTTTCATGCAATTCTAAGCCGTTTGGCATCAAAAATTTTTTTTCGATTTCGAAAATTTCATGTACTCCCCCCTATGGTGATTTTTCAAGATATATGAAAATCCCACTAAGTGGACTAAGAAGGCTTTTTTTTTTAGATTAGCATCACTGTTCTTATACAAATAGGCAACGCAAATGTCAAGCACTAGTTTGGAAAAATGATGCTGACTGTGTGACATAAACTCTGAAGCATGCTTTTGTGACCTACTCGAATCAATCTGAATCAATTGGTGTCAAAATTAGTATCCAAAATTATTTAATAAAAGTATGAAACATATTTTCATGAGACTGTTATGAAAGAAGAGAAAGGCATTATCGCACCACTAGGTGGATTAAGAAGGGTTTTTTTAGAATCTAGTTAAGATCGAGAACATCCAAGAATTCTCTGGAAAAAAAAGAAATCAGTATATGAACGCGTGACCTCCTTGGAATATAGACTCAGCGTCATACAGCTAACTGACGTCTGTCTGTCACATGGAAGCGCGTCTATCCATGGATCGAAGTGATTGCTGGTTTAGAAGATATTTAAGCTGTCCGGTCTAGCCCCGGTCTCCCCTACTTTCTAAATACCTTTATTCAATATATGTTTCTTGTCAGATACTTAGTTTGGCTTCCGAAGAAATAAAGGGACGAATGATTGCCTTGCATTACTTTCGTCTGACATCCAAATTGCCTTCGCTCAAAAGTAACAAATGGCATCTGTATTTTTAGACATTAAAGGAGCATTTGATTCAGTTTCCATTGATGTTCTTTCAGACAATCTCCACCAACATGGACTTCCAGCAGTTCGGTTTTACATCTCACCCAAGTCAGTCGATAAACAAAACCACTTACGTTGGAAACAGAAGAAACCAAGTACAGTATTGTGTAGTGAACAATAGACCTCGAAAATGAGTGAACCAAACGAACAAAAGCTACCGCCGACACGAAAGAATACAATTGTTGTTGACTTCAGGCAGTGCAAAATTCGACCTTCGATACGAGAACTTGAAGGTTTGCTTAAGAAGCAAATGCAGCTGGACATTAAACGTGTGCATTTACTTCAATGCAATAAGACGAATAATGTTGTTTACATCCAGTTTTATAAAGAGTTAGATGCAATTCAATTCGCAAAAGACAATAACAATGTGCACTATGTTGAACACGAGAACATTAGGTACAACATTCCAGTATATATGGATGATAGTGCTATAGAAGTGCGTGTGCATGATCTTCACTCGAGCGTCACCGATTATTATATTCGCAAAACTATGTCCCAATACGGAGAGATTCTCTCTATCGAAAAAGAAAAGTGGAAGAATTTTTTCCCCGGTATTCTAAATGGCGTACGTGTATTACGCATACACTTGAAGAAGCCTATACCTTCTTATGCGATTTTCGGTCAAGATACAAGAATTCCGTGCAAATCACTTGTTACCTATGACAATCAGATGGCCACATGTCAGTATTGTCAAAAAGTTGTTCACTACGGTAAGCCATGTGATAAACTGAACAAGGAGACAACTACACCAAAGGACAACAGTGCTTCCGTCACACCAACCCAGAGCAACCCCAGTACACCTGTGACAGTCACCAACAACAGTGAAGCATCCCCTTCAACGAAACCATCCAACGTATCCCCTAGAGAACAAAGTGCATTAGCTGCAGTGAACAACTTACCATCCAACCAACCAGCAACTGCAAACAATGTACAACAAGGCTCATCTCCAGCAACTAGCAATGAAACCAACAACAATACCATCGATGTGGCAATGGATGACGAGACGAACCACGAACGAAGTGCCCCTCAATCCTCGCAGGAGGGAAATGGAAGCTCCTCTCCCCCTAGAAAAAGGGTGACAACGAGATCCAACTCAAAAATAAATTTATTTAAAAAATCGGCTCAATCGGCCACGTAAAGCTTGTACGCAAATAGGCCAGCATAAAAAAATATCTTTTAAATAATGGACTTCCAGCGCTCCTTTATAATTTTTACGTGAATGACATTGACAGCTGTCTAGTAACTCCATGTACACTAAGACAATTGGCAGATGATGGCGTAGTTTCAGTTACTGGACCCAAAGCTATTGATCTGCAGAAACCATTGCAGGTACCTTAAATAACTTGTCCGTTTGGGCTGTTCATCTAGGTATCGAATTCTCTGCGGAGAAAACAGAGCTGGTCGTCTTTTCAAGAAAGCATGATCCCGCGCAGCTTCAGCTTCATATGATGGGAAGAATGATCCAACAGGTTTTGACTTTCAAATACCTCGGGGTGTTGTTCGATTACAAATGCACGTGGGGAGGACACATTAGGTATCTGATAACAATAACAGGATCTTGGTGGTGTGCTCATCCGGAAGATCTAATAAAATTGTATCAGACAACGATACTTTCAGTGATGGAATATGGATGCGTTTGCTTTCGTTCCTCTGCAAACTCTCATATTATCAAACTGGAGCGAATTCAGTATCGTTGTTTGCGAATTGCTTTAGGCTGCATGCATTCGACACATACAATGAGTTCTGAAGTTCTGGCGGGAGTTCTTCCATTGAAAGATCGTTTTTGGGAGCTTTCAACGCGACCGCTAATAAAATGTGAGGTACTGAATCCCCTGGTTATTATTAACTTCGAAAGGCAAGTTGAGCTTCAATCTCAAACAAGATTCATGACAGAATATTTTAACCATATGTCACAGGAAATTGACCCTTCAAGGTATACTCCTATCCGTGTCAGCCTCCTAAATGTCCCTGACACAACTTTATTTTTCGACACATTCATGCAGCGCGAAGTGTGTGGAATCCCGGAACACCTACCCTCGATGGAAATCCTAAAAATATTTATAAGTAAGTTCAGGCATATTGACTCTAAGAAAATGTTTTACACGGACGGATCACGAATTGAAGAGGCTACTGGGTTTGATATATTCAACAATATTGTTTCGGCTTCATTTAGGCTTCAAGAACTTGCATCTGATGTCTATATAGCAGAGTTAGCAGAAGTTTATTATAGCTTGAGTGTAATCGTTACATTATCTCCAAACCATTATTTTCTCTTCACAGTTAGTCTGAGTGCAATTGAAGTCATTCGCTCAAACGCTGCTGGAAAAAATGAACCTTGGGCAAAATAAAACAGTGCCTGAACGACATATTGAATAATAATTATCAAATCACAATAGTTTGCGTCCCGGCTCATTGCTCCATTCCAGGCAATGAAAGAGCCGATATTTTAGCCAAACTTGGTGCTATTGAGGGTGAAATTTATAAGAGACCGATTGCTTTCAACGAATTCTATAGCGCGTCTCGCCAAAAAACACTTGCCAACTGACAAGCTTCTTGGGATAAGGATTATCTGGTTCGCACTCAATTATTCCTTAAATATCGACAAAGGCATCGTTCAGGGGACTGGATGTGAGTAGGAATTTCATTCGTGTGATGTCCAGACTCATGTCCAATCACAACACGTTAGATGCACATCTCCTTCGAATTGGACTTTCCGAGACTAATCATTGTGCTTGTGGCGAAGGTTACCGCGATATTGATCATGCCGTTTGGACATGCGTGGAGTATCGTGATGTCAGATCTCAACTAATAAATTCCTTGCGTACCCAAGGTAGACCACCCAATGTCCCAGTTCGAGATATTCTTGCTTGTCGTGACCTTTCTTACATGAAACTCCTTTATCATCCCAAGTAGCATGTTAAGTTGCTGTCCTGTATATTTCTACCGATTGTGCAATTTATCAAGTTAGTTTATATCACTATTCTAGTAACTGTTGTGTTATAGAAAAAACGCAGTTTTTTTGTGTTGTGCAACATACTTTCAAGTTCATCCGTTATTACGAACATTTATTCACAACGATTGTGCAACTGATACAAAAACTCA
This sequence comes from Malaya genurostris, assembly GCF_030247185.1. Taxonomy (NCBI): domain Eukaryota; kingdom Metazoa; phylum Arthropoda; class Insecta; order Diptera; family Culicidae; genus Malaya; species Malaya genurostris. Next base: position 281,608,531 of record NC_080571.1, read on the forward strand.
TGCGTCGATCCCATCAATAAGGCAGTAATAAAATCAGCGAAAAAACAATTGTGAAACTAGTGCAATCTACTACGTAATGTAAACAAGAAATGGAATGACGTTTACAAAAACATAACATACATAATTTCTAAAACATAAGTTTCACATTTGATTTTCGATACAACTGAGAATCTTCGGAATGGTGTTTAAAATAAGTGTATTCAAGCATTCTTCAAATTCTCAGACGATTTTGATCAAACTAATGTGTAAATAAACCTGAAAAATCTCGAAATGATTTTTTCTTGAATATATTCCAATATGGCATCGATTGTAACAGTGAGTTGAATAGAAAATGGTTCACCCAACGTAATGACATATATTATCTAAATAACAGGAAACATTAACATGTTAATATTTCGGAAAGAAATTCTCTACGTTTTGTTTTTTATCAGATTAAATCTTCTAGTTGAATACAATACAATACCGTATAGTCATTTATCTTAGAAGGTCCGACTTTTGTGATACGAACTGTAGGTATTATTTTGGCAAGTCCGTGTGCTGGAGTTGCAAAAACAAGTTGCACAAGCGGTAATATATAACTATGGGAATAACTATGATGAAATTAACTTTTCGTTCAATATCTTTGAAAAGTGATGTCAGGTCTGCTTATTATTTTTTTCGAGAGATGAAAACCGAATACAAATTATTTGATTGATTTTTGTTTTCATTGCGTATGTAACGCTGTATTCCGGCAACTTTTATGATAATAATCTCATATCTGCAAGTTTTGCGTTCAATTCAAACATCTTGCAGAACTTTTTTGCAAGTTTTGAATTTTATATCAATGTTTATCTAAAACTGTAGAAAATAATGTCTGCTTAGCATTTTTTGCCATGCGGAGAGCATCAATCATTTCACTAATTTTTCTTCCACAAGAGATTTATAGCAATTTCGACGTATATTGTGCCCGGTACAATTATGACAGCCGTTTGGAAAGTTTTTGATAAGTTGCACAATTGTTACAGTTACTCCCGTTTTACATGACGATGTGAAATTTTTTGTAGAGCTTTTAGTAAAACATTAACAAGTTGGTGATTTACTGCACAATTGTTTTAGATGTACTTAAAGTTGTTCTACAGTGATTTTTCGGTAGTATTGTGAAACTTAACAGTGATAAGTTGCACAACCAATTTTAATATATATTTCTAAACATATCTAACATAAATAACATTTCTAAATCAATTGTAAAACATCTTGAAAGTTCAATAAGTTACATTTGCTACTTGGGATTTCATCAAGTCCATTGGAGTTCCAATTTAAATTATATTTTATGTTAGACTCCTTTCTCATCCATGATTTCAACCAATAGCCAGCTATACTATATTGAATAAAAGTGATGAACTAATACAAACAAACCTGAAATAGTTATATGATCATGTACAAAATAAATGTATTTTATTTCATGTAATTTATAATAGCAAATCGCTTGATAAAAACAGTGTTTAGATTAACTAATGAAAACCAACATACTAATATGATATTCGAAATGGATTAGGTTTAAAGTATCTATTGTTACTCCTAAGCTTTCCATAACTTTAGTACACGACTACTGCCATTTGAATACGAGTGATTTTGAAACTATTCTAATTTTTAACATTTTTCAATCAGAGTTAACGGATAATTTTCGAATCAATTTCCCACCCCCCAGTATCACAGAGTTATTTCCATTTTCACATTCAATCAGAGATTCATTGATAGGTGCTGAAAAGCTATCAGTATTAGCATAAACAAAACAGACTCTCACCAAACGCACTCACCTACCGGCTCTATATCGATAGTGAGTTCCGGTTCTCGCGGTTTCTCGTGGTCACCCACCGTTAGCAAACGAGAACGAATAGTGGTCATGTAAACTGGTAACTCAACCTGGTCAACGGCGTAGCTGAGAACCGATCGGAAAACCCCGCTGCGTGCTGGGGACGCAATGTTGCTGGCCGAGTGCCGAACGACCAAAACCATCAGCATCAGCATCGGTTTCGCATAGAGCAGCTGTTTCGCCGCGGCTGCTGCTGCTGTTAGTACCGACTCAGATTGGTGTAGTGTGTCCTCTCATGTTCAAACCTTGGCCTGCCTGCCTGCCTGCCTGCTATAGTCAGTCAGCTAGCCAACCAGCCAGCCAAAGTAACAGTAGATACAAAGTGAGTGGCGAATGTTCAAGTGTAAGGTATTTCCACTAAATTTGCCGACACCGCGAGGCAGTTGTGTTCGACCATTCAACCAGAACGGTTCACTTTCAGCGACTTTAGACGCGGTCCGCGGTTCTACTGGATCCTTCGCATCCCGCTTCTGCGTTAGTGTGTGCATAGTTGTAGATCTTCAAACTGCTGTCAACCCCTATCCTACCGGTCCATGGCACTCTCATCCCTTAAATCCGTGCTCGTGTGTCAGTTGTGTGGTATCCGATTGAGTCAGGTTGTTTTCTCGATAGGGTCTTGAGCTAGCTAGCTAGCTAGCTGGTTAGCTTACCAGTGACTTTGCTTGCTACTCAGCTGATGATGATGATGATGGCGATATGGGGATTTGACTTTTAGTTTTTTGTTGTTGTCGAATGCAGTTCAGAGGATAAACAGTGACAACCTCCTGCCACCTTGAGATGCAAAGCAGAGTCTAGAAGTTCGACGACGATCGAATTGTGCCGTCGTGCTGTGCTGGACCTTTTGGCCCGAGGAAGTTGTTTGTGCATTGCTGGCGGTCTCTAATGAGTGTGTGTGTTTTCAGACGATAATTTTGCGTTTCACGATCGATTTAACGGATAATAGAGTTTTAGTGGTACCGAAAAGTTGGTTGGTTAAGGAGAGCAAAACAAGCAAATGAACCAGTGCAGAGAAGCTCCGAGTGAGTGCTTGAAGGTGGACATGGAGCCAAACTGGTTTTCGAACCGAGCAGTGCTTAAAGTGTTTTAACAGGATTGCAAATAAAAAATATGCGGTTCAAATTAAAGTTCATTAAAAATTGATAGTGTACGTGAAGCGGTTGATAGCGAAAACATGTCCTTCGGCGGCGTAAATGCAACTTTCGCTCACATGTGTTCTGGTCGGTGGCTTATCGTACGATAGTCGGGGGCTGAACGCACGTTGCTAGCGGTTTACGCCAGTGGGCTCGAAACAGGCTTCGACGGGTAATCGGCAACTACAACATACATTGAGGCACAAGAAGTAAAATTATGCAACTCTCGCGCTCTCAACCCGTTGTGCGGCCCCGAAGAGCAGCAAGTCCCATTGATGTTAGCAATTATTGTCAAAAAAGGGGAGATAAGTGGAAAAAGCCACTTGAGTACCGCCTGAAAAAGGGCAAGCAAGTGTAGGTAATGCAGTGGATAAATCATAAATTCATGAAAGACAGCCTCAGCGGCAAACAGTGACAGTGAGTCGCGCAAAAATAAAACCGTCGTGGAAAAATGGGTGAAACGCAAAAATGCGGGAGAAATGAAGCATAAATAATCTACCGAGTGGGAGAAGGCGAAAAAAGGCGAAATGAAGTGCGCTTGATGTGATTACATGAATGAACGGTTGTAGATGAATAATAAATAAGACGCGAAGTAGTAACAGGCGCACGTGGAGTGCCCAAGGTTCCGAAGTTCGCATGTGTCAGATTGAGAGAAGAGAATTATAATCGTACTTAAATTTATGCACATAATCGTGTGTCATGTATGTTAGTTTTTTTTTTCAAGCTGTGGCTGCTGTCCGTGGAAAAAAAATGCATTACGGCGAAACTGTCGGAGGTGCGCGTGAATGCAAAAGTGCATGCAGTGATGATCGATAAAAGAAAATTACTCGGTCTTAGTTGACAATCGGGAGTGTCATCTTCGCAAGATTCTCTTATAGACGCGTCAAACGTGTAATGAAATGGTAAAGCAAAATGTGCATGGTCACGCTGTCGCTGTTCTATCGATGTCACCACAAAATCAACTCATGTTGAAGCTAAAAATTAAATGACGTCGAAGTGAATCAATGCTGACGAATGTGAAAACGTTCTGTTGAGGAATGCAAAAAATGATGAATTTTTATGATGCCTTTTTTTCGATTGCCGTTAATGTTCGGCGTCTGAGTGCAGTCGAAAAAAAAAACTGGTGAATGCTGGTATCTGCTAGACGGTGTATGCAGTTAGTGAACTAGTAAGTCCTATTTGTTATTAGAGTGTTTAGCAGTAATTGTCAAAATAAATAATGGTATCATTATGGAATGTAGAATGTTTTCAAATAAGGAGTCAATTCAAAATTAGACCTGATCATGGAACGGTGCACAGCGTACATGTGCGGTTTTTTTTTGTTCATTTAGATCGCATTGCGATTAGATCTCATTCCTCTTCATTTCAAAAGTAACCCTATTGGTGTAGAGTTTACACGACACGGTTTTCGGGCTAGAATCATGCTGTTGGGGGAATCTTGCCTCAACCGTTCTTCCCTCGCTTAAATATTGTTTCTTGTTGGTTTTGAAATTGAAGATAACTTGAAAAATTGGGGGGTTTTTGTTCTGTACAAAAAGTACATATTTCGTTTTGATATCTTCGCATTTCGTTTTTGGCCTTTTTGTACAAATCAAAACCTCTTAAATGTTGTCAGATAGGATATTGCAGCTAATGAAATATTCTTAAAGGGTCACATAAATTGTGTGAACTATGCGTCTGCTATGCGGTTCAAATTGAACTGTTAGGTGGAGATGGCGGTTCAATTTGAATTGATTTAAGCACTGATGAGCCGAAGGCGAAACGCGAAGAAATCGAAAGTTAAAATAGTTATTCATGAAATCAGTTGCACTTTGGGCAATGACTATGGTTGCAAAAAAGCTTGAGTTTGGCAACGATTCGCGCGGGATTTCCAGACATACGGATTTTTCAGTATTCTGCAGCTTTTAAAATACATATGTAGACTTTACTGAATTTTATACTGATTTGGCAAAAAAATCTGATTTTATACAGATTTTTAGGAAAGTCTGGTTTTACCGCCAATATAAATACAATTACAGAAAGTTTTTTCTGCTTTATCTTTATGATTGAAGAACTTAAAAATCGGTTCGCCCATTGGCTCGATTTCTGCCATCAAATTTCACTGGATTAAATCATAGAAAACTTGTGCAAGTTGAACGCAGTTAAACTAATTACCTGTTGAACTTTCAGAAAGCACCCATAAATTTTGTGCATTCTTAACATTGGCCGTATTTGCCATCAGTTAATCTCGACAGATTCTTTCGGATTCTATACTTTAGTTTTGTAATTTACACTGAAAACTGTGTCAGACTTTTTCTACGTACAAAGGGAGATTTCATCTATTTTTTTTAAAGTAACTATTTAATGGAATATGAGTTAAAATTAAATTATTAAGATTAAAATTGGGTGTTCAGCCACAAGTGGTAACTTTTCAGTCCTATTATATATATGATTTGGTTATTACGATGAGGACATCATTTGCTTCCGCAATTCTGAGATTTTTGTGTAGGGAAAATTCTAAACCTACTTGTATTGTGTAATGGGGAAAAGGAACTTTAATACTAACTTACTAACTAATACAGAGAGCGAATCGATTCAATTGAAGATTGCATCGATTTTTGTCGGAATTTGCTTATAATATTATGTGACATTACATCTAATGGTTCTATATTTGTGAGTCTGTGTAACTCATTTGTACTAAACCAGGGAGGACGCTTCAAAATCATTTTCAGAATTTTATTCTGAATCCTTTGAAGCGTTTTCTTCCTGGTGGAACAACAACTTGACCAAATTGGTACTGCATAAAGCATGGCTGGTCTGAAAATTTGTTTATAAATTAACAATTTGTTTTTAGACAGAGCTTAGAATTTCTGTTTATAAGAGGATATAAACATTTAATATATTTATTACACTTAAATATATTTAAAATTCCATCACTACCAGGAGCCTTCATGTTTTTAAGTTTCCTAATAATTGATTTAATTTCATAAAAATTCGTCTCAGTAATGTCAACTTGTGATAACACTTGGGTTGAAATATGATCATATTTCAGTGAGACTTCAATTTCAATAGGACTCACAAGGTTCAAATTAAAATTGTGGACACTCTCGAACTGCTGAGCAAGTTTTTGAGCTTTTTCGCCATTTGTAAGAAGTATTTGATTTCCTTTCTTGAGAGCTGGAATTGGTTTCTGAGGTTTCTTAAGAACCTGGAGATTTCATTTATGGTAATTTTTTATACTTTCTTATAAAATTATGAAACTACCTTTTTCAACCGGGATGTTTTCTCCTGGATGTATTTAGGCAGTTCAATGAGTGCAATGAAAATAGAAATAATATAATAATAAAAGTTCGTCCAAAAACAAATAAACCCTTACAAAAACTGCTCTGAAAATTGATATAGAAAAATATGTTAATCAATGTAAAATTAGTTATGCGGATTTATGCTGATTTTTTTTCCTCTGTCACGATCTGGAATCGCTGGATTCGCGTTTGACGTGAATATGTCTTACTTTACTACACTGAGATCTCTTTTTTTACGCGGAATATACGTACCGCGTAAAAAAACCTGACAAAAACAGCGCAAAACAAACCGCTTAACTTCGGAAATCCGCTTAAAAAAAGGCGTAACTTCGGAAATCCGCGTAAAACAAACGCGTAACTTCGAAAATCAGCGTAAAAAAGCGTCTGTTTTGGTCATTTAGGGGTTTTGTTGGTTTGTGCAAAAAGCACATATTTTGTTTCTATTTCTTCGCGTTTCGCCTTCGGCTCGTCAGTGCTTAAAGCAGTTTAAACTGAACTGCCATCCCGTGCCTAGCAGTTCAACTTGAACCGCTAAGCAAACGCAAAGTTTGCACTACTTATGCAACCCTTAAATAATATTGCACAAGTGCTATATTATTTCTGACGTCTCAGGCGTAAACGAGTGACGGCTTATTATTGGCCGTCGCAGAATGTGAACATTTAGGGGTTTTGTTGGTTTGTGCACAAAGCACATATTTTATTTCTATTTCTTCGCGTTTATCACTCGCCGTCACTCGTTTACATCTGAGACGTCAGAAATAATATAGCACTTGCGCAATATTATTTAAGGGTTGAATGAGTAGTGCAAACCTTGCGTCTGCTTAGCGGTTTAAGTTGAACTGCTAGGCACGAGATTGCAGTTCAGTTTGAACTGCTTTAAGCACTGACGAGCCGAAAGCGAAACGCGAAGAAATAGAAATTGTTTTGGTGCCAAATATCTTAGAAATACATAAACGTCCAGATTGGAAACATTTCCGCAATCGAAAATTTTCTTTGATGCCAAATATCTTAGAAATGAATGAAACGTCGAGATCTGGTATAATTTGAAAGACCTCAGTGTATGGGGCGCCCTTTCAAAATTGGCGCTGTTGAAGAATCTAGGGTAGAACTTAATCGTGAATATCTCGAGTTGTACTAAACGCAAAAACATAATTCTTTTTCTACAAACAAAAAAAAATTGAATTTTACGGGCGACGTAACGCCTCATACGATGTAATTCATAAAGACCTAATTTTTCAAATGACGGATTGTATTCATTTGGAATGAGTTCATGTTAGATTAGCATAAATTTGACTGGTTTCGACTGTAACTTGCATTTTGCTAGCGGTGCGACTGTATGCATTTAAATACACCTTTTACCAGCCAAGCAGGTGTATGCTTCTGTGGTTCAGTTGTTCAACGGACGTACTTTGTGATCAAAAGATTCTCGGTTCAAGTCGCGCGGCGGTCGCAATCAGTGTTCGTTTTTTATTCAATGAATTTCATGTCATGGAATTTAAGACACGATATGGAAATGTTCTTTCACATAAATTTGCGTGAATTGCGACGCTCCATTTATGTGCATCTAATAAGATGTAAAATCACAGGGGTTTTTTTGAAGTGTGTATTCTATCAGCAATATGATCAGCAATGCATGATTAATTTTTCAACAGTTTGAGATAGGCATAAAAACTCAAAGAATGAGTTTTTTTTTCATTTATTTATGCAAACAATGAGGAAACTCATCATTGTCTGCCTTAATCGTACCTGCGACGACGGATTTCAGGTAGTCAGACACATATCAGTCCTGAAGTTCAACTGAATGATTATAAGAAGTAAAACAATGGTCTAACACCGATCGCTTCTTCTGGTGCGTTAGACGGAACTAGACTCCATGACGAGGAGTACCTTCCACCAACAGCAGCAACAAAAGACTGTGTGGTATAAAGCCCCAATCGGATTGAATTCTGAAACTGAATTCAGAACCTGCACTCTTAGGAAAAATTTAATTTACGCTTGTTGTAAATTCAAGCATGCCGTAATTTCTTCGGTAGTACATACACACCAAAAAAATCTGAATTTTACAGGTGACTTAATCCCTCATACGATGTAATTCATAAAGACCTAATTTGTCAAATGACGGAAAATTTCATTTTTAATGACTTAATGTTAGATTGGTTTGAATTTTACTGGTTTCGACTGTAACTTGCATTCTGTTAGCAGGTGCGACTGTATGAATTTGAATGCACCTTTTACCAGCCAAGCTGTTGCGTGCTTCTGTGGCTCAGTCGATTAACAGACGTGCTTTGTGATCCAATGGTTCTCGGTTCAAGTCGCGGCGATCGCTATGCTAGATGCACACATAAATGGAGCGTCGCAGTTCACGCAAATTTACGTGGAAGAATATTTAATATTTTATCCAAAATTCCATAACATGAATTTCATTTAAACAAAAAAAAATGAATACTACTGATAGCGATCGTCGCGACTTGAACCGAGAATCAAAAGGTCTGAATGTCGAATATAACTAAATGTTAAAAGTACCCGAATAGTCGAGATCTCAAAAAGTCGAGTACGATAGAAGGTCGAATATAACGAAACTCGTTTGCACGTTTTACTTAAACATAATTTATTTTCCTTTTTAGGTCCGAGCGAGTGACAGCGACTATTTCAGAAAAGTTTTCAACAGTTTTTAAACATTTGTCATCATTTTCTACCTGTTTTCCCTTCTTCTTGTATCAGCTGTGTAGTACCATTAGAGACAGGAACGCAGAGCGAACAAAGAATAATTTCAACGTGTTGTATTGTATTGTACAGTTCACATCAATTCGAACTGCAACAACACATATCGTTGCATCTATTTTGTTCGTTGTCAAATTGGATAGCAGGATTATAAAGCGTGGTTATGGAATTGCATAACAAATTCAGATCTGAAAGTAATTATTTTTTAGAAACGCTTGATGCGTCCAGATCTGGTGCATTCTCGAGAGAAAAAAAATGTTTGAAAATAAATCGACTTTGGGAGTACCCCGAAATAAAAAATTTTACTTTATGCTAAATGTCTTAGAAATGCATGAAATGTCGAGATATGGTGTAATTAATAAAAAAAAATTAGGAGCAAAAACGGCTTTAGGACTTAGGGCATTTTAGACCGCGTAACGTCGGAATCTGCACAAAAAAAAACACGAAACTGAAGAAGTTTGATGCCAAATGTCTTAGAAATAGATTTTTTAAAATATAATCGACTTTGAGACTTTGAAATTTTGAATTTCGAAATATCGCGGAAAATTTCAAAATATTTCGGAAAACCACGTAACTTCGGAAACTGCGAAACTTCGGAGAACCGCGTAGAAAAAAATCTCTTAATTTCGGAAATCCGCATAACTTCGGAATTCTGCGTAAAAAAGCCGCGTAGAAAAAACCGCATAATAAACTGTGTAAAAAAGACCTAAAATTCCTCTTTCAATTGTATTCTATTTGTTGTTGCATTCTACATTTTGTCGTATTTGACTTCTTATCCTTTTCGACTCTAAGGTGTATTCGACCTTATGGTAGTTAAACTGTTTGTTGCATTTGACCATTCGTTATATTCGACATTTCGTTATTTCGACTTTTTGTTGTGTTCGACCATTTGTCGCATAAGCCTTTTGGTCGTTCGTCCTTTTTATGTTTCGACCTTTTATTCATCGACGTTTTGTCATTCGGCATTTTAGTACATATTCGAGCTTAATGATTGACACAATGGATGAAAATGCACAATAATGATGCATGGGAGAAGTAAATCATTTTCACCTACCCGTACCCTAACCACGGTGAATAACTTCCAAGATTAATTCAAAACTTTTCAATAAATGCTCAATAACCTTAGGAAGTGAAAAAGCTTTTCCAACACTCGTAGTTTCTGAAGACCGCGAGTATCTGCATATCATCATACTATAAATAAACGTGATATTTATAATATTTCGACAAATTGAATCGTTAAAAATACAACGAACGAACGCCTAGCGCGATTTGAAACTATGTTAAAACCCTTACTAACCAACTAATTCCCTGATAGACAAAACTTGGTCGTAGGCTTGTCAACATTTATTGGTATTCATACCAATATTTACTTTCTATCCAGCAATACAGATGTATTCTCCTAAAACACCGATTATTCATTATAGATAGAGATAAATACCGAATTCCGGTTTTGGCTTGTTTAGGAATGCCATCAAGCATTAAGCGATAGCACTAAGGTTGCAATAAAATATAAAAGCGATATCACTAAGATTGAAATTGTAACATTATCATTGCGTTTTTACATGGCTTGACATAAAATAGGAAACATAAGATCGATAGCAACAGCGCGACTTGAACCGAGAAACATCAGATCACAAATCACGTTAGTTAATCGACTGAGCTACAGAAGCACACATCTGCTTGGTGAATAATTGATACATATAAATCCACTCGAGGCCTGTAAATTCTGCGCGATTGGGAATATTGTGTCATTTGACAAATTGAGTTGTTTTGATTTGTATCGTTTCTAGAACTATGCCGCCTGTAAAATTCATATTTTTTTCTGTGTACAATTGAAATGTAATAACATAAATATACTGTAGTTATGCAGCAGCACCATAGTTAGTGTTTGATTGTTTGCTGTGCTGTAGCTATTAAGGAGTGTATCGATAAGTAGTTAGCAACATTCACACAGTTATTACTCTGAAATGGTTTAATTTTTTGCAGCGTGTTTTTCGGTGACATGTATGTTTACATGTCATTAACAGCTGCGCAATCGATTGGTTTCGGTACGGTTTATCGTTTCAATGATGAGTCGAATTGATCCGGAAACGCGAAAGAAAATTCTGCACACTTGGTGCTCAGAAAGTGGTGTCACGTACAACGAAATTGCAAAATATTATCGAGAAGTTCGGTAAGACCCTTTCCATGAAGGATTTGCCCCGATCCGGTAGGAAAACGGGTCCCAGCCAGCCCGGCCGGGACTTAAAAGTGGTTGAGTACATCAGGAAAAACCCATCGGCGTCGACGCGGGATTTGGCCAAGCAGTTGAACACCAGCATCGCGATGATTCAACGGATCAAAGTTCGGAACCCCCTGAAAACGTACAAGAAACAGAAGGTGCCGAAAAAGTCCCTGATACAGCAAGTTCAGGCCAAAACAAGAGCGCGAAAACTGTACAACCGGATTCTACAGAATAAAGACGGATGCATCCTGATCGACGACGAAACCTACGCCAAGGAAGACTCTCGAGCGCTGCCCGGACTGCAATATTATGCGAAATCGGTGTACCAGGACCTGGACGACGCTGACACCACGGTGGCGATGGAAAAGTTTGGGCATAAGGTGTTGGTCTGGCAAGCAATTTGTACCTGTGGTTTGCGGTCGTCGATTTTCTTCACGAAGGGCACAATTAACGCCAAGGTGTACGAGGAGGAAATGTTTGAAGAAGAGAATGCTGCCACTGTACAGAAAGCATAAGGCTCCTCCTCTCTTCTGGCCGAATTTGGCTTCAGCCGACTACGCAAACTCCGTTCTACAGTGGTTGTCACAAAATAATGTACAGTTCGTGAATAAGGACATCAACACACCGAGCTCCTTACTGCAATTTTATTTGTATACATTTCATCTTTTGACAGCTGACTACTATAAAGCTAAGAGTGCTGCTAGCATTAACAGTTAGCGAATTTATACTGTAGGTATTTATTTAGTGCTATTATAGAACAAATGTAGTGATATTATAATACCGATATAATGTTTATGATTAACATGATAACAAAACAGAACATGAACGTATACAAGTGGAAAAAACTTATACTTTAAACGACTCACTAGAAGTGCTGCCTGTTATTTCTCAAAAAATTATGTACAAAACAACTTGCAACAAAATGAATTGAATTATTCGACAGATGATTCTGATGCTTCAAATGGAACGCAACAATCGATCATTAGGTGTTTCCTAGAGATCTCCCGTGCTGTAGACCAAACGTACAGTACTCTTATCACAAAGTCATAAATAAATCTCCAGTATGAAAACATATCAGTTATACGAGGCATATTGAAAAAGTAAGGACCTTCAGTTTATATTTCTAAATCGACAAGTCGTATCGCACTTAAACATTATGTGCCTGTACATACAATACTCGTGCCGCTAGTTTTGGTATCGATTTGAATTATTAGTCATTGGCCTATCTGTGCGTACAGTAAACAATTTAATAAATTCAATAATCTTGTTTGTGAAAACGGCTGGAATTTATCGAGAGATTTTTCTACTGTAAAGAGTAAAGGAAAGGTTAGGCGATGGTGTTGTAATTTCGAAAATGGACGATCCATTCTGCAAGATGAAGAACGGAATGGTAGATTCTGTAAGCAAACCGACGAAATTGTTTCTCAGAGAATGACAAGAAACTTGTTTCCATTGAAACCTCATTTCTTTTGATATTTCAAGATGATGTTTGTATTAAATAACAAAAGCGAAAAAATATCTCTCAGAAGTAGAAATTCATTCAGAAGTATTCAAACATTCACAGTTATTCACCGTAATAAACCCATTTCTTTTCTGTCATTCGTTGAGTAAAGATAATTGAGATTTATTTGGTTTACTTTTACACTTCAGTAGCAACTGCACACCTAGGAACAAAATCGTTTGAGACCGACATATTCAAGCGAACAGAAATAACTGATTATCACAGTTCATCGAAAACATACAGGGTGCTCCATCTTTTATGTCGGTTTGTAAACGCTGAATAACTTTCCCATTTATTAACCTAGCGATTGCATCAGATATGTTTTGGAAATGTGAATTCTGTACAATTTTTTGCCATGTATCGCTTCACACCGAAACAATGCACTAAAATAGTGACACTTTACATCGTAAACAATCGTTCCATTGAGTTAATTCAACGTGCATATCGGAAAAAAATATCGCGGCAAAAAGGCACCCAAGGATGGCATTTATCGTATCAAAGAACGCTCACTGGCAACTCTTCAACGATTGAATCAGTGCCATCAAAGAGATACGGATATCATCGCAACAACAAAAACCCGGCATGGCTCATTTAACATAGAATCGACACTAGTGCGAGAGCGAATTTCTCTCGATGACATTTCTGAGAATCAAAGGTTATTACGCTGCTGTGGGGATCCTCTCTGAAGCGACAAACGGTCGCTTATTCTCGTTTCGCGATCTGATTCTATACAGGCAGTTGATAATTGCGATAGAATCATTTTACTATTGCCGCTTATTCTAACTATGTGCGTATAACCTTTGTATAAGTTGTGTCTATGAAAATGTCTGTGAATGCTCCACATAAGGGGTTTGAAATATTGCAACCTAACATAGTACGAGAATCATCAAGTTGAATCATCGATTCGATTTTCTGCGATAATTGTCAACTTGCGATTCTCTCTTGGGAAATTCCACACGATCATTATCAGACTGTAAATTTTTTTAAGGGTGTGAAATACTCTTAGTATGAAGTGGGTCGAAGAAATGTAGCAAAATTTTCTCACGGTTCATGCATTGAGAGACTCGAGATCTTGTAGCGCCTTCCACCGGATTGAAAATGTTGTATATAATATAGATAGCAATATAGCAGCTTCTGTCAAATTTTCGGCAATCACCAACACTGAAGGCACCACCTGGAAATACTATTGATTAATCAGAATCAGAACAAATTTTCTCAAATGGCACGTTCCCCTTGATATTTGGAGATTTGTGCCTTGAGGAGTCATTTTGTAATTGCGAATAAAGGTGGCCACTTAATTGATATTGTTTTCATAAACTAGTTTACATAAATTGTAAGGAACCAGCCTGAATTTTTAATTCATCACCTATAGAAATCGGTTGTTAAAATATGGAGCACCCTGCATTTAATGCATTCTGGTGTATTTTTAAGTATTCCGATTTTGATTTATTCGATTTGGTTTTACATACTTATACTATTCAAACAAATAACGTTCTAATGAATTGTGTCAAATGTAGATTTACGTTACATGCAAATTTCATAATTTATTACTGTGTGTATGCAACGGGTCTGTTGTTTGATATTCAAACAACCGCAGTCGTGTTGATATACCACGATATTTCCGACAATGAGAAACATAATGAAATACGTGACAAGTTCGAGCAGTAGATACTGCGATGAATTTGTGACAGTCACTGTAATAACAGTTAGTAATGTTTTTTTTAATTTGGGAAAGTAAAAGCAAGGAATCTAGAGACTAGGCCTGAATGGCTTTAGGCAATTGAATTGAACGCAAGCCAGCTAAGGCGTCAATCGGAATATTTTCGAGACCATTTGTTATAAAAAAACTGGGCCACATAAACTGATAAATGTTATGATAAGAAATATGTCAACCAGTTCAAGCATATCGATAATCTAAGTTCCCTGTGTAGTATTATCCACTTGTGCTGCTCATACGAATGATAACATTTCATATCTGTCTGCCACTTACATTATAATTTTGGATTGCTCGACTCGCTGGCTAATCAGAAAAAAACGGCGCTTCCATAATTGAATTGCTATCTCAACATCTAAAGAGCACGCCAAAGTCCTTCTGTATCCATTGTGCACCGCAGCTCTGGTCGAGCAAAATTAAATTATCTCCGTAGATTTGTGTACCCCATTCCACCGAGAAGAGGAATAAAAACTACGATGTTTGCAGCCGTTCGCCAGCTCGGCTTAGTATCATTTGCAAACCAACGGAATTCAGCCGCCGGAGAAGTAACGACTCGACCTGACATCTTGACATAAAGGAAAATTTTTCTTACGATTTCTTTTTTTTTTAATTACAAGCATCCTACGCCCATAAAGATCCTTCTGGGCGGAAGTTGATAACAACAGTAAGTATTCGGCCGGGTGTGGCCGGTTTTCCCGAGGCTAAGATATGAGATCTGGTCGTGATCACGTCCTTACCCGGCACGTACAGCTGAAGGAAAAACAATGCCAAAACGCACCGGGACAGTTCGCGCCGCTCGTCGTCACCGCACGGATACGGTGCCGGACCGCTGCCTGACTTCATTAGCCGTGCGGCAGTCCAGACACCCCCCCACCCAACAAACGAGCAAGAGAGAGAGAGAGGAAGAAAGAAAAGTTAGCGAAATGATGTTGCGAACTGAACTCGGAACACAGGTCAAGCGGTTTTTCGCGTGTGCCAACGAAAGGAGGGAAGGGAATATAATAGGAAATGTAGTAACCCTCCACCCGACAAATGGCTCCCCGCGGGGGGTTTATCACCCACGAAGACCAACAGGATTTTAGCCAAATGGTCATTTTCATGCTCTGCGCGCCAGGGCCGTTTGCATTTCCTCACCAGAGATGCCGAAACAAAAAAAAAAAGACCATCATCAAAGCTCCGATGATAAAAATTGAAAGTCGTCAAAATTTGATTGAATCAATCTCACGTTAAATGAACAGTTATTGCGATGAATCAGTTCTAGTCGTCCTACACCCACGGTTTTGCTTGATTTCTGTGAAGCAATCTGTTCTGTTTTCTAGACCTAAATTTAGGGGAAAATGAAAAGCAACAGTCGTAACTCATTTCGCTCGTCAGAGACCATCGCATCCCATGGGCGGCACGGCGTTGAAACCGCAAAAAAGGGGCCAACGCTAGAGGTTTCGGATGCTGTGTGTGTGTGAATGGGGGGAAGGATATACGATTAGATTAATTTAATCGACCGTTGCAACCGGGCGGTATGTTTGTGTGGTTTTTTAGTGGTTGGAACGAGATTTCATTCTGATTTGCATTCTGCCGAAAGGGGCGAGCATTTTTTTTGGTGTGTTTTCGCCCGCTTTGAAGCAGTTTCCGTCGGTGCGTATGCACTTGACCTCGGATAAACTGAAAAACAGATGGAGAAAAAAAAATCGATCCGCTTACATGGTTCAAAACAGAAGCACCGAGAGGAATGCAGTAACCCATCTTGGCGCCTAGCAGCTAACTGCAGTGTTATTCAGTGAAAATGATGTCAATGTTCCTCTCAATAACACGACATCCCGATGGGTATCTGTATCTGTCGTCGTTATTACATTTTGATGTGTAATCTGTAGTATCTGCTAGAGATGCTCCACATGAGAAAATGTCAACAGATAATGGATCGTTATGTTTTAAAATCTTAAAGTAAGTACTGATTCGAGTTGATTTCATCCGATTTGGATTTTCACCCGTTTCCTACATAACAATCCATTCGTTTTGCGTGGATGCAGAGATCAATTAGAATCAAGTTTTGTATTTACTTCAAGTCTTTGAAACTCGGAAATTGTTAATTGTCTAAGAAGAAATTGAGAGATCGAATGTCTGAACACCTGGAACACGGTGCCCTCAAGTAGCAAGGTTACTACGAGCAAATTAATTGCTCTTAAACTGTGACATTATAATGACTGTTTTTCATAAGAAACTACGAATTTTGCAAATGCCTTTTAGATTTTTTAGCTGAATTCACTTCATTTTTTGAAGTGGCTCTAGTCACCCAAGTAACCACGAAATCGTATGTATGCTTTGTAGATAGATGTAAGGCATTTGAGTCTTATATCTGCCTTATATACGCAAATAACGCGATTATGGGATTTAATTGTTACTTGCGCAATCTAGCGTAAATGGTTGCTTTTAAAGCAAGGTTTGAAATTAAAATATTGCAAAAAAAAAAATTAAAGAAACATATTTGTTTTGGTTGATTTTTGGAAAAACTTTTTTCCTATGTACTGAACCGTCAGCCCAGGTATTTTTTCATGCATTTTCTTAAAATCTTCACAACTCTGAATCTATAAAGTGTACAAAAACGATGCCACATGAAAAGTTACAGAACACCAATTGGACACTCCAAAGAATATATGTATATTTCTTTGGAGTGTCCAATTGGTGTTCTATAACTTTTTACGTGACATCGTTTTTGTACACTTTACAGATTCAGAGTTGTGAAGATTTTAAGAAAATGCATGCAAAAATACCTGGGCTGACGTTTCAGTACATAGGAAAATGATCTTACAAGACAGATGTCGTGTGATCGAGTCCCAACCTGGAAGGATTTTAAGTATTATCAGGATCGTAGCACGAGTCATGCAATGATTCTGTGCGCTATGAATCTGCCGCGAAGTTTGTTGATACAGAAGGTAAAATTCCATAAAAGTATGTAATACCAAGGGTTTGGATTGCTTACAAAGACGCCAACGCCTTTTGCGAAAAGTATTCTTGAGTCGAATTGGTCACCCCATCCGTACCAAACCAATGGTTGGCTACACTAAAGACTTGTACAAAATTTATTTAAAATCGGAGTCTGGGTAGTCTTATGATTTGTTTCCCATTTTTTTGAATTGCTCTGCTCACTAGAGACGGTTTGGGTCTCGGGTATTTGGAGCCGAAACTCGACCAGAATCCGAATCGAAAGGGTTTTGGTTTAGTTCGAGTATGAAAAAAATCCTTGTGTGCGTACGGGCAAAGATTTTTATTTCTTAACGGAAACGGGTTAGGTTCAAGTATAAGAATTTGTATATAGAGCCGGGCGGGTTTCTGGTCAACCGACTTGAATCGAGACCCTATACGAAAATGAACCCATCGGATTCGGTTTAATTTCGGAATGAGAAATCAAAAATTCTGGTACGGGTAAAGATTTCAAAAACATAAAATATTGATTTCAGCTCCATCAAACTTTTCTTGTTCCTTTTGGGTCCCATAAGAACTATGCAAAATTTTAGCTAGATCGGAGAAACTATATTTTTCCGTCCGAAGTTTAAAGTTTGTATGGGATTTAGCATAAGGAAACTGATATTCTACAAAAAAATCGGCTGGAGATCACCCTATAGACTCTAAAAAACAGTGCATATATTATTTTTATCGGAAATTTAACGAGGGAGAAAACCTTCGAAGACCGCAAAATAATCTGACATTTGCAGAAAAAGTGATTAAAAGAAAACCGACACATAGTCCGAACAATAGATCATTCTTTAATATATCTACCGCCACTGCTGCTAGTGATAGTTGTAAGTTTGGCTTTCTTTTGTTGTGCTATAACGGTAGATCTGATTTGTTTTATGTCTTCACGATAGTTTCTCAGCATAGTATGGAGATTCTTTCTAAGTGACAAGGCATGTTCCAAAGCTTACTGTAAAGGCTAAAAAATGTTATGTAAATTAATTTTTTGTGTGCATAAAAAAGGATCGTCCATATTTTCTAAACTATATGAGATAGAGAATTTACGTCTTCGGCAAAGTTATTGGATTTGAGTTTATCTAAAAAATTGTTGAAGACACCGAAAACCTATTTTTTCAAATAAAAAAAAAAAGATTATTCTGCAGAAAAGAGCATCTATCCAAGACACTGAGAGAAAATCTGGTGGCCAAAAAACGTACCCGGAAGTTGTACAATGGACTAGAGATGGTACTCGGAAGGCAAAGTATCGATACCTAGGGTATCGGGATACCGAAATTTTGGGTATTGATACAAGGTATCAAAAGGCAATAAAGTATCGATACCTGAAGGTATCAATTGATATTTGCGCAGCAATCATGTCGAAATGTGGCGTTATTTTATGATGTACAGAAAGGTTTTTCCATAAATTCGTTGTGTCATTTCACCTATTCTCTCAAAAATTTTCATGCCATAACCTTTATGTCGACACACGGATACTACACTAGAAGCCAATTCTTATTGAATATGTAGGGATTTTGTTGGTTTGTGCGAAAGCACATTTTTGCTATTGCTAAGCTAACGGTTTAAATTGAACTGCTAGACCCGAGATGGCAGTTCAATTTGAACTGCATTAAGCACTGATGAGTCGAAGGCGAAACGCGAAGAAATAGAATTATTGCTATTACGGCGGGACCGGGGACGGACGAATCAGAATCAGAACAAATTGGCTCAAATGGCACGTTCCCCTATAATCTATACCTTTCACGCAGGTATAGTCAGTCGATACCGTTCACGCAGGTCACCTGGGTTCGATTCCCAGCCGCACACAGGCTTATGATTTTTATTCTGATTAATGAAACAAACAAAAAATATTCCGTTGTAATGGGAATTGACTTTAATCTGTTGCGATACTGTAAGTATCGAGACCAAAAGTATCGATACTAATAGTATCGCTCTGATGTGATATCGATACCAAAAATACCCGATTCTTGAAAGAATGTATCGATACCTCAAAGTATCAACTCGGTATCGGACATCCCTACAATGGACCCAAGTAGCATCTGTAACTTTTTTTCATAAAAAAATAGTTCTAGGCAGCCTAAGTCGAGGTGATGTTTCTAGTTTCTAGATTCGAATTCATTTTTCCGATGAATTCGCTGAAAACTTATGATCTGACAAGGTGCAAATACGTGCGGAAAAAAATAACAGCTTTTTGTGATAAAAAAAGATAATGGATTCCCAAATGGGTTTCTGCAAAAGCATATTTTTTCGTACATTAAAGCTCACACTGTTAAACGTCGCTCATAAAGTCCCCGGTCAGACAAAGAAAATAAATTTTGCCAAATTTCAATGTTATTCATCAATAATTCCATCTATCGGCGGTCCATCATTTCTGCATAACTTTTATACTACGATTTGTTTCGAATCTCTTTCCAGCAAGCTTTTTATTTTAAATATGAAAACAGAAATAATATTTGTCAAATATTTGTTTATGTCTTGGTAAGATGTAGACTACCTTGTGGTAGTTTAAAATTAGAGAAAAAACTAGAAAAACAGATAAAAAAATGACACTGATTGACGAATAAAACTATGAAATGGAAACCGCTACTGCAGAGACGGGCCTCGAAGCCGTAGCTAGCGTCTATTATAGGAAATCGTTTGGCCAATTCAATTACCCAACATGTGGAACACACAAAGAAAAAGCCTAATTGAACAGAAGAACCAAGCATGTTCAGCTGTTATCGGGCGCCACGCCATTTAATTTCAGTCACATGGCAACCCCTCCGCCAGTAATCACTACACGTCGCATTTCTTCGGATAGAAGCTAGCTAAGGGGTTTGAGACCTGTCTCTGCGGAAACTTTTTCGCGGTTTTCATTTCATAGTTGTATTCGTCAATCATTGTCATTTTTCCAATATGGTTTCCTCGTTAAATACTGATCAAATTTTAAACTAACACATGATGGCTCTACGTCTTAACAAGACTCAAAGAAATCGTCGAAAGTCAATGGATATTTTATTTGTCCTTCAATATACTGTGTTTGAGATTATAAACGTCAGCACAAAACAAAAATTTCAATTCAGCGACCGACGGCAAAGCGGAGATTTAAAATGGACTTGCGATGTGACGTGTAATCACTGAACGGCGTGGCGCCCGAGCAAAGCTGAACAAGCTCGGTTCTTCTGTTCAATAGGGCTGTTGTTTGTTCCACATGCTGGGTAGTTAAATTGACTAAACGATTTCGCCGGATAGAAGCTAGCTACTGATTCGGGTTCCGTCTATGTTAACCGGTAGCATTTTAGCTGTTTTCATTTCATAGTTTTATACGCCTTTTTCATATAGAATGTTTATGGAATTACTGTGGAAACCGACTTTTGAACCATTATCATATATCATTTGGCTCAGTTCGTCGAGAAAGCAAAATGTCTGTGTGTGTATGTGTCTATCTAACGTTTTTATTGCACTAACTTTTCTTGGAGATGTCTTAACCGATTTTCACAAACTAACTAACTTTTCTCAGAGATGGCTGAATCGATTTTCACAAAATAAGATTCAAATGGAAGTTCTTATGATCTCATAAAAAATCCAGAATTTTATTATGATCCGACTTCCTGTTCCGGAATTACAGGGTAAAAATTCCAAATTCAAATTAAATGTAAAAATTCCAATTTCAAATTAATTACTCACTTTTCTCAGAGATGGCATGACCGATTTTTACAAACTTAGATTAAAACAATTGGTCTTATAGTCCAATATAAAAGTTTATGAATTTCATCTGTATCCGACTTTCGGATCCGGAATTACAGGATAAAGAGTGTTGAACATTCCATCAGTTATACAGAGCAGTAAATCAAAACACGTCAAAATGGGGTTACTGGGAGCTCAAATCAAGTCCAATAGATAAGCTTTTCTCAGCTATGGTCTTATGATTCCGGAATTTATTTATACAAGTTTATGAGTGTCCAAAATTTCAACCGTCTTATAAAGCGCACCGGTACGTACATACGGTGGTACGGAAGACGGAAATACAACGCTGCCTCTACGAACGAAGCATACTGTGCTTGGTGTTAGATTTCGTACACGCAATAAAGAAAACAAAAACCTCTACCGAAGCTCAATTTTGAAAACACAAGCAAGTCCATCGGCACTGAGCACACATGAGTCTTGGTTTTCAACCGTTTTGAAGAAAATAGATTCACGGGACAGACACGAATGTTTGTTACCGGTGTGTAATTTTTGTAGAATACGGTGCTGAACACAAAAAAGTGTGTACTTTTCGAAGAAATTTTTACCGCTCAATTTTCTCAGAGATGGCTGAACCGATTTTAACAAACTCAGGCTCGTTTGAAAGCTACTGTCGGGCCATTGATCAATTTCGAAGATTAAATGGCTGTGACATCTGCTTCCGGAGATATAATGGTATAAATGACGTAACCGATATATGTGTATATATATACATATATATATATATATATATATATATATATATATATATATATATATATATATATATATATATATATATATATATATATATATATATATATATATATATATATATATATATATATATATATATATATATATATATATATATATATATATATATATATATATACATATATATATATATATATATATATATATATATATATATATATATATATATATATATATTGTGAACAACTCGATTCAATCTGAATCAATTGGTGTCAAAAATAAGCCCAAAAAAATAAAAAGATAAAAAATGTTGTTAAGAGACTTGTTTGAAGAAAGAGAAAGACATTATCACATCACTAAGTGAATTAAGAAGGGCTTTTTCTTGTTCTGGTTAAACTTTAATGTGATTTGGCAAGCTACCACTATAGCAGAAAACTTGCTACAGATGTATCGAGACAACGGAGTGTAATTATCAAACAGAAGTTGACAAAGAGTGGAAATGTGATTTGAGATGCGACAGAGATGAAGTGAGGGTGAAACAAGTGGCCGCTCAGGTTGGCTAACAGTGTATCCAAGATCTAATAAAGTGACAATCGCTGTCTCTTCATTTTTCCTTAAAATTGCAATAAACGGCCTTCATTTTGGGTACTCAACATTGTTGTTTTATTAACTTGAGGTTTTGAGATAATTCACTTCTCTTTTGTCAAATTATGAAATGACTCATGCTTGTTTTTGTTTTCACTGAAGCGCTTCGATTGTATCCCGAAAAGTTCTGTTACATCCGCTCTACTCCTTCGGATTCAATGCTACGTAGAGCTGTGCCCTGCAACAGGGCCAGTACTTTAGCTTTATTATCACTCAATCCACTACATGCAGGAAAAATAGGGTCACCACGATAATCGTAACCATTTTTATCACTCCGACTGGTCCAGCTTTCGTTCGTTTCTTCCACTCCAAATCGATAACGCTATCGAAGAGCAAGCGGAATCAGTGAGTGAAAGGCCAACGAAACTAAAAGTCGTTAGTTTCCTTCATTGTTTTTGTCGTTGTTGTTGCTTCTGCTGCTGCTGCTACAAAACTCGTTGGATTTCGTCAATACGGTCATTCGTACTTCGGCTGAACTTTTGGCCCAATATCGATGTTGTCGTCCACTTGGCCGTGGTTATAGAGACCTGATGTGATTTTTCGATACAGATTTGTTGTTATAATGGCATCGATTTCTGCAGACCCCTCCGATATAGCGAATCATATCCTAATAGATGTTTTGTTTCTGATGTTCAGGAAAATTAGTTCCTCTGCTAGTAATGAGAAAATGTTTTTGAGGTTGTATGGAACCAATGGCCTTATGTTTTCCTGATGCGTAAAAATACGTGAAAATTTATCACTCTAACCGAAGTGCGGTACTAGAATGGATACAAAATGTCTATCGAATAGCTGCACAAGGACGGAAACGCTTTCACCCGAGAGTTTTACGCAGGAACTCGAAGCAACTGTTCCGGTTGTGTGAAGTTTACAAAGTCCAACAGTTCCGAACAAAACTTGTCAGTTGGTTCGCATTTTACTGAGGCACGAATCAGCACGAGATCGGTTTGTTTTGTATACAACAAAATTTGGAAATACTGTTCTGGAAGAATCCAGATTAATCAGACCGAATGAAAATAGTTTTTCTTCGATTTTTTTTCCTTTCTACTGTAATCTGTTCTGGGACTGCCTTCCGCAGAAGTAAATTTATCTCAACTTTCGATACGCGAAAGACCCGTAGGGAAGAAACACCTGCAGCTAGACAGCCGGGAAGGTACAGCACATGTTTGACGATACGCACGACCAACCCAAAACAACCTCGGCTCGCTGTATCGAACAGAACTCCAACCATGTGGAAGTTGATAGTTTTTCACACTAGCAAGTTCACACTTTTTACTCGATGCACAGGTTGTCCTGTGCTGTGCAAGTGGATGTGCTGCCGGCCGAAATCACCAAGCAGGAAATCGATGCTGGCGCGAAAAAAAAGATAACATCGAATCGTTCCCGTCGACTCGGTAATGGCTGGAAGCACTGTTCGCAAGTTCGGGACGATTTACGATTATGGAGGTCCGTCGTGGTACGCTGGCTGGCGTTTGCTTTTTTTTTACCCCCCTCTTCAACGTTTGCCACGAAATTTATGACTATTGTTTATGCAGTTGTGATTGGACTCTGTGCTAGACAACGCCGGTCTCGTGGTATGATACCACCGACGACGGGATTAGTCGCAAATTGAATTCAATTGGGATTTTCGCTTTCGGTGTGTGGTGTTATGCTTTTGTTTTTTTTGTGACCCATTTTTTTGTTGTGCATGCCTTCGACGGTGAACCGTTTCTGAATATGTCGGTTTTTATATGGACAAATTTGAAAAATGTGTTCTGTGGAGAAAATAAACTATGGTGGTTTTCTGTCACATTGTTTTGAGGGTGCTTTTTCGAATGTACTACTTTATTTGAAATACGAGACAGTGCTGACAATAGATGGATGAGTTATTGTCCCGGTTTCGATGGTAAAACATCGAGATTGTTAGAAATATGATCATTTTCCTGAATTTTACAATGCATTTTCTTCGACCTACGCAGCTTTGTTTTCATTTCGATTATGAAGGGTCCACTAAAATGGACTTTTGGTGATGGGAGCACTTTCAGACGAACAATTTAACAATGATGGTTCAAATAAAATGGGAATAATGGACTACCCGGAGTAGGCAGCACTCTCTCAGATTTTAATTAAATTTTCTAGACTTGTAGACTTTGGGTCAGGGGCATATGGCATTTGCGAAACGAAACATGATAGTTCTTTCACGAATCGAATGGAAAAAGGTGTAAGATTGTTATTAATACCATGCTTATAAGGTATACATTGTTATAATAGTGGAAAAATAGGTCCAAACACGGAACATCAAAATCAACCGAATCTATAAATACACCCTGTTGCACGTTTGCTAGCTTCAGTTTATGATAATCCATAAACGGACACATCAAGTACGCAGGCTGCCATCTACACCAAGACAGTGGAACTACACCCGGCATTATTCAACTGGTGATTCAGTCAATGGCGAATGGCGAATAATTCCGTTCCTTAAGCCTAAAAGCAGAAAACCTACAACTAGTTCTTCTGTCAGCATATCTGCTGTTGGAGATTCGCAGTGTGAGTTTCACTTCAAAACAAGAGTGATTGTATCATCCAGCTTCTGGTCGTATGCATTGAAGGAAAAGAAAATGAAAAGTGAACAACGATAGGGAACATTACACAAAATCAGCCATTCTAATGGCTCTAAATGTTATCCAAAGAATTTTTAAGATTGCTTCTATGCAAATCGAAGGTAAAAATCATCAATTTAGTGCAAATCTAAGAACCATTTGATTAGCTTTGTGCCCTTTTCGCTGAACGAAATTCGCACCAAACGAGTGCAAGCAATGCTAGCATTAGACTGCATCGCATTCGAGAAAAATGCTCCGAACAGTGTTCAATATCGTAGAGAATTCCAAGCCGCTTTAAATGCCAGAAATGAATCCCGTACAGCATTTTGATAGTTACTTTCACGCAAGTATTAAGATGTATGAAATCATGAAACACTTGAACGATTGTGCGACTTGTGGTACGATCGTCTAGGCTCAAACTTGCAAATGATTTGAAATGGAGCCCTACTTCCTGCAAGTAAACGTAATTGTCCGTAACCAAATAGTCTTTTCTAGGACTCCAAAGCCACTAACGGTCCTTTTCAGGACCCCGAAAGTGACGTGAAGAACTTATTTAGAAAACTCTCTTAAATCGACGCCCTACTTCCTAGAATACAAACGCAATCTTTGAAAACCAAATTGTCCTTTTCAGCACTACAAAATCTTAAACGAACAAACGGTACAAAATCAGTTGATATCTCGAATGCAGTCCTACGTCAATTTCGCGGTTATGTCTCTGGTATTATAAACTCTTAGTTTTTTCAAATAGCTTTGGAATGAAGTTTTTGTTAGTTGGTTTTTTTAACATGGATTTCAAGGGATATGCGTTTTTTACACGGATGTCCGAAGTGACGCGCTTTTTATGCGAATTTCCGAAGTTACACGTTTTATACCGCATTTTTTTAGCTGTACTCGCGGGAAGAAAAAAAAACGAGTGTAGTCGAAAAATGACAAATGGTGATTCACGGTGAATTGGTGAAATGAGTATCAATCGTGAGGCGGCTAGGATTAAGATCATTGTTCCATGTACACTTGTACAATAGTGTTTGAGGTGGTTCTGAATTCCAAGATAACGACTTCTGGTTTATTGGTATTCTTCTAAAACCCTTACAATATGGGTATTTTCAGAACGGGTTTGATGAGTACATGTTGGAAAACGATGTTTGAGGTGGCTCTGAATTCTGCTTCAGTACCTTACATGTAGAATTTTGCTTTATGTAGGGCACTTTTTCAGCAGTTTCAACAGTCTTTAGAATCTGATTTGACTGGTATTTTAGAATTTTTTTTACTAAATCCGGGTATACTTTGGATCTGCCGTAGATATTATACTACTGCTTCAAACATGTAATTGCCTACTCATGAAAACCGTTCCGAAAATATACATATTGTGAAGGTATTTGAGAAGTTCGAGTAATATCGACACATATTGTAAAGGTTATCAAGAAATATCAATAAACCGGAAGTCGCCATATTGGAATTCAGAACCACCTCAAGCAACGTTTTCCAACATGTACTCATCAAACCCGTTCCGAAAATACTCGTATTCTGATGGTTTGTAACGAATATCGATGAACCGGAAGTCGCCATCTTGGAAATTGATGCGACTTAGAACATCCTTTTCCTGCAAATACTAATAGTTTTACATATCATATAATATACATAAATGGGGAAAACTTTTTTTACGTTGAAAATTCCAAATAACCTAAACTTTTTTTACGTCCTAATTCTGGTTCGATTTACGAAGTCCTGATTATTACGTAAATGGAGGTTTGGGTGTACGTGATTCTCACAATCACCATGGTTTTTAATTCTCATGTTTAGGGACCCGTAATATTGCAGCCCCTCCGGGCACGAAATTTCTCTCGGCGGAGCTGACTAGTGAATCGAAACGTTCTACAACTCGAATTTTGTATCATAATAAATACAATCTAGGAAAATACGGACGCTTCTAGTTTTAGTGGAAATAATATAAAAGTATTGGTTATTTAATGTTTGTTGAATGTGCTGTCAATATTAAACTAAACCAACAGATTAGCCTTCTCAGTCTTTGCTATCTAGTGATTGTTGGCTAACTTGCAGTCCATTTTGCGATGGTTGTCCATTAGATTCCGCACAGAATTCTTGGCGATAAGTTCTGACTTTTTTCCAATCTTTTGCAAACTGTTGAATTGTTTCGGCTGCCGAGACATGTTTCCTGAAAAGTTATTGGTCAATGTCCAAAGCTCTTCATTTTAAATTTACGTGAGTTTATGCCTTTTGAAACGAAAGTATCCGTTTTGATGTTAACATATGGGCGGCAATATCCCGGGCCTAACAAAAATAACACGATTTTTTTTGGTTCAAAACTAACTTCATTCATCAACATAATCTCCATCAAGAGCAACGCACTCATTCCAGCGCCGCTCTAACATTTCACTATCACTTTTGTAGAACGATTTATTTTTTGGTTCAAACCAGGCCTCAGTTTCAGTGATAACCTCTTTATTCGTGCGAAATTTCTTACCGGCGAGCATTTTTTTCAGGTCTGCGAACAACCAGTAGTTGATGGGAGCCAAAACTGGCGAATACGGTGGATGTGGGAGCAATTCGAAGTTAAATTCATGTAGTTTGGCCATTGTTTTGATTGACTTGTGACACGGTTCATTGTCTTGATGAAACAAAATTTGTTTCTTTGCCATATGCGGTCATTTCTTAGTAATTTCAGCCTTCAAACGCTCCGATAACGCTGTATAATATTCACTGTTAATGGTATTTCCTTTCTCAAGATAGTCAATAAATATTACACCACTCACATCCCAAAATACCGAGACAATAATCTTTCCAGCCGATTGTTGGGCTTTCGGGCGCTTTGGACGAGGTTCACCAGTTGCTGTCCACTCATATGACGATCGTTTTGATTTCGGAGTGAAGTGATGAATTCATGTTTCATCCGTTGTCACATATCGACGCAAAATTCCGATTTGTTACGTTTTAACATGGTCAAACACTTCTCAGAACCATCAACACGTTCTAGTTTTTGGTCAACAGTGAGCAAACGCGGCACCCACTTTGAAGCCATTGCTTCGCTTGATCGGTATTTTTCCCATCAAGAAGCAGTATAAAATTAAACACGAAATTGGTTTTCATCCATTGTTCTGAAAATAACAAAAGTAGCGTACCTCAGTGTTGGAGATTGCCGAAAATTTGACAGAAGCTGCTATATTGCTATCTATGTTGTATACAACATTTTCAATCCGGTAGAAGATGCTACAAGAACTCGAGTCTCTCAATGCATGAACCGCGAGAGAATTTTGCTACATTTCTTCGCTCCACTTCATACGGTGCTTTTGGTGTCACAGGTTGCTCAACTACTTTACTATTACACTGGGAAATCTATGTTTATTTGATTTATGGTTAAATGTACCATGCCGGTTTTTTGTTGTTGCGATGATTTCCGTTTCTCTTTGATGGCACCGATTCAATCGTTGAAGAGTTGCCAGTGAACGTTCTTTGATACGATAAAAGCCATCCTTGCATAAAACCTATTCAAATATGATCAAAAATTAAATATATTAATCACGTTAGTAATTTTAATTATATCAAACTACTTTTTGAACCTGATAATATCGATAATGGGAGTAATTTTGCCCAATAATAGACATAGACAATTAAATTAAAATGAAAGGTTCGCCACCAATATCTAGGTTTAAAAAATATTTTAGCTCTCAAACAACTTGTTGGTTAAATAGTGGGTTGCAAGCACATACATTTAATTAATACAGCAAACAACTTTGAATCTGTTAGATAAAATACATAACATTCAATATGTGCAATGAATCTAAAATTATAGTGGTCTATAATGAATACAAAAAGGTTATAAATCTTCATAACTGTGGTCTCACACATAAATTTCAAATTACCTTTTATGTCGAATATATAAACAAAATAAGGAATATATTAAAAAAATATGCGAGTTTGATAAAACGTTTTGTTGAGAGTGTACGAATAGTTTAGGCATGTTTTTTCAAATTTTTGCATCTAATAAGAAATCGATACACATATGTAGAAGATCCTGCAGTTGAATTCTGGAACCTTAACAGGCAGTGAAACTGTTAACTTCAAAAATGCTCCTAAAGTCAGGGCTGGAAAAATAAAGTTCGAAAAATCATCAAATCATTATCACTAGTGAAGATTATCGCTCGTTATCTAATCCTCTTGAGATCAGTTTATCAGTGATCTTTGAATAACATGGATCAAAATCAATACTGATCTTCCGTCACACAAAATCGGTAGTGATTTTGAGCTACTATTATCACTGATTTCTGTAAGATCAAATCCCTGGACGATTCATCAGCTTTGAGCATTGTGGAAGAAAATCACATATGAGCAAGATCAGACATGAGTGCCGATTGATTTACGTCTAAAATCGTTGATCCCGATGAGGGGTGTGAAAATTAGAGACAACAGTAATCCTACAGGAATTAACTACCGCATGTCAATGGGACTTTTAAAATCTTGGAAAATTTCCAATTTTATATTTTTGGGAGGTTTAGTGGTGGGGGATAAGAAATACTAATGGAGCATGTACACCAATGATTTTTGGCAATTTATATTCTTGAGGGTGCTCAAACTGGGAAAAGTTGTCAATTTTTAACTTTTAAGAATGCTCGTTTAACAGTCCTTATCACCAGAGTTGGGAAAAATACCGGTTTCGCGACGGCACGGTTCACAAAATTTCAACACATGTTCTCGTTTGATACAAACCGTGTTAGATTTCGCAACCTGTTGTTTAATTCGCAATGAAATGAACTCTAGATGAAGGGAAATGAATGCTAGATGATGGTTTTATGAAAATAATCAGTTTGGATCGTAATCACATTGATAATGTTAGTTTTTACAGTTTTCACTGCGCAATAGCAATACGGAATGCAAAAGTAGTAACTTTTGTATAACATGAAAAACACACGTAAATTGAAAATATATATGTTTCTTACAAAAACTGGTTTCTGGACACCCTTTTCAGAAAATACATTTTATCATGAAGTACATTTAAGTTACGGGAATAGTACCTTCAGCAAACTTGTTTGAAATAACTTTCTGCACAACTTTGCCGAAGTAACTTAGCCCCTATGTTGGCCCTGAGCAAAAATAAAATTTTTATCTCACTTTTAGGGGGATTAATCACATAAATAAAATTTGCCAAAAGATGGCGTCTATCATTCTGAGTAAATTTGCTGAAGACACTGTACCTCAAAAACCACGATCCTATGAGTTATCAATTTAGAGCGTGAAATTGCGCTTTTGAACCAGTGTGCATTGGGCCTTTGAATTGGCGTAGAAAAATCCTGCACTCATGTTACTTCTGTGTATGATATTAAAGCTTAATGGGGTATTATTAATCAGGTGCATAGCACACTTTGTACTTGGGTATGTTTTTCTTATCATTATAATTTTTATTCATCACAGTATGTATGTTAATATTATTAGTTGTTCTCATTGATGATATTACTCCACTACGACTGTATTGCTAAATAAATTTCAAATACATCACAAAACCTGGAATTTAGATGCGACCGACGAAATAAACTCACATAACGAGTCTAAAATTATTGATATTGGATTGTCCATATCCGAGAAAATTGAACGGTAATCAGTTTTGACGTTTACTTATACTATTATATCACCGGAACCGTAAGTGACTTCATTATTCATTATATTAATTCATTATAATATCTACAATAAATATGTGATATGAAAAGATAATACTGACTGTTTTTATGTACTGTGAATCGAAACATTTGCTTATTTCCACCCCTGTTTTAAAGGTTAGTATTAACTGAAAAAAGGTGACTGTTATAAAACTAGCGCCATCTATGCGTTAGGCCCGGGACATTTCAGTCCATGTGTAATATCATTCTACCGTTGATTTCGAGTAATGGCATGATGCAAAATCTGGCTTCGAATCATGGGAAGAAGTCGTTTTTGTTGACGTCCTACTGAAATCTACTTCTTTTGCTCAAATGCATTCAGTATACCTTTATCCAAACGAGGATTAGCTGGATCTTTTTTTCACCCGTTTTCGGTTTATCCTGAAAGGTGTTATTTTAGCCGTACTTCCTGATCGTTCTTCGTGTGGCTCTCTCACTCAATCCTTCGTTTTACCTTATTTTACCTTGTTTTTATATATATGAAAAATAGGTATAGAACTCGCTCAAACTTTAGAAAATTTTTCCGAGGCCAATCGATTCCGATACCAATCGATTCAGCTCGACGAACTGAACAAATGTCCGTGTGTGTGTATGTGTGTTGTCAACTAAGAGGTCGAGATCTCAGAGATGGCTGGACCGATTTTGATCAAACTAGTCGCAAATGAAAGGTATCCTTGTCACCCAGAACTCTATTGAATGGTTTTGAGATCGGATGTTTACTTTTTGAGTTTTATGTCAAAATTTTTAGTTTTTTGACAGTATCTGTCACATTTTACCTTGAAACAGAATATGTTTCCAGACTTAGAATCCGCACGGTAATAGCTATCCAATAAGCCATAGATTGTTAAAATCCGTCCATTTTTGATGGAGATATCGATATTTTTGTGTAAACGACTTTTCGCCTTATTCCAGTAGTAGGAGTTTTACGCGTTTGATGATAAAGCGCTGTTTCGGAGCCAAATAAAACATGATTTTTAATACTGTTACATACAATTGTTTCTAAGTACCAAAGAGATTGTGTACAGCACCTTTTTTCATGGCATTTTGCCTCGGACCGATTTCAGCACGGTTCGTTTTTGGCAACATGATCGTTCGGGTATGACATGTAAACCAGATGTTGGAAGCATTTTCAAGTTGAAAGTAATTCCATAATTATTTTGATTTAAACTACTTACAGTAATAAATGCTGGAAGAACATAACTCCCATATACCATTCGAATCAGTTCGTCGAGATCAGCAAATGCGTGTGTGACAAATAATTTCACTCAATGGCTAAACCGATTTCACAAACTCAGATTCATATGAAATATAGTATACTCGCGAACAAGGTTCCTGATTTACGTTTAGATCCGACTGCCGATTGCGAAACCACAGGATGATATGTGAAAGGAAATTAAAATAATGCAACTCATTTTTCTCGTAGATGGCTGAACCGATCTAAGATTCAAATGAAATTTAAGAACCATCTATGATTCAAATGAGAGGTTTTAAAATCCTATAAAACATCTTACTTTCTAGTCAGATCCAACTTCCGGTTTCGGAGATACAGGGTGATTAGTATAAAAATGTCCATTCCACATAAATTAATCAGGTTTATCGGGTTGGCAGATTTGGATAGTCGATAACCAAATAAATTTATTTAAGTTTAAGCGGTATTCAGTTTTCGATTCGGAAGGTACCCAAAAATTTATTTCGCACTACGCACTACAATTTATTACGCACTTTCTCAAAAATGTCTACACACTCCTCAGGTGAATTTAACTGATTTCGGCTACACCGATTTTAGAATTCCGGTTAAGGTATCGAATCGATTCTCAAAGCTCAACCATTTTCTCAAAAGGCCAAATCGAAATTCAAAAGCAAAAATTCATATTAAAGGACTTATGGTCCCATACAAAATTGGTGAATTTTATCCGATTCTGGAATTACAGAGTGATGAGTTTTTAAAATTCATACCGATATAGAAGATGTAAATTGTTTGGCGTTTTAATTTATGGCCATACGAATCATTTTGGGTTATGCTAGTTCCTAACTCTACATAAATAATGACGAAAAGCTCTAAAATGGAACGTACTTCGACATCTCATGAAATCTTCATTCGATTATCACACGTTAAGATTGAAATTCGATATGATTTGCAGTTTCGACATTACAGGGTAATGAGTGAATAAAATCTCAATTTGCCGTTTAAATCGACGATAATTAAAATAATGTCATAAGAACTAAAACACCGAAGAATATCCATGCAAAAAACACATGCGGTTTGATAAAAAAGGTATCATCTCACTGCTAGGTGGATTAATCACGTTTTTTTGTTATCTTTCGCCGTGACAGTCCGAGTTCTACGCACGATTTGTGCTCAATATTTTTAGGTTTAAATTTGTTGTAATTGAATTGTGTGGTGCCCAGCCACAGCTGAACATGCTCGGTTCTTCTGTTCAATTAGGCTTATTCTTCGTGTGTTTCATATGCAGGGTTGTAGCAAAGTCCCCCCGAGAGGAGATAGCTACATGTTCGAGTTCCGTCTCTGCGGTAGCAGTTTTTATTTCATATTTGTGTTAGTAAGTCATTTTTCTAGTCTGTTTTCCTTGTCAGATACTGATCCAATTTAAAACTAGCGCAAGGCGGCTTTGAAGGTCTAAACATTTTTACACCTACTGATTGAAACAAACAAACGGCTACACAAGTGGTGAGAGACAAGTGTGAGGAATAGTAATACTGACAGTTTCTCAATTCTTACAAAATGATAACGCTTTCCGACTGCGTCCGTACTTTCTGTGACAGTCTTTATTATGCAAATCATTAGTCGGTAGAGTGTTTTAAAATACTTCAAACGTTTTCCAGCTTTTCAATCAATCCGACGTAGATAATTAAATTTCGAAAAACAATTCTCTTCCGGCCAACCGTGCGACGTTTGAAGATGCAAAGAAAACACTTAAGTCCGTTTTGTTTTGTAAACAGTTCCTCCAAAGCAAACAGCTCATTTCTCGGTGAGCGTTTAGCAGTAACATATGTCAGCGAATCGACTTGATTTGATGCTGGACCGTAACTTGATGGGTATGAAGAAAAGGTGGAATGTTTTTCATTGCACGCCAGATAAATACGGCCGCACTAATGAACAAACAATTCTCCGTGAAGTTTAGATTGAAAAACAAAACATTTCCATCGTTCGTGATGCTGATCGTGTGACGTGGGAGGTTGCTCGGTTCGGGTGAAGAACTGCCGAAGGTCTTGGCATAGTACGGTATATACGGGTATGACCTAGAAAGCAACAGCATGAAGCTGGAGATTATTTAAATCAAACACTTTAAATTTTTAAGTGAGCTGCGGAGTGTGCACACATTGATCTGATCTGTAGTGTGGAAGATTATTTCTGGGGGAAAAAGAGTACGCGCAAACTACTTGAATATGTTGGGAAGGTCTTACGTCAGGTGAGCAGAAGAAACAAACCAAAAAAAAAAAATAGTTTTCAGCAAAATTTCAATAAGCTTGCCTTTTAGATCTTGATCTTGTTTGCTGGGAAATCGTCTATTTTTGTTTACGAACTAATAGATTGAACCAAAGTCCTTATTTTCTCATGTTCTCCTGGTTCCGAAAACTCCTCTATATGTAAGAAATTATCCGTGTCCGTCAGTCAGTATACGTACCTCATAAATCAAACGCCTATCGTACTTCGCTGTGAACTGCAAAGGTTTCCAGTCAATTGCGCCTCTCGGTAGGTAGGTATTAATTCTGTACGGCAACATCTCAATCCATGAATACACTCCCCATCATTCAAGGAATCCTCTTCAAGACGTCACACTCTCGTTTCGAGAGTTGCTGCACGGTAGCGCATTTTACCCGAGGATGACAGAACACGGAGATACATCCCATCATCGGGTGCATCCGTCAGTGTCGCCGCTTCTGTTCCTGCTATCCGTAATTAATTATATCCCCACTTTTCTGCTTCATTATGCAATTTGATTGAGTAAGAGTATTTCCATTCATAATATTTCATCGCGCTGTTCCCGGTCGGTTTGTTGCTGGAAGACCAAGCGAGAATCGCGCAGTACGACTTGGGAAAACAACCCAGCCGGAGTCCAATCATTGGGCACTGGGAAAGTGTTAGGATGTGAGGAGGGCAAGGAATTCGTTATTTGATGCTGCCGCTGTGTGTGTGTGTGAAAATATAATATTCACTACGATGCTTGCTTACTTTTGATGCTTCTTCTTACCTGCACGGATATGAGAAGCTACGCGTCCGCCGACATCAGCTAAGAGTTGGTAACGAGTTTATGAAAATGTGTACATAACTTATGAATACACAAATTGGTATTTTTCTTTAGCCAGGCTTATCTAGTTGGGTAATGTTAGCAAATTATTCTGTCGACGATTGAAAAAAGCGACCCTGAAACTGAACCCTAAACCAACAGATTTCAAAAATTCCAACAAACTGACCGACTGACTGGAAACCGATAAAAATCATAATAAAAAACATACTTCCGGAACGGCAAAAAAAACCTTCCGTTATTTGCACTGCAAAACTTCTATGGTATCAACATGTTGATGTCTTGAATCGCTCTCCCAAAGGAACCCAAATATGTATGTATATCTTATTATCTTATTGGGGACGCCTACAACCAACATGTGACACAATGCTATGTAAATTGCCACGAAATAGCATTCTTGTGCCAGCATCCGGCAGCAGATGTGTACCCAAGCGCTGGTTGGCACACACTGGAGCACTAGTGTGACTAGTGGTGGGGGGGGGGGGGGGGGGTGGCGAACCAAGCTTCAAGTTGGCGGGAGGGCTGAGAAATGATATGTCGAGAAGGCATTTTTGGCTTGCTCAACACATTCTCCAACGTGGGGCTATGCGATGCAATTTCCACTCTCCGGTTGACACTGGAAATTCGTCCAAGAGTGAGAAAAATAAACAAACAACATTTTCCTGGTATGAGCAGCTTGTGTATGAGTATTTTTCCCGGCATATCTTTCTCCACCCACAACGGAGCTCTACAGTGGATGCTGTTCCTTACTACCAGCAGAACCATTGATCTTTCTATGTTTGCACTTGGTTGTCCAAAGGCAATGATCTGTGCAAACACGGAGGAGTTGTGCTAGTTTGGTTGAGATGCTGGGGGATGACTGGTGTTTCGGGAAATACTACAACGCAACTCTTGTAGCAAGCAGACTGGCGGCGAGGGGGACTTGTACTACATCACAACCGAACCGACACGCAGCAGTCCTAGCTTCGGTTCTGAGGTGAGAATCTTTCATTCACAATGTTCTAGTTGGAGTAATTAATTAGTGTGCCATGAGATCGGGGCTGGGATCAGAATGTATTCGCTATCGGCAGGGCGCTCGTTAGGGACTCAACCGGGCTGGCGATAATGAGACAAATGTCGGTATAAATTACTTGTTGACTAGTAAACATATCTGGGTCAAACTTGTCGTACGGTTTGCCTTCTCAGTAATGCCTTTAGCAAATTAAATGAACTAATCTATTCTTCGTGTTTATAAAGTTAGATTAGTTGCATTTATCAACCAATTAGTTAAGTCTGTTTCATAACTAAAATGTACCATGAAAAATCAATCTTAGTAATGGTTAGTGAATCAGAAAATTAGGCTTACAGATCTTATAAATTAACTGTTAGGTATTCAAGTCCTGACAAACAAAGAGTCTAGGGGTTGGTAAAATCAATGTATGAAGGAATATGACGCGGAAAAGTAAACTGACGAATGTTGTCTTTGCCCATGGTTTAGTGTTTGAATTATTTATGATTTACTGAATTTCTTCATATTATCAGGAGCACCAGTTAATAATGTATGATTTTTTCAAAAGAAGTCTCTGCAACAGGGAATTTGTTCACCAACGAAACGCTTGCATCATTTTTTGTGCTGTAACATTACGTTCCAAAACACCATTGCTGTTTTGTCAATTGAAAGTTAGTGTCTTACGAGTACACCGAAACCTCCATTTACGAACTAAACGGGGGCTCGTACAAAGAGGTAGTTCGTAAAAAAAGTTTACGTTATTTGGAATATACTTCGTAAAAAAAGTTTTGTGTGCTTATTGTGGAAACCGCGCATCATATGGTTAATTTCGGAACGGATGTGAAGAGTAAGTGCAAGAAAATGATGTTTGGACTCGTTTCAAAGTCCAAGATGGCGGCTTCCGGTTTATTGAGATTACCTAAAACCCCTAACAATATGGGTATTTTCGGAACGGAATTGATGAGTAGATGTCGGAAAACGATGTTTCAAGTGGTTCTGAAATCCAAGATGGCGACTTCCGGTTTGTTGATATTCCTTGAAAACCCTTACAATATAGGGGCTGGGGTCCACTAGGAGATTGATAGTACCTATTAGCTCTCTCCGGACTGTACCAGCCTAGATGCCGTGTGGAATCCGGCGGAAAAAAACGAACCAAGAATAGATCCACTGGGTTCCTGCTTCCATGTCATAAAAGGCGACAATTGCAGGAGTTTCTTTTTCCTTTCAGTTATCAGATATTTCAATGTTTTACTTCTGATTACTCTATTTTACTAAATCATCTCTTTATTCAATCTATCAATTTCCGTCTAGCTTCGGAGAAAAGTTTCATTAGGAATGATTTCTTCTTCCATGTTATTGATTGTCTTTCAGGATTATAAAATGAATGATAAAAATAAACCATTGCGCGAATCCGTTTATATTACAAAGTTAATAACAGAGATAACATATATCGGTATAATGAATACATAGTAAAAAACACTTGATATTAATATTTCAAACAGTAAATTAATATTTTTCTCGGTAGCCGGCTGCCCAGATCAACTAATATAACCAATTAATAATTTCAATAAATAATTAAAATAACAAAGCGGAAATAATAAGGAATCAAGACGCGCGTGAAATCTGTTGACCTTTGTTTGGTGATTTAAAATGATTTTATAATAACTGTTTAGAATATTTCAATGCAATGAATCAACTTTTTTGTCTAAATCCTATTCGCTCGTTTATTTTGTATCACGTAGTTTCATTTATAAAAACGTGCTTAATCCACCTAGCAGTGAGATGATACCTTTTTTTATCAATCCGCATGTGTTTTTTTGCATGACTAAAAAAAACGCGAAAGGTAGATGCATAAACGAGTGACTGCATACTCGACAGCCGGCTGTCCGGAGTTTTGTCAATTTCGGAGATTGACTGTTTCGTGCATAATATTGCCAGCACAAAGTAACACATAAAACGATAATACTTAAAAACATTCTTGGTAGCCGGCTACCCAGAGCAATAAACACATGATAACATTATTAAAACATTTACTAACAAAGTATCCTCTCCTGTGATGCATGTGGGAATGCAGAGGATTCCTCGGTTCTTAGTAGCAACATGCATCGAACTAACAATCCTTTCCCTCCCAAGTTGATCTGCATTCGGACGTGGCCGGCGTCGGTATTGATCAGCATGCATGGTTCAATACAGTTTGCACAGTGTGAAACAATGTGTTATTCCCAAACATGTTACTTCAAAAAATCATTTTGCAATCTCAATTGGTCCAGATCAATAACGGAGTAGCAACACACGGGCGGTCTCTAATGCTAATGCTAATGCTAATTCCTTGAAAACCCTTACAATATGTTTTTGCAATGACTGAGCGGAAATATATATTTGAGAAGCCAAGTGAAAGAAAAACTAACAGAAAAGATGAATTTTTGGAAAAAGATACGCTCAGAGACAGGACTCGAACCTGCGTTCTTATGCATTCTTATGCATTACGTCAAACTAAAAAAAATTAATAAATCGCCTTACAATATGGATATTTTCGGAACGGGGTTAATGAGTAGATATCAGAAAACGATGTTTGAGGTGGTTCTGAAATCCAAGATGGCCACTTCCGGTTTTTTGATATTCCTTGAAACCCCTTACAATATGGGTACTTTCGGAAAGAGATTTAAAAGTAGACGTCGGAAAATCATATTTGAGGTGGTTTTGAAATTCAAGATGGCTACTTCCAGTTTGTTGATATTCCTTGAAAACCTTTACAATATGGATATTTTCGGAACGGGATTGATGAGTAGATATCAGAAAACGATGTTTGAGGTGGTTCTTAGATCTAAGATGGCAACTTCCGGTTTCTTGATATTCCTTGAAAACCCTTACAATATGGGTACTTTCGGAAAGAGATTTAAAAGTAGACGTCGGAAAATTATATTTTAGGTGGTTTTGAAACGCAAAACAGTGACTTCCGGTTTATTAGTATCTTTTGAAAGTTTTTGCCATTTTCCTTCAACTTTGTATTCCTTTAAAACACTATACCGGAAGTCACCTCATTGAATTTTGAAACGAGCTCAAACATCGATTTTTGGTATCCAATATGTTTCGGAAATTTCTTTGTTTTAAGGGTTTATAAGGCATAATCGGAGGATGTTATATTGGAATTCGAGACGACACCAAACATAGTTTTGCGGCATCTGTTTATTAAATACTTTCCAAAAATACCCATATTGTTATGGTTTTCAAGGAATATCGAGAAACCGGAAGTCGACATCTTGGATTTCAGAACCATCTCAAACATCGTTTTCCGACATCTAATCATTAACCCCGTTCCGAAAATACCCATGAGTTTTCAAGGAATATCAATCAACCGGAAGTCGTCATCTTAGATTTCAGAACCATCTCAAACATCATTTTCCGACATTTGCTCATCAATTCCGTTCCGAAAATACCCATATTTCAAGGATTTTCAAGGAATATCAATCAACCGGAAGTCGCCATCTTGGATTTTAAAACCACCTCAAACATAACTTTCTGACATCTATTCATCAGTTTCGTTCCGAAAATACCCATATTGTATGAGTTTTCAAGGAATACCAACAAACCGGAAGTCGCCATCTTGGATTTCAGAACCACTTCAAACATCATTTTCCGACATCTACTCATCAGTTTCGTTCCGAAAATACCCATATTTCAAAGGTTTTCAAGGAATATCAATCAACCGGAAGTCGCCATCTTGGATTTAAGAACCATCTCAAATATCGTTTTCCGACATCTACTCATTAAACCCGTTCCGAAAATACCCATATTGGAAGGGTTTTCGAGGAATATCAATTAACCGGAAGTAGCCATCTTGAATTTCCAAAATACCTCAAACATCATTTTCCGGAATCTACTCTTTGAACCCGATCCAAAAATACCCATATTGTAGTAGTATCCATGGAGTCGGAAATCGCTTTCGATGAATGACAAAACCTCTTTTTACGAAGTAGGTTTGTAAAAAAAGTTTACGTTATTTGGGATTTGGTTCGTAAAAAAAGATTACGTTATTTGGGATTTGGTTCGTAAAAAGAAGTACGTAAAAAGAGGTAACGTATAAAAAGTGTTCGTAAATGGAGGTTTGGGTGTGTACGTTTAGTGAAATGAACTGGTCGAAATTCTTTCCAAAGAAAGAGCATTTGAAAGAAGTGTTGATTGATTACATCCAAACTTTCGTTTACGTAGACTTTGTTTACGTTACCAATTTTTACGTGAATCTTTTTACGTACCAAATCCCAAATAACGTAAACTTTTTTTACGAACCTACTTCCGAAAAAAAGGTTTTGGCATACAATGAAAACGATTGCCGGCTCATTTTCGAATTCCAATATAACAACTATCGGTTTAGCGATATGCCTTGAAAACTTTTAAAATAAAAAAAAATTCGGAACATATTGGATACCAATAAACGATGTTTGAGTTCGTTTCAAAATTCTATGTGGTGACTTTCGGGATAGTGTTTTCAATGAAAACCAGGTTCAAGGAATACGGTAATAACTTTCAAAGAATACTAGTAAACTGAAGTCACCATTGTGGATTTTCAAATAACCCCAAGTATTGTTTTCCGGGACGTATTTTTCAAATCCGATCCCAAAATACCCATGTTGTCGGGGTTTTCAAGGAATATCAAGAAACCGGAAGCCGCTATCTTGGGTTTTGAAACGACCCCAAACATCCTTTTCATGCACTTGCTCTTTACATCCGTTCCGAAAATAGTCATATGATGAGGGGTTTCCACATTCATTACGCAAAACTTTTTTCGCGAAGTAAATTCCAAATAACGTAAACTTTTTTACCAAATCCCAAATAATGTAAACTTTTTTACGAACCCCCGTTTAGTTCGTAAATGAAGGTTTCGGTGTACTTTGTTTTGAGAAAAGTGCTGCTGAACTAGTTCGAATTCTTCATATTTTTCGTTTCGCTTTCAGCTCATCAGTACGTCAGCAGTTTCGCAGTTTCGCTTCGAATTCTTGTTTGAGCTTATGCTAAGGAGTGTATCGAAAATAAGTTATCCACATACATTTGTGTTGTTCGTATGTATTTGTGATGATTTTTTATGCTCAGATCACAGCATGCTGTACGCTGTCAGCTTTCGTTTGTTTACTTGTTTGTGCGGTTGAAATGCTGCGTTTTCAAAATGTCGCGTATTGAAAAGGAAGTGAAAATTAAGGTTCTGGACACATGTCTAAGTGAGAAGGGTATTACTATGCGAAAATTGACGAGGTAAAACCATCATTAATAAGTTTGGGGAACACTGTTCTTTGGATGAGCTACCAGGATGAGGCAGAAAACCCGGTTCTTCCAACCCGTAACTGGACCAGAAAGTTGTATCTCTAATCATGAAGAACAAATAAATGTCAATACGAGATTTGGCCAAAAAAGCAGGAACGAGTGTCGGAATGATCCAGCGTATCAAGAGGCGAAATCACCTGAAGAACTACAAGAAGCAGAAAATCTCGAAACAAATGTAAAACAGAAGAAGCAAGCAGCTACAAGGGCCCAGAAATTGTATTCGCGTCTTTTGCTGTGTCCGGATGCGTACGTTTCGATGGACGATGACACTTATGTAAACAAAGCCTTGGTAGTACATTCCTGTAGCGGAATTTAACCTTCTGTTTCAACAGACTTCGCAGCCGATTCAGAGTGTTTCAGGTCGGGGCTCGAACATACGACAACTGGTTTGTAAGACCAGTGCCTTACTCATTGAACCGCCAACCCGGGACTGTAATGTAAAGGAGGACTCAAAAAACCTTCTAGGCCCACAATACTTTACTGTAGTCATTTGGGAGGATGTGAGCGATGCGGACAGGTCGATTCAAGTGGAGAAATTCGATCGAAAGATACTGGTATGGTAAACAATATGTTCCTGTGATTGGAAGTCAACCATTTTTTACACTACCGGAACTATAAATGCAGAAATCTATCGATCTGAGTGTCTCCAGAAGAGATTGCTGCCTTTATATAAGTAGTATAGTAAACCTCCACTGATTTGGCCGGATTTAGCGTCAACTCACTATGTCAAAATCACTCTCAATTGGCTTGCGAAAAAGGGTATAAATTTTGTGGAGAAAAATATCCATCTACCAAATTGCCCTCAGCTTCGACCCATCGAACGTTACTGGGCAATCGTGAAGAGGGTCTTCAAGAAGACTGGTAAGGCTGCTGGGAACATGCAGGAGTTCAAAAAAATTGGGCTCAAGCGTCCAAAAAATGCGATGCAACACATGTCCGGAAGCGTTCGATCAAAAGGTCGAAAATTCGTGAAGGAATAACTTAAATTTTATCCGGTTTTCATTAAGCTCAAGTTTAACCTCGTAAAATAAAGGATCAATTTTTAGTTTGAAAAAAATATCGTTTTTTATCATAATTTGAAAGAAAACTTTGTGGATAGCTTATTTTAGATACACTCCTTAAATCGGTTGCGACTGATGAAACTAGTTGGTTTTAATCAGTGATTCCCAAACTAGCCTACTGCCCATCTTTGGGAACTAGCTTATTATTATTGAGCAGTTAACTGTAAGTGGTCAGAAATCAGAACAAATTTGCTCGCTCCCTTAATTATCTTGAAATTAGTGCCATGTAGAACATTTTTC
Organism: Malaya genurostris; assembly: GCF_030247185.1. Taxonomy (NCBI): domain Eukaryota; kingdom Metazoa; phylum Arthropoda; class Insecta; order Diptera; family Culicidae; genus Malaya; species Malaya genurostris. The sequence continues at coordinate 281,651,097 of NC_080571.1, forward strand.
AAGAAATCGTTGCTAAGTCCCGTTAAGGATTAAACCAAGTTATTTGTTGTAATATGATGTTAATGGTGAATCATTCAATTCTTGTGAAATTTATAAGAAATATAAACTTAAAGGGATGATCAAAAGTAGGTCAAACATGGTTCGAATCATGTCTTTATTCCAAGTTCAATTAATACACAGTATAAGAAAAATGCTCTCAAGCATTCAAATTCGATTATCTGAGTCTTTTGTTTGACCCCTTTCAGCAACTTTTGTACTGCATCCTTGGTAACTTTCCCCACCAGAAGAACAGCATCTTGTCAGTTTTCTTTGAACTGCAACTCGTTGACAACTGCCTGTTGCCTCTCCTTGAGTATGCACTTGTTCCAATATTTTTCAAGCGTCTTGGGAGGAGAGTTAGTTTCTGTTGTTCGTTGGATATCATTCTATGATACCGATATGAGAAATTCGGCCAAACCAAAATTGCTTGTGGAAAACTTGTGCAGGCGCTCCGGTACTTACATTTTTACCTTTCTCATATAGAAAGACTGAACCGAGGCCTGGAGGGCTGAATATCATATACCATTCAACTCAGCTCGACGAACTGAGCATATGTCTGTGTGTGTATGTAACAAATATTGTCACTCACTTTTCTGGGAGATGGCTAAACCGATTTTTACAAACTTAGGTTCGAAGGAAAAGTTTTATTGCCCCATATAAAGTTCCTGAATTTAATTTGGATCTGACTTCCGGTCCCGTAATTACAGGGTGATATGCACAAAAATGTGAAAATAATTTCACTCATTTTTCTCGGATTTTTCACCATCTTAAATTCTACTGCAAAGTCTTAAGATGCCAAAAGAATATTCCAATTTTTATTCGAATAAAACCCCTGGTTCTGGAGGTAGGGTGCTTAGTGTAAAAATTTCAATTTCAAGAATATTTTTTTCCATAAGTTGTAGAGGGCATTCCTTGCTTGCGAAATCTTGGATGGAGAAGTTTGATTTCAACCTTATAAATATAATAATAAATATCCCTGTTCTGTGCATCAAGGAATTTGAAAGCGAGGTGATTTGCAAATCTAAATTACTGACGGTGAGTCTATTCGGGTGATGTGGAATCAGTTACGAAAACTAATGCGTCGTATGAAACTGTCAGCTATTATTTACTCAATCCTATACCAAAATTTTATAAAAAAAAAATACACATCACCGATCCGGAGAAATTGTTCTGCCAATTGAACTACTCTGGATGTGATAAAACACAACTTAGAAGACTCACCGGTGAAAAAGAGTTTGGTATATGATCTGACAGTGTACGACTGCACAGTGGTTCGAAAGCCAACTTTACGATCTTAATTCATAACACGTTAAAAACGTGGTTTTCGAGGTACAGTACATTCAGAAAAGTTGCTCAGAATGATAGCTGCCATCTTTTGAACATTTTATTTATGTGATTAATCCCCATAAAAGTGAGACAATAATATTATTTTAGCTCAGAATCAACATAGGGGCTAAGTAACTTCGACAAAGTTGTCCAGAAAGTAACTTGAGTAGAATTCATGATATAATGTATTGGTCCTAAAACCAGTTTTTGTAAGAAAATTTATATATTTTAAATTTCAATGAGTTTTTCGTGTTATACAAAGTTTTACAACTTTCTCAAACATACTACTTGTTCATCATCAGAAAGGTGCAGATGAGACCATTAACATATAAAACTACTTCAAAAGAGCTTACATACCGTGGTCCTTGACATTTGCAATGATATTTCATTCATTGTATATCAGATCAGATTTCAGTATGTATTCGTTACCATGATAATTGTCACAAAATATGATTTTTTTTAGCACATCGAAGTTTATAAACAGAAAAGTTTACTAACTATTTTGTAATGACTTAAAAATAGCAATCATCTAATCGAATTAAGTTATGTCATCTTCTGGTAGAGAAAAATAATATTAAAACTTATTTTTTAGTTATTTGTATTTATTATATGATAGCTGATAATGGTCGTCACCAGCTAAAAGACTCTTAGCATCGTCCGGCAGATTCTTCTTGGACTGTTTTGGCCATCAACGAGTATTTGTTATCAGAAGATGTACATTGAAGGATGATTTTCCACTCTCAGGTCTGATCATCTAAAAAGATTCTACACAATTTAAGTTGATCCCGATCAGTGATGAAGTTAAGCTGTTAATCTAGATCGTTGAGATAGAGTAAAAATATTAACGCTTCTAGGTATCTTCCTTGAGTAACTCCAGAGGTAACAGGGAATGGGGAGGTTGTACAGCCTTTTGTTTTCACTATCATTTCACGACCACCGATCCTCAGATTCCGGTTCCGGTAGCACCAAAAATAGTTGTCAAAATCACAACAATGAAATTCACTTCCATGTCTTGGAGACGGCTTAACCGATTTTCACAAACGAAGAATCAAATAAAAGGTTGATCCTAAAGATAAGGCTATTCCCGGGTAAACATGTGACATCTGTGCTCAAAGAGGATTCGTATCGTTAGGAATATTTAGATGAGTTTGGACGGGAGATAACTTTTCCTATAATTTCAACGGAGCAAGGATGATTCTTTTGAATTTCATTTAATTTAATTTTTAAAGCTACTGTTACACCGAAAAATTTGAGAAATAAATCAAGGGTGTTTTAGGTATTGTCGGAAAGGCTTACATTTTTTCCACATTAAACAATGAAAAATACAGTTCGGTTTCACATCTCATCCAAGTCAGTCGATAAAACAAAACCTCTTACGTTCGGGAAAGTAGAAACCAAGTACAGTATTGTGTAGTGAACAATAGAACGACCTCGAAATGAGTGAACCAAACGAACAAAAGCTACCGCCGACACAAAAGAATACAATTGTTGTTGACTTCAGACAGTGCAAAATTCGACCTTCGATACGAGAACTTGAAGGTTTGCTTAAGGAGCAAATGCATCTCGACATTAAACGTGTGCATTTACTTCAATGCAATAAGACGAATAATGTTATTTACATCTAGTTTAATAAAGAGTTGGATGCAATTCAATTCGCAAAAGACAATAATAATGTGCACTATGTGGAGCATGAAAATATCAAGTACAACATTCCAGTATAAATGGAAGATAGTGCTATAGAAGTGCGTGTGCATGATCTTCCCTCAAGCGTCAACGATTCTTATATTCTCGCAACTATGTCCCAATACGGAGAGATTCTCTCTATCGAAAAAGAAAAGTGGAAGAATTTTTTCCCCGGTATTCTAAATGGCGTACGTTTATTACGCATACACTTGAAGAAGGCTATACCTTTTTATGTGATTGTCGGTCAAGATACAAGAATTTCGTGCAAATCACTTGTTACCTATGGCAATCAGATGGCCACGTGTCAATATTGCCAAAAAGCTGTTCACTACGGTAAGCCATGTGATAAACTGGACAAGGAGACAACTACATCAAAGGACAACGGTGCTTCCATCACACCAAGCAACTCCAGTCACCTGTGACAGTCACCAACAACAAAGAAGCATCCCCTTCAACGAATCCATGATCATCCTCTATAGAACAAAGTACACCAGCTGCAGTTAACAACTTACACTCCAACCAACCAGCAATTGCAACCAATGTACAACAAGGTGCTGCAACTAGCAACGAAAAGAAGACGGAAATCGACAACAATACCATCGATGCAGCAATGAATGACGAGACGAACCACGAACGAAGTGCCCCTCAATCCTCGCAGGAGGAAAATGGAAGCTTCTCTCCCCCTAGAAAAAGGGTGACAACGAGATCCAACTCAAAAAAAATTTATTTAAAAAATCGGCTCAATCGGCCACGTAAAGCTTGTACGCAAAGAGGCCTGAATAAAATATCTTTTAAATAAAAAAAAAAAAATACCGAAAAATTTTAAAATTAATCATTTTACACTTCCTATTTTCTTACCACTTTGGATTTTTAGTAATTATTAAAAAAAATTTGAACGTGTTAAAGTGCTTCGGGTTTATGTTTTTTTAAATGTTTAAAACCACAATTTCGTAATTGTTCTAAAAATAATCACATTCAACCATGCGTCTCCATTGAAGATCTATTAGAAGAAAACGCATGATGCATAACTACTAAAACTAAGCACCATGCGTTACTTGTAATACAGCTTCAATGGAAACGTATGGTTAATTGTGAATGGAAATAAATAGCCAACAGTAAAAAATAAATGAATAACCGAAGAACTTTAAGTTGGCGACCGTTGTTGCAAAACGCAGAAGCAGTTTTCGTCGCAGTCCTTGAATGGAAATTTGAAAGAGAAATATCAGTTTGTTCAAAACATTTTTCTAAACAAACTGATGTTTTTTTTTCTTAAAGATTCATCGAGCAGTAGCGGTGGAAATTGCTTTAGCTTTTTTTTTTAAATGGCTGTTTTCCTGAGATTTTTCTTTATAAATTGTTTTTTTTATTCAGGCCAATTTGCGTGCAACCTTTACGTGGCCGAATGAGCCATGTTTTTATTAGATAAAATAATTTTTTTTCTCGTTGTCACCCTTTTTCTAGGGGGAGAGGAGCTTCCATGTTTGTCTTGCGATGAGTGAGGGGCACTTTGTTCGTGGCTCGTCTCGTCCTCCATTGCCGCATCGGTGGTATCGTTGTTGGTTCCCGTTTTTTCTTCGTTTTCCTTATAATTCGCATTCTTGGGTTGGTTATTAGTTGCTGTAGACGCGCCTTGTTGTGCATTAATTGCAGTTGCTGGTGGGTTTGATGGTACAACAGGAGTACTGCGCTCACTAGTTTCCGTTGTTGGGCGGTTGTCCTTATTTTTGTTTGAAGATGTCCTGTTTGCAGTTTCAGTGCAAGGTTTGCCGTAGTGTGCAGGTTGTTCATAAAACTGACATGTAACCGGTTGATTTTCATACGTAATCAGCGTTTTACACGGATGTATCCCGTCTTGATCACAAATGATGTATGATGGAATTGCCTTACGTAGTTGCATACGTACCACTCGCACGCCATTCTGGATACCCGGAAAAAAAATTCCGCCATACTTCCCTTTCGATGGAAAGAACTTCACCGTACTGCGACATACTCATCCGAACATACCCATCGCTGGTCTGCGGGGGAAGGTCATGTACGCGTACTTCTATGGCATTGTCCACCATGTACACAGGAATTTTATATTTAATATTGTCATGATCAACACTGTGCACCCCGTTATTAACCGAAGCAAATGGAATTGCATCTTTTTCACGTTTGAACATAATGTACGCACAGTTAGACGCCTTGTTGAATTGAATCTCACTTACATCATTAAAGTTTAGATGCATTTGTTCCTTAAGCAAGATTTCAATTTCGGTTGCTGCTGGTCTAACTTTGCAGCGCTTGAAATCAATACAAATTGAATTTGGCCTGGTAGGCCAACTTTCAGGCTTTGTTAAATCGTATTTGCCCATTTCGTACACTCTATTGTTCACTACACTGTATTGTCTTTGTTTCTATCGTCTCGACCGTAAGCAATTGTCGACTGCGTCTGATGAGATGCGAGCACGAACTGTTTTCTTGAGATTGTAAGTAGAACCTTGAAGCGTTCAATTTTTTTTATTTATTGCTGAAAAAAACATGATTATTTTTAGATTTGGATTAAGGAAAGAAGCACTGGGCTTAGGAAGAGTGATAATCAATTGAACTTTCGCCACATTTGGTGAATTTTCATTTTGTCAGGCAATCAATTAAAATATTTGAGCTTCGTGGTAGGCGACTATTGATCATTCAAAGATTTACCTGTGATCAAAAGACTTGTGCAACTCTTGTAAAGGGTGATTTTTTAAGAGCTTGAGAACTTTTTTAAACAATAAAACGCATAAAATTTGCAAAATCTCATCGGTTCTTAATTTTAAACGTTAGATTGGTACATGACATTTACTTTTTGAAGATAATTTCATTTAAATGTTGACCGCGGCTGCGTCTTAGGTGGTCCATTCGGAAAGTCCAATTTTGGGCAACTTTTTCGAGCATTTCGGCCGGAATAGCCCGAATTTCTTCGGAAATGTTGTCTTCCAAAGCTGGAATAGTTACTGGCTTATTTCTGTAGACTTTAGACTTGACGTAGCCCCACAAAAAATAGTCTAAAGGCGTCAAATCGCATGATCTTGGTGGCCAACTTACCGGTCCATTTCTTGAGATGAATTGTTCTCCGAAGTTTTCCCTCAAAATGGCCATAGAATCGCGAGCTGTGTGGCATGTAGCGCCATCTTGTTGAAACCACATGTCAACCAAGTTCAGTTCTTCCATTTTTGGCAACAAAAAGTTTGTTAGCATCGAACGATAGCGATCGCCATTCACTGTAACGTTGCGTCCAACAGCATCTTTGAAAAAATACGCTCCAATGATTCCACCAGCGTACAAACCACACCAAACAGTGCATTTTTCGGGATGCATGGGCAGTTCTTGAACGGCTTCTGGTTGCTCTTCACTCCAAATGCGGCAATTTTGCTTATTTACGTAGCCATTCAACCAGAAATGAGCCTCATCGCTGAACAAAATTTGTCGATAAAAAAGCGGATTTTCCGAATGGACCACCTAAGGCGCAGCCGCGGTCAACATTTAAATGAAATTATCTTCAAAAAGTAAATGTCATGTACCAATCTAACGTTTAAAATAAAGAACCGATGAGATTTTGCAAATTTTATGCGTTTTATTGTTTAAAAAAGTTCTCAAGCTCTTAAAAAATCACCCTTTACAATAAAATTACAAAAAGTAAGCTAAATAATTTGATTATGGTTGCAAATGGTAAACTAGATAGTAAAAACTTCTACTTCAAACGCTCTTTAAATAATGCCTATCGTGGTCTGCGGGGTTCTTCGGAATTCAGAAACGATGTTCATCAAATTATACAACCATTTCTACGACCGGCAGTAACTAATTATCGTGTGCTGGGTGTGGCCTTCCCGTGTCGTATCGAAGTCTACACTCGCAGCAGCACACTGTTTTCATTGAATTTTAAGATTCCAATTTACAAACCTCAACTTTAATTACATTTCATACCATCACTCTCCACCGTGTTTGGTCCTTGTGCTGGCTGGGATCTGGAGCCGCGTCGACAAACGGCAAGAATCTTTTCGAAGAATGTCAATTGAAATTCCTCGACTCATGTCTCATCTGCGTATCCCGATTTCTCTCAACCCTTTGCTCGATTGCGTTGAGCGGCTGTCGACGGTAGCAATTAAAACTCTTTCGTCACTACCGATGAAAATGTGTTTTCACTCTCTACCACCATCAGCGCCACCACCACCGGCAACAACTATTTTCCATCGTTGTTTTGACCGTCACACACTAGTGCCATTCTTCTTACTCTACTTCGTTTTTCGGTCGAACATTGTGGGAAGGACCTGTTGGGGAAAAGTTTCTAACGACCTCTAGAATTACTTCACAACTTATTTCATACTCCCCCCTGCCGCTGGCGCCGGTGTCATCCCCGGGTCCGAATTGATAGAATTTTGAACACTTCGCTAGGCTTTGGCGTTGCTGGCAATCCACTGGAGGTGGAGCAACAACCACTCACTGCTCATTGCGGTGTAGTTTCCCGTTTCTCACCGACCACGGCGACGGCGTGTCAGCCTTGTTTTGTGCAAGGGCATAATCTGTAAGTGGGATCAAACTGAGCTTCGGAAAATTACCCTTTTTCTGAGGTGGCATGGAGCATTTCCCGAGCGCTGGTAATGGAAGTTTTGTAAATAAACGCGTTATAGCTGGGAAAGTACTGATGACTATCGATTTTGTGGTCGGGAAAACAAGTTTTCATTCATTCCTCGGAATCTAAATAGTAAACCGCACTACAAGCAGTGCCTCATATGTTTTGACTGACATCGTTGGTGGTTCGTTATTATGTGTGATCAGCTCAAGAAGTTGGTAGTTTATACGCTTATCGGCAGTAGTTCATCAGGTTCACCAGGATTCAAGGTTCCTTAGGAATGCATAAATAACTACGCTTGAAGTGAAATCAGGCCCAGCTTGGAATACGTGTTAAAATTTGCTTACTACAAAATATGTTAAGAGATGTGCCGATTTTGTGGCATGGTTAAGTAGGAATTTGAGCTAATGCTGGCCGGTGTTTTAAAGGATACGAACCAGATGATGTTTCATGACTGCTTTCATCATATTCGGTTGTGGCTTGCTGTGTCGTAGCATTTCAGTGAATAATTAGAACTTGATGTCCGCGACAGTTCTCGGGTGCGCATTTTAAGAGAATTTTCTGAAATTTGACAAGGTTAGTTACTTACGATAGCACCTATTTCTGTTTGATTCATAGTGAAATCCAATAAATGTTTCTCTTTCTACCCAAGATTTCTTCTACCGTACGTGTGGGTAATCTAGCGCTGAAAGCTGAACCCACATTTTCATTTTTCTTTCCACATGTGACGATGTAGATTGTAGCCTAGAAAATCGGTGCAAACTGACGTTGAATCTTTTTGGGTTGTAAGATGAGCAGAACGAAACAAAATGTAATTTTCTATGACAAGAAGTTATTAGGTCTGTTTTTATCATTACCCAACAAAAACATATTGATAAATGTGCAAGGTGTGCTTGATAAGTGTTTGTAGATAAACACGGTTTCTCAAATGATTCTTTATGACGAGCAATAAACTTTTGTATGCTATACGTGGAATCAATTATTGAAGCACTTCCTCTCTCCGAAGAAAATATATTCGAAAACTTCATTTTGAACGCATCAACCGCTTCTTTAGATATCGAAACCGTGTTCACCGTGCAATTTATTTTAGACGCATAGGAGCAAGAAAGAGACTTTTGGGGTTAAATTAGAGCCAAACGCTGGATGGCCTATCAATTCGATGTTTCAAGCTATGCATAGAAGAGAAAAATGTTTTTGTCAGTGAAATAAATTCCATGTATTTAGAAAGACCGCAAGAGAAGTTATCATGTTCATTTTACTCTATGTTCTCTTTTTGTGCTGGCTTGTATTCAAGTATAACTTTATAACATAAAACCGAAGTATTTGCAGAAGACCGGATTAAAATCGATTGATATTATGTAGAAAACCATGAAAATTAGATCATAAATAGAATAAATGACCGCACAAATTATGTTATTCCGTTTTACCCCAATATTGATAGGTCCGATTAACCTTTTTTTCAGTTAATACTAACCTCATTAGTTTGTGAGTTATTGAGTTAAGAGTAACGCTACTTTTGTTACTTTAAGAATAATGGATCAAAATCAATTTCGTGTTTAAATTTTACACCTTTATCCACAAAATCGTTTCGAATGATCGAAAAGTGAACTTGCGTGAGTTAGCTTACATCGTAAAAATATCAAAAGAACGTGTTGGCTTTATATTGCATGAGCATTTGACTATGACAAAGCTCTGTTCAAAGTGAGTACCTTATTTGCTCACTGTTGTCCCGGGATGGCGGTTTAATGCATAAGGCACTGGTCTTACAAACCAGTCGTCGTCGTATGTTCAAGCCCCGACCTGGAAGGATTCGTAGTTTCAATAGAATCGTAGCACCAGCCATGCGATGGTCCTGTACACTCTGAATCGGCTGCGAAGTCTGTTGAAACAGAAGGTCAAATTCCACTACAGGAATGTAATACCAAGGCTTTTTGACCAAAAACAAGAACGTGTTGATGATACTGAGCCGTGTTTGGCCATGTTCAAACGAAACAAACTAGAATTTTTGCGTCAATATGTCACAATGGATGAAACATGGATTCATCACTTCACTCCGAAATCAAAACGATCGTCATCTGAGTGGACAGCAACTGGTGAACCTCATCCAAAGCACAACAATCGGCTGGAACGGTTATGGCCTTGGCATTTTGAAGGCTGAAAGTGCAAAAAAACGACTGCATATGGTAAAGAAAAAAATATGTTTCATCAAGACAACGCACCATGTCACAAGTCAATCAAAACAATAGCAAAACTACATGAATTGAACTTAGAATTGCTCCCACACCCACCGTATTCACCAGATTTGGCTCCCAGCGACTACTGGCTGTTCGCAGACCTGAAAAAAATGATCGCCGTTAAGAAATTTCGCACGGATAAAGAGGTTGTCGCTGAAACTGAGGCAAAATACAAAAGTGGTATTGAAATATTAGAGCGGGCACGAATGATTGCGTTGCTCTTGATGTAGATTACGTTGATGAAGAAAATTAATTTTGAACCAAAAAAATTGTGCTCTCTTTGTTAGGCCCGGGACTTTTCAGCCCATGTGTTAGATCTGCTTCTTGGTTATAGATCAATATTCATCAAAAGACTCAGTTCACAGTTCGCTTTCACATCTGATCCAAGTCAGTCGATAAAACTAAACCGCTTACGTTCGGGACAGAAGAAACCAAGTACAGTATCGTGTAGTGAACAATAGAACGACCTCGAAAATGAGTGAGCCAAACGAACAAAAGCTACCGCCGACACGAAAGAATACAATTGTTGTTGACTTCAGGCAGTGCAAAATTCGACCTTCGATACGAGAACTTGAAGGTTTGCTTAAGGAGCAAATGCATCTTGACATTAAACGTGTGCATTTACTTCAATGCAATAAGACAAATAATGTTATTTACATCCAGTTTTATAAAGAGTTGGATGCAATTCAAGTACAACATTTCAGTATATATGGAAGATAGTGCTATAGAAGTGCGTGTGCATGATCTTCCCTCAAGTGTCAACGATTCTTATATTCGCAAAACTACGGAGAGATTCTCTCTATCGAAAAAGAAAAGTGGAAGAAATTTTTCCCTGGTATTCTAAATGGCGTACGTTTGGTACGCATACACTTGAAGAGGCCTATACCTTCTTGTGTGATTTTCGGTCAAGATACAAGAATTCCGTGCAAATCACTTGTTACCTATGACAATCAGAGGGCCACATGTCAATATTGCCAAAAAGCTGTTCACTACGGTAAGCCATGTGATAAACTGGACAAAGAGACAACCACACCAAAGGACAACGGTGCTTCCTTCACACCAACCCTACGCAACCACAGTACACCTGTGACAGCCACCAACAACAATGACGCATCCCCTTCAACGAATCCATCATCATCCCCTATAGAACAAAGTACACCAGCTGCAGTTAACAACTTACCCTCCAACCAACCAGCAATTGCAACCAATGTACAACAAGGTGCATTTACAGTAACTAGCAACGAAAAGAAGACGGAAATCGACAACAATACCATCGATGCGGCAATGGATGACGAGACGAACCACGAACGAAGTGCCCCTCAATCCTCGCAGGAGGGAAATGGAAGCTCCTCTCCCCATATAAAAAGGCTGACAACGAGATCCAACTCAAAAAAAAAAATATTTAAAATACCGGCTCAATCGGTCACGTAAAGCTTGTACGCAAATAGGCCTGAATAAAAAATATCTTTCAAATAAAAAAAAGACTCAGTTCAAGGATAAATTGGGGTAACTTTTTTTTTCTAAAAATTTATGACAGAAAAAGATTCGGAACAAAACAGAATACAGTTATTTGCGGTCGTTCTGATTAACAGCAATCCGTTTAAAGAGGTTTTGAAAATGTCAGGAGTACCTTATGACAGGCCCGTACCCAGGATTTCGTTTCGGGAGGGGCCCAAAGATAAAAAAATAATGTTACTGAAGATTGCTTATGTAGCTAATTCTCGGTGTGCCTTTTACGAATGTTTTTAACATACACTTTAAACTGCTCTTTTAACATACACTTTAAACTTCTCCACATTATTGTCTGAGACCTTCTAAATAGTTATACAGAGGGGTGTCGTATAACGCGGTACACCGGGGGCGTGAAAAGCGAATCCGCGATAAACGGGACCCAGAGCATATGGGATTTTGACTGATTGGGGCTGTGAACGATTATCTCGCTTCGGTCGACAGATAGAGCCACACAATCTTCGGCAAACTTGTTGTAGATACTTAGACCAACAAATAAATGTAGTTTGACAGACAATTAGTTGAGAACTGCTCCGCTGGGGGCGCTTTGAAAAGAGCATGAAATAATTCATATGTTCACAATAGAAAAACAATTCGAACATGAAATATCGCGAATATTTTACTTTCGGTGGTGTCGGTGTTTTCGGAAAGAATGTTCCGGAGGTCAAAACAGATCAAATGGTGTAAACAGTAATTGAAATTTCTCGCATGGCTGACTCTAGTGTGCAATTCAGCGAAACATTTCAGGAAACGATATGATCGAATACGACTGTTAAGCGTTTGCGATAGAAAGAATTTGCGAATTATTTTGATGCATACAAAACCATTCTATTGAGACCGCATCAATTGGAGAAAAAAATCGAACTGTTTCTGCGGGAATTAGGTATTACCCTAATCTTTGAAAGAATTAATTAATTTGAAATCATTGACTAATGTTAGTTTTAGAAATTGTTGTGGAAGGTTGAATTTATTTAAATAACAAATAGTATCAAAAATAGTCGAAAATGAAGATAATTTTGAAATTATTAATCGTACAGTAAGTTATATTTGTAATTAGATTTGTTCACTCTGATCGTTTTTCCATTCAATCAATAAGTTCTTTAGTTGTGCTTTAGATTGTCTAAGGATGTGTTGCATTTGTTCTCGTCGTTCGATGTTGTTATCCAAAAACCAGAAGTTCTCCAATTCGTTAAGTAGCAAAATTTTTGAGTTGATTTCTTCAGCGCTTGGTTGTGGAATAATAATATCGTCTATATCATTTGTATCAGCGTAACATCAGCGACAATTTCTTCTGCCGTAATCAATTTATCAGCGATGATGTCATCAATTTCCTCACGAGAAAGATGTTCAGCACCCATCATTTCTCCGAAATCCTTAATTTCAGAAATTATTCTTACATTTGTGTACCAGGCTCAAAAATAAAGATGGAAGTAGTTTTTTATAGCAATTTTTCAATGTTGATGACTTAATTTGAACTAAAACTGATTGAATGCAATCAAAGTAATTCCTATGTTGCAGATTAAGCAAAATTGTTCTAACTCGGGAATGAAACAGTTTTGCACCCAATCTTGGAAAATTTCTCGAGTCATCCAGCCTTTTTAATTGCTCCGGTAGTGTACTGGGAGATTCGAACGCTACAAATTATTTAAAGCACATGGATTAGCTACATTTTTAAAACTTCAAATACCAAGCCTGATAAAAGTTGGAACGGTAACTTCGAGCTGTTTTTCAACGAATCTCAATAAATTTTACATCCTCGAATTTTGTGAAGTTCGTAAATTGATTCAAAAACTTTGTAGCAGACGATTGGCAAGGAAAATCAATGAAAATTTGATTTATCCCGTTCCAGATTTTTTTCACGCGCCCAAAATGCCCTATCTGCTTAATTTCTACTGGATGGTCAGAAAGTTAGCTACAACGTATTTATAGGAATCAATTTCACGTCTCTAACACAACCAAATGAAACTAAAGAAACAATCTATGATCGTTCTCTCTGTTGCACTGTAGTTGTTTTTATATTCTAGCTTTCAACGCGACTCAACTAGTATGTAGTAGTATGTATGCAAGAAAGTATTTCTGCAGAAACACACTAACACAATTACGATAGCGTCGCGTAGGATGTATGCTTAGTAGATTTGTTAGAGAATCGCATGACACAAAATCATTTTATAACGGAGGGAAGCACATGAGTCCGCATAATTTGCGAATCCTTCGAAATAACAGCTATTTTAGCAAACCGAAAAATTCAGAAAACTGTATAGAAACCGCATATTTCTAAACTTGAGCAATCCCATAAAAGTAATCATATTTCTTACCAAGTTTGTCCGCGACCAAACAGCTATTAATTCCTACACAAGCATTGTAGAAGAAATCTCTGCCGTCAACTAGTATAAATCACGAAACAAACAAATATAATTTTCCCAAAAAGTAGCTTTCTAAGTCATCATGATCGCAATAGCGCAATCTTTTTTTCGAATACTGAACTACTGTTCACATTGTCGAATAATTTTTGATATCCCAAGCAATGTTGAGGAAGATACACTGCTCTTAAATTATCACACACAAGCTTTTATCAATCTTCTGACCAGTTTGTAAACCCTCGAAAAAACGATCTTAATAAATCAAAATGAATCAAGATTACAGGAATTTCCAACCCAGAATTGCACACCAGCATCATCAAGTGAGAAAATTTTTTACAACTGTTCACATTATTTAATCTGTTTTTACCTCTTCTACTTTCTTTCCGAAAACACCACCAATCTATATCATCAGGTTTTAGAGATATCACATAATAAATTTTATATTGTAAGATTGTGATCACACCAGCGCCATTATGTGGGAAAGTTCTCAACTAATATTGTTTTCATAATGTAAACTATAACATTCCTAACAACTTTCCAACTAACAAAATCGCTCTATATCTTTTCGTTTTTCTAAAAGAACATAATTCTGATAATTGACATTTGTATTCGAGCACACTAGCTACATCTGATGGAGTAAGTTCAAGTTAATATTTTTGCCGTTTGACAAACTTTGAATTCCCGCATTCTTCAAAATACTATAATTTGCGAGTTACTTGAAGCTTAAATCGTTTTGTCTGTGTTAAGCGAATGATTTATATCATGCATTTTTCAAAGCGCTCCCAGCGGAGCAGTTCTAAACTAATTGTCTGTCAAACTACATTAATTTGTTGGTCTAAGTATCTACAACAAGTTTGCCGAAGATTGTGGGGCTCTATCTGTCGACCGAAGCGAGATAACCGTTCACAACCCCAATCAGTCAGTGCCTGTCAGTGAATTTTGCAACTATTTTAATTATCATCAATCGATTCTTTTGTAATTTTTGCATAAGAAATACTTTTAAAATACTTATATAGATTTCTATGAAATTATTGAGTGAAGTCGTGTTTCTATTTCTTTTTTTCCACTGTGCAGTGAAATTGTCGTGGTGAAAAATGATTCTTCTTTGGCGATTCATTTACTGATTTTTTTTCATTAATTGATTATGTATCATTTATAGTTAACGCAGTTATTTACAGTATCCGTACTGTATTTTACAGTATTGTACTGTATTTTTACCCAAATACTGCGTACTGTTTTTTACCCTTAAATGTACAGTATTTCAATTTGTACTGTATTTTCCAAAAAAAAAAAGTACTTCATATCAAAAATTATTACAAAGCTTTAAACGTTGAATGCATCTAATTCCGACTTGCTGTAATACAAAATGTCAGAGGGAAAAATGACGAAAACACATAGTGAATATAAAAGGGTCAGAGTGACCTCGCCGAAAGTCACATCGAACTGAAGCAAAGAAGACTTTCGGCGAATTGACCTATTCGACGAAAGGATTGCAAACAATAAATGGGTTTTTCTCTTTCTCTCCTTTTCATCATGTTTTTTCACAATTCGTTCTTGATCAGAGTGCGCCACAACAATTTTAAATAAAAAATTGTCTCCAGCAAAAAATTAAAAATATTAGTTTAAAAAAATAATAACTGAATTTTTGTGCAAAAAATGTTTAGTGAATTTTTTGGTTTATTTTGAACTAAAAAAATCCTTAAAACGGGGAATAAAAAAAAACTATTGAGATTATGGAAAGAAATCATCTGATAATTATTTGTTTTTTTTTATTCATTTTTGTTAAAATAAATTCGTTCTGCCAAATGTATTGTTTTTTCAAAGTCGATGTACTGTTTTTTTTTTATTTTTCGCGAAATGTAATGTTTTTCCTCCAACGAAATGTAGGAGCGTTATTTATAGTTGATAGTCCTATGGTTGCGATATTTTTGATTTGATTGGTTTTTGACCGCTCGTTTTGGGACGCACGATGACCAGGATTGAATTTGGAAAATCATCTAAGCTCGGTGATTCGGGATGCTACTTGCTTCACCAAAAATAGTAGCGATTTAGTCGGTACACTGTTGTCGAGATAAACTACGGTTAAAGGTGGTAGACTCGAAATACAAAATGTTCTGAGCACGTACACCATTTAAACCTTTTAACCATACTGCTTGATAGATTTGAAAATTGAAATAAGTGTTGATATATCACCCTTGTAGATGAGTGATATAATAAAAATGTACATTTGCGGAAAAAGCGGCAATATTGGCTCTTCAATGAAAAAATTTGATGATGGCAAATTTTCTTCTTGACTATAGAAAATCGTTAATCCATCCACGTTAAATTTTGTATACTTTTCTTTCAGTGTAGATTGAAACTTTTCACTTAATTTTATGGTTAAATGTGTTAACGTTCTTTTTTTTATAGTAACATATTTGAAGGCACACTGCTTAAGCTCTAAGATACCAAGGGCATTTTCTAATTTTAATTGACAACTAACTTAAAACTAGGGTATTATCATTAGGGTAGTGGCGAATTCCGGTCGCAATGGTCGATTCTGGCAGATTCAGTCTGCAGCTGGCGATCGGCAATGGTCGGTGGATTAAATATGACACTAGTGTCTTCAAGATGACGATTATACGTTTCAATAGGTCCGCGGGAAGCACCCTCAGGTCACAGAGACCCGGCGGGTTCCCTAAGAGAATGAAAGAAGCATAGAGAAGTAATTTTGTGGAAAACGGGGTGAAAAAGGGGGTATGGCAACGAATGACTAAAAACGACAAAGATCTAATTAGTTGACTTCAAGATGGTGGAGAAATGTAGGAAGGGGGAACGAAAAAGTTAGTGACAGAAAAAAGATCTTGTTATTTTCTACAGAGATGGTGGACAGGCGAGGAATTTGGAGAATCGGGCGAATGTTAGTCTCGAACCTGTAGGTAAAAATTATTCTTAGCCTCGACAAGAGAAAGGATACTACGGATTACACTTGTATATTAATGTGTTTAAGGTACTGGTATATGAGAAACATATAAACTATCCCGACTCGCCAATACATCCCGAACCGGAACATTGGGCGATCTACCTCGGGCCCTAAGGGATTCCAGTAGCTCCGACCTGACGTCGCGATACTCTACGCACGACCACACGACATGCTCAATGTCCTGATAACCATCGCCACAGGTGCAGAGACCGCTCTCCGCAAGCCCAACACGCCGGATATGTGCGTTGGAAGTGTATTGATTTGACATGAGCCGCGACATAACACGACTTTCTAGAGTTTTCTGCCGAGAGATACATAAAATTCCTTTTTATTGCCCGGAATGAAACAATGCGAAGGGACCCAAACTAACGATATCGAATAAAACCGTCCAGATAAAGCTCTCAAGTGTTCCCATATTTTCCCCAGAAAATAGTGGGGATACTTTCCTGGCTTCATTGCCCGGAGAGCTTCTATTGAACTTAGACTGTCCGTGACAATGACAATGACAATGTCTTTGGGCATGGTTTCATGTTAACGTTCTTGTTACATTCTGTAAAATGAAGTCGAATCAAGTAGAAGTAAGCAAATAAATTTTGCACGTACAGCTGCAAAATTCGAATTTATCGGTACGTAATGTTCCCAATGAATTTAAACTACCGAAAAGCTTTGTTTGAAAATTTGGAAGTGGAACAACATTTAATCTTTAATCTTTACTCTTTACTCTTTACTCTTTACTCTTTACTCTTTACTCTTTACTCTTTACTCTTTACTCTTTACTCTTTACTCTTTACTCTTTACTCTTTACTCTTTACTCTTTACTCTTTACTCTTTACTCTTTACTCTTTACTCTTTACTCTTTACTCTTTACTCTTTACTCTTTACTCTTTACTCTTTACTCTTTACTCTTTACTCTTTACTCTTTACTCTTTACTCTTTACTCTTTACTCTTTACTCTTTACTCTTTACTCTTTACTCTTTACTCTTTACTCTTTACTCTTTACTCTTTACTCTTTACTCTTTACTCTTTACTCTTTACTCTTTACTCTTTACTCTTTACTCTTTACTCTTTACTCTTTACTCTTTACTCTTTACTCTTTACTCTTTACTCTTTACTCTTTACTCTTTACTCTTTACTCTTTACTCTTTACTCTTTACTCTTTACTCTTTACTCTTTACTCTTTACTCTTTACTCTTTACTCTTTACTCTTTACTCTTTACTCTTTACTCTTTACTCTTTACTCTTTACTCTTTACTCTTTACTCTTTACTCTTTACTCTTTACTCTTTACTCTTTACTCTTTACTCTTTACTCTTTACTCTTTACTCTTTACTCTTTACTCTTTACTCTTTACTCTTTACTCTTTACTCTTTACTCTTTACTCTTTACTCTTTACTCTTTACTCTTTACTCTTTACTCTTTACTCTTTACTCTTTACTCTTTACTCTTTACTCTTTACTCTTTACTCTTTACTCTTTACTCTTTACTCTTTACTCTTTACTCTTTACTCTTTACTCTTTACTCTTTACTCTTTACTCTTTACTCTTTACTCTTTACTCTTTACTCTTTACTCTTTACTCTTTACTCTTTACTCTTTACTCTTTACTCTTTACTCTTTACTCTTTACTCTTTACTCTTTACTCTTTACTCTTTACTCTTTACTCTTTACTCTTTACTCTTTACTCTTTACTCTTTACTCTTTACTCTTTACTCTTTACTCTTTACTCTTTACTCTTTACTCTTTACTCTTTACTCTTTACTCTTTACTCTTTACTCTTTACTCTTTACTCTTTACTCTTTACTCTTTACTCTTTACTCTTTACTCTTTACTCTTTACTCTTTACTCTTTACTCTTTACTCTTTACTCTTTACTCTTTACTCTTTACTCTTTACTCTTTACTCTTTACTCTTTACTCTTTACTCTTTACTCTTTACTCTTTACTCTTTACTCTTTACTCTTTACTCTTTACTCTTTACTCTTTACTCTTTACTCTTTACTCTTTACTCTTTACTCTTTACTCTTTACTCTTTACTCTTTACTCTTTACTCTTTACTCTTTACTCTTTACTCTTTACTCTTTACTCTTTACTCTTTACTCTTTACTCTTTACTCTTTACTCTTTACTCTTTACTCTTTACTCTTTACTCTTTACTCTTTACTCTTTACTCTTTACTCTTTACTCTTTACTCTTTACTCTTTACTCTTTACTCTTTACTCTTTACTCTTTACTCTTTACTCTTTACTCTTTACTCTTTACTCTTTACTCTTTACTCTTTACTCTTTACTCTTTACTCTTTACTCTTTACTCTTTACTCTTTACTCTTTACTCTTTACTCTTTACTCTTTACTCTTTACTCTTTACTCTTTACTCTTTACTCTTTACTCTTTACTCTTTACTCTTTACTCTTTACTCTTTACTCTTTACTCTTTACTCTTTACTCTTTACTCTTTACTCTTTACTCTTTACTCTTTACTCTTTACTCTTTACTCTTTACTCTTTACTCTTTACTCTTTACTCTTTACTCTTTACTCTTTACTCTTTACTCTTTACTCTTTACTCTTTACTCTTTACTCTTTACTCTTTACTCTTTACTCTTTACTCTTTACTCTTTACTCTTTACTCTTTACTCTTTACTCTTTACTCTTTACTCTTTACTCTTTACTCTTTACTCTTTACTCTTTACTCTTTACTCTTTACTCTTTACTCTTTACTCTTTACTCTTTACTCTTTACTCTTTACTCTTTACTCTTTACTCTTTACTCTTTACTCTTTACTCTTTACTCTTTACTCTTTACTCTTTACTCTTTACTCTTTACTCTTTACTCTTTACTCTTTACTCTTTACTCTTTACTCTTTACTCTTTACTCTTTACTCTTTACTCTTTACTCTTTACTCTTTACTCTTTACTCTTTACTCTTTACTCTTTACTCTTTACTCTTTACTCTTTACTCTTTACTCTTTACTCTTTACTCTTTACTCTTTACTCTTTACTCTTTACTCTTTACTCTTTACTCTTTACTCTTTACTCTTTACTCTTTACTCTTTACTCTTTACTCTTTACTCTTTACTCTTTACTCTTTACTCTTTACTCTTTACTCTTTACTCTTTACTCTTTACTCTTTACTCTTTACTCTTTACTCTTTACTCTTTACTCTTTACTCTTTACTCTTTACTCTTTACTCTTTACTCTTTACTCTTTACTCTTTACTCTTTACTCTTTACTCTTTACTCTTTACTCTTTACTCTTTACTCTTTACTCTTTACTCTTTACTCTTTACTCTTTACTCTTTACTCTTTACTCTTTACTCTTTACTCTTTACTCTTTACTCTTTACTCTTTACTCTTTACTCTTTACTCTTTACTCTTTACTCTTTACTCTGTACTCTTTACTCTTTACTCTTTACTCTTTACTCTTTACTCTTTACTCTTTACTCTTTACTCTTTACTCTTTACTCTTTACTCTTTACTCTTTACTCTTTACTCTTTACTCTTTACTCTTTACTCTTTACTCTTTACTCTTTACTCTTTACTCTTTACTCTTTACTCTTTACTCTTTACTCTTTACTCTTTACTCTTTACTCTTTACTCTTTACTCTTTACTCTTTACTCTTTACTCTTTACTCTTTACTCTTTACTCTTTACTCTTTACTCTACTCTTTACTCTTTACTCTTTACTCTTTACTCTTTACTCTTTACTCTTTACTCTTTACTCTTTACTCTTTACTCTTTACTCTTTACTCTTTACTCTTTACTCTTTACTCTTTACTCTTTACCCTTTACTCTTTACTCTTTACTCTTTTCTAGCTGTGGCATTCTTTCTGTACAGTCAAGATAATCAACTGTATGAGAAGTTTATAGCTCTTCTCAGAACACCCTCGAAGTTTACCTAATAAAACCAGTTTGTCCTTGGTCATCGTCTTCAACCAGTACTTACGCTAAATAAATAAGATGAAAGGTTCTGCCGAGCCGCAAAATTAAAGGCCAATCCGTAGTTATACTGCTACCAAATGAGACCATAAAAAGCGCATCGAAACCAAGCACTTAAATCTCGCTGTTTGCTTTCGTATCGCCCTTGCTGCCAGTGGCGCTGGGCACCGACACTGTAAATAATCGCTAATCGTGCAAAACGAGTTCAAATTAAAAAGTCGTAAAATGCTTCACTGCAGCTCTATTTGCTTCAATTACAGTTGTTGTACTCCATATTTTGCCTCTCGTGTATGTTTATCTAACGCAGCAGGCTCATCGAACAGTGTCATCCTGGTTGCTGGGAGCTGCCGAAGCTGACAGTAATCTTCGCACTACAGCACTGAGCACGTTGTTCCGCCGCTTCTGTCAATCTGTCCCACCCATCGGGGGTGCTTGGCTATAGTGTTGGAGGAGGTGTTAGCGGACTTCCAATCCGGTGTGGTTGAAAGCATCCACAAACATTTACTCAACTTCATCGCTCAACAGAAAACTGCTCCCGGTTGACTGTTGTGATCGCACTGTCACTCTCGGTGGCGACTATTTTCGAGTTCCCAGCATGGATGTGTGTCAACAATCATACTCTTTGCTTTATTATTTAATGCACTTATCTCATTAGGAAGCTCGGTATGTCAAACCGAAGCAGTTTTGTCATCTACATCGTCATCATTGACATCGGCAATGATTCTCATAACCACGAGGAAAACTATTTCTGCTGGAAGCATGATCGAACTGCAGCTCAGTAGAGCTGAATCGGTTTAGGGTGCTGTGAGTGCGTTTCGCACCCTTGACCAAAGTAGGCCTGCTATGTTGTCTGCCGAGTTGCAATTTATGAATTCTATGCTATGACCGTTTTAGTAAGTGTGCGGTTGCATCTTGGCACATTTGGCCATCGTAAATTATTCATGTATGCATCGTCATTACACCTTATTGAAAGTGAATTGAGTTTAGAGAGACTTACCAAACTTGGACTGCTGCAATTACCTTCTCGCCTTTAAAACTATGACTGTTTTCCAGTTCAGTGTCCTTCCGTTGAGCAGATTCTTTTGATTTGAAGCAGCAACGAAACGGACGTGATGCTATAAATTTTGAGAAACGTTTTGCGATCCAAAGAAGCACCGTTTTTCAACCTAGCATTGCTTGAAATGGAACATTTGCTATGTCATTAGTTGAATCATAAATGAAGCAAACCTAGATTGTCCACTGTACGCGCTTCTTGTGAGCAATGGGTGTACTTTATTTTTCCAACATACTGTGATTGTGTGGAATGTGCATTGTATTTGATTTATAATTGAATCCTGATACGACAGATGTGACGACTGCGACCTGCCCACGACCAAAGGCCTGACAGCAAATGACAGTTTCTCTTTGTTTACTTTTGCTTCTGCGAATTACCAGGTTGATTTTAAGTTTGACGTTCAACGCTTCGCATAATTTCTTAGCCAGAAAACCATAAGCTTTTGTACGTTTTAATTGTCTTGTAGAGCAATTTCAGGCAACTTGACTATTCATACCATGTGATACAGAACATCGACGAACAGTTTGCCCTGCAATTGATAGCTTTTTATTGGATTTCGCTTGGTTTTAGATTCTTGCTGACTTCGCACATGGTCATGGTGTCTGGTGAATACTTTTGAATTTATTAGTTCTGATTCATGTTTCTATCACTGGTCCTTCCTCATGAAATACAACCGTCCACTGGCAACATGTTCCCTAATGCGTTCAAACGAACTGTTTCCCTATATCATTATTGGCTAGATCGAGACAGGCGTACGGGAGTGTTTAAATAACTTTAGGAATGAAATTCTTTCTTAAGCCTTGAATCTAAGTTGTAGATGGAAACGGATGGTATTTAGTTCTAAGGACATGTAATATATGATTTTAGAAATAAATACCATGCGTCTCCATCTGATGATAATTTGACGGAGACGCATAGTTTTTAGAATGAATATTTTTTTGAATCTGATATTATACCCGTCCACATACAACAACACGTACAGATATTTTATTATCACGATGAACTCAATCGGATGATATATGAACCTCGACCCCACAATCCTGTGGATGAAGGGAAATCTATGGTTCATTATTCACGCCCTCGTCCATTGCGTCGGCGTCGCTGTCGTTGGAGAAACCATCATCGTGAGGTTTGTCCGTCTTATTGCTGTTTATTTCTGACGTTGATGTCGTAGCTAACCAAAGTATGAACGATTTAGGATAATGATTCCGTTGACGAGCGAGTTTCACAGTCTCTAAGTTCTATCTCAGAAGTACTGAGGTTGTTTGAAATCGGCAAAGAAGTAACTTGATTGATCATGGGAATAGATGTCTCATTGTCTAGTTTCTCGCAAGTCTCACCGTACTGAACAGGTTTCTGGAAATATTGACATGTAGTTAGCTGATTATCGTAGGTCACTAGTGATTTACACAGGAACCTTGCGTCTTGACCGAATGTCACAAAAGCAGGTATAGTCTTCTTTAAGCGCACGCATAACAAACGTATGAATGACAAACGTAACAATGATTCAAACAATGAAGAATCGAACGGAGGTCAAATAGCAGTTTTGGAAGGAAACATGTTTAGATCGTCGCTTTCCTTCATCCTCTATATTGAATATTGAAAAATTTAAAAAGTTAATGCATTTTGCAAAACACTTGTTTGCGCCGAAGCACCTGTCTGACCTGACGTGCCGAAAGAACGAAACAAATTCAACGGCATACTGACCGCTAACAGAATTTCGTCCTTTGGGGGCTTGGTACCTGGTGGGTAGGCAGTTTGTGCAAAGTGCACATGACTTATTTCTTATATTTTTTCTTGCATCAGCAGTTCAACATAATCTGCTGATGCACTGATGAGTCGAAGACGAAACGTAAAAATAAGAAATAAGTCGTGTGCCCTTTGCACAAACTGGTACCAAACCCCCAAATGACGAAAAATGTTTATTACGTGGATAACAGTTGGCCACATTCTATAATTTCGCCTACTTAGCGATATGAGTAGATAAAATTTTCGCAATGCTCGAGCAAAATTTTGACAATTCGTTTGCTTCCATTGTAGTAGATTCGATGTCATTTTTACAACAGCAATTGAACAGTAGACATGGTTTAGGATGACTAATTATTTGATTATAATCATAATGTAGTTCGAACAATCCTGACAACCCAATGATCAACTAACCGTAAAGATAAAAATACGTACAAAATAAAATACATACGAAATAAAATACGTAGTTTTTGTATAAAACAAAAGAAAACCCCAAACGTTCGTGTAGGAATTGAAAATAAAATCACAATGAAGAACTTATGGTATGAAAACGACTTCGCAAGTAGAATGTGATAACTTATCGTAACTTTGTTCTTTTTTACTATAACCATTTACTAAGGTAAAAATTTTCACTGACTGATCATACGAAAAATGGAACAATGAAAAGAGACAATGGAAGAAATCGTATTTTGAACATGAAAAGAGATAGAATTTTGAACGTTAATCAAGTTAGAAAGTGTTCTTGTTCCTAAGTAAAAAAAAAAAAACTTCTCCAAAGAGACTCATTTTACTTAGTCGAAATGGGATTAGTTATACTTTCTGTTGACGTTGTCTTACACAACTATAAGCAAAATATATTGTTTATGTGCCATTGAATGCGTTTGAGTATTTGTTTTGGTGTAAAGTTATGGCAAGAAACACTTTTATTTGAATCTCAATACATGAAACAGATGACGAAGCATGATTGAATCAGTTCGTTTTCACATCTCATCTGAGGTGATCGACACAATTCACTGCTTACCACTAGGTGACAGAGACAAAGAACAATTAGATGATTTCGACAGGAGCAACCATCACTATTGACTTTAAAAAGTGTTATATTCGACCATCGCTTCAAAAACTGGAGCAAATTCACCTCGATGTAAAGCAAGTACATTTGCTTCAACTGAATAAAACTACTGATGTTATACACATTCAACTCTATGGGGAGTTGTAAGCAATTGAATTCGATTTGTTTGATTATTTGTTTAAGTTAGACATACACAGTCACGTTGAAAGATTGAACTTTATTCGCCTCATTTTACAAAAATATTATTTTTCAGTCAGCTTTTTGAATACCAAATATCTGTTTACTCTTGACCAAGGAAACTGAGAATTCCTCATAAAATATTTAAAGCACCAGTGTCTATCTCACATCTGTCCGGGTATTCGGTGAAATGAGTTTAAGCAGAAACAAACTTAATCTATTGTAACACTAATGTAACATGTACTGGATCAATGATGAACTTCAAATAATTGTAATGAAGATTCATATTTAAAATTGCTAAAGCTTGGCAGGAACACACAGTACTCAAATGTCAAGTCAACCGCACGGTGCATTCAGATATGAAGAACGGTTTTCTCATACATGCTGCAATGTCGAACCCTCCCACCCGGCTATCCACGATCAATGGCGGGAAAGAAAGAAAAAAATGTATGCTCGCCAGAATTCCGTGCCGCTAGGCTATCGTTAGTCCTCCGTTGTTGAGCAATCGTTCGTGTGCTCCACGATTTGATTATCACGACAAGTACAAATATTGCACATGGTTTGCACATGTACCTTGGGTTGAAAATTAAAATTCTCCGTATTTTGATTTTATGAAAGCGAATTTTATTGCTTTGGAGGGTCGTTAAATTTTAGTTTAGTTGCATTACTTTCACGCGAAAGCTCGCGAAGTGGTGTCCCGTTCGATAGAGCGAAGGTGCAATTTTCACCATACCGTGATGGTTTCGTACAAGGATGTATTAACTGGTTGGCTGGTTTCAGTTGAAACAGGATTTTTTTTCTTTCTGGCTGGCAACCAGCAACCGTGCGACCACTTCAAACGGACAATGGATAGATGGGGAAATGTTATATTTCCACCGACTGGATTTTTAGGAGTGTTGTGGGATTTTAGCTCGAATCAATGGCGAAAGTTTGGTGCTCTTGTTAGGTGACACTCCGGACAGAATCTGCGAACTGTGATCATTCAGCGGAATGGACGTAGCGTTGGGAAAAGGGAAAGGGAGTTTTTACGGTATTATGCATATTAAATTGCTTTTTTATTACGAGCGGGTGGGTTATAAAGATAATCTTTTGTGTGGAAAATAATTTCCTGACTGTGTTTTTGTCTTTTTGGATTGTAGTTGAATTTGGCAAACAAACAGTTTAATGGTCCGAAACTGGTGCGCACCAGTAAACAATGCATTTTCGTTCGCGTTACTGCAGAAATGTTGCATGTTTGGGGTGCTGCCAGGAGATTAGAGGCTTACCAGGAGAACAAACAAATCGGAACGGAAGTTTGACCGAACTTGATCAGTTGAAATCGGTGGTACTTTTAGGACTAATCCAGAGTTTATGCTTTGAAAGTGGTCCGCTTTCAGTCACGGAGCTTGCAGTTTCAAAAATGTGTGGTTAGTTATGAAACAGTGATGTTTTTGATTCTTTTGAACTTTGAAATTCATTGTATTCGTATTCGTCAAAGATGAACGCATTTGATCTATACTTCAATTACGTTGGCTCCTGGTGTACGTTTTAGCCGTTGAAAAAAAACTGTTCTCATATCAATCATATTCTAATATATAATACTACGATATTCTATACAAAATATTACTATTTGATCTTGAAAGAAACCAAAAAGATTGTATGTGCAATAACTAGTATAACCTACAGAATGAAACAGCTCTCTTATAGCCATCAATTAACATGATGTATAAATTCAACTGGTTTTTGTTAGCATTTTGAAGATTTTATACGATTTTGACATCGTACTCTAAACGACGGCGTAAATTCTTGTTGAATCCGAAAATATGCAGTAGTCATTGGTAGGACCATGACTTGAAGTCGAACCTGGATGAAATTCTGAAATTCCGAATGGGACCATGAGATCTATCATTTGAGTCTAAGTTTGTGAAAATCGGTCAAACTATAGCTGAGAAAAGCAAGTGAAATCCTTTTTGGAATATATGACTACTATTTCCGGTGCTTCTGGAATCGGAAATCTCTAATCAGGATAGCCGGAGTCGGTTCGTTTGGCTGCCTACTGGTAATGGCTATCGATTGGTGTAGTTTGGAGTACAGTGTAGAATTTTTTAACGGTTTTTGTTTCGTCATTTAAACCTAAGTTTGTCAAAATCGGACATTACTCAGCTCGAAGAACTGAGTCAAATGGCATATGACAGTTGGCTTCCGAGCCAATTCGAACTAGTCGAACGTGCCATTTGAGCCAATTTGTTCTGATTCCTGATTCTGAACCTCTTTCTATATGAAAGCCTCTTCGACAGCTCTACGATCCACACTAATCATATCATGACGGTTCCGTTTCATTTGCACGTTGGAACTTCGTACCGCACCATGGAGCGTTATATTGAACATCAAATTAGAGAGTGCGTCACTCTGCTTCAATCCATCTAACGTCACGAACCAGCTATCTTGACGGTTGATTTCGATTCATAGAGCGTAGCACGAATTAGTCTAATCAGCTTTGTCGGAAAGCCATATACTAACATGACCTGCCATGATTCGATTCGTTTCACTGAATTATACGCTGCTTTGAAATCTACAAACAGATAATGATGCCTTTCTGATTAAAATTTCACAAAAAATCGAAGCAAGTTCCGATGGAGTTTTTGTCAATCTATTTCGAAAGCCGGAACCTGGAGACCGTCGCAGTCGTAAAAAGTTTTTGTGGTAATCGAATAGCCAGGCCTACAAATTCAAATAAGTATAAAATTGGTTTTGTAATTTTCGTTCTTATCTGTGTCGTAAACATATATGACGGTTAGACATTTTTACTAACATATAATTAGTTCAGCAAAAATTAAATTCGATTCAAATGTTGATTTTAGAGAAAAAGACTTTGTTCTAATTAATGCTGGTTGATCCAGCTCTCGTGAACTATTTCGATTTAGTCAATTAAACGAAAATGAATCTAAACGAAAATCTCTGTTCCTGTTATTGAGGTATAATAAATTCACGTTAAATAGGTAGTAACACTTTTAAGCCGCATAATGATACATGCCTTTTGATAGGGTTTTTATACTTGTTATTATTATCAATATAATCATTTGTGATCACAGCCGATGAAATCGATTGTGTTTTGAAAACTGTTATTTTTTGTTCTCCCATATACGCACACTGTGTTCTTTGTTCACAAAAGCGGTGGTGTTTTTTTCTTCCGTACCAGCACGTACCGATGCGTACCGGTTTTCCATCGTCATTTTGTGTGACGGTTTGAAAGTTTTTATACTCATCACCCTATAATTGCGGAACCGGAAGTTGGATCTGGATGAAATTGCACAGTATCTTTTAAGACAATTGAGCTTAAATTTGAATCAAGATTTGTGAAAATCGGATTAACCGTTGCTGAGAAATCAAAGTGAGTTCCGTTTTTGGAGTTTTTCTTAATTATTATCGGTGCTTTCGGAACCGGAAACTGGAGACTAATAGTCCCAAAGTAGATTTATATATTCATCAACCAGATAAATCTACTATCAAGCTTTAAAAATTTGACCTCGTCATCATTTGTGAAAAAATCTTCATGAAATTGGAAACTTTTCACTTATCGCGCTGCAACCGGAACCGAAAGTCGGATTTGGGTCAACTTTTCGGAGATTTTTTTAAAGAATTTCAAAACCTTCTATTTATATCTAAGTTTGTGAAAATCGATTGAGCAATTTCCGAAAAAATTGAGTGCGCATTTTCTCATTAATTTACACATATTATCTTGTATCTCCGGAACCGGAAGTCAGATAAAAACAAAATTCAATAGCAGGTTTTGAGACCATAGAACCCTTCATTTGAATCTAACTTTGTAGAAATCAGCCATCTCTGAGAGGAGTGAGTGACTGATTTTATCTTTTTTGGTGCACATCACCCTGTAATTCAGAAACCGGAAGTCGGATCAGAATTTAATAGTAACCTATGGGACCAAGAGACCTTTCATTTGACTCTGAGTTTGTGAAGATAGGTTCAGTTACTTCTGAGTAAATTGAATGACATTATTTGTCATATATGCACAGACAGTTAAAGCCCGTCTTCACTAAGATTCCATAACCTTTCTATATGAGAAAGGCAAAAAGACGGGAGGGTAATGTCAGAGAAATAACTGGATGACGGGAAAACGAATAAAACTGACATACCACACATCTGAATATCGATAATCGCACGTACTAGTTGATCGATTGAGTGAATTTTGTAAACTTTTTATGCGTCTCTTGCATATTTGTAACAGTATAAGGTGGAGTAAAAAATTACGGGGACAATACCGATTAAACGAAAAATGCAATGTTCAATTTCATTCATAAATTGAAAAATCCACAACAAATTGTGGTAATTTGAAGGGAAAAAGTTTTTTTCTATCCCCAAATTTATGCTAGGCGCACAAAACCATGTTTACGTTTCGTCTTCGACTCATCAGTGGATCAGTAGTTCAACATAATCTGCTGGTACACTGATGAGTCGAAGATGAAACGAAAAAATCCACAATAAATCGTTTTTAGCCATCTAAAATTTCAAAATTTATGTAGGGATTCAATATGACATAAATTTCAATAACTTTAAAAAAAACAATAACTTACTTGTAAACCCGTATCGAAAAATACAAATTGTAAGAATTAGATATTTTTAGTGAACATCTCACAAACCAATTATTAAAAAAATCTTGTTTTAATATCATTCTGCTCTTTTCTATAATGATACATATGTTCAATTTGGGTTTTGGTTTGGCACTTAAATTATAACTTGATAGTAGTTAGTGTCTGTCATACTAGTGATCAAACATATCTCAAGCCCACTACACTCAACCACTGAAAGTATTCCGTATTTCTATGCGTCGCTTTTGTACGAAACCCTTTCGTTCAATTCATGCGGTTGAAATTTTGCGAGCCTTACTTTGGTACTGAATTTCACGTTAATGCTTGCTCATACCAAACATATAAGGTGACCGTGGACAGAAGCCAAGGAAAATAAATGTAAAAGTATTGGTGAAACAATACTTTTTCATATAGTAATAGTATTCGTTAGTAGAGAGGAATGAAATAATAATATTCGTGAGCTGAAAGGAATACAGGTGCAAGAACAAAATGTAAACATTGAAACTATTCAAATCACCTAGCAGAACAGAGTGGACTTATCTCATCTTCATGTTCATTCTGAAGTTAACAAATTGCAATCATGCGACCAAAAGAACATAATGATTGTGCCAACGAAGATAGTTTACTGTTTGCTCTCGCTTGGTTCTTGGCATTTTGCTTACATTACAAAGTTAAAAGGAAGCTGTTACATTGATGGATTAAGTATAGTAACACGAAATCAGAACAAACTTTGTTGCAATGGCTTTTTATATTAATTTTAATTTTTAATATGAAGCTCCCATATTCAAAAAATACAAACCAACAAATTCTACATTTTCCATTTTGTCGACAACATCATCGTTTTCGGATAGGAAAGCAACCTCACCCAGAGAACAGTCAAGTGGCGCTTGATGAGAGGGCTTGATGACAAATCGGCTATTTGCTCTGAAAAGATTTATCATGCAAATTTGATGATATAATTTCATATATTGACGAAAATATTTTAGAACTTTACCTATTGATACCAAATTATTGGATCCAGTACAGTTTCTCAATTCCGTGGTATTGTTTTGAACCGGCACTTCTGGCAGTTCTTCCACTGTCCCGCAAATACTCACTACCCAAAACACACTTTATCAACGTATTCCATCTATTCTTCTATTGATTTTCGCGAATGAGCGCTGCTTTTCTCTTCTTAGATGGACGAGGCATTTTGAAAAGATTGCAATACTTGAACTGTTTGTTTATTTTTTGCATTCCATAGCGACGGTAAATAAGACAACAGGGTTGCGGATAACTTGGAGGGGAAGCAATGTTTGAAATGGAAATATGGGAAATGTTGTAGTCTTTTTTTAAAAAAATATTGTAATTTTAGATGATGACGTATGAAAGTAGTTTTGATCCGTAATTTTAACTATATCAATGTGCGACTAATTGAAAATAATGCCATTTTTAGTGCATTTCAAGGTTTTTTTTCTCTAAGTATGTATGGTATCTCTGTCAATATAAAAGGGTGGTATTACCAATACTAAAGCAGGCCGGCAAACTTTTTATCGTGGATTTTTGGAAAATTTTCAAAACCAGAACTGTGAGTTATTCAAAGGTTTTATAATAAAATGTTTAGATCAGAAGAAAAGTTTACCGGTGAAGAACAACTCAATAATGTTTCATAAAGCTTACTTATGTCATAGAGCTATAAACAGCAGTTGAAATCTTGAGGTGAGTGAAAAATAATAACATTCTAAGAAGAAACCTTCTAATGAAGGTCCGAAAAGGTTTTGCACAAATCATTCTTCAGAGTTGATAGTTTATCGTAAACATATATCAATACTATGAGTGATTATGTCACCAAATTGCAGTAGCAATTCTACGCAACAGAAAAAATGTGTTTCAAGGTTTGTTTACATCTAGAGCAGGGCAAAACAGCGGAAGGTGGAGTGGGAGGGTAGGTGGTGGCCATTTGTGGCTCGCTTCCATGGTCACCTTAAGAAAACTCCAATTTTGAGTTGTTTGTGGTTTTCGTATACTACTGAAAATTTGATCATAAATTGCTGACAACATTGCCGTTTATATGAAGAAAAAGTTACGTTACAGCAAGAGATATTCGCGATTAAGTTCTACTCATTCTTGTACAGGGTAAATTTTGAAAAGGCGCCCCATAGAGCAGTAAGTCGTATTTATTTGACAAAAGTGTTTTTCAGAATACATTCTACTAACCATTCTAGCTGAAAATTTGTGATAAAAATAATATTTGAGATATTTTACTAAACATGTTTGAATTAGGTTTTTTGAAATAATTTAATGAATGAGATAATCAGAGAAAAGATGATTTTTTTTTGGAAAAAGATACACTCAGAGACAGGACTCGAACTTACGTTCTTATGCAATCCGTTTATACGGGCTACCATTTCGCCACCCTAAGCTTTGTGATAGACACGGCTCTACTACACGACTGGGTTTGATAAAGATTACATCGAAAATGGTCTAAATCCTAGCCGCCTCACGATCGGTATCATATATCTAAACATCCTTTTCTGTTCATCAGACAACAAACACTAGTCTTCTCGCTCTATACCTATTCTCACGCTCAAGCACTGAGTTGGAGAGTATATTATAATACATGTTTCCACTAAGTCATTGCAAAAACTGAACTTAGTTGTGGCGACCTTACGTCACACCAACAAAAATTTATAAATCGTTAAATTCATCTAAATGATGAGGGAAATTTATTAGAGTAGTAGTCGGTTAATTAATAAACATGTATGTTGCAAATAAATTCATGATTGGTTTAAAATGACATACAATAAATGAACATTTATTTGTGTAACAGCTGTTATTTTATAGATTCACGTTTTTCGAACCAGATTGAGGGACAAAAAGAATGACTGAATACAAAAAAGCGATATAATGCAACTTATTTTGGAAAACCCGTTCGAGTATTTTTGAATGCAAAAACCGGACACGGACTTTGCAATGCAAGAATTGTTTAAAATCATTTTTTTTGTAACATACAGACAAGAACATTTTTAATGCAAAAATAGGATAAAAACGTTTGTTTTAGAAGAA
Organism: Malaya genurostris; assembly: GCF_030247185.1. Taxonomy (NCBI): domain Eukaryota; kingdom Metazoa; phylum Arthropoda; class Insecta; order Diptera; family Culicidae; genus Malaya; species Malaya genurostris. The sequence goes on from NC_080571.1 coordinate 281,683,403, forward strand.
CTGGTTAAACATTTCAGGGGTTAACCTATTTTTGTGCATAGGACACATAACCATTTTCATATACTTTATGTTTCATCTTCGACTCGTGTCTGCCTAGCGGTTTGTGTTGAGCTGCTGAGTCACATAACAATTCAACATTAACTTTATGTACTGACGAGTCGATATATGTATATGAGAACTAGTTAAGTTTTTATTTGGTTTTGACAATCAAAATTTGTGTTCGGTTTTTGCACTCATTGTTCTATTTTAATTTTTTAATGTGGAACACATTTTTGTTTTCTATATAGGGGTGCAAATTAGAAACTAAAGAAAAATTCTCGTAGAAATGTGGTCTGGTTTTTGAACATTTACAGCTCAGTCAATTTTGTACAATTATTAATATCATTTCTACGTATTGATTTGAATGTTCATAACCATGTATTTTTAATTGTATATCATTGAAATGTTGATTAAGTTGCTAGCAGTGGCCTATTTTGTCTGCAAAAAATCTCCGGCATACCGGATTTCCCTGCCATAGTCGACGGTTTTGAAGGAGTAAGCGATATATCTAAGGGAAAGCAGCACTCTGATTGGTCAATCGATGCAAAAGCGAAGCTGTTGGAAGCAGCGATGCCAACCCTACGGATTTATCCGTAGATTTACGGATTTCTGCCTTTTCTACGGATCTACAGATGAACGTCTTAAAATCTACGGATTTTGCATTATTTCTCCAGATATCTACGGTAAATAATTAAATCCTGGCCCATGATCCATTTGTCAAAATTCACTTTGAAGAAAGATTCTGAACTACTTGGCTCTCACTGGTAGTAAGTTACCCAAGTAGCAATCCGCAACTAGTTCTAATGCGACTAAGTCCAAACTATGTTGCAACAAGAGCACGAATATGTTTTTTATGTTATACTGGTTAAAACAAGGTGACAGCAATGTTTCTTCATACCATAACCAGTTACGAAATAGTTATTTAGGTTTCAAATAACCACATCTTTTTGTCATATTGAATAAATTATAAATTATAAGCTATCGTAACTTAATCCAAACATATCTTTAATCACAACTTTATTTCTAGCTACTAGTTGAAAATAAGTTTATTTGACTCCAATATTGGCAACCCGTAACTAGTTCTGATACCACTTAGCCCAACTATGTTGCAACAAGAACACGAACATGTTTTTTATGTTATGCTGGTTAAAACAAGGTGACGGCAGTGTTTCTTTATAGCATAAACATTGAACTAGCTATCATTTGTAAGTTATCGTTACTTGATTCTAACATATCTTTAATCACAGTTTTGGTTTTAGCTACTAGTTGAAAAAAGGTTGCGAAACCATTATAAATACGTAAGCGTATATGTAAATCGTTACTATGTGAATTGATGTAGTAATAACTTAGATATTACGAGATTAAAACATATAATTTCTTCATTGATTCAGATAGTTATCGGTAGGTTTTCCCAACGTTATGATAACGAAAATGCAAACAAAACAACCTTTGTTGGCTTGAATATGGCGAACACAATATGGAGTCTCAAGAAGTGCATGAAACATAAATAAAACCAGGATATTACTTTTTTTAAAACTACTTTTTGCCAAAAATAGTAAAAGGCAGAAAAGTCATTTTTGTTCTATGCACTGTCATAAACACGAAGAAAATAATATAGGGATTGAACATCGATTGTGATAATATTATAGTTCTCATAATATATGAATTTAAAATGATGAGAAATCACTCTACTTGGAATAATTTTGAGCATTCTGAACATAGGGTTATTTTGTTGTTTATTTTTTATATCATTACAAACAGATTTCGATTGAAGGCGCATAAAAAACAGTTAAGTACAATTGAATTCCGCTCGACAGTTTTAAAATCGTTGTGAAATTTGTACCTTGTATTAAGTTTGTGATTTAAAGTACTGTTCTGCTTTTTTATTGTTGATAGAAAAGTATTCTGGATTCATTCAATGTTTATAATGTCGATGGTGACTAAGTTTCAACTAGTTTACAACAAGTTATTTTCATGTTATGAAAAGATAAGCTATTTCAGTATGGCATTACAATGTAACGACAACTTATTTTTAGCTGACTTAACAACTAGTAGAAACTGCGCTTTTTGAGTCATGCAAGTGGTTAGATGTTAGTAACAATCACTCAAATATCTGGTTGCAAACTAGTCATAAACAAGCTAGCGTAACAAAAATTGTTACTTGGGTATAACAGTAATCGAACTAGAAAGGTTTCATCTTTCGCCTAATTGATTGTAATGCTCCTGAAATTACTCTTCAAAGTGTATGTTGACCAATGACTTACTGGCCATTACTCGGAAAAACACTTGAAATATCGTTACATCATCTTCATCTTTGGCTCTATGGCTCAGAGCACCATGCTTTTCACGCACGTCCTTAAATAAGCGAAATAACAACAATAATAATTTAACGCAAATATATGAGAATAAGTACACTTGGAACAAAATCTGCGGATTTCACCTCAGGGAAAACTGGCATCATTGGTTGGAAGCACGCGAAGCTATAAATATCAGCAAAATTATAGCTAACGTTGCAGTCCTATCCTACGCGTAGCATGATAGAGGTAGGTTGTTACTAGACAGCAAGACAAAAAGTGCCATAAAACGATTTGAAGCTTTGATTGCTATGCTCTGATCTTGTGTCATTTACCCCAGGGTTAATTTTGAGTGCCTAAGAATAATTTCTAATTTATATAAGATGAATGGTAGTAATGGTAGAGAAACGCTATAAAAATAACTGCTTGAATACAAAACTTGATCACAAGCTTGGTGAAGAGAAGCTTAAATATCGATATCCGAATCGTAAGCATGTACAAAGATATAATTGCATGCATTTGGGCTATTGATGAAATTTCGTCGGCTGCAAAACAAATACAAATTACGACAAACAGACTCTATATTCTGAGTTCGCGTGCTCGGTGTTGGTTTCTAAGAAAGATCAATCTAAGCAGACTCTCATGCATTTGCGGATTCAAAAGTGTGACGAATAATTGAAAATGTCGATCATTAGAAATTTTGGTTGCCTTGTTCCACATCAATGGCTCGAACAACCCCATGGGGCTGATCCTTGTAGTTTTTTCATTATAAAGCACGGAGTTTTCTAACTAATTTGCACTTATCCGATTTTTGCATTAAGCCGTTCAATATAATGTATGGAATTTCCATGTTGCATTTCAGGGACCCTGTAGAATATGTGACATGATTTTTAAAAGCAGTGACATTCTCGTGCCACATCGGGAAAGATCATTCAAATATTCATCACTTTTGCGTGACATGATTTGCGTAACATAATTTGCATTACCATTGTAATCATACCACGTCCCGGAATGACATTTTCAATTAGTTCCCACGTCGCAATCCACCGGTACCGAGATAGTGGCACGGCAGAATGTCCCCAAATTCGATTACAACGGTTCGAACAAAGACCGCGTGCGTTTCGCGCTTGAACATTGCAAGTTTATGTTCGTAGCAGTGTTGGCAAAATTAGCCATTCAAAACAAACCGCACGCAAACGGAATTTGCATAAATAAGGCATCGACAATAAATGCATGTACTGCTCCACCTAATCGCGGACCCAAATAAGGCGGCGTAAAGCAACTGCGGTAATAGCGTGAATCATTTGCAAAAAATAACACGGCTGTCACCGTTATCAAGGCTGTTCGATTTGCACAGGAACCATTAAATAACAATAGCCAGTGCGTGTGACACCGACCGACCGAGCGTGTGTGTGAACGGAATCAGAAATATATTAGAAAATCAATTGACACAGATAAAACTTCTCCACGGGGTTGCAGAAGTCTTCGATGCGCTGGGGCCATTGTGTATCAAATCAACGCGAAGTTCGACTAGGGGAGGGGGCGATGAGTGCAAGGAAACTTGAACCAGTTGCGCTCTGGGCCGGGAGGACGGAGGGTGGCACTGTCAGGCGGAACATTCAGAATCATAAAATATTGATGACATTTTCAACTGCGTGCAAACTTCGTCCGCCCAGCCAGCACCGAGAGCACAATAATTTCATTTACCTAAACTTTACACATAATAAAACTACGCTTTGTGACTTGGTAACCGATATCCGCCCCGATATCCTTGTGCTGCGATCCATGGCTACTACCCAGTTTGCTGCAGGGCACTGGCACATTTGTTGAATCAGTAGCAGTTGGATGGAAGAAGAATTTTGATCCTTGGGAGAGGGAAAGACTGGTGGTGGTGGTGGTGGTGGTTCGGTGGTAACAGGCATAAACTTCGATGCACACGCTGCTGTTGCTGTTGCTGCTGCTTTTGTATGAACTCGTCGTCGTCGTCGTCGTCATCACTGTACGCAGTAATCTGTGGAGTGGTGGAGGAAGATAGCAACACTAGCATCCACTGCACTTTACGCAGTACTGACATCGCCTGAAGGAGATCGGGACTATAAAACATTGTCCTTAATAACTTTTCCAGTTGCTGTTCCCCTGCTTTCACTTGGCACACATTGCTTCTGACGTGACAAGTGCCTGTGTGGTTGTTGAATTTGCCGGAAGAGTCGCGTCCGAGAGCTTCCTTCAATGGGTTTTGATTTTGACTCAATCAAAACAGTGATATACAGCAAAGTTTTCTACTCAATGACAGGCTATCGGATGATTTCAACGGTTCAATGGTTTCAGTTCCGTGTGCTTTGGCGGTGCTTAGATATGTATAGCTTCCGGCCGAGCGGTGGCGGAAGAGGAATAACGAAGAGGATGTTTCTTTCAGTTCTATACGGAGTAATACTCTTCAATTCGGTTTCTCCATGTACTTGAGTTTAATATCACGAATTTCACCTTCACACCTTTCACACCGACTTTACATTAGAATTGGAACCTTTTAACTTTCACCGTAAATTCTGTGCAGTTATGTTACAACCATAGTATGTTGAGTTATTTCTTTAATTTGACTCGTAGTTCTATTGCATACTCCACTAGTTTGTAAATCTACTCACAACACTTCATGGTGATCTCGTCGAATATATGTCTCAACATTTACTTGTTTACATTAATAAAAGAAGTTATTCTTCAACACATACTTTTGTTGTCGTATATTGCCAACCCTAATTCTTCAACACATACTTTTGCTGTCGTGATTTATCAACACTAATTCTTCAACACATAATTTTGTTGTCGTAATTTATCAACACTATCCTGACACGAGCAATGGTTGTGTCTAACTATTTTGTTCTTCTCGCCTATGAGTATCAAACACTGCACATGAAACTGTTAAATCTTTTCCCATTACAGCAATCTTTCACTCACTTCTTTAGATGCCTTCCAAAGACATTATTTCTTACTTGATTTTGAGGTCACTTGATACTTGAACCTCACAATGCACACTATGCATACTCCTACGGCTTGCTGTATTACACTCCGAACTGAACTAACTACTAACTTGTCTACGGGCCGACGCCCGAGACTAACGGATATTTTCCGCGTACTCTGAGACTTAACTGACTCTAACTCTTCCCAGCTAGGGGTTTTTAAGCTCCTAACATTTACTTTCGGGTGAAGCCCGAAGATTTTAGTACAAGCCGAGCTTGTGATTTCAAGTAGAAAGTTCATCCGACTTTCTCCCGAAGTTCTACCGAAAGTCGAGACCACCGTCACTATGCTAGAGGCAGTGACCTGTGTCCGTGAAAATAACTTTGTTTTTGCTCGTCGCGTTTACGCTGACATGAAGGCTTGCCTGAAAGGTGACGAGTTTTTCCTTCACGACTAGGTTGCTGTTCTTGCAATGTCGTTATTCCTTCATGGCTCCCTATTTTATTCACAATACTAACATGTTCGAAGGAAAATTTGCTAAGGGCGCTGCATGCCCCCTTACTTACTGAGCTTGATGTTACCTGAAGGGTAAACATCAAGTCGGATGCGTTGGTTTATAACATTAAAGTTTGTAGCTGGGTCACAAATTTCCGTATTTACAATTGCCAATTGGTTTATTTTTCGTTGTTGGTTATACGTTAGTTAAATTTCCTAACCTTACGATGGTCCGTGTGTGTGTGTTCTCCTCTGACGCCATCCTGCTCCATGGTATGCTTCTATTGTTGCTTTATCTGTGGGAGTGATCGAACGGTTGCTAGCCTCGGACTCTGGGTTCCGTGTCGTTCTCGTTCCTAATAGCTCGTTCTTCTGTGTTGGTGATACGTAGTAGGGCTTCTCATTGCTTATGTACTCGCTTCATTGGGCATAGTTGAAAATTGACCGTTGACTCCTTTGCATTTTGGACATCATTTGGATTACTGTCAGTAGTAATATTGGTATTCTGTATTGTTGCTTCTCATCCTGGCTTCTCGTTTGGTACAATGTGTTGAGGCTCCTAGCAACTTTTATGCATTGCATTTGACTTCGTGGTTATCTTCTTCGTAGTGTATTTTTAAACAACCAACTGTTTAATTTTTTTCACGCATTAATAAGCTTTGATTTTCCAATAATTGTTTATGGTATTCAGCTGAGCTTTGACGATGCTCACTGAATAAATTATAGGGTAGCAGTTTGTAACGCTGTTGCATACCCGCGCAAGTCATCTTTAACTGTGTTGACTGCATTTACTTCCTTCATGTTTTGTTATCATTTGTACTTGTTGATGTAGCAATTTGTAACGTTGCCATTATTTTGATTTGTTATTACGTCTTCCATGTTAAATTTTTCCGCAATTTTTTTTTTTGGCCTCGATTTTTCAGCTCTGCTGTTCTTCCTTCTGACGTCTTGGTGATTCCCCGGTTCCCTTTGTCTTCAACTTGCCACCGCATCCGATCACACCCTCTCGTTCTCTTAGGTAGCTTGGCTAAGCTACTGACATCCTTCTGCGACGACTAATTTTCGGGCACACACACAATTTGGGACTCCAAAAAAAAACTCCTATTCGTTTTGCATGATTCTGTGCCTGTAATTTAATCTATTTTCTATGAGTGTTATTATTATTATTATTTTATATACGTATTTTTTCATAATTTCATTGTAGATCGTATACAATTTTTCGTTATCGTGCATGTTCTTTCTATTAGTTGAATCTATGTGTTTTTTTTTCTATGCATTTAAATGTTTCTGCGATCTATTTATTCGTCTATATGTTATCTCGTGTACTTTTCCATTAATCGACAACCCGTCTGTCGACAATACGTCTGTCTGTGGATATAAAATTGTTATTAAAGTTGCGGCATGCGAATGCTTGTTGCAGGTTATAATGAATCTTTTCTAAACCTGTTTTTTTTCTAAATTTTTCCCGCAACTAGCTTCTATACCGTGTTCATTTTAACCTAATGTTTTTTCCCACCGCTGTCACCACTTGTATAGCTTCCGGCCGAGCGGTGGCGGAAGAGGAATAACGAAGAGGATGTTTCTTTCAGTTCTATACGGAGTAATACTCTTCAATTCGGTTTCTCCATGTACTTGAGTTTAATATCACGAATTTCACCTTCACACCTTTCACACCGACTTTACATTAGAATTGGAACCTTTTAACTTTCACCGTAAATTCTGTGCAGTTATGTTACAACCATAGTATGTTGAGTTATTTCTTTAATTTGACTCGTAGTTCTATTGCATACTCCACTAGTTTGTAAATCTACTCACAACACTTCATGGTGATCTCGTCGAATATATGTCTCAACATTTACTTGTTTACATTAATAAAAGAAGTTATTCTTCAACACATACTTTTGTTGTCGTATATTGCCAACCCTAATTCTTCAACACATACTTTTGCTGTCGTGATTTATCAACACTAATTCTTCAACACATAATTTTGTTGTCGTAATTTATCAACACTATCCTGACACGAGCAATGGTTGTGTCTAACTATTTTGTTCTTCTCGCCTATGAGTATCAAACACTGCACATGAAACTGTTAAATCTTTTCCCATTACAGCAATCTTTCACTCACTTCTTTAGATGCCTTCCAAAGACATTATTTCTTACTTGATTTTGAGGTCACTTGATACTTGAACCTCACAATGCACACTATGCATACTCCTACGGCTTGCTGTATTACACTCCGAACTGAACTAACTACTAACTTGTCTACGGGCCGACGCCCGAGACTAACGGATATTTTCCGCGCACTCTGAGACTGAACTACTCTTAACTTGTCTACGGGCCGACGCCCGAGACTAACGGATATTTTCCGCGCACTCTGAGACTTAACTGACTCTAACTCTTCCCAGCTAGGGGTTTTTAAGCTCCTAACATTTACTTTCGGGTGAAGCCCGAAGATTTTAGTACAAGCCGAGCTTGTGATTTCAAGTAGAAAGTTCATCCGACTTTCTCCCGAAGTTCTACCGAAAGTCGAGACCACCGTCACTATGCTAGAGGCAGTGACCTGTGTCCGTGAAAATAACTTTGTTTTTGCTCGTCGCGTTTACGCTGACATGAAGGCTTGCCTGAAAGGTGACGAGTTTTTCCTTCACGACTAGGTTGCTGTTCTTGCAATGTCGTTATTCCTTCATGGCTCCCTATTTTATTCACAATACTAACATGTTCGAAGGAAAATTTGCTAAGGGCGCTGCAGATAATAGAGGTCTGACCTAGACCTGGAAAAATTATCAAGTAATGAAATCAACCCATTCCGATTGGGTCATTGTTGAGTAGTAACCACCTTTTGATACATGGATTTTATTCTCCGAAATTCTTACCTAAACACTAATAAATAAAAGATATTGTGTTGTTAATGGGAAAATCTTCGGTAACTTTTTGAACCGTATGAGTAAAAAACAGAAAATTTGAGCGAATCTTATATATCGTGTATTCTGTCAGGTTTCATAGTTATACTTAAATATTATTCATAGCAATTCGTGTCATATTGTCGAAATACGAAATTGCACACGAAAAAATTTGGTTGTACTAAAAATCAAAGACGTACCACTGATGGATCGCCAAAAATTGCAAATACAATTGTGTCTCGTGCAAACACATACTCAGAGGGAGGCCCGAGGCCCTTCCCGAAATCAGTAACAGAAACATAAAAATTATAGGGTTGTGTACGAGACACGACCGATCATGCCGACATTAAAAATGCAATTTTAAAACTCTCATATCAACAGATTTTAAAAAATAGTCCAATAATTGCGAAATACTATCTAGGATTCTAAACCTACTGGTTGTTGAATCTCGATGATCAGGGTTAGAATTACTATGATTTTAAACGCTTCTAACCAGATGATTTGAAAGTAGATTTAGGGTAAATTGTTATAAAAAAGCCCCCCTTAAAAAAACATTGATACATTTCTAAGTGTACTAAAATATTTTCTTCTAGAATGTAGGTGATCAATTCCAGAAATGCTTAGCAGACCATCAGACTCGACCTTCTCCGATTTGGGTGAAACTTTGCACATGGCTTCAGTATGGCAAACCATAAGTTTTGAACCAATGGAGAGGTCAATCCGACTCACGATTGTTTTTTAAAAAGTGCGCATGTATTTTTGCAATTCACCAAAATTGCATTTTTCAAATCGTTGTAACTCGGAAGCCGTTAATTGTACAAAAATGGCGTTCAGGAAGAAGTTGTAGGGAATCGATTGGGCACTTTAAAAAAAATATACACCGAAAAAAAAACTTGATTTTTTTTCCTCATAAATTACAAAATAATCCGAAAAAGTTGAATAAAAAAATCAGGGTTTTAATTTAACTTTGGCGACTTACGGTTTATTAATACTCCTAAAAAACCCTTTAATACGGGTATTTTCGGAACGGATTTGATGAATATTTGTCGGAAAGCCATGTTCGGGGTCGATCCGGATTTTGGAACGAATCTCAACATTATTGTTCAATATTTATTAATTACATCCGGAAGTCACCCTCTTGAATTTCCAAAATACCTCATACATCGTTTTCCGGAATCTACTCTTTAAACCCGTTCCAAAAAATGCCTATATTGTAGTAGTTTGCATGGATTATAAATGAGAAAGATTGCGATGTTTGAGATTTGATTCGTAAACAGAGTTATGTAAAAAGAGGTAACGTAAAAATAGTATTCATAAACTTGGGTTTGGGTATTACAACATTGTTTGCGTCAGGGTAGTCGAAGAAAAGCACGGAGTCAGAAATTGATATTAACTTTGCGGAGCAAAGCAGGACAGTCAGTCTTATCGTTTTAAAATACATCTGCTATAAATGAAGCACGTAAAACTTCTCTTCACACTTGTAGTGTATCGAGACCGATTAGTAACCCGCGACTCTTGTATTTTGGTAGATAGTTATGATTCTTTGACGGTAAACGCCAAAGAGCGGTCCGAATGAAGCTGTGTTGTAACGGTTCGAGTCAATAAGCACCATTTAAGTTGTGAGGATTTTGAACGATTTAGCAGTACTCAATAGTTTAACGAACAAGCCAACAGTACAAGGGATTATAAGCAATGTATGTCTGGGAAATGTTCCTCATTATAAATATTTAGCTGCGAAAAGTTTCAGATACAGTATAGCTGATGTGTTGCTGGAAAGTCGAGAAAAGAAACACCGAAATCTTTATAGCTCGTCTTTCTGGCTATCGAAAGCTCTTCCAGAAAGTGTTCGAAACGGAACGGTTCTTTTCTCTTCGTGAGCGTAATAGTTTAACAACAAGTACCGTCATAATATTTTTACTATGTAAAGTATCTGATTTTAACTGGAAATCGCACCGCACGCATATAGCTCTTGGCTCCTGGAATTTTTTTCTGGCTACCTAGAGTTTCATTGATTCAAGGCTTCAGTCTTTTTCAAGGCTGCCTGAATCACTAACAGTCTTTTTAAAGACTAACAATTAGTCAACCTTTCTCAAGGCTATACAAAGAGTGATATTAGAGTGACTAAGTGATACAAAGAGTTATATTAGAGTGACTAAGAAATTAATCGGCCTTTTTTAAGGCTAGCTATTCAAAGAACTATTCTTCGAACTAATCAGTCTTTATAAAGACTACCACAAAATCGGACGAAGAGTAGAATGTCGAGTCTTGGTTGATGGATTGGAAGATTATGAACGTCTTATCCGATATTTGTCTGAGAAACTTCATAAAGTTTATTCATATGATATAAAATCAGACAGACCCTTCAAGGCTGTCTTGAAAGGCTTATCAAATGATCAAAGTACTGATGAAATTAAAAATGAACTAAAAGAATTGCTTGGTTTTGCCCCTTCCCAAGTAATTCTTATGAAAAAAAAGAGCGAATGAAACTTCTAAACCACGCTCTGGAATTTCCCATGAACTTTACTTAATACACTTCAATCGAAGTGATGTAAACAACTTGAAAACTTTAGAAAAAGTACGTTTCATTTCCCACATTAAAATTCATTGGAAACATTATAAACGGCATAATCGTATTGCAAACTTAACGCAATGTCGTCGTTGCCAAGGCTTCGGTCATGGAACCAAAAATTGTCATATGGATATACGGTGTTTGAATTGTGGTAAATCACATTCGAAAGACGTTTGTACAATGAATGAAACCACTGATAAATTTTCATGTTCAAATTGCAATGGAAATCATAAATCCAATTATTTGAAATGTCCGGTCAGGGAAAAATTTTTAAACGCTCGTTCGCTTAGACAACAAGTCAAATCAACGATCTTAAATTTACAGAACATACCTGAAAATCAAAAAACCGTTACAAATGCCACGCCTAATTCTTCTAAGGCACTTATTTCTCCGAATTTAAAACAAAAATAGGTACGCCTTCCAATTCGTCTTCTAACGAAAACAATTTATTGACAGGTAGATCGACCTCGTCATCATCTTCTTTTAATGACAGTTACGCTTTGTTAACAGGTAGAAAACTACCACTTAATTTTTCTAATGTAAATAATCAAAACATAGTAACGCCTTCCAGTTCATCTTCTAACGAACACAATTTATTAATAGGTAGATCGGCCATATCATCTTCTTCTAATGCCAGTTCTAATGGCAATCTACCTACCAATATTCCATCAACGCCATTCGCTTCTTTAAATGAAGTTTATTTAGGCGATATCACTGAAAATAAAATGATCTACCTACAAGATCAACTTTTTCAAATGATCATCCGAATGAATTCGACTTCATCACTTTTTGAAGCATTTCAAATCGGATGGCATTTTGCAAATAATATTATAATGAATTTAAAATTTAACAGTTATGTTAAATAACTGTTTGAATATTTTAAATTGGAATGTTCGATCTTTAAAATCGAGTGAATATGAATTTTATAATTTTCTCAAAGTTCACAAAACTCATATTACCATTGTGACAGATTCATTTCTTAAACCAAATGTCAAATTGAAAAGCAATCCACATTATGTGGTTCATCGATTTGACATTTTTACTGGAATGGATGGCAGAGTTGCCATTTTTGTCCAACGGCAAATTAAACATCGAATTTTACCTTCTTTCAATACTAAAGTTATTGAAAGCTTGGGAATCGAAATTGAAACCATTCATGGAATTCATTTCATCGCTGGAGCATATTTGTCATTCCAATGCACCGGCGAACAATTAAATTTCTTTAAAGGCGATTTTCAAAAATTCACAAGATATCGTCCGAATTTTTTTTGTAATAGGGGACTTAAATGCTAAGCATGTCCAGTAGAAATGTAGGCAAAATAACAGTAATGGTAAAATACTTCATAATCAACTCTCAGCTGGTTACTTCACAGTTCTTCATCCCAGTAATCCGACTTGCTTCTCTTTCGTGAAAGATGCTTCTATAATTGATTTGGTTCTAATAGATCAAAGTCACATTTGTAGCGAACCGATTACACATGCTGACTTTGACTCAGATCATCTTCCTGTAACATTCAGACTTTCCAACGAAGCTTTAAGTAATCCAATTAGTTCTATATTCTATCATAGAGCTAATTTGTTGGATTACAGATCTCACATTGAAAATCATGTGGATCATGAAACTATTTTAAAAAATTCTGCGGATATCGACACAGCAATTGATAATTTGAATCATTACATTATCGAAGCTAGAAATCTTTCAGTTCCCAAAGCTCAAACTAACTTAAATTCTCCTATCATCGATGACAATCTTCAATTGCTCATTCGGTTGAAGAATGTTCATCGACGACAATATCAACGTTCTCGTGATCCTGCTATGAAAAACATAGTTAAGGATTTACAAAAAGACATTAAACATAGATTTACTCTTTTGCGAAATGAAAATTTCGCTAAAGAAATTGAACAAATTAAACCATATTCTAAACCTTTTTGGAAACTTTCTAAGGTTCTTAAGAAACCTCAGAAACCAATTCCTGTTCTCAAGGAAGGAAATCAAATACTTACAAATGGCGAAAAAGCTCAAAAACTTGCTCAGCAGTTCGAGTGTCCACAATTTAAATTTGAACGTTGTGAGTCCTATTGAAAATGAAGTCTCACTGAAATATTAGAATATTTCAACCCAAGTGTTATCACAAGATGACATTATTGAGACGAATTTTGATGAAATTAAGTCAATTATTAGGAAACTTAAAAACATGAAGGTAATGGTAATGATGGAATCTTTAATATTCTTATTAAAAATCTTCCCGATGTTACCTTGAGACTCCTGGTTAAAATTTTCAACAAGTGTTTTTCATTAGCTTACTTCACAAAAAGATGGAAAAACGCTAAAGTAATTCCTATCCTGAAACCTGATAAAAATCCAGCAGAAACATCAAGTTATCGACCAATTAGCTTACTTTCTTCTATCAGTAAACTTTGAAAAAATTATCTTGTTGAGAATGATGTCTCATATAAATGAGAAATCAATTTTTTTACCAGAGCAGTTTGGATTTCGTCATGAACATTCAACTACTCATCAACTTGTAAGAGTAACGAACATGATAAAAGCAAATAAATCTTCTGGGTTATCCACTGGAGTTGCTCTTCTAGACATAGAAAAAGCATTCGACAGTGTTTGGCACAAAGGTTTAATAGCAAAAATGTTTGATTTCCAGTTTCCTATTTATTTGATCAAAATGATTCAAAATTATTTAACTGATCGTACTCTTCAGGTTAGTTATCAGAATTGTAAATCTGAATCGCTACACGTACGAGCAGGTGTTCCGCAGGGTTCGAGCGTAGCTCCAATCTTGTATAATATTTTTACTTCTGATCTTCCAAATCTACCCGTTGGTTGTCAGAAATCGCTATTCTGTGACGACACGAGTCTGTTAGTCACAGGTAGAAATCTAAGAGTGATCTGCAGTCGCCTACAAAGAAGTTTAAATATTTTCAGTGATTATCTGTCAAATTGGAAAATTAAACCAAATGCAGCAAAAACGCAATTAATTATCTTTCCTCATAAGCCAAGAGCTTCTTTTTTTAAACCAAACAATAATCACATTCTCAAATTGAATGGCTTGGAGTTGACATGGTCTGATCAAGCAAAATACTTAGGTTTAACGTATGACAAAAAACTCACTTTCAAGGATCACATTGAAGGAATCCAGGCAAAGTGTAATAAATATATTAAATGTTTATATCCTCTTATAAACAGAAATTCTAAGCTCTGTCTAAAAAACAAATTGTTAATTTATAAACAAATTTTCAGACCAGCCATGCTTTATGCAGTACCAATTTGGTCAAGTTGTTGTTCCACCAGGAAGAAAACGTTCAAAGGATTCAGAATAAAATTCTGAAAATAATTTTGAATCATCCTCCCTGGTTTAGTACAAATGAGTTACACAGACTCACAAATATAGAACCATTAGATGCAATGTCACATAATATTATAAGCAAATTTCGACAAAAATCGATGCAATCTTCAATTGAATCGATTCGCTCTCTGTATTAGTTAGTAAGTTAGTATATAAGTTCCTTTTCCTCCTTACAGAATACAAGTAGGTAATTGTAAACCTACACAAAAATCACAGAATTGCGGAAGCAAATGATATCCTCATGGTAATACCCAAATCATATATATAATAGGGCTGAAAAGTCACCACTTGTGGCTGAACACCCAATTTAAATCTTAATAATTTAATTTCAACTCATATCCAATAAATAGTTATTAAAAAACAAAAAAATGTATTTATTTAATCAAATATTGTAAATAGTGTAGAGAAAAAAATATCTGAAACGAAAGCGACTAGGATAACATTTTCACAAGTTTTCAAGTCACCAAATATTTTCGTTTCAATTGAGATATTCAACTTCATAAACGGTTGACGAAAATACGCCCTCTCTCCGCTAATAAGACGCATATACGACCTGAATAAAACAACAAAGTCCGTCATGAATACTGCATTTCAACGCTCCTGCCATGCCATTCCGAAATCCGGATCGAACGAAATCGACGTCGTAAGTTGGCATTAAACAGCCAGCACCCAATCAGTAAACCGCCAGGGTGTGTTAAAATTTAACTTCAACAATCAATTTATTCCACCGCTTGCCAACGCCACAGGACAACCAAACAACCATGGTCACGTGAATGCCCTCGGATGTACTGATGTGGCCAACCGTGTCCGTGCGTCGTCTGTCCATCTCAATCGGAACACCCAATTGTCACCGGCTGGACCGGCTCAGGACGTTTTCGATCGTGACGGGCAGTAGCTTAATATTGAATTGTTCGGATTTATGCACAATCAGTGTATGCTTTTATATCGCATTCGGCATTATTTATGCACTTTTGAATTGCACAATCCCAATTTTTGTATAAACACATTGCCGGGCGCACATTTCGTTAAAAGACTACGTTAATTGACTTGGCGAGCAGTACAGTGACGTACTGAGCAAATAAAATATCTGCATGAGATGCAGATCGCTTTTCCATTCAATGGGACGCGCTTAAAAATGAATATTTTCAAAAACAATTCGCTATCGCTTTTCTGCCATTCTCAAGGATAAATGTCTGACAGGCGAAACTGTGCATGCATCGACACGCTCTTTGCAAGCTAATGATGCAGCACTTTCGGGACGGATGGTCACCAATCGATCGATCGATCGACTGATCGAAGAGGCTGAAAATGGTTTTAAGTATGACCCGTACATCAAGCAGCGAAGTGCATTTATCTGTCAGCTTAGTGCATTCGATGTGAACATTCATTTTGTTTACTTGATGTTTGCTGACAGCACTGTTGGCAAATACTTGTCATCATGTATACGCCATTCAGGCAGGGCTGCCAAACGTCAGTCAGAAAGTGTTTGCCAATATACTGATTAATATTCAAATGTTGCGTGTAACCAACCATGCATTTATGGTTCAAAACGAAAAATGGTTTTGCACTATGCCGCAAACTTGAACTCCAAATCCATAAATCATTGTGTGTCTACAAGGGCGGGTTTGTCGAATGAACACGATAGTCGTCCATAAATGTATCGCGCTGCGTTAATTTATACCTAACTTAGATAGACAACCGGTTGATGGCTGAAATCTAAGTAAGCCAATTTGAAGAATTCTCATGAAGAAATGTTTATCGCTCGACAAGTGTTAATTGGTTCGGAATGGTTGTATGTCATAGCAAGTCACAGATCCAGATTGAACCGGTCAAGTTATTGGGGAGAGAGAGAGGGAGCAGAGAGCAGTTCTGCGACGAGAACCACACACGCTTGGTGGATCGTAAAGAGTTAGGCACTCGCACCCAAATGGGTAAATTTCATTAAAATTCTTTTGCAAATAATTGCGCGCTTTTATGATTGATTTCAACTTGTTTTGAGGTTATGTTAAGTTGAATTCATCAGCAAAGTAAAGCACAACAGGGACCAACACTGGTTCCACACACAAACTTGGTTTCACTGGGTCAACTTGAATAACTGGTCCTTTCGGGTTTACGAGTCTCTTTTACGGTCGCTATCAGTGAATAGTTAATGCATTTGCACTTTTACTTATAACAACTCATTTCTGGAAGTGGATCATGAAATTGGTCAGGTAAAAAACCCAGCGAACCATTTACAATGTGTTTAGCACCGTCGGTTGCGCAAACTATGCTTCGATCAGCTACTTGTAAAATCGCAAAAAAAATATTATCTTCGGCATAATCTACGATAAAACAGATTGCAACTGAAAGCAATTTTAAAATTGATTGCTAAAATGGTTCAACTTTTATATTGGTACAGGGTCTACTCCATGGGTAACCTTAATTGAAGGAATAAAAATTATCTCGGCGAATACAAATGATCCTGAAGTAGGCATTGAAAATTAGTGATGGGCAATACGGCTCATTTCAATGAGCGGCTCTGAACCGAACGCTCTTTCGTAAGAGCCGGTTCAATTGAACGGCTCATTGGCTCTTTTTCAAAAACGTCAATGTGGAGAAACGGTTCGAGAGAGTGAGTGTGAGAGCCACGGAAATGCATGAGCGGTATGGGCGATCTAAAATTGTGTTTCACAACTAGAGGTGTCCATGTGCGAGGAAGCGGGATATTGAAATAAATAAGTTGAAATTCCATTTGGAAAAAAAATCTATTTTTCTCCTCCTATTACGACAGAATTCTTTGAAAATTCACTGCTGAATAAATGTTCCTATGTATTTTTGACAGCTTCATTAGAAAACATCATCGTTTAACCACAACGCAAACAAATTTGGGCGTACACAGGCACACAGATTTTCCAAGTTGAAACGCAGATTTCCCGTTTGAAAATGACAACTCTACTTGAGAGCCGCGGTTAAATTTTGAAGAGCCGTGGTTCGTTCGCTCATTGCTACGAGTCGGTTCAAATGAACGGCTCGTGAGCGCTCGCCCATCACTATTGAAATTAACAGTTTCCAGAACTGTGTTAACTATAGATTAGCTTAGTTTAGATGGCGGTACGTTCGATACCCGTAGCTTTGAAGTTCAACTCGCTTAATATTTAAACTCGCTTTTAATTTTTGGGAATTGAAAAACATTCTTTCCATCACAAAACATTCACAAGGATTCAAAAATGTCATTTGGATTGGTTAAATCTACTGGAATGCGTTTAAACTCGTTTTTGCTGATAAATTTTCGAAACAGCAAGAGATTTGATGTTACTGACAAAACGGGATTCCTTATAAACGAGTCTATGAGATCAAAACTCTACATTGAAGGTTACCTGAAGGCAAAATCAGCCCGTGTTGGTGGTTCAATGCATAGGAAGCTGGTCTTACACGCCAGTTGTCGTATGTTCGAGCCCCGACCTGGGAGGATTCTT
Organism: Malaya genurostris; assembly: GCF_030247185.1. Lineage (NCBI taxonomy): Eukaryota > Metazoa > Arthropoda > Insecta > Diptera > Culicidae > Malaya > Malaya genurostris. Next base: position 281,701,469 of record NC_080571.1, read on the forward strand.
AGTGTCAGTAGGATCACAATATTAGCCATGCAATGATTCTGTACACTAAGAATCGGCTGCGAAGTCTGTTGAAACAGAAAGACTTTGCTTTGAAAGCACAAATAGGCACAGCGGCCTTCTAAAGTTCCACTAGATTTAGCTGGCTGCCACTACAGTCAGAAACACTAGTGTTTCGAGCCCCTTGTTCTGTACCGATTTGCACAACTTAAAATGAAATCAAAGGTGTCCGAATTTTGCTCTCAATATTTTTAGTCGATTTTTGCATTCGAATATACTTAAACGGGGTTTTCAAACTAAGTTACACTAATCCCAAATGTTTTCAGCCGTTCATATGACGGGTACCAGACTTCACATACTTCGATTTAAATGAAACTTTGGACACGTCTTCAGTAGACCGGAGACCGGGGCGAAAATGGTCACGGGGCGAAAAAAAGCCACTCGCAAAAATTCGAACACTAAATGTCACATACCATCGGCTAGCCCCTTTATACGTGGGCCCGAGCATTGGCTATAATTGGCTTATGTTTATTTCAGATGCCTTTCTTTCAACCTCAGTAGTCGGTGACTGCGATTTTTTCGTTAAAAGTTATATTTTGGTTGTATTAGGGTAAGGTGTTCAGTTACCGGTAATGTTCGGTTACCGGCACTCCACCGTAACTTTTGACAGAAAGCAGATAATGTCACCCCGACGAATGTCATGTGTGTGTGTAATGGCAGCACGTTATTTTTCTGCCGAATACCAAAGCAAACAGACGGTTGTACATTTTACTGCGCTCAAAACAAATTTTAATTGTGTGAAAATCAACTGAAAAAGTTTTTTCTGACTTTTTTTATAGAGCATCAGTCGAAAAGGTGAGTGGATGGAATATTTATGAGGTGAAATCGATCTATTTCGTGATTTAATCCGGATGCTATCAATTCGTCATTTTCAAAATGTCTACCCATTTCAGATACCAGCACCCCATTTTTTTCGACAAATCGTGTACAATTGTCGTTGATATGCAGAGATACAAATCAAACCAAAGTGTTGGCCAAACATTTACATCAGATGCTTTGGCTAAGAAAAAACGTGGAAGCGAAATTTCTTGGGGTTCAAACCGAACACCTTTTTTGAAATGATCAAAATTTATCACTTTAATAAATTGATAATAAAGTTTGTTTAATCAAATGAATTAACTTAGTTTTTTTTTATCAGTTGTTAGTTAGTGACTTCTTTTTTCCATTGATGTATATATGTCCGCATAATGTGCACTTAGTCAAAAGCTTAAAATAAAAGGGTGCCGGTAACCGAACACTCTCTCTGTGTGTGTGTGTGTGTTTTTTTTTACAAGGTGAAATACCTTATGTACTTTCCCAGCTCACGCGCTCAGTAGTTGTCAAGCTACTGATATTGTGAACCAGCGAGTGGGACTGGCTGAACCTTACCCACTAAAACACCTTGGACATCTTGCCTTGATCCCCCCTGAACTAAGCTAAGCTCAATACTTCGGGGGAGGCTGTGCTCATGCACTTCTTCGTTTGGGAGAAAATAAGCTCCTGTGTTTCTCTCTTTATTCATCTCGGCTGTGCTCATGCACTTCTTCGTTTGAGAGAAAATGTGCTCCTGCGTTTCTCTCTTTATCCATCTCGATCCGCCTTTGACGCCTCGACGACCCAATGTTTCCCCTTTTACGCCACGCGGGACACCCAAAGGAGTACCGAGGTCGGCTCCGCGATTCCGGTTTGGAGCATGGCTTCCGGTTCGCTGATGCCCCGACGACTCGAATCGGTGTTGTGGCGGCTACTCGACTAGTCCCCGGTGATGGATCTAGTCTACACCGACAGAGAGTTCCCCGACGATGGAAGTTCTCCCGAAACCGACGTTTTCGATACCCGTCCACGGCCCGACCGTAAGGATGCCTGGGTCGATCCAATGATGCCGGTTGGAGGATGGCTTCCGGTTCACTGGTGCCCTGACTATCTTAACGGTGCTACGCCACGATCTACTCGTCTAATCCCCGATGAAAGATCTAGACTACACCGACGGAGAGTTCCCCGGCGAAAAAGGCTCTCCCGACACCGAGTCCCCTGTTACACCACACGGGACACACGAGAGAGTGCCGAGGTCGGTCCGGCGATTCCAGTTGGAGCATAGCTTCTGGTTCGCTGGCACCCCGACGACACAAGTCGGTGTTGTGGTGGCTACTCGACTAGTCCCCGCCGAAGGATCTAGCCTACCGCGACAGAGAGTTCCCCGACGCTGGGAGTTCTCTCGAAACCTACGTTTTCGATACTCGTATACTTACGATGCATGACGTGGTCTACTCATCTTGTCCCCGACGACGGATCAAGACTACGCCGACGAAGGAAGTTCTCTCGATCCGACGCTTACTAGCTGATCCCTTCTCCATATTCGCTGCAACTCCGAGAGTATCTGTGTTACCACTTTGTTTACTGCATTCCACGTGCCTTCTTCACGACACATTTCCTCAGATATATTATCCACCCTTAGGGCAGGCATTTCTCTACGTACTTCCGCAAACCGGGGACAATCGAATATCACATGTTCAGGTGTTTCTTCAACATACTCACACTCCGGACAAAATGGAGACGCGGCGTGACCACACCGATGCAGATACTTCCGGAAACAACCATGGCCAGATAGAAACTGCGTTAGGTAGAAGTTTACCTCTCCGTGTTGTCTATTCATCCACGGCGACAGATGTGGAATGAGCCGGTGAGTCCATCTACCTTTCTCCGTACTGTCCCACTCCTGCTGCCACTTCGCCATCGAATCGATTCGAACCATCGTTCGCACGTTTCTGGTGGTTCTACGCTGATAACACTCGATATCCTCCGCCAGGGTAATGCAGATTGGGATCATTCCGGCGATAACGCTTGCTGCTTCTGACGATATTGTCCTGTAGGCGCTCGTGACTCGTATGACCATAAGCCGGAATGCTCTGTTGAGCTTTTCACGGTTCCTCTTCGTTTTCAATGCTGTTCCCCAGGCAGGAGCACCATACCGTAGTATTGACGAAGATACACTAGCTAACAGACGTCTTGTGCTGCTTTTCGGGCCACCGACATTTGGAATGATCCTCGTTATTGCATTTATCGCCTTCGCGGACTTCTCGCAGGTATAGTCGACATGGCAGTTAAAGTTCAACCGGTTGTCGATCATCACTCCGAGAAGTTTCAGAGCTTGCTTAGTTGAAATCGCATGTCCCCCTACATCTATCTCGATACGCTGGATCGACTTGCAGTTGCTCACCAACAACACTTCCGTTTTGTGGTGAGCTATTTGTAGCCTGACTCCGTTCATCCAGCCCTCAATCGTGCTTATCGTCTCTGTCACCGAGGCCTCTACTTCTTCGAGAGACTCGCCCATCACCGTTAACGATATGTCGTCCGCGAAGCCCACGATTTTCACTTTCCTGGGAAATTGCTGTGTCAAGACCCCATTGTACATAGCGTTCCAGAGAGTCGGACCGAAAATGGATCCCTGAGGGACGCCCGCCGTCACTCGCACTGACCTCTGTCCTTCGTTCGTATCGTACACCAGGATTCTATTGTGGAAATAGCTCTTTAGGATTCGGCAAACATAATCTGGGATCCGCATTCGGTGTAGTGCTGTGGCGATGGCCTCCCAGCTGGCACTGTTGAAAGCATTCTTCACGTCCACTGTAACCACGGCGCAGTATCGGTCACCTCTTCGCTTCTGTTTGGACGCCTTCTCAGCGCTCTCAAGCACTGTCCGGATTGCATCAATCGTCGACACTCCTTGACGAAAACCGAACTGCATGTTCGACAATCCTCGTTCGCCTTCAGTGCATTTCATCAACCTGTTGAGAATAATTCTTTCCAGGAGTTTCCCAAGTGTGTCCAGCAGGCAAATAGGCCTATACGAGGCAGGATTACCCGGTGGTTTACCTGGCTTCGGCAGCAACACCAGCTTCTGGATCTTCCACATGTCTGCGAAGTTGCCTTCGTTCAAGCACTTCTGTAACACAGTTCGGAACATGTCTGGATACGCCAGAACCGCGGTTTTCAACGCCACGTTTGGTATCCCATCCGGGCCTGGAGCTTTCTTGGCTTTCAGTCGCTTTGCGGCTTGTGTAAGCTCTTCGTTAGAAATTTGCCGATCAACAGAGTCGGCTTCTTCTTTGCCATACGGTGTTGGTGTGTGTGTGTGTGTGTGTGTGTGTGTGTGTGTGTGTGTGTGTGTGTGTGTGTGTGTGTGTGTGTGTGTGTGTGTGTGTGTGTGTGTGTGTGTGTGTGTGTGTGTGTGTGTGTGTGTGTGTGTGTGTGTGTGTGTGTGTGTGTGTGTGTGTGTGTGTGTGTGTGTGTGTGTGTGTGTGTGTGTGTGTGTGTGTGTGTGTGTTAAATAATCTCACTAGGTGTTCTCGGAGATGGCTGAACCGATTTTGACAAACTTAGATTCAAATGAAAGGTGTCCTGGTCCCATACGGAATTCCTGAGTTTTATCCGGATCCGACTTCCGGTTCCGGAGTTATAGGGTAAAGTGTGTTCAATATTGTACACCGTCACTTAAACCGGCGAAACAAAAAACGTAAAAAATGTTATAAACTGGACTCTAAACCGTTATTCCCAATCTTAGGATCAATTGAAAGGTCTTATGGTCCTACCATAAACTACTGCATATTTTCGGATGCGACAAATATTTAAATCGTAATTTAGAGTGCGTACAAGTAGAGTTTGTATGTCATGTTAGTTGGTGGCCGTACGAACCGACATTGATTATACCGGTTCTCGGGTTCCGGTGCCAAAAGTGCATATAATAGTGAACCCACTTCGTTTTCTTAAGTATGACCTACGCAATCAAAGCACTGTTTTATTCTGTATTTTATACTAGGTAATGCACAAACAATCTCTTGGTTTCTTTCAAAAATCGAAGAGAAAATTTTGAATAGAATACCACAGTATTATACATGAGAAAGGCATCATTACACCACTAGGTGGATTAAAACATGTTTTTTGTATTATGGCTCTTTATGAAAGGCTGCAACTTCCGGAACCTGGAACGATTATCCGATATACTGAAAATCAACGTATTTGGTCACTAAAAGTCCGAAATTAAACTCACTGCAATTTCAAAGAGATTACGGAACCGATTCTCATAAAGTTTGGTTCAAATGAAGGGACTTACGGTCTCTTAGGTTATTGTAGAATTTTTTCTGGATCTGCCTCACGGCTAAGAATTAACAGTGTGAAGTGTGTTCAAAATTTGAAAAAAGTCTTTTAGAGCGCCGAAGATGCCGAAAACAGGAAAATTCTGGTTAATTTTGCTCAAAACTTTTATAATATGCTGTGTTATGCTAGTTACTGGCCAAAAAATCTTTTCTGTCTAACGGACATTGAAAAGTATTTTGAAGAACGTAACAGTAATATATCTGAGAATATGAATCATATGAGAAAGACATCATTACATCACTAGGTGAATAGTGGTGAATAGTGGTTGAAAGCCATCTCCGCACATGCAGAGCGCCTATGGTGATCAATTTTGTTGGTTTAAGAAACGAAAAAATGGTATTTTTAAAAATATTCTAATTTTGTCAAATGTCTGTCCAAACATCATCTACTGAATATCTGTTGAGCCACAAAAAAGTGTAATAAATATACAGGGTTGCGCAAAGGAACCTGACACATTTTGTTCTCCGGTTACACTGGAACCAACAAAAGGACGGAGGAATCGAACACGGCATCGGAAAATAGAAGAATGAAGGTTTATTTTCGTTTAATAGTTTTCTATCATGGAGCACAGAAGTGTTCTATCTGATCTTCCGAAACAGAAACCTTTGTAAAACAGAAGTGCGATGTTCATTTATATTACTATAATATTACTGTTTTGATTGTACATCCAGTTGACATATAGATGCATACTTATATGATTACGTATTCTTCTCTTTTTAGGGTATGGATAAAAAATTAAGTTGCTTACGGACGGCCTCTAGATTTTCAGGTATGCCTGATGTCTTATCATCTAAATTGCACAAAATTTTAGCAAATCTGAGTAGTGGGGACACCACGGCTGTATTTATTTTTACACTTTTACTCAAAACAAATCAGTATCCTTTTAAGATTGCTGTGAAAACACAGCACGGTTGCTGTAGAGAATAACTAACACAATGATTACTCATTAATAATAATTTACAATCACCTGAACTTATCAGCCCGTGTCACGTCTAGAATAATATTGTTGGAGATTAACCTCATTCATGATCACGTTCTTTAAAATTTGTAGCTCTTTGAATTACACAGACACAGCATCACGTACCACACGATTTCCCTGGGCTTTTGTCCGTCGTTCGTCCCCGCAGAGTGCGATCCTTTAATTATAGCAGTTGTTGAGTAAAACTTTCGGTCGTCGAAATAATATGAATCTGAAATATATTGGATTCTAAAATTTATCGCTCGTAAAGTAAACACATTCTTTCGGAGTCGGGTCCTGCCTCATGGAGAGTGTTGTTTCCCAATGAGACAGGTCAGTTGTCGGCGGGGCAGGTGTAGGATATGGGGAATGCCTTTCGACGTGGTCCCGAAAGCTGCTTCTCGTCTGGGCTGCTGCTGCTGATGCTGCATTTTGGCTGGTGATCTCACATGCAGCCAGTTGTTGTACACACTGCCTGCAATTCCGAACGGGGTGAATGAATTGTTTATCCCGAATGTCGCGTGAAAATTGCGCATTTTATTGCGCTATTCAAAACACGAATCACATTACGTTCGCCCGGGACAGTCCCCTGCAGGCTCTCTGGACCAGTCGGCAAGCGAGTGCTCGGGTTTGGGGCATTGGTCCAAATGCATTATTGCTGTCCGAATTCAAGCCGTAAATCGGCGAAGCGTCAGGAAATTCGACGAAACGGTTCACACCTGGAGTTTTTTTCTTCGGGATGCAGCGCACTGGCTGCATGGCGTATTTTGGTCTGCTATGGCGAATGCCGTTGTAATCGGCTTTTCGTGGGTGTTTGTTCGGATCAATAATTTTATACGGGTTAATGGCTTGAGTGAGTTCACGTTTTGTTTTCTTGGGTAGTACCGATTTTAGACCGTCCTTTGAACGTGGTGTGCATTTTTTTACAATACGTATTTCCAATGAGTTTCAGTTATGCATGTAGCTCAAACGTAGCCGATATCAGATTTTTTATCTACTCGAAAGGTAGTGCTGCTATACTGATGAATGTAGCAGTGAAAATTTGGGACTCTCTCTATTTCGATCCTTACCGCGGTGAGGAGATGTTGTATTATAAAAAAAAACAGTCACACATAAAATCGTTCGGCAATGAATCGTCTACCGTGCAAGAAAAACAGCTGAGTGACATTTCACGTTTATCTGGATTATCAGCTTTTTGGAGAAACCAAGCCTAATTACTTTCAAGTGTATTCTGCGAAAATATTCCTAATCCAAAGATTTAGATGCCGTACCTTCCCACATAAGCTGAGCTAGATCCATAGTTTTTTTTTTATTTAAAAGATATTTTTATTCAGGCCTATTTGCGTACAAGCTTTACGTGGCCGAATTAGCCGATTTTTTAAATAAACAATTTTTTGAAGTGGATCTCGTTGTCACTCTTTTTCTAGGAGGAGAAGAGCTTCCATTTCCCTCCTGCGAGGGTTGAGGGGCACTTTGTTCGTGCCGCATCGGTGGTTTTGTTGTTGATTCCCGTCTTCTTTTCGTTTTCCTTGTTGTTCGCAGTCTTGAGCTCGTTGCTAGTTGCTGTAGGAGCACCTTGTTGTACATTGGTTGCAGTTGTTGGTTGGTTTGATGGTGAAACAGGAGTACTACGCTCACTAGTTTTTGTTGTTGAACGATTGACCTTGTCTTTGGTTGAAGATGTTCTTTTCGCAGTTTCAGTGCAAGGTTCACCGTAGTGTGCAGGTTGTTCACAAAACTGACATGTAACCAGCTGATTTTCATAGGTAATCAGCGTTTTACACGGATGTGTCCCACATTGACCACAAATGATGTAAGATGGAATTGCCTTACGTTGTTGCATACGTACTACTCGCACGCCATTCCGGATGCCGGGGAAAAAATTCCGCCATACTTCTCTTTCGATGGAAAGAACCTCACCGTACTGCGACATGATTTCCCGAACGCACTGTTCGCTGGTCTGCGGGGGAAGGTCATGCACGCGTACTTGTATGGCATTGTCCATCATGTGCACAGGAATTTTGTATTTAATGTTGTCACACTCAACACTGTGCACCCCGTTATTAGCCGAAGCAAATGCAATTGCATCGCTATCACGTTTAAACATAATGTACACACAGTTAGACGCCTTGTTGAATTAAATCTCAGTTACATTATTAGCGTCTAGATGGATATGTTCTATAAGTAAGATTTCAATTTCATTTGCTGCTGGTCTAACTTTGCAACGCTTGAAATCTATACAAATTGAATTTGGTCTTGTTGGCCAAGTTTCAGGCTTTGTTAAATCGTATTTGACAATTCCGTACACTCTATTGTTCACTGTACTGTATTGTCTTTGTTTCTTTTGCTTCGACCGCAAACGATTTTCGACTGTGTTGGCTGAGATGCGAGCACGAACTGAGATCCATAGATGATATACCTAGATAGGATAGATCACTGTCGATCAGAGCTTAATGCATTTCATCTCTCGTCACTTCATAACAACTAAAAGATAGTTTAGAGGTTTTGGAACCTAGTGAGATAACTAAATTGATATTTTAACGTTTCGTCTTCGACTTACCAGTACATTAGCAGTTTATGTTGAACTGCTAATGCCACCCAACGGTTCAACATGAACCGCTAAGGATTCGATGAAGGCAGTGATATTTGCATAACGTTTATTAATGTCTTTTCTGATGTGCCGGACAAAAAAAGATGTAACGACTCTCGGCACAGCGATTTTTTATTGAACCGGTGGTAATAAACATAATTTGTTGATGCACTGAATAGTCGAAGTAGAAACATAAAAATAGACACTTCACTTATCGAATCGTCCACTGTACCAAAGCTTGATACGGAAAGAGCGAAAACCAAGACTGACCAAGGGCAAAACTCAAGCTCCGGCAGTCATTCGATCTTCGTCACAATTATGACATGGAATGGAAAATTAGAGTATCAATTCTATTAAATTATTCACTCAATTAATCGACGCGGCTCAATAACCAAACATTGAACAGAGATTCTTTAACGTAGGACTACGTCTTTGTTTTCTATACAGGTATGTGAATTTCAAATACGGAAACTACAAAAAATGGTCAGGTACAAAAAATGGTCAGGTACAAAAAATGGTCAGGTTTTAAACAAATACAGGACAACCAATTTTAAAATAGATTTTTGATTGCAGTACATCTACTGCTTGGAAATTTTTCTACGTATCGATTCGAGTAGGTACAGTTATATATTTTTCATATAGTTGGAGGCGAAAATTTAAATAAATGTAATGTCTAATTTTCCCAGTTTTTCAAGTCATTTTCATGGTTTCCTCTTAAGTTTTCATTCGAGTTTTGCTCTTCAATGTTTGTTCGCATTTTAGAAAAAACGCACGAATACAACAAGAATCATTACCGAACCAACTTGCACCCTGTTCAATTTCACAATGCCGTTGAGAAGGTGGCTGTGCACTTCAGCGAGTGGACCTTCCGGGGGTTTATTTCATGCACCGTTCGCCGCGTACAAGAGATAACGGTTTTCATAGGAATTCCGATAGTCAGTGTATGTATTCGCGTTTAAATAGTATCGAAGGTAGCTATGAACATCAGCAACTGAACCGTTTGTGGATTTGTTTTGAGTGCAGTTCAGTGTTGAGAAAAAATCGAAATTTCGAAAATCGCGAATGAAAATTTTCACAAGTGATTTTGAGCTTGAGCTTGAGCTTGAGCGACCACCCCTGGTTGCTACTCCGTTACTGATCGGGATTAGCTGAAATTGTACAGGGAATTTCTAGATGATCCAACCTGGGACTGGTAAATCATCCTTCAATGCACATCGTCTGATGAGTGAACGTTTCAACAATATCCTATATTGAAGTCCCGAGAAGTCTTGATTCACAGCTCTTATTCGAGGAAACTGAAGAAAAATTTGCAATACTACCGCGTAAAGAATAAAAACTTCCCTATTTTTTATAAATGAAATTACGTGATACAAAATAAACGAGTGAATAGAATTAAGACAAAATAGTTGATTCATTGCATTGACATACTCTAAACAGTTGTTATAAAATCATTTTTTAATTATTTATTAAAATTATTAATTGATTATATTGGTTTATCTGGGCAGCCGGCTACCGAGAAAAATATAAATTTATTGTTTGAAATATTAATATCAAGTACACAAAGGTCTTTTTTATGCGTTTTTTATGCGACTTTTTAGGCGAATTTTCAGAATTATGCGGTTTTTTATGCGAATTTTCAGAGTTATGCGGTTTTTCTTATGCGAATTTTAAGAGTTATGCGACTTTTTATGCGATGTTTCAGAGTTATGCGATTTTTCTTATGCGAATTTTAAGAGTTTTGCGATTTTCTATGCGTTTTCTATGCATTCAATATACCGATATATGTTATCTCTGTTATTAACTATGTAATATCAACCGATTTGCGCAATAGTTGTTTTTTTATCATTCAATTTATAATCCAGAAAGACAATCAATAACATGGAAAAAGAAAACATTCCAAAATAAAACTTTTCTCCGAAGCTAGACGGAAATTAATAGTTTGAATTATTAGATAATTTAGTAAAATAGAGTAATCAGAAGTGAAACGTTGAAAAGGAAAAAGAAACTCCTGCAATTGTCGCCTTTTACGACATGGAAGCAGGAACCCAGTGGATCTATTCTTGGTTCATTTTTTCCGCCGGATTCCACACGGCATCTAGGCTGGTACTGTCCGGAGAGAGCTAATAGGTACTATCAATCTCCTAGTGGACCCCAGCCCCTAGAAAATTTTCACAAGTGATTTTAAAACAAAAAACTCATCGATCAGAAAACTCAGTGCAGAAAAGTTCAGTACTGATTTTTTTCAAACGCGATTCTCACTGAAACTGATTGTACATGACATAAAAATCAGTTATGAAAAGTTCACAGAAGATTTTTGGGAAATGAATTTTCATATCCGTTGTATATCAACACTTTGCAGAACATATGATGGATAAATTCGCCGATCAACAAAAATTTTATCTTTCTGAAAATATTCAGTGATTTATAAGTGGATCAATAGTGGTGATGTATTTGAAATTTATTCGGCACTACATCATTATTAAAAGCAGCAAGTGCTGTGATTACTAATAGTTGTAAAGATAATAAAAACAATCTCCAGGCATGTTATACAACTGATTAAAAAATACTAGCCATGCCATGTCAATTAGCTTAAATAACATACACAGAAGTTACAGGAGCGCAGACTGCCGCTATGCCAATTCAAACGTGCCATTCTAACATTGCGTCTACTGTGTATCCGAGACTAGCTGACGATGCTGCGCTCCTGTTACTTCTAAGAATTAAGTTCATGCTAAATAGCATTTTATTGGGTTTAATCTAAATAGTGCAGTATAATCAGCCAGCAGAAATGAAAACAGCCAATCGTCGCAATTATCACTATGTGACGAAAATATGTTCGGAGACTCTTCTCCTTTTCGATTATCTCTTTACTCACATCTTTGGGTGAAAGTTAGTCATCAAGTTTCGCTTACACAAAAAATCACTTGTAAAATTCGAGGTTCAGAGTTTTGTGGATGCTTGTTTCGTGAATGAAAATACTGAAAGTGATTTTTTAAGTCACTGAGTTTTATTTAGAAAATCTCTTGAACTGACTTTTTCCGAGTGATAGTCAAATGAACTATTTCTGATCATGATTTTCCCAAAGACATTTCCATCGATATTCCTCGAAATTTTTTTTTCGTGTTCGAGAAAAACGTGAGATGACCTCGATCATGGAGTGGAGGATGAACATGACTAGCATCTCAACACAAACACACTAAATGGTCCTTTTCCGGGCATACACCATCCTCAAAGAATTATTTTCGAAATAGTTTTTCTTCTAGACACAAATAGTAAAATAATCGTTTTCCCGTTATAATCTGATCAAACTAGCTTAAGACGGCTCTACGTATTAACAAGACTAAAACAAATCGTAGAAATATACAAGTTTCAACGGAACTGAAAAAAATAACCTGCTGCTATTCAAAACAAATTTTAGGAGTGATTTAGACAATAGTTGTGTAGTCGTACGGCGATAGTTTGGGTTGTCTTTTGTATTTTTTTCGTATTACATTGCATGTAAACAAAATCAATAAAAACTGTTACCCTATTTCTTTCATAGACGAAATTAAATTTAATACTAGGAAAGATTGAGGGGCAATTGATTCATAGATTGCATCTCTGTCATTTTGTTGTCGTTGAAATAGTTGTTTTTTTTTTTAATTTTTCTGTCGATAGTTTTGAGTTGATTTGAGACTGCTACAATATTAATTTTATGTTAAAGTGTTGAGTCATTCATGACATACAAGAAACAAGAAACATTGTTAAATGCACATTACTACTAACCGGAACCGCAACTAATGGAAGGAAAAGACGAAAATGCATGTAATAGCGAAAAATGAAAATTTTGCGAACAACTATCTTCTAGAGAAAGGAGTCGAACTTTTACCCTTCTCCTTTACGGGAAAGGCTCTCTACCAACTACCAACTACGCTATTGGATAGAACACGTTCCAGAATGTAATAGATGAACTAGTGCCGAACTTGATTATTATATGTACTTTACCCAAGCTACTGCCACAGCTGCTGGCTGAACTCTTTTCGAAAACTAACACTCGGGCAACTGTCTCAGTCACTCCCAACCTTCTCTCGTTCATCCAGGAAAGGAGAGTGGTGAAAGTTCGAGTCCTTCCTCTGGGCGATGCTTTTTCGCAAAATTTTTTTTACTGTTTCATCCATTTTCATCTCTCCTCTCCGTCTGTTGCTCGTTAGTCTTGATGTGTAGTAAATTAAGTTAAAGTCACAACACAAACTTTTTTTCATTGAAAGTAATTTCTACAAAAATTACAACATATTTGCAACTTTTGGATTTTTTTTGTGAAATATGTTTTAATTTCAGAGATTTTATTTTTTCAAAAAACGAAAACGTCGCTTCGTTGAGGACTGACAGAAAAACAGAAAAGATGTAAAACATACGATATAAAATCTTAAAAAATGACCAAAATCTTTGGAAGTAGAACTCAGTTCGACATTTCACGAAACGTTTAATCGATTGTCACACGTTTAGATTTGAAGGAATAATTTAATGAAATTATATTATTTTCGATTCGACTTGCAGCTCCGAAATCATAGAGTAATGAGTGATTGAAATTTCAAACTGCCACTTAAAACGACGGCCATTGAAATAATTTCATGAAACCGAAGAATATTCATGCAAAACCACATGCGGATTGATAAAAAGTTATTATCTCCCTGCTAAGTGGATTGAACACGTTTTTACATTCTAGTTCATGTCCGGTTATTTATTCTCTATTGATGATTCAGAGGCCCTGAGCTCACTTGTTACCGTTGATGAACGATTATCTTTGTTTTCGATTATTAATGTCTAATAGGTACAAACCAAGAAAAAATTGTGTAAATTTACGTCTTTCGAGACGTATTCGTGCAGTTCATTTATCACATATTTAATGCTTTCTGATTCATTCTGAGTTCATTTATTACATATTTAATGCTTTCTGATATGTGTTTAAGTGCTGAAACATGTAAGTTTACACGTCTGCTTGAAAGACTAGATATGTTTGACATATATTCAAACCATTCTTATAAATCTATTTAATTCCACGAATCACGTTGTAGAATTGAGTCATATGTGTATTTGTGTCACATGTAAATTTAATATGTTTTCCTGTGATAGTGACAGTACAAAATTTATCGTAACGAGAAGAAGAATTTGCTTTCCGTCCCTACCAAAGTCGATCTTTGAACGAATTACTCTAATTCAATACTAATTGTAATTTTAGGCTGTACTCGTATTATAATTTAAGTGCTTAATTTTACAACATCTGCCTTTCTATGAAACATATTCATCTATAAATTGAGCTTTATAGACAACAATTCTGACGGAATTTTATACAACGTAGATGTATAATGTTTTGTTTTTGTGGTTTTTCAAGTTGGATTTGGCGAAGATATTTGTTCAATAAGTCCCATTGCACCAGGCTAATCTCATTTGGTTATAACTGATATAAACGAAGGTTGATTTTATGTTAGGGAAAACGACTTTTTCTTAATTCACCTAGTGGTATGTGTTTTTCTATTGTCTTCCCTAAGTTAATTTGTGATATAAGTTTAGGCATATTTTTGAATCAAATACATTCAGATCAATTCGGGTAAGCCACGAAATCGCGCTTCAATGCTTACGTGGAAGAACATTTAATATTGTGTCTAAAATTCCACGACTTGAAATTCGTTCAAATAAAAAAATAAATACTGATAGCAGCCGCCGCGAATTGAACCGAGAATCTTTGGATTGCGAAGTACGTCTGATAATCGACTGAGCCACAGAAGCACACATTTGCCTGGCTGGTAAAAAGTGTATTTAAATTCATACAGTCGCACCTGCTAGCAGAATTGAAATCAGTAGAGTTCATGCTAATCTAACATTAAGTCATTACAATTAAAATTTTCCATCATTCGATGAATTAGGTATTACATCGTATGAGCGATTAAGTCACTTGTAAAATTCAAATTGAGGTGAGAAAATTTAGCTGATGAAAAAAAAGTGTTCTGTCGATTACGTTACTTGTATGATTACATCTTCCGAACCGGAAGTTTGCCTTACGGCGGTTTCAAATTTCATCATTCATAGTAGCTTTTAAATGAGCTTTATTTTACCAGAGACATAACCGGATTGACGTGAATACGGATAAGATTGGCCCGTTGAAATTGTGTCCTTATAAAGCACGATATCAACATCGATGAACGAATAATACAGGTTAAAAAACGCATCCTTTATTCAAAAATCCATTTGCGAAATTGAGAAAATTCAAATAATTTATTATGATGATCTGATGCCCTAAAAAGGGCCTTGGATTACAATGACCTATGGGATTTGCATTTAGGCAGATCTAAGATGGCTTTTTGCATGTTAACTCGGTAAAATCGTCCGAAACTTAACTCGAAATTCATTGTGATTTCTAAATGGATTGCAAATCGGATGAAACAATCGATTCCATGTTGAGACGGTAGGTGGATTTGATTCGGGATCCGTTTTCTCTTTTCAAAAGACAGTCTAGATCAATTTTGACGGAAAAACATAGTATGAACAGTGGCTCTTCGTGACGGATCAGGGTCATTTCGCCATTTCACCGAAAGGGTTATTTCGCCGAATGGGCCACTTCGCCGAATGCCATTTCACCGAAAGCCATTTCGCCGAAAGGGTCATTTCACCGAAACCTGAAATCGTCTTAAAATCGTAATTAGAATTGATTTAAAATAAAGACAAATGAAAGATGATAGCATTACCGCCCGTTTTGTAGACCTACAATTGTACTTCTTGAATATAGATTGATTCTTGCACTCTTGAATAAAAATTGATTAATGAACCTCAGAACGGAGTTTTTAACAAAAACCTATTGACTATAAGTTACTAAGCATCAAAGAAATTGCATAGGTGTATCTACTAGGCAAATGTATGTGGTATTTTCCGTTTATTAAGTGAAAATGAAAAAATATCTAATGCGGCTACGCCACATAGTTTTGGTTCATGTGCTGTCCGACCTCGCTACCGCTCGTTCGGAGCTAACTAAATCAAAGAAACCTAGCTTTGAGTAGACCGGGCATACGAGGCGGTAACAGGTTTGTATGCAATAGGCCGCCGCTTCCGACGGCGGGTCGGCGGCCGACTCAGCTGTTGTGTGTATGGCTTTGTACCGCCAAGCTATCTTGGCTTCGGTTATGTGACTGTGTCACATTAGTTATACAGGAGATATAACATACAGGAGACATAACATACAGGAGACATAAAATACAGGAGACATAACATACAGGAGACATAAAATACAGGAGACATGACCCTTTCGGCGAAATGGTTCTTGGCGAAATGACCCGCTCCCCTTCGTGACATGTCTAGAAAATTTCATTAAATTCTGAAATAGTGTTGCCCACTCCGGATACAAACAATTTGGCGCGAAATGCGTCAATAATAGCTTTCAGACTAATATAAGGTAAAAATCACTCGTCATAGCCTAAAAAAACCGGTTCGTTGGTTACGTCACTTTTACGATTATAGCTCTGGAACGGCAATTGTTAGTCATATAATTTTCGAACTTGATCGAACAGGTTCCAAACTAGCACACAGACAGAGACAATTTAGAATCTCGTCGAGATGTATCGAATGGTCTCTAGGGTCTCTGGAGCTCCGATCCGGGTTTCCCAGAAATTCCCAAATGTTCCTATTGCATTTATTGTATTTCGAAGAAATGGCGCCTTGATATACAAAACTAACATTGTTCTTTTGGTGCAATCGTGTAAAACGACTACCTGCCCAACAAGATGAAAATATTTTTGGAGCGATTAACAGCAAAAAGTTAAGACTTGCCGCGATTGTATCTATCGATGGTCAATATATCAAATGAATGATTCAAGAATGATCTCTATGGTTTATATATCGAATGAGTCCAAGAACTGGATTGGCTTCTTGCAGTAGAACTACAGAAGTATCGTATAGCAATTGATTTTTTAAATTTTACCTAATTGAAGACTGTCCTAGAAAGTATGGACGCACTTTGATTTCGCTGTAAATAATTCACAACTGTTAGATATTCAAATTTTATTCGATATACTGATAATATTAGACTACAATAAGCAGAATATCATTCTCAACATTTGCTACTCAGCCATTGTAGACTAGCTGGCGCACCTTCTTGCGAACGTTCCTCATTAAATTCCGTACAGACTTCTTGGCGACAAGTTTTGACACTTTTTTTCCAATCTTTTTCAAACTGTTGAATGGTTTCGGCTGCCGAGACATGTTGCCTAAGATGTGCCTTCGTTAATGCCCAAAATTCCTCAATTGGTCGAAGTTGTCGGCAATTTGGTGGATTCATGTCTTTTGGGACGAAAGTGACATTTCTGGTTGTATACCATTCTACCGTTGATTTCGAATAGTGGCAAGAAGCAAGATCTGGCCAGATAACAACAGGATCCTTGTAGCTTCGAATCATGGGTAGAAGTCGTTTTTGTAAACATTATTTGATGTATATTTCGCTGTTCATTGAAGCAGTGGTGATGAAGGGTTTCGAAATCTTACCGCAGCTACAAATTGCTTGCCAGACCATAGCTCTCTTTCCATATTTTTCGACTTCAATCGATGTCTCGGACTGGTTTAACACTTGCCCTTCTCGCACCGTATACTATTGTGGTCCCGGCAAGGATTTGTAATCGAGTTTCACGTAGGTTTCGTCGTCCATGATTATGCAGTTCAAATTTTCACCAAGAATCGTATTGTACAACTTGAACCCTCGGGCTGATCGATGCTTCTTGTTTCGGACTACGTTTTGGTTGTTTCTGCTTCTTATAGGTTCGAAGATTCAAACGTTCTTTAGCACGAAGAACATTTGACTTCGAAGTGCCCACTTTTTTGGCCACATCCCGAACTGAAACCTCCTACTTTTGCTTGAACGCCTTCAGTATACGTTTATCCAACTGAGGGTTAACAGGACCTTTTTTTCGACCCGTTTTTGGTTTATCCTCAAAGATGTTATCCTCATCGAACTTCCTGATTGCATTTCGCACGGCTTTTTCACTTACTGCTTCCATTTTTGCATTCCATTTGTACACAATTTTTCGACGTTGTTCTGCTGAAAGTCCACGCATTTCGAAACAAACTAATGAAAACGAATAAACAACTGCACAAGTGGTTAGAGAAGAGTGTAAACAACAGGACGCAGCCATAAAAATTGACAGATTCTAAACCATTGCGAAATGGCAGCGGTTTCAATCAATTTAAATTTTAGAAAATTTAATTTCATCTTCTTTGTATTTCTTGTTAGCGAATTCTGTATTTTTGCACCATCTGTAAATCATGAAACACGAAATTCGTCTATTAAAACACAAGAAAATGCTATAAAAAATGATAATCTGTGTTTCATATTTTGAGAGTGCTGAAAATAGTACATCCTAAATCAATTAACAAGATTTGTGTACCATCTGTACACTTCAAGCATATGCATGATTTAGAACTGTTTTAGAAAGTCACTTATGACTTTTAATGGCACTTTAAATAATCCGGGCTGCGTTATTTTAGCCGATGCGTTGCATTTTGGTGCTTCATCTAAGCGCTTCGGGGCAATTAATTTTAGTTCGACAAGCCGAAAATAACAAGCTAGGAACGCGCTTTAGACGCTTCGTAGCATAGTCGTCGTATTTCATTATATGTAGAAACAAACACGCTACATCGAGCGGGAACGACTAACTTTTACGGCCACTTAAACGTTCCACTGCCGGTTGGTGGCAGGCAAGTTCAGATAAGTGAGCAGTTAACCCCGAAGCGAAGTAAGGAATGCCGCCCGTAACGGCCTCTGGGAGTATGAAAGTCCGTTGGGATGGAGTTTTGCTACTACAATTTCAGATAAATATCGAATGAATTTAGTTTCTTATTTTGATTTAGAGTCAACGAAATCCAAGTTACAAGAATTCTGAAAACGCTACCAACTAGTGGGCACTTAAGCCTAGTTCCATCACACGATGTGCGAATATGTCCTTTCACGAAGTGTCGTGTCCAAGGAAAATTAATCAGAAACCTAATAAATCACACCACATTCAGTTACGCTTGCAGCCTTTTAATATTTCCACCATAGCTCGATTCGTGTATTGAATTTCATGTGCCATTGCCATTGCAGAAAATGTTACAAAACAAAAAAAAACGAATTACTCCAGTTCCAGCAGGAAGCAAACGGTGACCGGGCGGGGCCAGCTGATGAAGCTCACACTTCGTGAAGATAAATCGCGGTTGGAAAAGTCACCACCCCTTCTTAGGCAATCTGGCCTTTTTCGTGAAGTACATACAGTCCAAGCTGGAAAACCACTGCATTTGGTGAGGAGGAACGGAACGAAACGAAACGAAACGAAGGACAATAAACAACAGAACGCTGACCATTTGTGTGGATAACATGACAGCCGTTCTGAGTTGACATTCGCACAAATGGGTTGACATGGTGAGATGTTTTGTTCAGAACTCGGACATCTGTGAGCGATCGAACAAATGATGCATTTGGCTGTAACCGGACACTGTTTTCGTGATTTCTATAAAATTGATTTCGGCTCTGGTTGTTGGCTGGCTGATACCGATTTTAAAGGGATCATAAGGTTTGCGTTCGGAGTAAGAGCACATTAAATTTCGGATACCAAAATAACCGCATCAAAAAATGTTGACATAATTAAATGAAACTGATAGTGCATTTCAGAATAATGGAGTTATATGTACATAAGTAACAGTTGATTAAGATGTTATTTTTTCTTTCTGGATGAAAAATTCTTGAACTTTCTTTGGTATACCCGCCAATAGATTCTGTACGCTATCGTCAGATACACTCGCGGTGACGATTCTCCATCTTCTTTTCAAATCATCGATACTATTTGTCTTCTTCTTAGTTTGGAAGAGATTTCGCAAAACTAGAGCCCAGTACTTTTCTATTGGACGAAGCTTTGAAGTTTTTGGTGGACTGGCTGTTTTGGCGTGTATTTGATTACTTGTGCCTTATACCATTGCAGGACGGATTTCACATAGTGACAAGGAGCCAAATCAACCCAGAATAGAGCTGGAGCGTCATGGCTTCTGATAACAGTAGCAACCGCATTCGCAAACATTTTTTCTCGCACACTTCGTGCTTGATAGTGCCGGTAGAAACGAAACATTTAGATTATCTACCATAACTACATGTGGCCTACCAAATCAAAAACTTTTTTGGGAATTTGGACACCTTCTTTGCCCGTAAACACTTGGCAACGGCGTTCTTTTGCATTGCGGTATGAATAGTCTGATCTGGAAGCATTGTCTTCCAGTACTCTATAAGAAACTAGCTGAATTACCCGGCGTTGCTCGGAAATGTTTCGTGAAGGGAAGGCCGCGAAAAGATTTTAGAAATTGTCCTGCCCATCGAAATACTCTGAATGGAGTAAATCACGGCAACCCGCTTGAACAATACTTCGTACATGTTTAGATTGTGCACGGCCAGTGTCCCATCTCAGATCTCAAAACAATCATAATTCTCACGGCACTCTCGTCAAATCAGGTCAGTTTAATGTTTTTATGTTTTTCGAAAAATTACATCAATTTTGCCTTACACTTTCCATGTTTGGGGCATTTGCTACACTCCCTCATCCTTAAAATAACCTAATAATCTCCTTTGATATAGAATTAGTATCTGTATTGACAAGAAGAATCGTTTGTCGTTGAATAAAATTTATATTGAACTCTATAGAAAGGTATTAGAATTGCTGGAAAAACCGACTTTCAAACGGAGCCTCGGAGACCCATAGTGTTATATACCATTCGACTCAGTTCGACGAGATCGGAAAATGTCTGTGTGTGTGCGCGTATGTGTGTATGTGTGTGTGCACTTTTCGAAGATATTTGAACGCGCTCAATTTTCTCAGAGATGGCTGAACCGATTTTAACAAACTTAGGCTCGTTTGAAAGCTACTGTCGGGCCATTGATCAAGTTCGAAGATCAAATGGTTGTGACTTTTGGTTCCAGATATATGATGGTATAAGTGACGTAACCGACAAAACACATTGATTTTTACCGCTCTTATATATAAGGGTGCCAAAATTTTGGGATCACCTCTATTTTCGTTAAGTTCTAGTGCTCAAAAGTTTAAGCACCTCGAAAAAAGCCTTCATGCAAAATTTGACCTAAATCGGACATGCGTAAGGGGTGCTGCCCGGTGGTAAAGGTTTGACAATTTTCGATCTTGAAAAATCACCATAGGGGGGAGTACATGAAATTTCCAAAATCGAAATTTTTTTTTGATGCCGAAACTCTTAAAACTGCATGAAACATCGAAATTTAGTGTCATCTCAAAACAATCTACTTTTTCAAAAACATTTTTTTCGAGATGACACTAAATCTCGACGTTTCATGCAATTCTAAGCCTTTTGGCATCAAAATTTTTTTTCGATTTCGAAAATTTCATGTACTCCCCCCTATGGTGATTTTTCAAGATATATAAAAATTCCACTAAGTGGACTAAGAAGACTTTTTTTAGAATAGCATCACTGTTCTCATACAAATAGGCAACGCAAATATCAAGCACTAGTTTGGAAAAATGATGCTGACTGTGTGACATAAACACTGAAGCATGCTTTTGTGAACTACTCGAATCAATCTGAATCAATTGGTGTCAAAATTAGTATCCAAAATTATTTAATAAAAGTATGAAACATATTTTTATGAGACTGTTATGAAAGAAGAGAAAGGCATTATCACACCACTAGGTGGATTAAGAAGGGTTTTTTTTATTAACTTACTACAGCCCTCTTCCATGATTACTCTTATGACCGCTTCTGAGTAGTGTAGAAAGTATCTGGGCTCTTCAAAAGGTATCGATTCCCACCTTTGGTACATGGTACATTATTTTCCCTTAGTCTTTTTAATTTCCCGACAAAATGGAATCAGATCTTTTGAAATGTTTTATAAAATTTTGCGTTGCATTGAAATTAACTGTTTGAATACTATCTAGCACGGCCTTGAAATTCTTGCCCTTCCCTTGTTTAACAAAAAATAGGAGGTGAAAATTGATTTCCAAGATCACCTTCTCCTAGTCTTAATCCCCGCCCCCCTCTTTCTTGTCGACAAATAAGAGAAGTTTGTACAATAAACACCCGTTTTAAGAGGCATTTGCTACGAACTCCGCCTTTATAAAATGCAATGAATATCTAAGCTCGTCGAGAAAAAATGAAAAAGGATCCCTAAAATATCCAACCTATGAACATTAATAATAATATGTGCCAAGTTAGGAGTAGTAATCTTTAGAGTTGTTTCGGACTTTTGGTCGATTATATAAACAATTTGATCTTTGCACCCCTCTTGGATGAGACCCTTATTTTATAGACCCCCTCAAACTTCCCCCTTAAAAATGCTCTTATATCTGTAAAATGCAAATAATATCTGTACTCAGTAAGAAGTATCGTTTTATGGAAAGTTCTATCAATTTAACATTAAACTTCCTCTTTTAGAGGTATAAATTAAATCCACTCCCCACAAATACCCTTAAGACCATATTTGAGTTTTCCAAAATGTATGTATGGTCTTCAAAAAGTATCGATTCTCTCTAAATTAGATATATTTCGTTATTGCTTCATATTAACACTCCAAATACCAAGCCTCAAAAAAAATTGGAACGGTAACTTTGAGCTGTCATAGCTCAGCTGTTTTTCAACGAATCTCAATAGATTTTACACACTCGAATTTTGTAAAGTTCGTAGATTGATTCCAAAACTTTGTAGCAGACGATTGGTAGAGGAAAACCAATGAAAATTTGATTTTTCCCGTTCCAAGTTTTTTTCACGCGCCCAAACTGCCCTATCTGCTTTCCTATTTTCTTTCCTTTGGCATAAACGTCGCATAGAAAATATTGAATACTTCAACTTTACCGAGTCATAACTCGATCTTCAAAATTTGTTCACCATTGGAAAGGTAATACTTCTAGAAATAAAATGCACTGAAAAAAAACTAACAATAGGGTTGTCTACCCAAAGTTATAATAAAAACTGTAGATAGATGACCTAAGAAAAGGTGAGACTTTTTAAAATGATCGTACACGGAAAGACCGAAATCAGCATTTTGGCGAAAAAATTAGTTGAATTTCTGATTTTAGTTAGTTATTTTTTGAGACAACTAAAAAAAATCTTACTTTTGCTAATTTAGGTTTTTTATTTCTGATTCCCTTAATAATGAAAAAATATTTGTTGAAATGGCTATTTTTTTAGTTGAATTCACCAATGCAACGTGCTGTCATTTCTTAGCTAAGGCACACTTCATTTCCATTGAACTAATTTTTTAGTTGAATTAGAGAAATAAAACGTTGTTTTCAACCAACATAAATGGTTGAATTGGCTTCGGCAATTTGCAGCTATGTGGCGCACTGTCACCGAGAAAACGTTAACACCGTAATGACTACTAGCCACTAGATGGCACACTACTACCGAACAATATTTCAGTCGCGGTAGTCTTTTCTATATTGGCAGGTATAAATACGATGTTGTATTGGAGAAAAAGACATAAGCGAAACATAAAATTCTTTTTGAAAATTTTTCTTCTAAATCGCTGCTTTCTTCATTCGACTTCGCGAAATCGACTCTCTCACTGAAAACTTTGAGCACTCGGAAAACAAAAACCGAATACAAGTAATACACCAGACGGTGTCGCCCGGAAGGTTGGAAGATACAAAAAACATCATTTGACATAAACAATTAGAGTGCAACATTCGAAACTTACTTCACTGTTCCGCGTAAAAACATTATTACGCACAATCGTTTCAAATGCGCACAAATTCTGAATAAATGCACTTGTCACTAAGAGTTTACGTCATTTTTACAACTCGGTTTAGAAATTTATATATCGATATATCGTAACACATGCGAAAAACATCTAAACAATTCGCAAGCAGTTTCAACAAGACTGTCCTTTTTAGCTTTTTAATGGTTTGTTTTGCTTTGACACTTCTCATGAGATTTTGGCTAATAAACTTGTTAATAAAACCCATTTCATTTTTGTTTTCTTTGTGCTGTCCTTCAGTAATGACGGTGATAGATAAATAGTAACAAATTTTCAGATTTTGAAAACAAAATTAGTTGTCAATGAGAATTTCGTGTTGGATTGAAATATTGCTGGTTTGTGGCCAGGATATTCGCCAACTATACTTTTTCTCTAAAAATAAGAGTTTATTTTAGCAAAGTAAATTCTCAATTTTAACTAATTTTATAGTTATTTTGAAAATTTTGTTGTTAAAATCAACTAATTCAAAAACAGTAATACGAATTAGGCGCAGAGCTAATTTCGGGCGTTCCGTGTAAATATCTCGAAATTCAAAGCGATGACTTATTTATTTTTACACACCATTCAATTGCTAGTGATACCAGCTACAGTTTTCGCTCAACTAGCATTCCTGCACCATAAAAAGAAAACATTAAACAATCGATGAATTTATAAATATATATGAATTTTTCATTTTTTTTTTGACATGTTTGTATATAACTCACAAATTAAAGCGATGACATGTACATTTTTTTGATTCAAAATATTGGAATCATTACCAGAAACAATGTATTGATGATCAAAATTATATATCTGTCCAAAGAATCTCAAGAAATTTGGTACAAATACAGAAAATTTCTTTTATTGGGAAAATTTTGCCAAAAAAAATCAAATCAAAACTTTGACATTTTATGACATATATGTTTTTATTATTTTAGTTGGAAATTTATTATGAACAAAATTTACAAAAAAAAAAAAATGAAACTTGGAATTCACTGAAAATTTTAAAAATTTTGGTAAATGTACCTAAACTTTAAAAATAATTATATTTTTGTATTGGACAAAAGATCTAAACAATTTTTATGCACAACCCAAACGGAATTGATAACTACTAAAATTAGGTTTTTTTGTTTTATGTTTTCCGTATAATCTCAAAAAATCGGTAGAAGATCGGAAATTTCAAAATTTCTGATATATATATTGCGTTCCAACGTTTCTGCAAATCACAGTGAACATATTAGAATCCGTTTTGATTTCATCTGTTTCAAAGAGACGTAGAATATGTTTCAATTAATAAAATAAATTTTGTGACAACACGAAAATTTTAAATTATTTCAATGGCTTTGTACAATAAGAAATAGAACGTAAAATTATATGAATTTCATATACTAATCCATGGCAAAAAAAAAAACCAACTACAATTCTAGAATAAATTATTGCTTGACTTTTGTTTTACAATCTATTAAGAACAAAAACATATATCTTAAATTTTCCGCTATCCTAAACAACATCGTTATCCTTATAATCGATAGAATATTAAAATTTAAATATCACAAACTTAGAATTATTTCGAAATGTACAGAATTTGAAAATTATTTGAATTTTCTATTAGTGAACAATTCAGAAAAAGTAGAATTCTGAATTTAGCACAAAAAATCACACGAAATTAAGTAAAACCTGTTTTTATCCACCTAGTTGTGTAATGATGCCTTTCTCATATCTCTCTTATTCTCATATAAAAAATGTATTCTTCAAACAGTTTTGTTTGATTTTTGAAAAACATGAAAGCTAGTGCATGAACTAGTGTAACCTACAAAATGAAACAGTTCTCAAATCGGTTAGGCCATCTTTCTCAGTGAAGTGAGTTCCACTATTTCAGGTACTTATGAAACTGGAATCGCCCCGAATATTGGCTTTGCAGCAGCCTTTGCGATTAGAACCAACCAACCAATCTATTTGCAGCTTGCAGTTGTCTTCGTCTCGAAAAACAACCTCTTCGTTTGAATGCTATCCACTGAATGAAACCCTGCACCTATGTTATCAGAACTAATTGGCTCAAGTGGCATGTTCCTCTAGTTATTTGGAGATTCGTGCCTTGCCGTAGCTTCTTATCAACTTCCTGATGGGAAGGAAAGGAATTGGGAATTGGGTGATGTGGGAAAACAGCACAAAACATGAAGAAATAAATCATCCTGCATCCCCGAAAGGATGCTGAACGATCTGCAGGTGCCAAAATGCACGGTTGATAAAACCTAACACCATCGAGAGGCCTTAGAGATTTTACAAAAGCGACACCATTCTGCATTCCCCGAAGCATGCATAACGATTTCTTCCCGAATATGCTTTTGAATTAATTTGACACTCTAGAAGACAAAAATACCTTATTTTCATATATAGCTAATAAATGACTTACATGATACGAATATTTTTCAATGAAAAAACCCAATATATGAACATAATACAAAAAAATTTTAAAAAATATCTTCGCCTTTTTTTGTAAACATGCTCGAAAATATTTTCTGTGAAATACAAGAAACAGATTTTTCTTCGTTTGCCTCAATGTTAGATATTGCGGTTAAAAATATCCTGTTTTTGAACTAGTTTTGCTCATAACTTCGGTTCAGAAAACGCTACCTGAATACACCAGTCATTAAAAAGTTGGTTTTAACAAACTCTAAAAGATGTTCAAAGATACCTATACGAAAAGGGAAAAATATAAATGCTAGAGTAAAAAATCTGATTTTTTGAGGAACACCCTAAGTTGCTCTTTAAAAATAGCTGCAACACTAAAACCGTTGCAGATACTACTATGGTGTCCTCAGCAAAGCTGCTCGATATAAGTTTATCTACAATTTTACCGAAGAATGCTGTCCTCTACCTCAATACATCCGGAAAATAAGTTTTGGATCACCTTAATAATAAGAGCCACCCTAATACCATGTACATCGACATATAGCTTATCTTCACTGATCATTTGTTTTGAAGACATCATAGCTCTATAGTTAGTATAAGGTTAAGCCACAAAGGTTTTTGTCCCCCTAAATTGCAATTTAATTCGGAAATTTTAAAATTTCTGATCTTTTACCTATTTTTTGAGATTTTACGGCAAACCTACAACAAAATCAGTAGTATCAATTGCGTTTGGGTTGTGCATAAATATTGTTTAGATTTTGCATCCAATACAAAAATATAACTATTTTTAGAGTTTAAGGTTGTTTACCAAAATTTTTAAAATTTTCATGGAAATCCAAATTTCAGTTTTTTTTGTAAATTTTGTTCATAATAAACTTCCATCTGAAATAATAAAAAAATATATGTCATAAAATTTAATAGTTTTGATTTGATTTTGTTTGGCAAAATTTTCCCAATAATAGAAAATCTCTGTATTTGTACCAAATTTCTTGAAATTCTTTGAACGGATATATAATTTTGGTCATCAATACATTGTTTCTGGTAATGATTCCAATATTTTGAATCAAAAAAATGTACATGTCATCGCTTTAATTTGTGAGTTATATACAAACATGTGAAAAAAAATGAAAAACTCATATATGTATCGATTTTTTAAAGTTTTCTTTTGATTGTGCAGGAATGGTATTTGAGCGAAAATTGTAGCTGGTATCACTAGCAATCGAATGATGTGTAAAAATATATAAGTCATCGCTTTGAATTTCGAGATATTTACGATCATTTTAAAAAGTCTCACCTTTTCTTAGGTCATCTATCTACAGTTTTTATTATAACTTTGGGTAGACAACCCTATTGTTAGTTTTTTTTCACTGCATTTTATTTCTGGAAGTATTACCTTTCCAATGATGAACAAATTTTGAAGATCGGTTGACTAACAACAAAGTTATAACTCGGTAAAGTTGAAGTTCTCAATATCCGATTCGCGATGCAGATAGGGCACATCTTGAGCTTGAAAAAAACCTTGGAACGGGAAAAAACAGATTAGTTTTTCCTAAAAGATCATCAATAATGATATACTTAAAATAATCTACAACTTCACAAAATTTGAGGGTGAAATATTTATCGAAATTGGTCAAGTAACAACTGAGCTAGGATAGCTCAAAGTTACCGTTCCAACTTATTTTGAGGCTTGGTGCTTCGCGTAACTTTTTTAGGCTTGGTATTAGGAGTGTTAAGGACACCATATTGAGGACACTTGCTAAAAAACTTTTCCTCCTGAAAATGATCATCTCTGAAGAGCAGGAAGTATCTGTGCCAAGTTTTAGATGATCCGTTGAGTAGTTTCGGAGTTATGCCGTTATAAATATTACACCCCCCTTTTTAGAGGCCCTTATTACATTCACCTCCTTTACAATTATATCAGTTGCGCAAAAAGTATCTATGGTCTTCAAAAAGTGTCGATTTTCTTCAAATAAGATAAATTTCATGGCCCCTACTGTTAAGGGCACTTGCTCCGCTCTCTCCTCCATAAAAAAATACCCTGATAACCTTCTCACATTACACCCCCCTTTTTAGCTCTTACTATATCCACCTTTCTATTAATCATATCTAGTTTGTGCAAAAAGTATCTATGGTCTATAAAAAGTATCGATTCTCGTCAAATTAGATGAATTTTGTCGTGACTCCACCTGTTAAAGACACTTACTACACACTCTCCTTCCTAATAATATCCTTATGACCATCTCAGAAGAGCAAGAAGTACCTGTGCCAAGTTTGGTGCTAATTCGTGCAGTAGTTTCGGAGTTATGCCGTTTCAAACATTACACCCTCCTTTTTAAAGGCATTTGCTTTATCCACCCCCATATATCTAAGGTATGCAAAATATTGCTATGGTCTCCAAAACGTTTCGATTCTCGTCAAGTTATATGAACTTTTCCATGACTCCTCACTTGTCATTGACACTTGCTACGCTTCCTACTCTATAAAAAAATACCCCTATGACCATTTCTGAAGTGCAAGAAATACCTGTGCCAAGTTTGGTGGCAATCCGTTGAGCGGTTCCGGATTTATGCCGTTACAAGCATACAAACTTACACTTTTTTTACCTTTCCCATATAGAAAGGCTATGCAATCACTGTGAAAACCGTCTTTCTAACCGAGGCCCGGAGGGCTGAATGTCATATACCATTCGACTCTGCTCGACGAACTGAGCAAATATCTGTGTGTGTATGTGTGTATGCACTTACTTTTCTCAGAGATGGTTGAACCGATTTTCATAAACTCCGACTTCTGGTTCTGGAGTTACATGGTAATAAGTCATCGTAAGTCTACCTTCACTTTCTACTTCGCCGTTAGAAACTGATTTGAGATTTTGTTTTTGTCTTTTTTGCTGCCTATGGGCATCATCATCTATTTACCTCCGATTGACTTTTAATAAATTAGTTTTAGTCTAGTTAAGTTAGTGGAATTCGAATGTTATTTTTCAAATCCGTTTTCCTCCTTTAGATACTGATTAAATTTAAAACTAATGTTTTCTCGGATGACTGTATTGAAAGAGCTTGTGTGAACGGTGTGGAAAAGCCGTGCAAAACTGCGTGTTAAACAAAATTGGGTGTATGAAATTCCGATCTCCCAGAAACTATTGCTGTAAGCAGCTTGAATTTATTTAGATAAAAAGAACTTTCTTATATCTAATGCCATGCCATATCGGACAAATATGATGCCAAAAACTGAGCCGTGTTAAAATCTGAATGCCACGAAAAGGTCGTTCAAGTGCTGAGAAACACTTTCATTAAACAAAGAAGAAGTCGCTTATACAAAAATACCGATATCTGCATTCAAAGTGGATAGATTTTAACACTCTATCGCTTGTTGGATAATGGTTAAAATAAGGTATCTAAATTATGAATTACATTTTGGTTGCAAATACAATTGCGGCAGATATTGTCAAAAATTATTTTGACACAAAACTTTGTATAACTCAAAAAGTAAAAAAAGGCCCTTATTATCGTTCCCACTTCCACTTTCACATTCACTTCACTTACATGTCACTTCACTTGATTCACCCTATTACCAGATCGTCGAGCTGAATCGATTAGTATATTACACATGTGGTTAGAAGATAATATGCCATGAAGAGTGAGAAAGGTAAAAAACAAAAAAAAAATATATATAATTTGTATAGAAATGAGCCGGAATACACTAAAATGCAGAGGAATACACCTATCAGCAAGTATGGCTTTTATCGTATCAAAGAACGTTCACTGGCAACTCTTCAACGATTGAATCAGTGCCATCAAAGAGATACGGATATCATCGCAACAACAAAAACCCGGCATGGCTCATTTAACATAGAATCGACACTAGTGCGAGAGCGAATTTCTCTCGATGACATTTCTGAGAATCAAAGGTTAGCACGCTGCTGTGGGGATCCTCTCTGAAGCAACAAACGGTCTCTTATTCTCGTTTCGCGATCCGATTCTATACAGGCAGTTGATAATTGCGATAGAATCATTTTACTATTGCCGCTTATTCTAACTATGTGCATATAACCTTTGTATAAGTTGTGTCTATGAAAATGTATGTGAATGCTCCACACAAGGGTTTTTAAATATTGCAACCTAGTACGAGAATCATCAAGTTGAATTATCGATTCGATTTTCTGCGATAATTATCAACTTACGATTCTCTCTTGGGAAATACCACACAGCAACGATCATTATCAGACTGTAATTTTTTTAAGGGCGTGAAATACTCAGAGTATGAAGTGAAGCGAAGAAATGTAGCAAAATTCTCTCAAGGCTCATGCATTGAGAGACTCGAGTTCTTGTAGCATCTTCTACCGGATTGAAAATGTTGTATACAATATAGATAGCAATATAGCAGCTTCTGTCAAATTTTCGGCAATCACCAACACTGCCTATCAGTCAGACCGAAGGTATAAAAATATCTGTCAGACTTCGTAACTGATTCTTAGCATACAAAGCCTTTGCCTTGCTAGTGCTACGATCCTATTGACAGTAAGAATCCTACCAAATCGGGGCTGGAACATCTGTGAATAATGAAACAAGCAAATGGATGATAAAATTAAACTTTCAACTAAAAATTAAGTTCAATCAATCAGTACTTTTCTGCTTCCGTTCAAATACAAAGCAGAAGTGTTTTGCGTCATCACGCCTTGCGGCGGATCCAGCAACTAATTAATTGGCACTCCTCCTACTCCAACCTCATCAATCGGTGGGAGCATCTCCGAAACACCGAAATACCATCTGTCAAGAAAAATTACCTTCGGTGTTGTGTTGGTTTCGCTTCATTACACAGCGGTGAATGTGGTGAGCACCCCGCAGATTAATTGGTTTGTCACCAGTCATAAATGTCAAGAAGTTTGCTAGAGCAGAGCTCGTACCTCGCTGTCTGTCGGGTGAGCGTCGCCTTACCCGCTAAACTGCCGAACATATGTTCCGAAGTTTGGCATGCGATTACATGTTCGGAACTGACGCCCTGTTGGATGTGTGCCTACAATAGGGTGACCGTGGAAAGCTCCCCGGCTGTTTCGAGTTTTTGTCTTTCAGCTCGGCCGGAATGCAGTTAACAGGTCTATTGAATTCCAATCATGTTTCATTTCAAACGCAATTGGCCTTGACTTTTGTGGTTGCTGTAAAGGTCAAGCTTAGGCTCAACCCTAGCGTGATCAAAGTGCTAGTATATTTGCCACCAATGACAGCTCCCAGAAGTCGATGGTAATATTTGTACAAGCCAAATGGAGAATCTTCACCATCGCCAACCAGCCTCCGACGTCGGTTTGTTTGACCACCCAGGATCAGTTCAACAATAGTTCGATAACTACTGACAGATCCACCGACGAAGGCCAACCTGTTGCATGGTACTATACTGTAACACCACTCAATCGATCGGTTGATTGCTGTTTTGAGTGAAAATGTCAGGAAAGGGACGGCATAAAATTGAGCAATCATAATCGTGTTTATTGTTAGTCTTGACCTTCTCGGCTGCAGTATGTTGAACCGGATGGAGTAATGAGCAATTTAAATTAATGTGCGGGGACTGATGATTGCGATAGCGTGTTTAAAAAATATCATCATAAATGTTATCAATGTCTTCCAAAGTGAAACCTGTTTTATCCCAACAGTTGATGTAATTATGCCTTTTATGTACAATCACAATCTCAGTTAAATATTTGATATGACCGTGCGTTTTCGAACAATTTTAACCCTTTCATAAGGTTAGAAATTGAGTATAAAAAGGTTGGAATTCTATGAAATTGCTGATCCAATGTTATCCAACGTTGTGTCTTATTTGTCGTATGTTAGAGTTCTGACTTGAAACGATTCCTAGTGCCAATAGGGTCGTAGTACTAGCCATGCAATGGCGATGGACACTGACGAGTTCGATGCGGAATCTGTTGAAACAGAAATGGCTTTCATTATACCTCTTTACTTTTCTAACTAGTTCACCTCCCATAGAACCCTCCGTTATTCACGGCGGGCTTATCTTGCCAAACCCTCAGATGGCCTGCCAAACAAGAACTTATTGTTGAATTCGTCCATCTTCTTCCTTTGTTCTTCAGGACCGGTAAACCGTGATGTGACAATCAGCTCGGCTTCGTCAGCTAAATATTTTTAAAAATTACCTTCAGAAAAGGTTGCAAAATTAAGATCGATTTTCTCCGATTTGGATGAAACTGTGTACAAGTCTTGATACCGAGATATGCACAAACAAAGTTGAATGCTTTTTCAAGAGTCACAATATTAACCAAAAAAATCCCATTATTTTTATTTAGAGATTAGTTATGAAAACTTTTTTTGAGACGAATTTGATTTGTGTTTATTTTGAAAACGAAGAATTTACTGCTAAACCATATACGTTTTTGTTCAAGCTTTAACAAGATGAATTATGATTCAACAGATGAAAATAAATTTGCTCTTGCTCATTTACTTTGCCTTTCTCCTAAATAATAAAGCTGTTTACGAGTTATCTCAACATGAAAATCAATGATCTCAAGTTATCGTTGAATTATGCCGTTTTTCATTTGATTCTTATAACTCCAAAATTACCAACTGCGCGGAAAGGATGCCCAACAAAAATTAATAGGAGTATACAGTATACTCGGAAGAAAAAAAGTAGAATGCTTTTTCAAAAATCAGACAGTTGACTGAAAAAATAAATTTGAAGGAAAATACAGGATTCAACTATTTATTCAGTGCATGCTTTTTCTAGAATGTCCAATTGATTTCCTACAACTTATTCTCAGGAACCATTTTTGCACAAGTAACGGGGTTTGAGTTACAAAGGTTTGATGAAAGTTGTTGATAAAGTCCAACAGCTCTTCTTATTTTGCGTGCTTCAAGTTTAATTGAAATTGGAGTTTTCACAGTCGGATGATTTTGCTGCCCGGGTATATTAGGAATAAAACCCGGTGAACGACTTACATAAACGACACACAAAATGAGAAAATTATTTATTTCATTTTCTAAAATTACAGGTCCTGAAAATGATTATTATTAATTTTTTTGGTATTCGCCTCCTGGGTCATAGTTCCTGGTTCGCGGTTCAATGCATAGGGCGCTGGTCTCACGAGCTAGTTGTCGTATGTTCGAGCCACGACCTGGAGGGATTATGAAACGCCTTTTATGTTTGTGCTTCAGAGGTTGATTTTGGAGCCATCTAGCCTTCAGAAGAATTTTTGATTGGAACTGTCCCCTTCTCTTGATCTAATCAAAATTATCAGTAATCCACCTAGAAGTGAGGTTAAAGTAATAATTTGCAAAAATTGCATTTCTTCTGAATAATTGTAGACCTTATTATTACAAGCTAGATATGAAACATTGTTTATTGGAAGCCCCAAAATATAGCTTTTTTTTAGTTAGTGTGTGTAATAAAAAGAGGCGTGAATTTTAGAGAATGCTGGACCGATTTTGACCAATCTAGTTGCAAGTAAACGGTCTTCTAGAATGTATATACGCTATTGGTTTTGTATTTAGATCTGAGGATTACTTTCCGATGTGTTCAAAGTTGTATTTCAAAATTTGCAGTTTTTACAATATCTGTCACAATTAACCTTAGAAACTAGAAAGTTGTTCCAAATTTAGATACCTTATCGAAATATTAATCAAAGGCGTCGTAGATTTTTTTTTCGTCTTATCCCAGCAGTTGGGGTTTAGAACTGAACATGTTGAAACGGCGCTTCTGAGTGATTGGAAGATTAGATACTCTTCAGCATAGTATTTTTGCTCGGATTTTTTGAGCAATTATTGATGCAGAAAACATGTGTATGTGGATAAAAAAGGTATCATCACACTGCTAGGTGGATTAGCAGGCCCGTGCGCAGGAATCATTCAAGGTGGGGAAGGGGGGGGGGGTTATTAAAGGAAGGAGTAAAAAGGTGGTGGGGATTCAAGGGAAGGAGGGGGGTTCAAAAGGTGAGGAACGTACAAAACTTTGAAAGAAAGGTCCAGTTATTTGCACATTGCACTATTGTTCGTATAACTTACTGTTGAAAAATCTTCCATGGGGGAGGGGGGGGGGTGTTAAAGTGCAAAACCAGAGCAATCCACGCCACCAGTGTTTTTCAATAAAGAACGACACTAAAAATCCCAAGGTATGAAAAGTGGCTTTTTGTGACTGAGTTGAAGTTAAGGTTAAACTGAAACCTGCGGGGATGCAGCCAACAATTGTTCGAGTTGACTTGATTTGTCATGAATTAATCATAAATCAAAATTCAACGTCGCTGACTGTATATTTTTGTAACTTTTTACTTACTTTTTACTTGCTTACTTACTTACTTACTTATTTACTTGCTTATTTGCTTACTTACCTACGTACTTACTTATTCATTTTCTTACTCACTTACTTACTTTCTTACTTATTCACACTCTTACTTACTTACTTACTTACTTACTTATTCATTTACTTATCAGGTGTACAACTTTGCTTCCGCCGTTTTTTCCAAAATTAAAAGCTTTATTGCGCAAAAATTCCTTATAGATGTATTATTTAAAGTATTGTCCGTCGCTAGCGACAACTTTCACCCATCTTTCCGACAATTTTCAGATCCCGGCTCGAAAAAAGGAGTCCTCTTTTGACGCTATCCATGAAGCAATCCATTTTTCCAACTCTTCGAAGGATTGAAAATATTGATCTGTCAGGCCGTGTGCCATCGAACGGAATAGGTGGAAGTCAGAAGGGGCGAAATCTGAGGAATACGGCGGGTGGGGCAAGACTTCCCATTTCAGCGTTTCCAGGTACTTTTTGACCACTTTTGCGACGACGGCCGAGCATTGTCGTGTTGGAGGATGACTTTGTCATGTCGCTCTTGATATTGTGGCCGCTTTTCTTTTAGCGCGCGACTAAGGCGCATCAGTTGCGTTCGGTAGCCATCTCCTGTGATGGTTTCACCCGGTTTTAAGAGCTCGTAGTAAATTGTTATTCATCTTTGAAGGTTTTTTCTCTTCCACCATCATGTTTGTCTTCGACATTGAAATCACCATTTTTAAAACGTTGAAACCACTCCCGACACGTTCTTTTACTCAGAGCAGCATCCCCGTAAGTTTCTGAGTGCATTCGATGCGCTTCAGTTGCATTTTTTTCGAATTGTAACAGAAGAGTAAAACTTCCCGCAAATAGCGAGAACTGGGCACATAAACAGACATTTAGTTTTACCCATTTGGTCATTCGCCAGGGTTTATTTGATTTAGTTGAAATTAACTGTTACTTTAAATCAAATTTTTATATTCTAATTCTGGCGGTTTTTGCTTTATTTAGTTTGAAGAGCGGTTCTGGTTGAGAAGGATAAAACATCATCGATCACACATACATACACAAACCTAACTCAACTATAATTCCTAAATTGTAATTGCGGTCAATTTCGTCGATTTTCCCCTATCGTTTGCTTCGCCATTTGCCCGAAGCCACAACGACCAAGCTTCTGTTCGATATAAGAAGCAGCCATACGTGATTTCGTGGTGGTTTAATAAATGCATTCCATCTAAAGGTGCCGCATGCAGATTACCGTTGCCAATGATTGCTCTCCTTTCCTTTTCAAATCCACCGATAATTGCGAAGTAATTACTTGCCACATAGGACATGGTTCACGCCAATTTTCAAATAGTCAGGTTCGGCATCCAGTCGACTGACTGTTACATGCGAGAAGCCGGGGCATCAACGAGTGGGATTGTTTGCAATCGTCAGCTGTTTCAGACCGCTGCAAATGTCATTCGTAGCGGTCACTGTCGTGGTCCCGCAGGGGTTCGTTTTAGGAGCGGTTTTGTTTCGTAATATCGTTCAGATGTCTGATGTTTTGAGGCACTTCGCTAAGAGCACCTAAGATACCTGAGCCGAACCGTTCAACAACAACAACAACAACAACTGAAAACGCGGTTGAAAGAATGTAAAACAAGACTAATGTTGGAAAGTTATTAATAAATATCTGGCGCAGCAGAGTCCAAATGCGAGTGCCCGCGCGCCGGTCGGTACAGTTCGGTGGGCCAAAACGTGGCGGAGCTGCAAACCTTCAAAGAGAACGAAAAACCAGATCAGAGGCAGCGGCGGCCAGCAAGCCGGGCTACCACAGCTACTAGAGAGGGTACTGAACAAAGTTGGACCAAATTAGACATACACTATATAGATGGTGTGAAGTGACAAGACGCCAGCAGCAACTACGCCGTCATCGCCACCGGACCGTGAGAAAAAGCAGGTCACCGTGGTGAACTAAAACAGCAAATGATGCGGGTGGCGGTGGACAGCATGATAAGTGTGTGTATGTGTGTATGTACGTTCTCGGCGTGTTCGCATGGGAATAGGTTCGGGCTGGAATGGGTCCTTCGTCACCACGCCCCTACGCAGCGTACGTAATTTAAATTGCTGCCCGGCCGATCTTTTGACGTGGTGTTTCATGACGTGGTGATCAGATAACATTCCGATACATTAGTGCTCGATTTTTCATTTTCGTTTCATCTACCGAATAGTAAGTAGTGTACTACTCGAATGACACTGAAATATTTGTTTGTACAGCAAACTAGAAAAAAACCGTGTCAAATGATGTGTCCTATCAATCACCGAAAATAAGCGTTGTATTAAAAATAGTGCCACTGCTTTGACAGACCAAAGCCCTTCGAAATTCGTTGAAGGTTCAATGTAGATGGTGACATTATCTCTGAGCT
This sequence comes from Malaya genurostris, assembly GCF_030247185.1. Classification (NCBI taxonomy): domain Eukaryota; kingdom Metazoa; phylum Arthropoda; class Insecta; order Diptera; family Culicidae; genus Malaya; species Malaya genurostris. The sequence goes on from NC_080571.1 coordinate 281,738,032, forward strand.
ATCCATCACTTGTGGGACAAAGTGACAACAAAATGTCCTTGTCAGTGGTAAATTTCCGTTAGTATAGGGTTTTATGCTTTACGACCAATAACGAACCGACTGTTGATTAATTGCTGATATATTGGATTTCCTTTTCCTAATTTACATGATCAAGATGAGTCAAGATTATTTAACCGATTTAAATCTTGGGGTTAGCTACCAGAATTGTAAATTTGACTCGATGTTAGCCTGAGCAGGTGTTTCTCAAGGTTCGAAATGTGGGTCTAATTTCATGCAATATTTTTCATATCTCTTTCATTGATTCAGTGATTTATCAAAAATATCCGATTTTTAACGATAGAAGGTTTTCAGTAGAAATTTCAAGTTACTTTTTGTAGAAGGCTGAATATTTTAAATTAACAACTACTGCAAAAAGTAGATAAAAAATTGACATAAACGGTGCACACACATTTATTGATTTTCCGCGTAAGTGCACCGATAAGCAATAATTAAAGCATAACAACGGACTTGATCCAAGCACAGCTAGTCAAAGCATTGTCTTAGCAACGTTTGTAGAAACAAAGATCGACTATGTTTTTTTTCGGTACCTATCGACTCAAGTTGTCAGAGTCAGAATAAAAATGCCATTAACAAATATTTATGAATACTAATGAAGCAAAATTTTGGAAACAATTGATGGTTATAAAATTATTTATTTTATTTTTACAAACCTGTTTCAATCCACCCAGTGGTAATCATTCTAGTATAACTAATGTTTTCATAAATAACACTAAAGGATTCTTAAAGCCATCGTCCAAGTACCATGCGCGCGGGTGGTTTTAGGAAATTTTCGATGAAAATTTTGAAAAATTTGACAAAACCAAAAACATACAGACCTTTGAAATACTTTTATCTATCTACAGGGTGAAAATGGCTGGAAAATTCGGAGGATTTTTCGAGTCTTATCAAAAATAGCACTGAAAAAATGAGCTTTTTTTATAATTTTTCACAATTATTTGAAAAAATAAATTGGATGGAATGAAATTTTTTTTTCAAAAAAACATTATGCTGGCAACAAGGATCACATTTGGAAACATTTTTGGAAAACCTTTTCACGCTTTTCATGGAAAATCAACGAATTTCATATAACCGATTTCGTGGATTTTTTTGAAATTCGTGGATTTTCTATGAAAATCGTGAAAAGGTTTTCCAAAAATGTGTCCGAATGTAATCTTTGTATCCATCATAAGATTTATTTGAAAATAGAAAAAAACATATGTCATCGCATTATTTTTCCAGATAATTGTGAAAGATCACAAAAACACTCATTTTTCAGAGCTATTTTTGATAAGACTCGGAAAATCCTTCGAATTTTACAGCCATTTTCACCCTGTAGATAGATAAAAGTATTTCAAAGGTCTGTATGTTTTTGGTTTTGTCAAATTTTTCAAAATTTTCATCGAAAATTTCCTAAAACCACCCGCGCGCATGGTACTTGGACGATGGCCTTAAAAACCTGTTCTCATGTGGTATAATGATGCCTTTCTTAAATTACTCATACCTTCATAAATATTACTGTGGAGTTCTAAAAACAACTGTTCATTGAATAGAAATGGGAAAGTTTGTTCAAGCGTAGTCTAGCAATATCTACGAATCCAGACATCTTATCGTTCCGGAACCGGAAATAGTATCCACAATGAATTCAGAGATTCTGTATGAAACCGTAAGATTTTTCCTTTGAATCTATAAGTTTGTGAAAATCGATTTGGCCATCTTGAAGAAAAGTGTGTTTTGACAAATGTTTCCTATACTTCCGAAACCTAATTTCGAGCACCAGAATGGCAAAAGTTAGATCGTATGGCCAGTAACAAATGTTTTGAATCTAGTTAAAAATGTTTTTTTCTCTTGGGACTTCGTTGCTTTAGGTGGCGGTATAACATTCGTAACGCTTAACCCGGTAGTTTCGGAACCGAAGGTCGGGTCCAGGTGAAATTCAGGAATTTTACAAGGGATTATAAGATTTTCTATTTAAAACCTAAGTTCGTTAGAGTCGACTAAACCATCGCTGAGAAAATAGACTAAGTTTCATTTTGGAGTATTTCAACACTGTTTTCGGTGCTTCCGGGTTCGAAACCAGGATAGACGGGATCAATTTGATAGGCTTTGAATACCTGTATTTCCGGAACCGAAGGTTGCATCCGGATGAAACTCTTAAGTTTTGTATGGGACATAATACCTTTAATTTGAATCTGAGTTTGTGGCTATATCTAAGGAAAAAGTGATAAGTAATAATGTTTTCTTCTTCCGTACCAGCACGTATCGATGCGTACCGGTTTTGTATGGTCATTTGGTATGACGGTTTGAATTTTTTAACACTTTTTTCGCAAAACCGGAAGCCGGAAAAGAATTTAAAAAACTACAAGGATCAGTCCCATGGGGTTGTTCGAGCCATTGATGTGAAACAAGGCAACCAAAATTTCTAATGATCTACAATCAAACAGTTCAATCAATCGTCACACTTTTCAATCCGCAGTTGCACGAGAGTCCTAGATTGATCTCGAATTTGGAACCAACACCGAATATTGTTTGTTTTATAGCCAACGAAATTACACCAATATTCCAAATGTATGCAATTATAGTTTTGTACATACCTGCGATACGATTTTGATATTAAAGCTTCTCTTCGCCAAGCTTGTGTTCAAGTTTTGTATGCAAGAAGCTATTTTTATAGCGTTTAGTTTCTCTACCATTCTGCGATTTCGGTTGAAGCGATAAACTTTTTCTCATTATGAATCGAATTCGTCTTACATAAATTAGAAATTAATCTTAAGTACTCAAAATTTACCCTGGGGTAGATGTCAATTTCTCAGGCGAAACGGCATTACATGGAATTTCATCCGAGCTTGCATGACACAAGATCAGAGCATACCAATTGAAGCTTCAAATCATTTTATGGCACTTTTTGTCTTGCTGTCTAGCAACAACCTATCTCTGGCATGCTACGCGTAGGAATGAAACGTTAGCTATGATTTCGCTTCTTTTTATAGATTCGCGTGCTTCCAACAGCTTCGCTTTAGCATCGATTGACCAATCAGAGCGATGGTTTCCCTTTGATATATCGCTTACTCCTTCAAAACCGTCGTCTATGGCAGGGAAATCCGATATGCCGGAGATTTTTAGCAGACAAAATAGGACACTGCTCGCTACTAATCAAAATTTCAATCATTTATAATTGAAAATACGTGGCTTGATACATTCAAATCGAATCGCAGAAATATTTCCAATCAAATAATGAATTAATATTAATAATTGATACAAAATATACTGAGCTGTGAGTGTTTAAAACCTGACCACATTTCTACGTGTATTTTTCCTTGAGTTTCTAACTTGCACCCCTACATAGAAAATAAAGATGTGTTCCACATCAAAAATTGAAATTTTCAGTAGCTTTTGAGACAATGTGAGCCTTTATTTGAATCCAGATTGATGAAAATCGGTTCAAGTATCGCAGAGAAATCGAAGTGAGTTCTACTTTTGGAGTTGTTCTTCACTAGTTTCGGTGGTTCCGGAACAGGAAATAATTAAGTTAGTATGCCCATAAACTAACAAGTTCTTCAAACTAGAAGAATTTTTCAGTAAGTTTTATAAGATTTGTACCTGGTTTTGCCCTCGTTTGTGAAACAATATTCATGAAATTGAAAATTTTCCACTTATCGCACTCTAGTTCCTCTAGTTCCAGGATGACATGTTCTAGAAATTTTCCAACAGCTTCATAACCTTTCGTTTGAATATTAGTTTGTGAAAATCGGTTAAGCCATTTTCTGAGAAAATTTCGCGCACAAGGTTTTTCTTAATTTTCACATATTACCCTATAACTCCGGAACCGGAGGTCGGATCCAAGTGAAATTCATTACCATTATATGGGACCATAAGACTTTTCGTTTGAATCTCGAGAAAATCGATTCAGCTATTATGAAAAATGTGAGTGCATATTTTTTCCACTTTTTCATACGTACCATTCTAACAGATCGGCTGAAAACTTCGTATCGTTTCTATGAGAGGGCGCCACTAGAATTAAATCCATACCATTTTCAGTTAGTACCAACCTTCAAAAGATACGTGTATAAATTTGACAGCTGTCTGATTATTAGTTTGTGAGATATTGCATTTTGAGTGAAGCTACTTTTGTTATTGTGAAAAAAATGGAAAAAAAGGAATTTCATGTGTTGATGAAACACTACTTTTTGATGAAAAAAGTGCCGCCGATACCAAAAAATGGCTTGATGAGTGTTATCCAGACTCTGCACCGGGCGAAGCAACAATTCGTCAGTGGTTTGCAAAATTTCGTACTGGTCATATGAGCACCGAAGACGATGAACGCAGTGGACGTCCAAAAGAGGCTGTTACCGATGAAAACGTGAAAAAAATCCACAAAATGATTTTCAATGACCGTAAAGTGAAGTTGATCGAGATAGCTGACACCCTAAAGATATCAAAGGAACGTGTTGGACATATTATTCACGAATATTTGGATATGAGAAAGCTTTGTGCAAAATGGGTGCCGCGTGAGCTCACAATCGATCAAAAACAACAACGAAAAACCATGCTGAAATTGAATGAATTGGGCTTCGAGTTGCTCCCTCATCCATTGTATTCTCCAGATTTGGCCCCCAGTGACTTTTTCCTGTTCGCAGACCTCAAGAGAATGCTCGCTGGTAAAAAATTTAGAAGCAATGAAGAGGTAATCGCTGAAACTGAGGCCTATTATGAGGCAAAGGACAAATCGTACTACAAAAATGGTATCGAAAAGTTGGAAGATCGCTATAATCGCTGTATCGCCTCTGATGGCAATTATGTTGAATAATAAAAACGAATTCTGCCAAAAAAATGTGTGTTTCTATTAAACGATACGAACTTTTCAGCCAAACTGTTCTATCTCTGGAACCGGAAGTCGGATCGGGATGAAATTCAATAGCAGGTTATGATACGTTTTAAAGTTTAAAGGAATTCTACGTTTAAAGGAATTCTACGATTTCTTTTGCATTTTCACTCTACATGAAAGTAACTTCACCCTGTTGTTTCAGAACCGACAGTCGCATCCAAAAAAAATCAATAGTCAAAGTCTTTGAAACCATAACATTTTCATTCGAGTCTAAATTGGTTAAAATTGACTCAACCGTCTCCGATAAAATGAAAAGAGTTCCGTTTTCGAGATTATGACCACTATTTCCGAGACTTTCGGAACCGAAAACTGGGAACCGACAGATCTGAAATTGGTTCTTTTGGCCAGCAACCAACACATACAACAAATCGTAATATTTTCGAACCAAATTAGGACGAAGTTTTCCTTTATTTTGCACCGTTGCTCTAGATGACGGGTTATAATTTCATACACACACAATCCTGTAGTTCCAGAACCGGAAGTTGGATCCGAACAAAATCTACACTTAATTATGGGAACATAATATCTTCCATTTGAAACTTAATTTGTGAAAGTCGAATCCAGTGGTTTATGAGAAATTGGAATTATTTCCGGTTCAAAGTACAGGATCAATTTTTTCTGTACTTCCGGAACCAGGAACGACCATCCGCTATACCCTAAATTAATGTATTTTGTCATCAGTAAACCAAAACCTGACCAAATGAAAAATTATACGACTAGCTAAAAATCAGGTCAGACCTTACTATGTCCTAAAATCAAATAAAGCTCAGCTTTTTCGTAGAAATCATGCGTAGTATGTACGTAAACACTGTAAACCATTTATATGTGGTCTATATTTGCTTGACGTAACAAATAAATAATATTAAAATAAATATTGATTTTTTGCGCGGACGCTCTCTTTAAAAATACCAAAACATTTTACACACTTCAACGATCTACACCAATAATATCAGTACCGTCGGCCAAATCAATAGAGAGAGAGTCCTGTAAAACTTAATGATGGTGATCTAAACTCTAGAACTTTTGAACGTGTTGTCGACTGAACATGAATTTCGTATTCACAATTTACGAGCAGGACAAAGAGAAGCATTTGTACGTCATTCCTTTCATCGGGGTCGAATAAAAGAAAATAGCTTTTATCTATTCTGATAGCCTTTAAATCTTTTATTGCAAACATTTTAGAATTGTTTTTGTTCGAAATATTTGAGTTTATCTTGTATAATTCGGTATTAGCTTTGATTTGCTTAAGATATTTTCGAATGTATGGAACTGGAGTTATGCTGTTAAAACTCTATTGAATGACATCATGAAAAGTTATGGAACGGGCTGTCAGACTTAAGCAAAACGTTATTTACGTTTTTCTTGTCTTTACGTTTCGTCTTCGACTCATTAGTGCATTAGCAGTTTATGTTAAACTTCTGACGGTTCATCAAAAACCGCTAAGCAAACGTAAAGATTATACCATTTGCAAAACACTGTTTGCACCGAAGTGCCTTGTTTGTAATGAAGTGCTGAATTACTCAAACTTTCTGGCTGCCAGACATAAAATAAATTTAAAATTAGGGCTATCAAACACTTTCGGTACATTAAGGGCCATTAAGATGCAAAAAGATTACACATTTATGACTTCAAACTTTAGGTAGACTATTTTAAAACTCGTTAAATACGTTATAATGAAATCTAAATAGTCCCTAGAAAGCTTCAAATATGTTCTCTCTTAATGATCATAATGATGACCTAAATTCCACGAATTCCGAGCCGCCTATAATTATTGATAAATAACAGATTTCAGCATTTTCACATAGAGCACGTAGTTCAACGTAATTATGCTAACTGGTTCAAAAGGAAGTTTCAATTTCCCGCGCTTTCCTAAACATCTGCTAAAATTAGAAAAGCCAGAAGCAGTCGATAACTTATCCGATGGCGTCATCCAACGGCAGAATCCCAGCCGTAGAACCGTAATCGACACGATCGGAAATTTGTGTCACGCAGAAGAGCAGCATTCTTACTACTGCAATAAATTAATTGAAGCATCAGAAGATCGCTCCCGCCCCACCGCTTCAAACGTTCCGAACGCGTGACCAAGCCCGGCAACGGGAACGACTTTCCTACGATTTAATCGATGTTAGAATAAACAAACATTCGACTACTTTTTGCGAACTTCCTCTCGAGCAAAGAGCCAATGACCGCTGCGCCGGTTAAAATAAATAAATCCTAACCGTCTTTTATCAGCCACCTTTTAAGTGGAGGAACACGTGGGCAAAACGGAAGGCAAGCTGGCTGGAAGGTAAACGAACCAACAGTCTAAACATATCGCGCCGGCATAAATAACAGAAATTAATTGGTGTGGCGAAAAATTTCGCATCGGTTATTAGCATACTTCTGTTAAAATTCGCAACCGTCTACGCATGATGCGTCTACTCTAGTTCTTCGATCCCACCCTCCTGGCAGTTCGCGAGGGGCCAGCGTCATCAGTCCGGCTGAACGTGCGGCCCGAGTTGTGTTGCTCCACTCCACGCCAGTCACCAGTCATGTTTCACGGGATGAAAGTGAAAACCGAATACGATCGCTCTGCGGCGGACTTCGGCGCTACTTAATGGACTAGTTGTTTACAAACTAAATTTATCTCGAACCAGAGGACCGATCAGGGTTTCGAACGGAAGAAGCTGTCCGGTGTACCGGGCTTCGGTGCTGTCATGTATGCGTTTTTGTTGTTGTTGAGAGCAGATTTCTAAACTGATTTTTTCGTTTGAATTCGATATGCTTAGCAGAGCGCGCAGAGTTTTTAAGCTAGCGCAGCTAATTGCGATTTTTGGGATTACACCCTCAGATGTTATATTTTGCCGTGTGATGTCACACGACGTGACGAAAGCCTAATACTCGTTCCACAAGTGTTGATCCAAGAATTTCTTTGGTCAATTGTAAATAAGAAATAAATCACTGTTTTCTCGCAAGATCTATGTTCTGTTGCTACTTCTCGTTTTGTGAAACGGTGATAAACAACATTGTAATCGTGCACAGTTTATATTTCCTTGTTTCTTCTAGTTCATTCTATCTCATCCGCTGTCATTCAATGAGGTGAGCACTACGGAAATGTTTACAAACACAAATCGTTAGCGTGTTCCGATGAATTTTGAACTTACATCTCATTCTGTTATTTTTGTGATTTGAAAGCATTTGAAATAGTTGTGAATATTTTACTCACGTACTGCGTTGTGAATATTTTACTCACGTCTGCGAAAAAAGATCTCCGATAATAACTTTTTTGAACCCTCTTTGTACGTAATTTGTCTATTGGATATCTTATTTTCGACGGTAAATACGTTGTGATATTTTCGGATGCAATCTTGAAATCCTTTCCTTCACTTTTGTCTTCATGATCACATGTGAAGCTTGGAATGAATGATTTTTTGTGACGTAGGACTAAGTGTTTTTTTCAATTCGAGTATTAAATATGAAGATTTTCGAGCCAACTCGAACAAATGTTGGTAGCACCCTATCCGATATGAATTAAACTTTCTGTAAATCTAGACTTTGTGTCAAAAAGTCACTTTGTATACTTTTTTTTCCAAAATTTATTCTGAGTGTCTTTTGAAAAGGGCTAAAAATTTTGAACATTTTTTTTCAAAGAGCTTTTGTCAATATAATCAATCCTTCAAACAAGTTTTATTTTAGTAATTTTCACAAAATCAGTCCAATTTTTCAATGAAAAAAAATGGAAAAAATTCTTATCGTGTTCTACACTGAAAAAAATTGATTTAAAATATTTAAAAGCGATTCGCAAAGAAACCCATTTTTTATTTTGATATAATTTTGTCCCAAGATTGGTGATTACATTCCCTACAAACCGTTCATACATTGCAAGATAGGCACATTCAAGGAATAAAAGTTTTTTTATACAGTGTCTTTCTAGTAAAAACTAATCTAAACTAAAAGGCACAATCATCCAAGATTTCACCGACTACCCTGTTGCTAGTTGCCCGATGTTTGCATTTTTGCCTTTCTCGTATAGAAAGGCTATACAATCACCTTGAAACCCGACTTTTGAACGTTTCGATTTCCGGAATTTCTTGTACCATATCATTAACTTCACAGTTAATTTAGCTGAAGTACACATCGATACAGACACAAAAATTATTTTTATATGTTAATAGATGTAATATACACTCTTAGAAAAACTGAAATTTACGCTTGACGTAAATTCAAGTATGCCGTAATTTCTTCGGTGATGACGCAATATTACATCTACCAACATGTAAACATATATTTTGCGTCTGTATCGATGTGAGTTTCAGCTAAACCAACTGTGAAGTTAATGATATGACTTATCTTTAAATGCTTTGTATTGTGAATGTAAGTAAATCGCGACGCTCCTTTTATGTGCATCTATAAAGATGTAACATTTTTTTAGTGTGTAATTTCATCATTGAGGAAATTACGGTACGCGTGAATTTACGTCAAGGGTTTATTTTTTTTTTCTTAGAGTGCATTATTCATTTTGACCTATATATTGCAGCAGAAATTTTCCGTAATATTACAATTTAAAAAAGTTTAGAAAAAATTGTGGTAATTTGAAGGGGAAAACTTATTTTTTACCCCCAAATTTAGGCTAGGTGCACAAAACCTTTATGCATATGTTAACGTTTCGTTCAAGTTTGAACTGCCTTATGCAAAACTTGGCAGTTCAGTTTGAACTGCTAAGGGCACATTAAGTAGTGTTCTAGTTCTAGATGCATAATTTATGTCAGTTACAAAATTTAAATCTGGATTTTATAACAAGAAAAACTGGTAGCCCCAGCAGTGTTTTACTCGTGTTTTAAATACACAAAAAATAGAACGGCATCGTAGACCAGTTTTAAATTTGACAGAAGAACTGGTCGAATAGATAAAACTAGAACGGCTTGTTGGGGATACGTTTATTCCAGTTTCTGTTCTATTATAGGTCTTCCATATAGAACTCCTAGCTGCGGAATTTGCTCTAAGCAGGCGTAAAGTTATTACTATTTGCCAAACAGTTTCGCTATTACACACGAAATGTAATGTCTAAACTGACGTCTCAGTCGAAACAGATTGTGGTAATTTAAAGATGGTAAAAAATAATAAACTCAAAGACGAAAAGAAAACATATACATTTAGGAAAGAGTTTTCAAAATTCCTGTCTCATAATAGTACTACATTGATATGCTACACACCTAGAACAAGTCGTGTAAATTTACATCTTCTGAGACCGACATATTCGAGCATAAAATAAACTCTTTTTTACAGTTAATCAAACACATGCATTTCGGTACATTTTTACTCGCTGAAACATGTAAGTTAATCATTTTTTTTAATTTAAAAGATATTTTATTCAGGCCTATTTGCGTACAAGCTTTACGTGGCCGATTTAGCTGAGTTTTCAGATAATTTTTTTTGTATTGGATCTCGTTGTCACCCTTTTTCTAGGGGAAGAGGAGCTTCCATTTTCCTCATGCGAGGATTGAGGGGCAGTTTGTGCGCGGTTCGTCTCGTCATTCATTGCCGCATCGGTGGTATTGTTGTTGATTTCGTTGCTGGTTGCTGTAGATGCGCCTTGTTGTACATTGTTTGCAGTTGCTGGTTGGTTGGATGGTAAGTTGTTAACTGCAGCTGGTGTACTTTGTTCTATAGGGGATACGTTGGATGGTTTCGTTGAAGGTGATGCTTCACTGTTGTTGGTGACTGTCATAGGTGTACTGGGGTTGCTTAGGGTTGGTGTGAAGGAAGTACCGTTGTCCTTTGGTGTGGTTGTCTCCTTGTCCAGTTTATCACATGGCTTACCGTAGTGAACAGCTTTTTGGCAATATTGACATGTGGCCATCTGATTGTCATAGGTAACAAATGATTTGCACGGGATTCTTGTATCCTGACCGAATGTCATATAAGAAGGTATAGGCCTCCTCAAGCGCATGCGTAACAAACGTACGCCATTTAGAATACCGGGGAATAAATTCTTCCACTTTTCTTTTTCGATAGAGAGAATCTCTCCGTATTGGGACATAGTTTTGCGGATATAAGGATCGATGACGCTGGAGGGAAAATCATGCACACGCACTTCTATAGTACTATCTTCCATATATACTGGAATGTTGTACTTAATGTTTTCGTGCTCCACATAGTGAACATTGTTATTGTCTTTTGCGAATTGAATTGCATCCAACTCTTTATAAAACTGGATGTAAACAATATTTGTCTTAGTCGCTGTCCATAAAAGACGTCACGCTTTTTTGACGGTTTTTGACTCCCCATCTCCCCTTTGTCACAAATTGTCACAGAAGCAAAGACCCCCCAACCCCCCCTATGTCACATGTCACGAATTCAAAATAAATAAAATTCATCTCAATACATTCTCAATATGTATGACAAACCATACAAATATGAGGGAATAATCGAATTATTACATGCTGTCATTAGATTAAAAAATATCCCTAAACTACAAAATCATCGGAATTATTTTATTTATATAAATTACCAAATGTATTTGGTTGGAATTGATGAAACATTTAAATTATCTGTTTTATTCCTCCTAGGGGTACACAGATATATTATTGTTTTAGGTAAAGAATAATATTTCCTTAGTGTAGCATACAGGGCTGAGAAAATAAAGACCAAAACCTCATCAAAACGAGATCACTGCCGGAGAATCTTTTCATGATCAGTTGATCAGTGAATTTTAAATCACATCGATCAATATCGGTATTGATCTTCCGTCTCACAATGGGTAGTGATTTTGAGCTAAAATGATTCTTGATTTATGTAAGTTCAATCATTGGATGATTCGATAAGCTTTGATGTTGGTGAAGGAAAATCACATATGATCAAGATAAGACATGACATTTTTTTTTATTCAACAATATAATTTTTAAGGCACACTGCTTAAGCTCTAAGATGCCAAGGGCTTTTTCTAATTCTAAATAACGACTAACTTAAAACTTAGGTAAGACATGACATGATCTACGTCTGAAATCGTTGATCTCCCGCCGTTTTTCAAATGGAGTACAATTGAATAAACTGCATCAGAATCAGATAAGAGAAATTCTTATGATATACTATTAGCAATGCTAGAAAATCAGATTACTGAAAAAATTGTCAGTGCATAACCGTTTAAAGGCATCTTTTTCTTTTTTACTCATATTAGGCAAAATTTATTAATTTCGCTAATTTACTCGCTCCTCCGTGCACTTTTGCTGATCACAACAGAAATGATTTCCTGCATCAATCATTTCCGAATTTACAAGAAGAGGCTTTTACATCAACAAATACACGTTTTCCTATAGAATGTAAACGTTTATTGTGGAGATTTTTTCAGGAAACAGGGCAAAGCAGTAATATAATTGAAATCATTGAAAATATTGGATGTCACATTCCAAAAACCTCCCCGCTTCCCCCAAATCTCCAAATATCAAGGGGAACGTGCCATTTGAGCCAATTTGTTCTGATTCCTGATTCCCCCTGTCACAAAAGGTCATGTTTTATGAAACACCCCCTCCCCCTTGCGGCGTGACGTCTTTTATGGACAGCCCCTTATTGCATTGAAGTAAATGCACTCGTTTAATGTCAAGATGCATTTGCGGTTTTGTTTTTTCGACTGACTTGGATGAGATGTGAATGCGAACTGGAAATTCAATCATTGTCATATATAGATTTACGTCACCTGTAAATTTTATATTTTTTGCTGTGTAGGGGAGAGTGTTCGGTTACCGGCACCCTTTTTATTTAAACTTATAACTTCTGACTAAGTGCACATTATGCGGACAGCTATACATCAATGGATAGCTGAAGTCTCTAGCTAACAACTGAATAAGAAACTAAGTTGATTCAATCGATTGAAATAATTTTATTATCATTTTATTAAAGTGATAAATTTTGGCCATTTCGAAAAAGGTGTTCGGTTACCGGCATCCCAAGAAATTTCGCTAAAAATAGAAAAATATAAGTAAAGACTGAAATTATTCAAAGATAAAACGGAATTAATTCTTTTCGGAAGCGTTTTGGACAAAAGTCTTCATTGCCTGATGGTGACTTCGCCTTGGCTCTCGTGGCCTGGCATCTATGCAAATCACTGACAATTTTTCACGATTTGTCGAATAAAATGGGGTGTCGGTAACCGAAATCGGTAGACATTTTAAAAATGACAAAAAAACTTTGGTTGCGAAAATTTTTATAGCATCTGGTTTTAAATCGCGAAATAGATCAATCGATCTATTTCGCGATTTAAAACCAGATGCTATAAAAATTTTCGCAACCAAAGTTTTTTTTGTCATTTTTAAAATGTCTACCGATTTCGGTCACCTCATAAATATTCAATCCACTCATCTTTTCGTTTGATGCTTTTCAATTTATCATACTATAAAAAAAGTCACAAAAAAACATTTGCGTTGATTTTCACGCAATTAAAATATGTTTTGAGCGCAGCAAAAATACAAACATCTGTTTGCTTCGGCACAAAAAGAACATGCTGCTATTACCCACACATGAAATTTGTCGGAATGACGTTACCTGCTTTCTGTCAAAAGTTACGGTAGGGTACCGGCAACCGAACATCTTCCCCTACATTTGAAGTGAGCTCCATTTTATCACAATTTATTACTATTGGCGATACTTCCGGAACAGAAAGCTGGATATCGGTATAGTGACATTGGGTTCATTCAACCATACACTAATATGACCTGCAATTTTTTTTACGATGCTCTACGACAATTTGAATTTTGGAAAAAAAATCTAAAACTCAGCTAATCATTTATGAGACTATCTATAGTTTGGTTGGTTACAGACTATCATGGTCTGCAAACTAGAGAGATTTACTAACTTATGAAAAAAATATTCTTGAAATCGGCATTTTTACACTAAGCACCCTACCTCCGGAATTAGAGGTTTGATCCGAATAAAAATTGGGATATTTTTCTGGCATTTTAAGACCTTTTAGTTGAATTTAAGATGGTAAAAATCGGTTCAGCCATTTCCGAGAAAAGCGAGTGAAATTATTTTACCATTTTGAGTGCGTATCACTCTGTAATTCCGGAACCGAAAGTTGGATCTAACTGAAACTCAGGAGCTTTGTATGGGACCATAAGACCTTTTTTTTGAATTTTGTGAAATTCGATCAGCCATCTCCGAGAAAATTAAGTGACAATATTTGTCACACACTCAGACACACACACACACACCGACATTTGCTCAATTCGTCGAGTTGTGTTGAATGGTATATGATATTAGGTTCAAAGGTCAATTTTCATAGTGTGTGTATAGCCTTTTTGTATGAGAAAGGCAGAATCTGTATTAAATTTTCTGAACTGGACTCAAAATTACACAAATCGACAGCCATTATCAGTAGGCTGGTAAACAAACACTTATAAAACCACACTCTTGAAATTAAAGGTAAAGGTGAAAATCGATCTCCTTCAACCTTCAACACATAGAACTTTTTGATTCAATCCCTTAATGTCCCATCCAAAATATGAGAATACTTAACCGAATTGCTAATTACTTTCAATTCGAACATTCTTTTCAAATGATATTTACTCTCGCTTTTAAGAAATTAATAGTATGAAAAGTTAGTGCAAAAAAACGTTACACACACAGATATTTTACGTACTCGACGAACTGAGTCGAAAGGAAAATGAAACTCGGCCCTCCGGGCCTCGGTTTAAAAGTCGGTTTTAACAGTGCACAGTGGTCTGAAACGGGAAATAAGCGTGACAAAAATATTTTCACTATTAAATATTAGTTTTTTGTTGTTGATGTCTTCACTAAAGTTGTTTGTAATCAAATAGCGCTCCTTTTGATGAAAAATGTTACTAGGGTGGTCCTCATTTAGATTGAAATCTGAAATCTAACTATCTTAGTAGAACTCAAAAATGATTTTGTTGTACAATAAAGTTGTAGGAAATTTTATTTTGAGCAACTTTGCTGAAACAAGCACCTCTCTAGTTTTTATTTTATCGAATTACATCAATTTTCCCGAATAAAAGTAGGGTGGCTCCTGAAAATTATTTTTTTTGTGAAACGTTCTAAGGAAAAGTTGTCTTCAGAAGAGTTGTTGTACTAATCATTGCGCACAATTTTGCTCAACCAAGCTTTTTCATATGAGTTACCAGTAAAAAGTTATGATTGTTTTTTCATCAAAAACTATTCAAGTTTCAAATATCAATATTCATTAGATGCCAGATCGATAAAAATGTATCCTATGCGGTTCTTGAAAGGTCATAATATAAGTAAAAATTCAAGATAAAATTGGAAGGGTGTTATTTTTTTAACTTATTTAAATTAGTTTTAAAAATACATTCAAAAAACTCAAAAACATAGCATAACTCTTAAACGCCTTAACGTATCAGCATACTTCCTTCTGCAAAATGATAGTATCAAATTACAAGTGTTCCATTCATTGTCCTTTCCAGAAATGAGACACACAAAAACTACAGCCGAAAATAGATTGCAGAACAATTTTAATTAATTTATTACCAAAATAACTACTTCAATTGAGTTTGAGCAACTGAGGATTAGAGATACTGTGTAATATGGTTATTTCGAACTAGTTGGCCATGATAAATCTATGACCAGAAATTTTCATGATCTCGACAACCATTCCAACAACCTGGTGCAAGTTAGTAAAATGCAAATATTTTTATTCACTTCGTGCCGAGACGCCTATGACACTGGCCCTTCTTTTTAATCCACTTGTGCACCGAATAGCCTGTAAAAACCAGAAAACGACGCACAATGAGTTTTGGTTCGAATAAATGCATTCTACTCATTTTACAAATTAATGATTTTTTTTAGGTTTAAGGAAGTGCTTTGATTTACAACAAATATATTTTCGGCTGTAGTTTTTGTGTGTCTCATTTCTCGAAAGGACAATGTATGGAACACTTGTAGAACTAATTTGATACTATCATTTTGCCGAAGGTAGTATGCTGATACGTTAAGGCGTTCAAGAGTTATGCAATTTTCTTAAGTTTTTTTAAAGGTATTTTTAAAACTAATTTAAATAAGGTAAAAAAATAACACCCTTCCAATTTTATCTTAAATTTTTACTTGTATTATGACCTTTCAGGAACAGCATAGGATACATTTTTATCGATCTGGCATCTAATGAATATTGATATTTGAAGCTTGAATAGTTTTTGATGAAAAAACAATCATAACTTTTTACTGGTAGGTCATATGAAAAAGCTTGATTGAGCAAAATTATGCGCAATGATTAGTACAACAACTCTTCTGAAGACAACTTTTCTTTAGCACGTTCCACAAAAAAGTTAGAACAAAAAAATTGATTTCTCAGGAGCCACCCTACTTTTATTCGGGAAAATTGATGTAACTCGATAAAATGAAAACTAGAGAGGTGCTTGTTTCAGCAATGTTGCTCAAAATAAAATTTCCTACAACTTCATTGTACAACAAAATCATTTTTGAGTTCTATTAAGAAAGTTAGATTTCAGATTTCAATCTAAATGAGGACCACCCTAGTAACATTTTTCATCAAAAAGAGCGCCATTTGATTACAAACAACTTTAGTGATGACACCAACTACAAAAAACTAATATTTAATAGTGAAAATATTTTTGTCACGTTAATTTCACGTTTCGGATCATAGTGCGGTGATTGCATAACCTTTCTATATGAGAAAGGCAAAAATCATTAGTCAGTCACGATTTTGTATTTATCAGTGGGCCCCTCCCGAATTGGAAAGCGAAATCAATCAGGCTTTTCATTACAGAACCAAGCATCCGGCGCACTTCCGAGAAGGCAAGCTTCAATACATTTCACAGAATAAACTCAAATTACAATTTCACCGACCAGACGAAGTGTAAACAAACGGAAACGCATCTACTTCGGGGTTGCTCGACGAGTTCCAAATTGGGCCAAAGTAACCAAAGTTAAACAACGAATTCGATTTCGGTGTGCCTTGTAACTTTTGCCAAAGTCAATTTTAACACTCTCAGTTGGAATCTTGTTTAATTATTCATTTTCAGGGAATTACTAAAGGCTTGACTTACAGAATTTATACAAACGGAACTGTTCGAGATTCTTTTTAAAGAAGGTTGTCCAATCATAGTTTCAGTAGCACGGAAATTTGTCCAATTGATTGTCTCTTTTGATTCCAGTTTTTATCTTCTCGATCAGTAAAAGTCAACCGAAGTAGTTATTTCAATTTGTTAGCGTTGCATGGCAAGGTGTCAACCCAGGCATCACAAGGAGTCAATACGTTGTTTCTATCGCCTAATTTTGTCTGCTTACCATACCAGACTGGCTACCACTTCGAATACCGCTGCAAGAGTTGCCCTTTTACGAGTTTCACGTTGTTTTTTTTTATAGACTTGTAGTTTGCAAATAAACGGTTGGTTGTTAGCATATCTTGGAGTCCCCCCGTACCTCTTCCCGTCCCTCTGCATCTCCGGCTTGGGCCGGTAAATTTCAACCACCTTTTTTCTTTACCCGCTTCGGAATGTGTGGTGTGCCGATAAACGCACCACTAACGAGTGCGGTCACAAGTCCAAGGAGTCCGATAGTAAGCCGTTTGCTACGCCAGGGTTGCCTGGGTGCAGTCTCTGCTCCTTTCTACTCATTGCTGATTGATGACGACGGGCTGATGATTAGCGGTGTCAGGTGATTTTTTTTCTGTCGTCTAGTTTGCATTACCGGACCTGATGGTTGTCGGTCATAGGAAGAAAATAAAAAAAAAGAAGAAAAAAAACAAGCAAACGGGAAAACAATATCCGATTTGATGAGGAGCCACTGACTGGCAAACGGCGACAGTCAAACAGTGACAGTGATTTCGAGAATACCTGTGGCCTTTTTGAGAGACGCCTGACAGTGATGGATCGATCCATCGGTGGTCGGATTAGCTTATTTTGTCAGTGTTGACCGGGTCCACTGGGACGGGAATGTGGTTGAAACGATGCTCAGCGGAATTGTTTCTTTGGGGACATGAGATGCAAATCTGATGAAATATTGATTGAAAAACTCGTCCGTCATGTCACGTGCTCTATGAATACCAGATGTTATGAGTATAGTGAGAAGCAATTGATGATTATTTTGTTAAAATATTCTACTGAGGGAATTTCGAACAAAAAATTCCGAGTTCAGACTAAAATAACAACAAAAGGGATACAATTGTAGTTCCCCAACAATTGGCTTTGAACTTTATAAATCATTCAATAAATTGTACATGTTCTAGAATCTGCTCGAATCACACGAGCAATAAATTCATCGACTCCCGATAATAAAATGATATATAAAATAAATCTAACAGCGCAAGTTTCATTGCCGCGACCCTTTTTTAATTTTAAACCGTGGCCCTATCAACAAACTGGTGGCCCTACCCTACCCAGATCGCAGTGATCACTCCGGCAGTAGTCATGCGTCACCCGAGCACCGACGACTGCGCGGTGAACCAGTTTCAGCTCAAGGTGAACGGCCAGCCACGCACACCTGATTCATGTTTTCCAATCGATCATTATTTTACTGACCTTTCTTTTGTTTACATTTTTGGTCAATCGGTTAATTTTAGTTCACATCCTCCTTTAGTCCCTTTGCGGTTCGAGCCCATTTTTGGCAACCATCGGCGCGGCGACATCAGGTTCTCTTCGTCTCGGGGAAACCGAGAGATTCGTCGCTCGCTAACTCGCTATTTCGGGGCCCAGTTTCGATCGATCGATGTTCTCGTGCGCCAGCTCTAGCCAGACAGCCATGAGTAACATGACTCGGGACATGAACTGAATGACTAAATTACGTAATGGTGGTACACTTCGGCACACGGTAAGACCCGGCTTTACATTGAACCGATTCCGGGGTTGCTGCTGTTGGTGCTATTATTTGTAATATTTCAGACGCTGCTCTTGTTGTAGCACTGCTCAAGACCCATTCGACTGTAGACGCCAGCATTGGGAGCTCAATTTTTCAAATTTGTACTGGCACACGAGGGTTGATCAAATAAGGTTGGTTCGGGATCAGAACAATAATTGTTTTTTTCAGAATTTAAGCATTTTTAAGGAAACACAAAAAAATCGTTGAAGTAAGAGTATTTTTTTCAAAAAACTCGAACTCACAAAAATGTTCTCTTTAATCTGTTTATGATGATTTTTGAAGGAAATAAAATCTGAGCTTCAGTTCGCTTTCACATGTCATCCAAGTCAGTCGATAAAACAAAACCGCTTACGTTCGGGACGGAAAAAACTAAGTACAGTATTGTGTAGTGAACAATAGAACGACCTCGAAATGAGTGAACCAAACGAACAAAAGCTACCACCGCTACGAAAAAATACAATTATCGTTGACTTCAAGCAGTGCAAAATTCGACCTTCGATACGAGAACTTGAAGGTTTGCTTAAGGAGAAAATGCATCTTGACATTAAACGTGTGCATTTACTTCAATGCAATAAGACAAATAATGTTGTATACATCTAGTTTTATAAAGAGTTGGATGCAATTCAATTCGCAAAAAACAATAAAAATGTGCACTATGTGGAGCACGAGAACATTAGGTACAACATTCCAGTATATATGGATGATAGTGCTATAGAAGTACGTGTGCATGATCTTCCCTCAAGCGTCATCGATCCTTATATTCGCAAAACTATGCCCCAATACGGAGAGATTCTCTCTATCGCAAAAGAAAAGTGGAAGAACTTTTTCCCCGGTATTCTAAATGGCTTACGTTTGTTACGCATGCGCTTAAAGAGGCCTATACCTTCTTATGTGACTTTCGGACAGGATACAAGAATTCCGTGCAAATCACTTGTTACCTATGACAATCAGATGGCCACATATCAATATTGCCAAAAATCTGTTCACTATGGAAAGCCATGTGATAAACTGAACAAGGAGACAACTATTCCAAAGGACAACGGTGCTTCCTTTACACCAATCCTAAGCAACCCCAGTACACCTGTGACAGCCACCAACAACAATGAAGCATCACCTTCAACGAGCAAAGAACAAAGTACACCAGCTGTTGTTAACAACTTGCCCTCCAACCAACCAGCAGCTGCAAACAATGTACAACAAGGCGCATCTACAGCAACTAGCAACGAACTCAAGACTGCGAACAATACTACCGATGCGGCAATGGATGATGAGACGAGCCACGAACAAAGTGCCCCTCGATCCTCGCAGGAGGAAAATGTGAGCTCCTCTCCCCCTAGAAAAAGGGTGACAACGAGATTCAATACAAAAAAAAAATTATTGAAATAATCGGCTCAATCGGCCACGTAAAGCTTGTACGCAAATAGGCCTGAATAAAAATATCTCTTAGATAAAAAAAAACTGAGCTTGTGGGGGATGATAATTGTTTGGTTATCATAAAAAAAATTTGACTTCAGATCGCTTGAAAAATCGCTGGTTGCAATTTACAGAGAAAGATGTTTTCATGTGTTTTATTAGAACTTGCAGTCCAGTACTCAGAGAAGTATAAACTTATTCGAACGATGATCCATCCCGTGTACAGAGCAAACCATGTTCCAAGGACACCGTTCCATTGACCAGCCCCGCCTTAATGCTATGTTTGCATTAAATAGAGTGGGGCTGGTAATACTTTTTGAGAAACGGTTTGCGCTGTCATGAAAATACAACTTTTGAACGCACATGAAATACCTCAATGGAAAATGTTCATTGGAGAAAAAAAGTTAGTGATCACCATTTCCTATTCTATGCTTACGTAAAAAAAACTCCGCTCCCTACTCTTTTTGGTCGTTTTAACCATCAGGTGTACAACTTTGCTTCCGCTGTTTTTTAACAAAATGTAAGCTTTATTGCGAAAAAGTGCTTACAGATGTATTTTTCAAAGTATTGTCCGTCGCTAGCGACAACTTTTTCCCATCTTTCCGGCAATTTTCGGATCCCGGCTCGAAAAAAGGAGTCCTCTTTTGACGCTATCCATGAAGCAATCAATTTTTCCAACTCTTCGAAGTATTGAAAATGTTGATCTGCCAGGCCGTGTGCCATCGAACGAAATAGGTGGAAGTCAGAAGGGGCGACATCTGAGGAATACGGCGGGTGGGGCAAGACTTCCCATTTCAGCGTTTCTAGGTACTTTTTGACCACTTTTGTGACGTGAGGCCGAGCATTGTCGTGTTGTAGGATGACTTTGTCATGTCGCTCTTGATACTGTGGTCGCTTTTCTTTTAGCGCGCGACTAAGGCGCATCAGTTGTGTTCGGTAGCGATCTCCTGTGATGGTTTCACCCGGTTTTAAGAGGGTTATAACCTTGGCGCCGTGAATATTCGGTTTTGCCTTCCACGAAGTTGCATGCCCAGGCTGTCCCCATGATTTTCTGCGTTTAGGATTATCGCATCGAACCCACTTTTCATCACCGGTTACGATTCGATGTAAAAACCCCTTACGATTTTGTCTTTGAAGCAGTTGCTCACATACAAATAGACGGCGCTCGATGTCCCTCGGTTCAACTCGTACGGCATCCAGTTTCCTTCTTTCTGAATCATGCCCAGGGCCTTGAGATGCTTGCTGACTCACTCCCAACGATACGGCAAACTTTTATTTGGGTTTGGAACGAATCTTCATCAAGCAATGTTTTTAATTGTTCATCTTTGAAGGTTTTTTCTCTTCCACCACCATGTTTGTCTTCGACATCGAAATCACCATTTTTAAAACGTTGAAACCACTCCCGACACGTTCTTTTACTCAGAGCAGCACCACCGTAAGTAAAACTTCCCGCAAATGGCGAGAATTGGGCACATTAACAGACATTTTCGAGCGTGAATAATACGAAAACGAGAACAACTATCACTGAAACGGCGATGACAATTCGTTAGGCACTGTACACACTCACTTCAAAGGCATCATCATCTATGTATTTTGACCAGCCTCAGCCGGTACAGCCACCTATCGGAAAACGGCGGAAGCAAAGTTGTTGGCTTGGCATGGCATTACATTCCTGTGGTGGAATTTGGCCTTTCTGTTTCAACAGACTTCGCAGCCGATTCTTAGTGTACAGAATCATTGCACGGCTAGTACTATGGATCCTACTGACACTAAGAATCCTTCCAGGTCGGGGCTCGAACAGACGACAGCTGGCTTGTAAGACCAGCGTCCTTTGCATTGAACCGCCAACCCGGGACAAAGGGAAGCAAAGTTGTACACCTGATAAATAACGTACGTTTGTTACGCATGAGCCTTACCTTCTTATGTAACTTTCGGTCAGGATTCAAGAATTTCGTGCAAATCACTTGTTACCTATGACAATCAGATGACCACATGTCAATATTGCCAAAAAGCTGTTCACTACGGAAAGCCATGTGATAAACTGAACAAGGAGACAACTACACCAAAGGAAAACCGTGCTTCCTTCATACCAACCCCAAGCAACCCCAGTACACCTGTGACAGCCACCAACAACAATGAAGCATCACCTTCAACGAGCAAAGCAAATGTTTGCTGATTCACAATCGGAAATCTTGATTCACATTTTCCTGCGCAAAATGGGCTTATTTCCACCTCTGATTCAAAGCCTCTCGGCCCGGGAAAAGTACCAAGCCCTATGTACGGGGTCGGGAATCGAACCCAGGTTGTTTCTGCATTTCCATTTGTCAGTCCTTTTCCATTCCGTTATCCCGTTGCGTGCTGATAAAAGGTAATTGAACAACGTGATACCCCCAAATTAAGCTCACATTGATTTCTCAGAGATGAATTAGTAATTGAATATTATGCAATATCGGTTTTTGGATTTTGACATAACAGGATGATCTAATCTAATATTTCGATCTTGTTGGTTGATGATAGTTTCACTTGGACGTGCAAAACCAGAGCAACGTCATTGAAGTAATATGAAAATATTGAAATGAAATCTTGAACATCCCCATCATCAAACACGAATGTCGTGTACTGAAACGTCAATGATTAATCGCATCGTGTTCCCATCTATGTTTTACCTACGAGGATAAATTTGGCTTAGCCGGATTCAATCATTACCAATCATTTCTGATGGCGTCTGGTATGACTTACACTCGGTGTATAATTATTCCACAGAACCGTGATGCATGGCTTTTACAATTTTAAGAAATGGGTTAGCGCGCTTACATTGAGCTGACATATGGTGATATCATCTCATTGAATTGACGTGAGATAATATTTGAAGATTCTAACTTCGATTTGTTCGTTGTTGGCTGATCAAATCATAGAAATGTGGATTCGATATATTCACAGAATCTAATAATTGTGTGATGCAAAAAAACGAACTAGCGTGATCGTATCAATAAATTTCCGATCAATTCTGGGTTACAAGCGCTACGAATAAAAGCCATTTGATCTTGTATCTATGCCAAATTTTGGCGACCAACCCGAATCATCTGCTGCGAACCCAAGTTACCCAACCCATCCGGCGATTTAAAACCTAATTGGAAATTAACTCTAATTATATCTGCCGTCATGCGGTACCAAAACCAACCATAAATAAACCGATTCCGCTTGACCAGTTCAACATATTTATATGTATATCATTCTGATTGCTTTCGTATCTCATTTGTTTCTGTTTTCTTGCATAATTACAGACCATTTAGTGGAGAGCTACTGACTGCCGTTTTTGCGGCCAACTTGTTGAAATCAGACCCCGGAGTGGGTAAGTGAGTGAGTGAGTGAGTGAGCAAGTGACACCGCACGTAACCGCACCGCGCGCGCGCGTCCATCTGATCTGGTGCCGCCCGTTTTTCCGCGTCTTTCGAAGTTCGGAGTTCGGTTGGGATGTGGTGCGGTTGGTGCTAATTCGTTAAGCGCACGTCCAACGCATAACTAATCCGGACCGGGCAGAGCAAGCAACTAGTGTCTGACGGGGGAAAAGGAGAAAAAATATGAAAACAAAATTTCGACGTTTTTTACTACTGCTTTCCATTGGTAGTGGCAATAATGGTGCTAGTGGCGATTACTGGTGGTATAATAATCGTTTTCGTTTAGCATATATTTACAACAAGTGATTTGGTCAACGTCAGCCCGAAACGGACAATTTGTGCAGTCGGTAGTGCGCGATGGCTGTGCGATTCACCAATCACCCGACGATGAAGGGTCACGTGGTGCTGGTGCTGCTGATATTGTTACTGTTCCAAAGCTTCGGCCGGGGGGTATACGGGTTGAGTCCCACACTGCAGACCACCAGCCAGACGAAGATGATGCTGAAGGAAAGCCTACTGATCCCGTCCATGGACTCGGAGAAGGAAGCCAAAGCGATGTACGAGAAAGCACTGCAGCAGTACGGCATCGTGGGCCGAACGTTGAAGGAGATCTGCAAGCCCTGGCAAACGAAGGGCTGCCAGTGTGTCGGTTCGTCCGAAGAGGTAGCCCTGACCTGCCGGGGCATCGGCCTGGATATGGTTCCGGTGGATTTGCCAGCTGAAGTCGTTAAACTGTAAGTAAAAGAAAACAATGGATGTTTTAATTTCCCCAGGTCTTGTATCACGTTGCGAAGTTTACGAGCATAGTAAATGTGTCGCATAGAACAAATGTATTAAATTTAAATTATTCAAAAAACTTTATTATGAAATTCCTCATCTTTTTTGGACTTCTCAAAAATAAGTTTCATCGTATGAAACTGACTTTTCAAAAATATCAGTCATCAATGAGCAGAGCTGGGCTGAGAAATTCCGTCCGATGCTGCATTTCATGATTGACCAATTGAGTGAAAATGCTTTTTTTTTTTTGTTTCGATTATAGAGGCTTTAACATTAATGTCATTCGCCTCTTCGGGCCAGAAAAACTTTCTGACCCTATGTGCGGGGTTGGGAATCGAACCCAGGCGGGCGGCGTGAAAGGCATCGACTTACCCATCACGCTATACCCGTCCCCAAGAAAAAATGCTCAAGGAACCTACGAAGTGATGCTTGAGAGAATCAAACCGTTTTTACTGTACATACTCACTAACTCAAAACTTTTAATTACATGGCCAATAGTGGAGATATGTGGAGAAACTGTACACTGTGCAAAAAGCATTTTTTATTGGTTTCGTTTTTTTATATGTTGCAGCTAATAATATAAGAAGACAATCGAAATCTAATGACAAGATGGAGGAAAAATTAATTGGCCTTCAAAACTAGGTGGATTTTTTTCAATAAATTTCGATCCAGTTTTAGGGTAGTACTTGTGGAACTCCGGAGCTCGCAATGAATGGTGAAGTGACGTTGTCTCCTATTTTCACAGTCATATTTCGACCTGTTAAATATGATTCAAGCCATTTGAGGAAACAACCGCTGAACCCAAGCCTTTCGAGTTTAGCAACTGCAATCTGGTGATTAATTTTGTGAAAAGCAGCCGAGAAATCAGTGTAAATTGCATCGACTTGATGATGCGCTTGCATAGATCGAATGATGTATGATGTGTACGACACAAGATTCGTGGACGTAGACCGTTTAGGCATGAAACCATGTTGTGTATCAGATATATAGCTAGAGCAGTGATGAGTGATGAAGTTCAGTATTATTATTTCAAATAGTTTCGATACAGCACATAGGGCAGCAATTCCTCGATAATTTGAAATAATAGTTTATTCAACGACTATTAGAATATTTCACCGAAGTGTAATATCCTTTCTAATGGCTAGAACAATAACGAGTGACGACTGACTACTGGTCGCCGCAGAATGTAAACATTTAGGGGTTTTTGGTTTGCACAAAAAAAATTATATTTATAATCATAATCTCATTTTATAGCCAATGTTTCTCAGAAACGGTAATATTTGGCTAAATTGGAATCAGTTTGTAAGCAAAGACAATAACTTTTGATGATTCTTTCTCTACTTAGAACACAAAATAATAAAACAAAAATGCAATAGTTTATTTAACAGTGTATACTTCCTTCATGTAGCCTCAATAACACATAAAACATTGCCGAAGACACTAAATCTATCGGACCAACCGTTCGTGATATGGTTTTAAAACTTTCTTAGGATTTTTTGCCTAAGCGCTATCTCAAAACTATGACTGGAGTCAAAGTTGTGAACCGAAGGTGCAAAATATTATTTATGATTATTGAAAATTCTTACCCGACACAAAAAGTACAAAAAAGTCGATATTTGAATTGCTCTATACAAAAACGTGCTTAATCCACCTAGCAGTTAGATAATACCTTTATTTGTATCAATCCACATGTGTTTTTTGCATTAATATACTTCGATGTTTTATTTCTCATGAAATTATTTTAATGACCTTCGTTTTAAGCGGCAGTTTGATATTTTAATCACTCATTACCCTGTAATGTCGGAACTGCAAATCGGATCGAATTTGAATCTAAACATGTGACAATCGATTGAACATTCCATGAGATGTCGAAGTAAGTTTTATTTTAGAGTTTTTCGTCATTATTTACGGTACTTCCAGAGCCGGTATTCACGAACCAGCATAACCGATAAAGATTTCAAACGGTTGAGTCTAGCTTTGACACTTTTTGGTATTGTAATCCTCTATGTCGATTTGAATTTTAAAAACTCATCACCCTGTAATTTCAGAACCGGAAGTCGGAATTGGATAAAATTAACCAATTTTGTATGGGACCTTAAGTGTTTCAATTTGAGTTTTTTTTTATGAAATTCGATTTGGCCTTTTGCGAGAAAACAATTGAGCTTTGAGAAACGATTCGATACCGGAACCGGAATTCAAAAATCGTTGTAGCCAAAGTCAGTTAAATTCACCTAAGGAGCTGTATAGTTTACATTTGATTCAAAATTTTCGTTGAGAATTTGTAGTGTGAGATAAATTGTTTGGGTACCTTCCGGATCGAAAACTGAATACCGCTAAAACTAAAAAAAGTTTATTTGGTTGTCGACTATCCAAATCTGAAAACCCGATAAACCTGATTAATTTATGTGAAATGGATATTGTTATACTAATAATCCTGTAACTCTTAGGCCGAAAGTCGGATCTCACTAGAAAGTAAGATGTTTTATAAGATCTTAAGACCTTTCATTTGAATCTTTGATGCTTTTTAGATTTCATTTGAATCTTAGACCGGTTCTACCATCTACGGGAAAAATGAGTTACATTGTTTTAATTTCGTTTCACATATCATCCTGTAGTACTGGAACCAGAAGTCGGATTCAAATAAAATTCAGGAACCTTGTTTAGGATTATACTACTTTTCATATGAATCTGAGTTAGTAGAAAACGGTTGAACCATCTCCGAGAAAGGTGAGTGAAACTATTTGTCACATACACATTTGTTGATCTCGACGAACTGATTCGAATTGTATATGGGTTTTATGTTCTTCCAGCATTTAGTGCTGAAAGTAGTTTAAATCAATATAATTATGGAATTGTTTCAACTCGAAAATGCTGCAATCTTTGGCATCATCTGGTTCACATATGCCACATTTGAACGATCTTGTTGCCAAAAAACGAACCGTGCTTAAATCGATCCGAGGCAAAATGTATGCATATATGTATGTAAAATAATATAATATAAAACAGGAATCAAGAATCAGAACAAATTGGCTCAAATGGCACGTTCCCCTTGATATTTGGAGATTTGTGCCTTGCCATCAATTTGTTTTTAGCATCATTTTCCCGATATATAAGAGGGAAGGATTGAAAGGAAATGGTAAGGGTTGGATTAGGAGGATGGGAAAAATTGACGACACAAAAACACATAAAAGCAGAAGTAAATTCTGCACCCCTAAGGGATGCTGAACAATCTGCTGAGGATCACATTTAGTGGAAGCAGAAGGAAATTCTGAACCTCTACGAGGTCCTGAACAGTCTGCTGTTAATAAAACCTCCAACCCCCGAGAGGATTTAGAGATCTTACAAAAGCGACACCATTCTGCACTCCCGGAAGAATGCAGAACGACTCGCAGTATGTACGAGCAGAAGTAAATTCGGTACTCCCCAAAAGATGCCAAACAATCTGCTAAACCCTATTTAAGGTGAATACAGAAGGGATTCATTCACTCCAGGAAGAACGATGAACTCTTCTGACTATAGCTCCTTACCACATTGGGTGAGAAACGAGAGAATATCCTTCAATTTTAGCTCCGCATACACAGACTCAACCATGTATGGAGAACCAAAAACCCGGATACGTAGCTGCGTCAATGCGGGACAGTTACATATCAGATGATATGAAGTACCATAATCGCATTCACACAAATCACACGAATAATACTCAGCACGTTGAATAGTAGCCATGTGATAATTGAGTTTGCAATGTCCAGTCAGAGCTCTGACCAGAATACTTCAATGATACTTGGAGAAATGCAGTAGACACTTTGACATTTTCAGATTTAGATCTGGTAGAAATGCTTTTGTCTGAGCGCAAGTTTGCAAGCTGCGCCAGTAGCTGGCATGTTTGGATGCAGCCCAAGAACGTATCTTGTCCTTTATCCAACTAGTTGAAAGTGGTAAAGCTGGTTCAGGACCAACGAAATCATTCGTTGCACCAGTTCTAGCCAACTCATCAGCCCATTCATTTCCAGTAATACCAGAATGGCCGGGTACCCATAAGAAGTAAACAGCATTTGAAATGCTGAGGTCTTCAATTTGAGTTCGACATGCGATCACTAGATTCGACCGTGAGTCATTCGAACTGAGTGCTTTTAAGGCTGCCTGACTGTCGGAACAAAAATAAATACGTTTACCACAGATCCTCTGCTGAAGTGCCGATTGTACTCCACACAGAATTGCGTAGATTTCTGCTTGGAACACAGTACAGTATCTACCAAGTGAATGAGACTGCTCCAGCCTCATTTCACGACAGTAGACACCAGCACCAGCACGACCATTCAACAGAGAACCGTCCGTAAAACAAACTATGTGTTCATCAAGTTGTCGTTCCGGACAACCAGACAACCATTCCTAACGAAGAGGATAGCTCACATTGAATGTTTTAAAAGGAAAACTGCATGTGAGAGTTAGGTCACTAGGAGCGAGTAAATACTCATCCCACGTAACCATTTGAGACCACAAGCGAGTGTGGCTGGTAGCATAATCTAATGGGTTGCTGTTCCAAAGCCCTGTAACCCTAAGACGGTATGCACAAGATAATGCTTCTTGTTTTAGGAACACATGTAGTGGTTTAATACACAGTAGCGCCTCTAGAGCAGCATTAGGAGTTGTCGTGAATGCTCCTGTCATCGCCATTAGGACCATCCTTTGGAGATGATTTAGCTTTGACTGAACTGTCGCGACTTCTCCTTTCTGCCACCATACAAGACATCCATATGCTAAAATTGGTCTAACAATAGTTGTGTAGATCCAATGAATATATCTGGGTTTGAGTCCCCATGATTTTCCAAAAGCTCGTCTGCATTGGCCGAAAGCCATGCAAGCTCTTTCAATCCTGAAGTCAATGTGAGCAGACCAATTCAGTTTTGAGTCAAGAATAACCCCGACGTATTTAACTTGATCGACCACAGTGACCTCTGAACCGAAGAACTGCAACGGACGATCTCCTGTGATTATCCTACGATGAGTGAAAAGCGCAATTGATGTTTTGCCCGGATTTACAGATAATCCAACCTGACAACACCATTGTTCAACAGATCGCAGGGCTTGCTGCATTAAATCAAAGAGAGTGTTAATGCTTATACCGGTCTTTAAAATATGATAATCGTCGGCAAAACCATAAGTCGGAAATCCAAGATTATTAAGTTTCCTTAACAAACCATCAGCGACTAGGTTCCATAAAAGTGGGGATAGTACACCACCTTGAGGACACCCACAGACACTCAGCTTTCTAATCTCTGGCTCGCCGAAGCGATGATCAAAGAAATTGATTGCTAAGCATTGCGTGTATCCAGTAAGGGAAAACCCAAGATATTCCGTTCACGACTGCAATGTTTAACCTCCTGCAGCCATTCAGCCATCGGCACGGAAATACACCTTGACTTAGGAGTTCCTATTTTTGTAGCCTTTTACGACATGGAACAGGAAACCAGTGGATCAATTCTTGGTAAAAAATAATTCCGCTGGATGCCACACGGCTTACCTGTTTGGTGGACTTATGTCACCGGTACAGGTGGACCGTAGCGTTATTCTTAGCCAGTTGGGAAACCGCTACCGACACTACACGGCTATCTAGGCTGCTCAGAGAGGGAAGTTAACATTGATGGACAACTTCCATGGATGGCCGAGCAGCCGTAGAAAACGGTTAGTAGAAAACGGTTGAGCCATCTCAATTGATTCGAATTGTATATGGGTTTTATGTTCTTCCAGCATTTAGTGCTGAAAGTAGTTTAAATCAATATAATTATGGAATTGTTTCAACTCGAAAATGCTGCAATCTTTGGCATCATCTGGTTTACATATGCCACATTTGAACGATCTTGTTGCCAAAAAACGAACCGTGCTTAAATCGATCCGAGGCAAAATGTATGCATGTATGTATGTAAAATAATATAATATAATACAAAACAACATAATATAGCACAATATAATATAACATTACACAATATAATTTAATATAATATAATGTAACATAATACAATATAATATGATATGATGCAATGCAGTATAATACCATACAACGTAATATAACATAACAAAATATAATATAAGACGATAATATATAAAGTAATATGCCATGATACAATATATAACAGTTGATGTCGCAGTGTAAGTTATGCTCTTCTGTCGTCGCAGTACTGCAGGAAATGTAATATTTCTTTTTTAATACTAATAATAATAATAATAATAATAATAATAATAATAATAATAATAATAATAATAATAATAATAATAATAATAATAATAATAATAATTATTATTATTATTATTATAATACCTAAATATAATACAATGTTATATAATTCAATTCAATATATAACATAAAATGCAACAAACAACAGAACCACATGTTGCAATATACTATGATAAATATTGCACTTTAGGATGGGCTTCAACCTACAAGCCATTTCGCACTCTCTCATTCTGCTACTAACGCAGAAGATGATAGCACCCAGTCGTCGCCGCTCCCAAACATCGCTTCACCATACAGCGCTTAGAAATCCTACTGCTGGAATAGGAGGAAAAGTCGCTTACACAAAATATCGATAACTCCAGTAAAAATGAACGGATTTCAACAAACTATGGTTGGAGTTTTTAACTCCAACCAAATGGCCGCTAGCTCGCATAGTCTCAGTACATCCAGGTGCTGACAAACTGACCAGAGTAGTGGATCTCAAAACTGTGCGCGGTATAATCAGACGTCCAATAACAAAAATCTGTCTTCTTCCATTCGATACAACAGAACCACCGATCGCTAACCAAAACAACGTCATCGAAATGTCAACGGAATCGCAAACCATGAAGCAGGATTGAAAATGTGGTCATCTGCTCACTAGAGTAAAATACACGGTGAGCTAGAACTACTCCATTAGATGCAAAGTTTAGTAGAATTGATTATTTTGTCATTATAATTTGTGTAAGAGAGTTAGATTTGAAATAATTATTTCAAGGTGGCGGCGATGTTTGATATGATGTAACCAACAGTAGGGAAAAAAGGTCGAACCCACATTAGAATTTTCGTGCAGTTCTGATAACTCCCACATACTGTTTTAAATCATAGCGTGATAGGGGCCACTGATCATTGCTCTCATGCTGCCTTCACTTGATTTTGGGTTGCGAGAAAATATAGTTCATTCTAAACCGCTACAAATATATTTGGTCTTTAAAATTAACGCAAGTGTTTAAATCATTGGTCATCGTCTGCCTACAAGTTGATCCTCGATCAAGGTTAATCACAACAGTTATTATCGTGTGCAATATAAGTCTAAGAACATTTTTTGTTTACTGGTGTTCACCTGCAACTTTTTCATTTTCGAATTACGATAAAATTTGGTTCTAATACTACACCAGAAATGAAAGTAATGCATGATACTTATCATCTGCTTTTTTTCAAATTATATTTGTTCGATTTATTTTTTAACTCTAGGAAAAGTATTAAATTAAGAACGACTACATTTAAAATGAAAACAATGCAAAAGAATTAAATAGACGTATGTCTCCAATTTTGTTATTTTTTCGAGTTTTTTTTTAATTCTTGGGAAGCATTCAACCAATTTTTTTGCATTGAACATTCTTCAAGTGTACCTAGTAGATTTTCATTTGACAGCATTTCCGAGTTTCAATGTAACGAAAGTGCAGTAAAAAATACAATCAGTCGCAAGTCGAACAACAGGTCTTTCGATCCGTCAATTAGGTTTGACTAGGATCGGAACTGGCTTCAAACAAACGGTTTGACAGCAGTTAGAGTGGAAACTGAGTTACGTGGCATCAAGCGGAAACGACATTAAAATATAGTTTTTCAGTTTTTACCGACTAAGGTGCTTTTTTGACAAGAGACTGCTCAAATCTGTTTCAAGTGTATATAAGCATAATTATTTTCTTCTATTTCGTCTTAGATTTATCAGCGCCTAGGTGCTATTTAGATGGTTCAGAGATTTGCCCAAAAAATGTTTTGAAGTAAATAATGCTATTCCGAAAAGACTTCTCCACAGTTTAGCTAAGATAGTTTTTTTCTTTTGTTATTGAAATAAAAAATAGCCTCGTTGCTCAAGGTTGGATTCAGTATTATCTTGGGCATTAAATTCCGGCACAGCTAATATTTATTAAGCTCGATAGCAACATAATTCTGAAACCTATCAGTACTACTTCCGCAAGCCGAAATTTATCTCAAACTTTCAGCCGACCGAAATGGCCCAGGCATCGGAGCGAAACGATTGTTGCAGCCATCGTAGATCTCCGAATGCCCCGGACTACTAGGTAATACACCAGAACGCATCTAAAGTGTGGCATGTCCTCCGGTGACTATCTGAAAAGAGTTTCTCTAAAGCTCGTAAAGACTTGCTGGCGACACAGTAGCCCAGTTCGGTGGCATTCGATTCCTTCAATCCAACCTTGGAAGCGCAGTGCAACGGAGAAACGGTCGGTCGGTAGGTCGGTCGGCTGCTCGGTAGGTGCAGAGAGCAAAGCATAGATTGAAGGGATCCGGTTGGACTGTGTATCCTTGCGTTTCCCGTGCTGCAACCAACAGGGTGCATAAAGAGGAAAATTGGCAAATGCAAAATAAAACTTTGAACCGACCGGTGGAAAGAATTTTGGTGTTGCGCCAAAAAAAAATGCTCGAACAACAGCTGATTGACGACTGTGCAGGCAGTGCATCGCCAACAACACGGGCAGCTACCCTACGCCAAATGCGAATTGAGCATCAGGAAAGAAAGTGTAGTCAACACTGAATGTGCGAGTGTGTCGGATGGATGCCATCAGAAGGAAATTAACCTATTTTCCCTTCCAATAGCGAAAGTACCGCTTCGGTCTGCTGAAAAAGGGAGGGGGGGACGAATCGCAGGGGTGACGAAGTCAGTTACTGATAGGATAAAGCCGGATCGCGTGGTTGCTATTGTGCGACTTGTCAGCAAAGTGTAATCTCTTTATTTTTTCTTTCCGTTGCCGGACTAATGCAGACTGCAGAGCGCTTAAAACGGAAATTCATTCAGCGTGCGGAATTTGCTTTGCTTTTTTTTATTGTTCCATTACGTGAACTTACGTGGGAGAATCATCTTGTGCTTGGAGTGCGGAAAGTGATTCAATAATACATTGGATACTTAGCGGTTGGATCGTTGACTGGCTACATAATTTAGGGAATTTTGAACCTTTGGACCGATTATACGAATCGCTATAAAAATAGATGTACCGAAAGCTGCTCCTTTAATTTGTGTATCAATTACTTGGATCATTTGGGATAAATTAGGAGGAACTGGAATTATGCACACGTAAAATAGCACCAGATATTACTTTCAGGGAATGTTATATGAAGAGAAATATTAGTGTTTACTAATACTTCATTACATCTGAAGGTCATTTTCATGAAGTGGCTTTCATCTGCAAGTTTCAATTCGCTGAATTAATTAGGCGTTCAAGTAGAAATTTCTTTGCCGGAAACTTTTGTCGTGAATACGACTTACTTTACTATGGGGCGCCTTTTCAAAATTAGCCAAATGGAACAAGACAGCAGAACTTAATCGTGAATATCTCGAATTGTATTAAAAGCAGCAACATTATTCTTTCATCATTTCATCAAAAATATGATCAGGAATTTAGGATAATATTTTGAATAGTGTGAGATAACCACAAACAACTCGAATATTAAGTTTTCTCCAACTTTGAAATCAACGCGAAAAACTCTATTTTTGCTTGGGTTTTTCGCGTAAGGACGACGATTTTGAAGTAGTCAGGCACATCTCTTCACACAATCGATCAACTATCACTTCGAATTCGAAAGTGTACAGAAATCGTGTCAGTTTTATTCGTATTCACGACATCCAGTTATGTCTCTGACATTACACACCCGTACTTTTTTCCTCACCAATTTGCAATCTATACTTTTTGTTCTGAACTAGTTACCACAACAACATTTATAACGTTGGCAGTGCTTGATTGATAATACTCTTAGCTCAATAATTCATTTTACACTCAAAAATAATCACATTATAGTTACATTAAAAGTTATGTGAATATTTTGCACCCTGCTTTTCCCGTAGTTTGCAATGGAATGGCCTTGACAAGATATTTTATGACAAATCCAGTAAGAATTAAGTGTTCCGTAGATAAAAAGCATTGGGTGTCCAAAACACATTCACCTACTAGATAGACAATTGTTATATTGAATATTGCTAAAAGCTACATAAAATTGAAATATATTTCACTTAATATTATGGTAACTTATATAGTAAGTCATGTTACTTTCTATGATAATTTGTAGAAATTCGCATGAAAACTTGTCTCCAACCACCTATAGGAGTAATGGAGATTTTCTCACGTTTTCGTAAAACAAAAAAAAATCTTACCTCGAAAATAATTGATTTTAGAAAACTAAAACTTCTCACATGAAAGTTCTATGATCAAGTAACAAGGACTTCAAACAGTAACACGCGTTACTCTGCACCCGATGCTAAATTCTGATAAAATTCAATTGCAATCGTAAGAGTTAAAAGAAAATCACTCAGTGTTGTACAATTTCATTTAATTCGATTGAAATCGACTGTGTTCACTCACTGACGATCACTCTACTGCAGTAAACTTCACATTCTAACACACAACCTTTGCAGTCGCACCGAATGGGCATCATCCCGTCCTTCATTCGTTTCTTTTTCCACGGAAGCTCAGCTTAGCCATCGTCAGTTTATCTCTTGAAGTAACAAAATATCTCTTACAATTGAATGAGAGAGTGGCCTTCAAATGAGGTTCATAGTTCGGTTTCACATCTCATCCAAGTCAGTCAATAAACCAAAACCGTTTACGTTCGTGACAGAAGAAACCAAGTACAGTATTGTGTAGTGAACAATAGAACGATCTCAAAATGAGTGAACCAAACGAACAAAAGCTACCGTCGGTACGAAAGAATACAATTATTGTTGATTTCAGACAGTGCAAAATTCGACCTTCGATACGAGAACTTGAAGGTTTGCTTAAGGAGCAAATGTATCTTGACATTAAACGTGTGCATTTACTTTAATGCAATAAGACCAATAATGTTGTTTATATCCAGTTCTATAAAGAGTTGGATGCAATTCAATTCGCTAAAGACAATAATAATGAATAAAATATCTTTAATAAAAATGAGGTTCATGTAAACATTCCAATTTTTCCTAGATAATGGATGAAAGGTAAAACACTCGTGATAACTGAAATATGAATTACAAAATAAACATAAATTTCAGTTTTTATTTTTAATATTTCGAAACACTTCTCAATACATTTCAAACAGTCGAAATTATCGATTTTAACTTTCTAATGATAATTGACAACTCAAATGAAAACCGACACCCTCTACACTACACTACACATTACAAACTGAGCAAGCCAAACTTCAATTGACTAGGTACGGTTTTCCAATTAACGATGAATTCTGGGAGCTTCGGCAACAAAAGTAAAATGAATGAAAAGGGATATGCTGACAGGCAACGGCCTTTCTTTTCATTTTCATAACCTCGACCATTGGTCAATTCACATAAACTGAGGATCCTATGCACTTTGACATTTGAAACCATCTCACGTGGTCTGTCAAGTAATTGGAACGTAAACTTTTATTTGATGGTATCTTTTAAAACTATGAGTTGCAGTAAGATCTACATATCATCTCCGCAAGGATGAAAAACGATGCGCTTGTTTAACAATTTTCACTTCAATTTTGCAGTCGATCAACTCCAGAAATGGATAGCAAAGCATCAGACTTCACGTACTTCGATTCGGATGAAACTTTGCGCACGTTTTCAATATGGGAATTAATTCGTTTTGACATGAATGGAATGGACTAATTCAACTCAAGACCGGTTTTTCATTTGTTTTTACACGCATGGAGGAAACAATTCGACTCAAGACTAGTTTTTGAATAGGGTGGATGTATTTGTTGTACAAAATGGTGTCGGAGAAGAAGTTGTAAGAAATCGATTGAGAGCTTCAATTAAATTATTAACTGGAAAAAATATTTTTTTTTTAAATTTAAAAAAATTGCAGCTACGGTTTTTTAATACTTTTTTTTCAAGAATTTATTTCCATGTTTTAAAAACTTGAAGCAATCTAGTCTTTTGAACAATAGAATATGTCTAATGAGGAAAACAGATTGAAAAACCCTTCTTTATCCACCTAGTTGTGTGATAATGCCTTTCTCTTCTTTCATAACAGTCTCATGAAAATGTGTTTCATACTTTTATTAAATAATTTCGGATACTAATTTTGACACCAATTGATTCAGATTGATAAGAATAGTTCACAAAAGCATGCTTCAGTGTTTATGTCACACAGTCAGCATAATTTTTCCAAACTAGTGCTTACATTTGCGTTGCCTATTCGTATGGGAAAAGTGATGCTAATCTAAAAAACGAGTGACATTATTTTCACATTTCTGGTATATATCACCCTGTAATTACTGAACCGGAAGTCGGATCCGCATGATATTTCGGAACTTTGTATGGGACCATAAGACCTTTCATTTGAATCTAAGTTTGTTAAAATCGGTTTAACCATCCAAGAGTAATGTGAGTGACATTATTATCAAATTTTTTATGTATTACTTTCACATTTTTTATGCATATCACTCAGTATTTCCGGAATCAGAATTTGGATCTAAATGATATTCAGGAACTTCGTATAGGACCGTGAGACCTTTCATTTAAATCTGAGTTTGAGAAAATCGATTTAGCCATCTCCGAGAAAAGTGAGTGACGTTATTTTCACATTTTTAATGCATTATTTTCCCATTTTTGGTGCATATCACCCTGTAATTCCGAAACCGGAAGTCGTATCCAAATAGAATTCTGGAACTTTGTATGGAACCATGACCATGAATCCTTTCATTAGAGTCTAAGTTTGAGAAAATCGGTTTAGCCATCTACGAGAAAAGTGAGTGACATCATTTTCAAATTTTTATAGCATTATTTTCCAATTTTTTATGCATATCACCCTGCAATTCCGAAACCGGAAGTCGTATCCAAATAGAATTCTGGAACTTTGTATGAGACCGTAGAGCCTTTCATTTGAATCTAAGTTTGTGAAAATCGGTTAAGCCATCTCCGAGAAAAGTGAGTGACATTATTTTCACATTTTTGGTACATATCACCCTGTAGCTCCGGAACCGGAAGTCGGATCCAAATGAAATTCAGGAACTTTGTATGGGAACGTGGGACCTTTTATTTGAATCTAAGTTTGTGAAAATCGGTTAAGCCATCTCCGAGAAAAGTGAGTGACAATATTTGTCACACACACAGACATTTGCTCAGTTCGTCGAGCTGAGTCGAATGGTATATGACATTCGGCCCTCCGGGCCTCGGTTCGAAAGTCGGTTTTTGCAGTGATTGTATAGCCTTTCTATATGAGAAAGGCAAAACTGAAAAGCGATTACAACAATGTAATGAAAACAGCGAAACAGCTACCGTAGAGACAGGACTCGAACCCGTAGCTAGCTCCTATCAGGGGGAATCGATTTGTCAATTATACTACATTGCATGTGAAACACATGAAGAAACAGCTTAATTGACTAGAAAAACTGAGCATGCAAGTTATGCATTAGCTTATATTATATCTTTCTTCTAGAAGTACCCGTTTTCGAGATATTTAGACTTGAATTTTAAAGAACTCAGATTTTTTTTTGACTTGCGTTGTTTCAGCAAGTCAATTGTGTTTGGACACATGAATGAAAAATTATTCTAAATTTCATATACAATTACCTGCAACTTGTCGAAGCCTCGCAGTTCTATAAGAATCTAAGTTCTTTGAATTTTATGCCTAAATATTTCGAGTACGGTTACTTCTTAGAGAAAGGTCAATATGAACTGATTCATTGCTTTTGAAGCTTTTGCCGAAGAAGAATATATTTCTAGATTTATGTTATATTTTCTAGTGTTTAACAGATAAGTTTGCATCAATTTGTGTTTTGGAAATAGGTTCAAACTTTCCAAGCTGTAACATCATTATCTTTACAATATTCAAATTTACTTCCAATGTTGATTTTAATTTTCGCATTCAAACAGAATTATTTGAAAAATAAATTTGGAAAAGGGGCTGTCCATAAAAGATGTCACGTCGCAAGGGGGAGGGGGGTGTTTCATAAAACGTGACCTTTTGTAACAGGGGGGAGGGGGGGGAGGTTTTTGGAATGTGACGTCTAATATTTTCAATGAGCGCATTTTTGAAATACCTAATTATATTACTGCATGGCCCTATTTCCTGAAAAAATCTCCACAATAAACGTTTACATTCTATAGGAAAACGTGTATTTGTTGATGTAAAAACTTCTTGTAAATTCGGAAATGAGTGATGCAGGAAATCATTTCTGTTGTAATCAGCAAAAGTGCACGGAGCGAGTAAATTAGCGAAATTAATAATTTATGCCTAATATGAGTAAAAAAGAAAAAAATGCCTTCAAACGATTCAACTTTAGTTATGCACTGACAATTTTTTCAGTACACCCAAACCTCAATTTACGTACCTTATATATGTATATATGTATTCATGTACGTACGCATGT
Organism: Malaya genurostris; assembly: GCF_030247185.1. Lineage (NCBI taxonomy): Eukaryota > Metazoa > Arthropoda > Insecta > Diptera > Culicidae > Malaya > Malaya genurostris. The sequence goes on from NC_080571.1 coordinate 281,776,922, forward strand.
GTGCAAATGTTTGTATTTCTTAATACATATAAATATTGGTGAAGTAATATCAATCATTTATATGTATGAATATATACACATATATGCAGACGGGTGAGTGTATAAGCATACATACATATAAAGTTCGTAAATGGAGGTTTGAGTGTAATTTGATTTTCTAGCATTGATAATAGTATATCATAAGAATTTCTCTTATCTGATTTTGATGCAGTTTATTCAATTGTGCTCCATTTGAAAAAGGGCGGGAGATCAACGATTTCAGACGCAGATCATATCATTGAACTTACATAAATCAAGAATCATTATAGCTCAAAATCACTACCCATTGTGTGACGGAAGATCAGTACCGATATTGATCGATGTGATTTAAAATTCACTGATCAACTGATCATGAAAAGATTCTCCGGCAGTGATCTCGTTTTGATGAGGTTTTGATCTTTATTTTCTCAGCCCTGTATGCTACACTAAGGAAATATTATTCTTTACCTAAAACAATAATATATCTGTGTACCCCTAGGAGGAATAAAACAGATGATTTAAATGTTTCATCAATTCCAACCAAATACTTTTGTTAATTTATATAATTGATATTAATAAAATATTTCCGATGATTTTGTAGTTTTATGGATATTTTTTAATCTAATGACAGCATGTAATAAATCGATTTTTCCCTCATATTTGTATGGTTTGTCATACATATTGAGAATGTATTGAGATGAATTTTATTAATTTTGGATTCGTGACATGTGACATAGGGGGGGTGGGGGGTCTTTGCTTCTGTGACAATTTGTGACAAAGGGAGGATGGGGAGTCAAAAATCGTCAAAAAAAGCGTGACGTCTTTTATGGACAGCCCCAAACACATTTCCGAAATTTTTTTTATTTTCTTATTCTTGAAATGCATTCATCTCTTTTTTTTCAGTGTATATATTATTGTAGGGATAAATTGATTTCCTATAACTTCTTCAACACCATATTTCAACAATTTACAGTATCCGGGTCGAATTGGTCTCTCCATTCGTGCAAAACTAATGGCTTATCATATTGAAGACTTTTGACACGTGGTCTACTGGTAATTGCTGGAATCGCTCATTGGTGTTGTGCCATAGAACCGATTTTTAAGATGTGCATTTCGGTTTTGTAATTAACCTTCCAAAATTTTAAAAAATTGGAATTTTCAAAAATAATCATAGTCAAATGAAAGGTGTAAAGCTGATATTGAATTTTATCCCGATTCGACTTCCGGTTCCGGAATTGCAGAGTGATATGATCCAAAAAATGTAAAAAAAACTCTTTTTTCTCAGAGATGGCTTGACCGATCTTCACAATCTTAGATTAAAACGAAAGGTCTTATGGTTCCAAAGTTTGTTACTGAATTTCATCTTTATCCGACTTCCGGTTTCGGAATTACAAGGTAATATGTGCGCACTCTATTTTCTCGGAAATTCTTTATCCGATTTTCACAAACTAAGATGTAAATAACAGGTCTCGAAATTTCTTTAAAAGTTCTTTAAAAAATCGATCCGTATCCGACTTTCGGTTCCGGTGACGGCGAAACGAAGTTCAAATTTTTATAAAACTTACTGGTAAATTCATCCAGCACTGATAATAGTAAAGAAAAATTCCGAAAACGCAACTCACTTCGATTTCTCAACATTGCTTAAACCGATTTTCACAAATCTTGAATCAAATTAAAGCTTTCACTGTCTTAAAAGATAAGTGTCAAAACTTTCAAACCATCATACAACATGATAATGCAGAATCGGTGCGCATCAGTACGTGCTGATACGGAAGCAGAAAACACCAGCGCCTTTGCGAATGAAGAACACAACCTGCTTTGTTCAATTTGTATTGCGTGCGTGTACGGGACAACGAAAAGAGAACGATGAATTACTAAATGGAATGAGAGGTCTCGGGCCTAACAAAGAAAAAGTCTATTGTTTACCATGAAAACTTTCTTGTTCTTCAGTATAATCTCCATCTAGAGCGATACATTTGATTCATCGGTCCTCTAACATTTGTATGCCCTTTTGGAAAAAAAGATTTGTTAAAACCTTCAAAATAGGTTTCCATTTCTGCAATGACCTCAGCATTCGACGAAAATTTCTTCCCCTGGAGAAACCTTTTCATGGTTGGGAAATAGATTATAGTCGCTGGGGACCAGGCCTGGAAAATACGGGGGATGGTCGGGACTCTAACATACGACAACTAGCTTGTAAGTCCAGCGCCCCATCCGCCATTCGACTCACATATATAATTTTTTAAATTCGATCTACTATTTTCGTTCAATGCTTTGACTGAAAGGATAAGATAAAAATTGGTGCATTCGATTGGAATTTTTGCACAATTATAATGAAAATTTACTTTCTTACCAAATTAATTTCATAATGAAACTGCATCTTGAGGCCAAAACAAAGACATTGGCTCCGATTTCATCGCAACTCATTGATTTCAAGCCGAATAAGTGGCCAACTAATGATGTGACTCGACTACTGGATAGAACAATTACTCTAAACATCACGACTTTTTTTTCTAAACAACAATTATCACCATTCTTGACTATACGAGAAAACTTTTCAAAATAAGCAGCTGCTAAAACATTCGACACGCAACCGGAAAATTATTCAATATTAAGTAATTTTCAACATTTAAACGAGTGGCGTGCAGAAAGTTAATTTAAAGTCGATAGGATCAATTTTCTAATGCTTTCAAGAAAACAGAAACATTTAATGGAACGTAGTATATTTAGCCAACGGTTTACTTAATTACTCGTTCTCAACTGCTGTCATCGAGGGGTTCCGTTATTTGTCCTTTGTCAACAATAGGAAATAATTGGTAGCGGAAAACACAACAGGACGTTAAAGGTATTGAAGTATTTCGTGTTGTGCCAACCATAAACCGAACTGTAGTCAAATGAACAGTGTTTAAGAGCCTAATTACTTTCTTCTACCGAGCCTTTCGTTTAGGTAATTACTTCTTGAAATGCTGATGACAATGCAAAAAAAATCATAACGAGACTAGAAAGTAAGTGTAGTGTAGTTTTCTACAATGTTGTTTGTCATGGAATGTAAACAAGTAATCCTAGAGCATGTGGAATTTCGAATATTTTAACTGTAAGCAATTATCTGGTCGACATATAGCGATATGCTTTTTTCCACCAACCATTTTGACATACACGTACTTGGAAATTACATTTCCTGGAGCGCTACACAGAGAACTTGAAATAATCGCTTCCGCATGCCGCAGATAAAACTCTTTCAACATGTAATATTTTTGGATGGGTACCGGATTGAAGTTTTAGAGAAGCTTAAGAAGCCGGAAAGAGGTTTGAATATTAATTCGAAATCGCTTTACCCGACTGGGTAAGTGCTTTTGAATTATTCTATCATATGTAGAAATGTTGTCATAGGTTAAAATTTTGTAGATTTAAAGCGATTTTGTCTCCTGTCTCCTTGAAAGTTGCTTGGAAGGCCAAGACCTGCATTCCAAATTACTCGTTAATCAAGAATAATATCTCGAAAACCTGATCGTTCATCTCATACACTATAATCATTAGTTAAAATAAAACCAGCTATTTTTATTCGATGCATTGCAAACTCATAGAAATAAGTTTTCTTACAAAAACTGGTTTTGGGAGACCCTTTTCAGAAAATATTTTATATTAAGACTTCTCCTTAAGTTACTGGAATAGTACATTTGGAAAATTTGTTTCAAATGACTTTCTACACAACTTTGTCGAAGTTACTTAGCCCCTATGTCGACCCTGTGCTGAAATAGTATTTTTATCTCAGCTTTAGATGGTTAATCACATAAACAAATTTTTCAAAAGATGGAAAATTAAGAGCGTAAAACTGAACCTTTGTACCACTGTGCAGAGATGTTCATTTCCTCTGTGTGACGAAGAGCAAGCAAAATTTCTCTCCTCGCACTGACAACTTCAACGAGAGCTCTTCTCTTTCACATTTATACACCACTGCTGTTTAAAGTGTGCACACATTATGAGTGCGTTTGTTTATTTCCTTTTACCACTTCCACTGAATCGCACCAAAGTGCTAGAGCATTAGCTAATAAATTCTCTGAGGTGGATGCAGATACTTTCACAGAGGTGTACACGCCGGTGAGCACTCTGCTGTATGGTTTTCGTAGATGAAGCGTGGACACGCAAAATCAGCAAAATAAAACAATTTATCGTAAAATTTTCGGTTTTCCTTGCAAATTTTTCATAGCAAGGCCAGATCTACTCTCTATTAATTGAAGTTCACAGAAGTGTTCGCTCACCATCACGCGCCAGTGGTCACATGGGTGTATTTAGACGAGAGCGCGTGTGAGCGATTCATGCGAAGAGAATGTGTTTCACTCGCGCCAGCTGCTTTAACCACAAGCACACACTCAAATGCTGTCTATTCGACACTGAGAAGAAGTGCGCTTTCCTCTTTGTGCGATGCTTCGTTTTTTGCATCCTCGGTGTGGACAAGAATCTGACGCCAGCGTGTATCACTCTGGTGAAATGCCATCTCAGCCACTGTGCATTGGCTCAAAGAATAAAATGAATATTAGTGCGTTGGATAGTACTTGTCGAACTAATGCGACCGGAATTTTCATTATAAAATTCCCGCGCTTGTCCAATCGGTAAACTTTTATTCTCTCAACGTTGGCAACACTTTTATATAAATTCTTTCAAATTTTGACGCATATCGTACGATTAGTTTTTGTTTGGCGTCTATACAAATAAGTTGACAAATTTTCGTGTGGCGATTTTTATAATGGATGAAAATTTAGAACAATGTACGTGCATCAAATTTTGTGTTGCAAATGGATTTAAGTGTTTCGAAACGTTGAAAATGTTAGATAAGGCCTTTGGTGAATCGTGTCTAGGAAAAACACAGGCATACGAGTGGTATAAACGCTTCAAAGGTGGTCGTACAAGCTTGGATCATGATGAGATCCCTGGCCGCCCAACAACAATGTTATGCTGACTGTTTTTATTCGATATTCGTGGTGTGGTGCACTATGAATTCCTTCCGGACGGTCAAACGGTTAACAAGGAATATTATTTGGCCGTTATGCGTCGTTTGCGTGAGGCCATTCGCAAAAAAGGCCAGACTTATGGAAGGAAAACTCATGGATTTTACACCACGATAATGCGCTGGCTCACACAGCGTTGGTTGTGTCGTAGTTTTTGGCCAAAAACTCAACCAATATCATCAACCAAGCACCGTACTCTCCAGATATGGCCCCGTGTGATTTTTTCCTCTTCCCCAGACTCAAATTGCCATTGCGGGGAACGCGTTTTGAGACCATAGAGACCATAAAAGAAAATTCGCTGCGTGAACTAAAGGCCATACCTTCGGCGGCCTATAAAACTTGTATGGAAAATTTTATCAAGCGCTGGCATGCATGTATTGCCGCAGGAGGAGAGTACTTTGGAGGCGATAATAAAGAAATTTATTAAAAATTGAAATTTTGCGTTTTTTTAATAAAATTCCGGTTCTTTATTGATCATAAGGTATATTTAGTTAAATGCTGCATTTATGCATTATTGAAAATCACTAACGTACTTATTAGCAAATATACCCTGTCTCCCTCTGCTTCAAATTCTTTTTCAATCCTTTCATAATGTGGAATTATGGATTATTTGTCTGTTTGTAGTGTAGTGTAAGTAAGCCATCAATTTGGTTTATCCATTTACCAATACTGAACGAGAAACATATTGAACTTGATTCGTAAACTTTTTTCGGCTCGTAGAACTGTTCTGTCATTTAGGAATGTTGAAAAACCTTATCTCAAATACCGTACACAATCGATAAACGGGGACAACCTAATTCTAAAATATTTCGGTTAATGTATAAACATGAACTTAGCGAAGCACCTATCGCGGATGATGACCCAAATAGGTGAATAATTTGTTGCTTTTATTTTTTTTGATTGGTTAGGGTAAATTTGAATTTGTTACTCAATGTTCTTTGAGTACTTTACTAAATTCATATAAAGTTAACGAAGCACCTCTACTAAATAACCTTAAATACAAATCGAAACCCAGTGGATAACTTGTTGCTAAATAGCTACGGTAATCTAAAATTTGCTGCTCAATTTTTTAAATATTTTTAAGTACTTCGCTAAGTTCCTATAAAGTTAACGAAACACTCTCTATTAAATAATCTCAAATACAAATCGAAATGCAGTTGTTAGTTTGTTTATTTTTAATTTATTTGGGAGCAAGGAAAAGCCCGCTGGAGCTGAAATTTTGCATCTCTCTCTCTCCATTAGGCATAAAACCTCCTCATTTTTTTTATATCAACAGATTACAAAAATCCAACAGATATATTACTTAATACTAAGGGCTTAATATTAAGTAAAATTATGCCTCCAGGCGATAGTCAGGAGTAGCTTGTGGGTTGGAATTAAGTCAGATGATGTTTCTACGTGTCGTTGAAGGCCGTATCCTGCTGTCCGTCTGGGTTCGCGGGAAACAGTCACGAATTAGTTGCTAATAAGCCAACAAAATCGATATAAAAGAGCGTCACCATATTGAAGGGTTACAGGGTTTATTTGGCCGTCTACTGATAATGACTATCGAATGTAATAGTTTTGAGGCCAATTTAGAAATTTTTGCACTTTCTCATATAGAAAGCTTATGCAATCACTTGAAAAACCGACTAGTAAAAATTGGTCGGGATGGCCAAGTGTCATAAACCATTCGACTCAGTTCATCGAGCTGAGCAATGTCTGTGTGTATGTATGTATGTGTGTGTATGTGTGTGTGTCAAATAATCTCACTAGGTTTTCTCGGAGATTGCTGAACCGATTTTGAAATGAATTAAATCAAATGAAAGGTCTCATGGTCCCATACGGAATTCCTGAATTTCATCCGGATCCGACTTCCAGTTCCCGATATTGTGTACCGTGTACAGTGTGTTCAATATTGTACACCGTCACTTAAACCGGCGGAACAAAAACCGCAAAGAACCGTTGTAAACTAGACTCAAAACCGTCAATCTTAGGGTCTAATGAAAGATCTTATGGTCCTACAAAAAAATACTGCATATTTTCGGATACAACAAACATTTAAATCGTCATTTAGCGTGCGATGGCAAAATTGTATAAAATCGTCCAAATTTGAATAATAACTAGTAGCGTTCATACGTCATGTTAGTTGGTGGCCGTACGAACCGACTTCGATTATACCGGTTCTCGAGTTCCGGTGCCGGAAGTGCATATAATAGTGAACCCACTTCGTTTTTTTAAGGATGACCTACACGAGCAAAGCACTGTTTCATTCTGTATGTTATACTAGTTAATGAACAAACAATCTCTTGATTTCTTTCAAAAATCGAAGAGAAATTCTCTGAATAGAATACCACAATATTATACATGAGAAAGGCATCATTACACCACTAAGTGGATTAAAGCAGGGTTTTTTTTTAACATACTTTGTTTCGCCCTTTCAAGTGATTTTTATATAAAATTTTCAACACACTTTACCCAATAATTCCGAAACAGAAAGTCGGATCCAGATGGAATTCGGATGTTTTGTATAGAACAATAAGATGTGAAAATCGGTCGCGCCATCATTGAGTAAAGTGACTAAGTAATTTGGAATTGGAATTTTTGCACTAATTATTCTATAACTCCGGAACTGAAAGTCGATTTAAGATGAAATTCATTTGAATCTAAGCTTGTTATAATCGGTCTCGCCATATCTGAGAAACATTTGTACGCATATTTTCATTTATTTGCACATTTTACCTCATAACTCCGGAACTGGAGGTAAGATCCAAACAAAATTCAATAATTTTATATGGGATCACAAAATCGTACATTTTAATCTAAGTTTGTGAAAATCGGTTTACCGAAAAAAATTTTGCACTTTTTTTAACAATTGTTTTCACATTTTACTCTATATTTCCGGAACCGGAAGTCGGATCCAAATAATATTTATGAATTTTGTATGTAACAACCTTGAATCTAAGTTTGTGAATATCGATCCAGCCATGTCCGAGAAAAGTTACTACAGAAAAACGTTACATGCACAGTTTCAGACATTTTGCGTACTCGACGATCTGAGTCGAATGCTATATATATATATATATATATATATATATATATATATATATATATATATATATATATATATATATATATATATATATATATATATATATATATATATATATATATATATATATATATATATATATATATATATATATATATATATATATATATATATATATATATATATATATATATATATATATATATGGTGTTCAAATGTTGGTTTTCACAGAGATTACATAACCTTTCTATATGAAAAAGGCAAAACGCTAGATATTTTTAACATATTTAACCGTAACTGAATGAGTGAAATTTTTTTTTTCTAAATTCAGTCGTTGCCTACTTGATTGAATTAAAAATTACCTTTAATATTACCAGCGTCGATTTGGTCATGTTTTTCGAGTTCCCATGACCACTTTTTGACTATCAGTTAAGTGAAGTGGAAGTAGTCATTATATAGTTATTATTATCATGTCAAATGTTTCACGATGCATTCTGTTTGAAACTGGTAGTTTCGATGATTAAGTTTCAAGCTTCAATAATTTTTTAGGGGCAGTTTGTGAATGGTTTTCTGTGTGAGTAACGTTAGAATCAAAAGAATACAAAATATACATTAACAATAAAGCTTCCATACAGTGAATTTTACGTATCACACATGGAGACAAACACTAGAAAAGGTCCCATCTGCAAAAGATCAGTTTTACTTTGTTTACTTTCTCTTTCAAATATTACGGTACTTTCGAAAATACACTTCTCTTACAGTCCACAAAGAACAATGAAATAACCATCGTGTTTTCGATCTTTAGATATGAAATTACTGAAAAAATCAGAAATATCGAGAGCAATGGGCAACAAAACAAAGACAACCCGTTATTCAAGAAATGCAGAGGAGATAATCAATCATGTAAAAATAGTTGTCAGTTGTGCCAACGCGGATGCAAAAAGTAAAATGCAAATATTTATCTAACCCTTATCCTTTTTCACAATTACAATGTCAACTCGCACAGCCATATTCAACATCCAAACTAGTGTCACTTTTCACCGAGCGGAATATCCGATCAAACGCACCTCCCACGCTGTCTGATGACCTAAAATCAAAGGTGCGCGCACCCATCGCACACAAGGTACTCTCCCCATAAACGGATTGCAAGTGCAATCAATATCGAGTGTGTCTTCTGCATGAGTCTTGACTTGATTGGTAGCTACTTATTCATCACTGGTAGCAACAAGTCCGGGATTGTGTGCATAGCACAGCAGAGATCGATACGGCACTCCTTGAACCGGGTCACCGAATTGCTCCTTCCTTCATGCTTCCTTTCTTGCATTCATTGTGTCTAGATGACGACACCATGAAACTGTAAATGACACAACAGATGAGTGCCATAAATACGCGGTTATTAACCATAAAAGCCGAATCCAATTTCATCGTTGAGAAACTGCTTCTGCAGCTGCCGGTTCGTAGTGGAAATCCAGGTTTCGTCTCAGACGCGACGTCCGTGTTCACGGATGGAAACCGGTGGCCATTGTGATGCGATAGGAAATTAATCATGTCCTACTTGGGTTCGCAGAATGCATACGGTGCATTGGGCCAGACCGCGGCTGTTCGGTGCACAATCCGCTTGCATTGCCGGTAGATCTTTGCCGGCAACCAGAAGACATTCGAACTGTGAAGGTTTATTCGTCAATAAAAATAGCCTATTCACGGTCGATTGTTTATGGGTTCATTTTCCAGGCTCTCTTGTATGTGAGATGGCAAAATTCCGATTTTCTCGATTTGTATTCAGTTTTATGTGTATCTCCAGACTTTTATCTCCCAAGTCTGGTATCTGGTAAATAGCTCAATCAATCAACAGTTTAACATGTTGCCATTTTTAATGGGTTGCGCGCCAGGACTGCTAAAAATAACATATCGACTTCATTAGTCCAAGAGATATCACCTGATTTACACCATACCTACTTTGCAGTGGTATTTGATTACCATTTAAATAGCAGTATCACTTAAATGTCAACTGGCAATTATTAAGTCGAACAAAATTAACTGCTAAAGAAGCATCGAATAGCATTATAATTATTGAAGTCATATTAATTAGAGGGAAACCTTATCTCTTCATTCTGTCCCCTGTGTCAATAAACAAACATTGTTTATGACTACTGCAGCATCCAGTAATTGAATGACACCACCTAATAGTCAAGTAACGAACGAAGGTAACTGACAGGCTATTTCCAACTCACAGACACGATTTTCCACTCCACGTCTATACTCAGTATAATGTTAATTAAACTGATCTGTTTAAGACTGCGTTTTAATTAATACTTCTACTCATCAGCTCAAGCAACGTCCTTTCCATTCCGTGCTATGGCACTTCGGTTGGTTCAATATTTGGATGTCTCGATTGGCGGAATCTTTGAGACAGTTTTCAGCGATGTCTTAAAATGTCAATCACGTTGAGTTCAGCCACAAATATTATTCTTTCGTTTCGTCTTCGACTGGTCAGTGCCCGACAGCTACAACTGAAATGCTGACATCGCAGACATTGTGGCTCAGCGCAGTTTTGACGCTTTCTCAAAATGAAATTACTGTTTCTGAAATTTAGTAATCGAAGGTCGAATAACCAGTAAACGTGGAATATAAGCTAATTTCCACATCGTGAATTCAATCGTCTCTTTACTACATCCGACTGATCGGGGCATTTGTGCCAGTCTGAACCTATTAACTGCCAAGCAGAGCCAATAAATTGTGTGCTAAGCTTAGTTTCAATCCCTCTTGGGACCGTGTGTGAGTACTTCGTTCCGAACTAAAATTACCACGATCTCACACAGCACTGGGAGCAATAGTGATTTATTTTAGGGATTAGGGTAATTTTTCCTGTTAATTACGGTACGCCGTTCTATCAGTGTGTAAATCGTTCTGTTTTTTTGCTTGCAAATTTTGTGTGAAAAATAAATATATGGTGAAAAAGTAAGAACCACACTGAAGCGAAGAACAGCACCTCTCACAACGCACTAAGGGGGTGGACGTTTCCATTAGGCGATATCACGCAGATTGGTTCGAAACTAAATGGAAAATCGTGACCAATTTAATCCGTTTTGAATGAAATATCACTGCTTATCTTATTCATTTCAATCCGTGTGTCAATAATAACGACTACATTCACTGCACTTAATCGATAGTCACAAAGTCGTCATAGAAACTCGAAAAACACGACCCAATTGACGCTGGTAATATTCGATGTAATCTTTAATTCAATCAAGTAGGCACCGACTGAATTTAGAAAAAATAAATTTCCACTCATTCAATTACGTTGAACTGACAAGTGGAATATGTTCAAAAAATCTTCTGGCCACTAAATTTCAATTTACTTAATATACGGACCAGAGCCGGAGAAACATATTAAGCTCAGGTGGGTGACTATTCGTACCGGGGAGAACGACCCACTATTTTGAAATATTATTTAGTCGATTTTTAAATAATATTTTGTTTCGAGATAACTTTGCATGAGACGCATAAATTCGAAGCTTGTAAAACAGTAATACAAAATTGCGCTTTTAAGGGTTAAATACAATATCAAACTACAAAATTTCTGCCAACATTTGTTTGGAATATTAAGTCAGCAGTCTTTTATATTCCGTATAAATTTTTTTGTGTTTGCAAAATTTCGAAATTATTTCTTTGAGAATTTTGGTTACCCTGATCGTTTAGTTGGTTGGGGTTGATGTTTAAAGATGTCTGGCATGAATCGAAAGCAATGTCTTGGCATTACATTCCTTCTATAGAATTTGGCCTTTCTGTTTCAACAGACTTCGCAGCCGATTTTTAGTACACAGAATCATTTTATGGCTAGTACTACGATCCTACTGACACTATAAATCATTCCACGTCGGGGCTCGAACATATGACAACTGGTTTATAAGACCAGTGCCGTATGCATTGAACCGCAAACCCGGGCGAATCGAACGGTGAACAAAACAAATCCAGCCGCTGATGTGCATAGTACTTTGTTAAAAAAAGTCCCGAGACCGACTGAGATGACGTTTGTAATGTCAAACTATCATCATCGTTCAGAAGACAAGTGTCAAATTTTCACGTCAATCGCACCACAAACACTAAACTTACCAATAGTGACGTTACGTTTTGATTTACGAAAACTAAAAAATAACGAATTCCGTTTGTTGATAAAACATTGCTTCCTATAAGGAAAGACCGGGAAAGTCCAGCAATGGTTTAAAAAGTGTTACCCCCACTCAGATTAAAAACAAAGATTTGTGGTATTCTGATTTTAACGTAACGAAATTAAGCAGTCATCCGGAAAAAAATTGATAATCGTTATGAATGAACACCAAATCAAAGTCCGACTACACTGAAAGTGCTTTTATGATCGTATGCGAAAATCTGGGCATGAAAACAATCATTTTCAAATAGGTGCCTCGTTCGCTCACAATCTATCAAAAGCAACAACGAATCAACAATCCAGAGAGCTGGTCGGCACTGTTTAGTCGCAATAAAAAGGATTTCTTGCGTTGGTATGAAACAGTGGACAAAACATGGATCTATCTTTTTTCTCCGGAGTTGTTTCAACATTTAGACGGGGGAAACGCAACAGGTAGCTGCAACAAGTATGGCGTCAGTTTTTAGATGCTTGAGGTATAATTAACGTCGACTATCTTGAAAAGGAAGTACCAACAAAAGTTTTTAGTTATTAATGCGTTAGGAGTTATTAATGCGTTTGAAGTATGGAATCGTAAAAAACGGCCTCATATGAACCAGAAAAAATCATCTTTAACCAAGACAATGCACCGTGCCACAAGTCAATGAAAATAATGGCCAAATTGAACGTATTGGGCACCGATCTGTTTTTTCACCCACTTTATTCTCACTAACCTAGCCCCCAGCGACTACTTGTCATTTGATGATCTGAGAGAGTCATCGCCGCAACTGAAGCCTATTTTAAGGCCATGGACAAATCATTCTATAAGTATGATATAAAAAATTTAGATAATAAATTAAGAAATTTTGCTTAAGAAATGCTGTTTTACTAGTTAGTTCCTGAACTTTTTGGACGATGTGGAAGCAACCTTCTCTACGGCAGTATCGAACCGCACAGAGTGCAAGTCGATTCGACACTGAATTTGGTTTTCTGTGAGTAATTTTCTCAAATGCGAACGCACTCATTGAAGAGCAGAAATCATATGGAAACCGTGAACTTATGTATACGAAACCGTCATATCAATTAGAGCAGGGGTTTTCAAAGTGGTCGATATAGACCCCTTGGGGTCGATATCGTTTTTGTGGGGGTCGATGTAAACGAAATCTAACTATGGGGGCGACGAGGTTTAGAAATCGACTCCCTTTTGTTTGATATAAGTTGCTATTTCAAATATTTTCGCTAAAAAAGTTTAGTGTTTATTTGACCATTCGCAAAAATTGGTAAATATTTTGCATCAATATTAAATTGCATTTTCAAAGGAATTTGTTAATGGGGGTCTGAGGCCTAAGTTAATTTTAGCAAAGGAGTCCATGACCCAAAATAGTATGGGAACCCCTGAATTAGAGGAATGACAATGGTTTGAAAAACAGGGAGAATTAGACATTGTTTGTGGTTGAGTTGTAGATGTTCAAAACCTAACCACTGTCAATATGGTTTTACTTCTATATTTTGAATTTGTACCCCGGTATAGAAAACAAAGACGCAATCCTACGTCAAAAGATTTTGATTGATTTCATTTATGTGAAGATGAAGAATGGAAAGGCGAGATGTGACAAGGTTGATTTTAGCAAGCTGAAATCTTTTACTAACTTAACTTTCGGAAGAGGAGCTGAACTTAAGTATCTCATCAATGCAAATCACTCGAGTCTCTGGTATGCCGGAAAGTACCGATAAAGGTCTTCTACCACTTTCTATCCGAACCGACAAAAGAATAGTTATCAGAAGTTGTTACTTTCTACTTGCGGCAGCATTCTCGCACACAATTAATTCTTCACTATCTCTAATAGTGAAAAAGTAAAAATAGCATGATGGGTTTCCACCAGGTAGCTGTGAGTGCAGCGCTACTGAATACCGCTTACCACCTAGGCTAAACAGCCAGCACGCTGTGACTCTGGGGGCATAAGCAATAGTTCGAACAAACCTTTCATTCTGATGTTCAACTAGCTGTATAGAGATTGAGAAAAATATCCATATAGTGAAGAACTCAATTTGTATAAGAATGCTGTCGCAAGTAGAAACTGACAATTTCTGGTAAATTTTCTTTTACCGGTTCGTATAGTAAATGGTAAAAGACCTTTTTCGGTACTTTCCGACATACCAGAGACTCGGATGATTTGTATGAATGAGATGCTTAAACTCGACCCCTTTGGTTGAAGGTAAAAGTTAAGTCACTAAAAGATTTCGGCTTGCTCAAATGACCATTGTCACGCCTCACCTTTTTGTTGTATATCTTCACATCCTTGCTCTACCTTGAGTATTAGCATTTTATATTTTATAATATTTTATTTATTATTCTCAGTTACAATAAAACTACTTTTTTTGCTATAAATGATACCAATAATACTATTATTTTTCGTTAGAAATTTCAGGTGGGTAATTACCCACCTTTGGAATTTTCGGGTGGGTAGTACTACCCACCGTACCCACCTCTTTCACCGGCCCTGATACGGACACTCTACCATATCGATGTTATGGGTTATTTACTATTGATTGAGAGAAGCGGAAGATATGAATTATATAGATGAATATACTCAATACACTGAGGTTCTACTATATCGTTTTTTAATACAGAGTAATTTCATGCGGAATCGGCTGACTGGTGGTACGACCCTATTCGATTTGCATGAAACTTTGAATGTGTGTTCGTTAGTTAAAATGAAGTATTTTTCACTGATCTAGACATTTTTTTCACTCAAGACTAATTTTTTAAAAGGGCATATGTGTTTTTAGCCACTTTATTTCCAAACAATTATAACTAGAAATCTTTAGCTTCTACAAAATGTATGTCAAACAAGAAGTTGTAGGTAATCAGTTGCACTTTAAAAAAAATATACACTGAAAAAAATCTTCCGATTTTTCGCGAAATCGAAAATAAATTTTTTTTTCAAAATTCTCATTTATTTTACTGTGAAACCCGACTTGAAGAAGGCCGAGTGTCATATATCATTCAACTCATATCGTCAAGTACGCAAAATGTATGTGTGCATGTGGGTATAGAACGTTTTTTGCACTTACTTTTCTCGCACATGGCTGAACTAATTTTCACAAACTTAGATTCAAATGAATGGTCTTATGTTTCCGTACAAAATTGCTGAATATTATTTGGATCTGACTTCCGGTTCCGGAAATGTGGAGTAAAATGTAAAAAAAAAAAATGTTAAAACAAGTTCACCAACTTTTTTCGGAGATAGCTGAACCGATTTTCACTAACTTAGATTCAAATGAAAGATTTGGTGAATCCCTAAATTTTGTTTCGATCAGACTTCCAGTTCCGGAGTTATGAGGTAAAATGCTCAACAAAATGAAAATATGCGAACAAATACAAATGTTTCTCAGAGATACAAGACGGATTATTACAAACTTAGATTCAAATGAATGGTCTCATGATACTTTACAAAACTTCTGAATTTCATCTTAAACCGACTTTTGGTTCCGGAGTTATAGAATAATTAGTGCAAAAATTCTAATTTCAAATTACTTAGTAACTTTTCTCGATGATGGCGTGACCGATTTTCACAAACTTTAATGAATGATCTTAGAATTCTATACAAAACTTTTGAATTTCATCTGGATCCGACTTCCGTTTTCGGAATTATTGGGTAAAGTGTGTTGAAAATTTTATATAAAAATCACTCAAAAGGGCGAAACAAAGTACGTAAAAAATTTTCTAAATTGTCCTCAAAACTATTCCATTCGATAGTCATTATAGATAGACGGCCAAATAAACCCTGTAACCCTTCAATATGGTGACTGCTCTCAAATAAATAAACAAATTATCAACTGGTTTTCGATTTGTATTCAAGCTTATTTAGTAGAGGGTGCTTCGTTCACTTCATATGAACTTAGTAAAGTACTTGAAAATATTAAAAAATTGAGTAGAAAAAGTCAAATTACCGTAACTAATTAGCAACAAATTATTCACTGGATTTCGATTTGATTTTAAGCTTATTCAGTTGTTTCGTTAACTTTATGTAAACTATCAAACAATCAAACAGTTCAATCAATCGTCACACTTTTGAATCCGCAAGTGCATAAAAGCCTGCTTAGATTGATCTTGATTAGGAACCAATAGCGAACATTGTTGTACTTTGATGGAAAACTGATTCGACAACAACTTGTCAATTGACTCGTCCCGGGTTGGCGGTTCAATGCATAGGGCACTGGTCTTACAAACCAGCTGTCGTATGTTCGAGCCCCGACCTGGAAGGATTCGTAGTGTCAGTAGAATCGTAGCACCATCCATGCACTGGTTCTGTACAACTCTGAATCAGCTGCGAAGTCTGTTGAAACAGAAGGTCAATTTCCACTACAGGAATGTAATACCAAGGCTTTACTTGTCAATTGACATAGTCGAAAAATGGCGGAAAATGCTAGCAGGGTTGTTCTTGACCGACAATTATATCATGTTATTTAGGGAAAACATGTTTTAATGTGACATTTCTGAATAAAAAAAAACGCGGAAGAAAAACATGTTATTTCGCTTAAAACATGAAATCAGATTTGCAACTCGTTTTAATTCATAGTGTAAACATAGTATAAGGCATCTATCGTCACTTTCCAAAATGAAAGATCTTAATATACACTTAAGATTCATTTTTGCAATGACTGAGTGGAAACGTATATTGGAGAAGCCAAATGAATGAAAAACTTAACATAAAAGTTAATTGTTCATAAAAAGATACGCTCATACGTATACGCGCTACCAATTCGCCATCCTGAACTTAGTTATGGCGACTTTCTTCAAACCAACTTAAATTAATAAATCACTCAAGATTAGTTTTGACGTAGGACTACGTTTTTGTTCGCTAGGGTGTAGAGTGCCTATAACCAGAGAGACGACATCTCATCTGTAATGCTGGTAACAATTCAAAATATTCAATTCGAAATTTCGGCAGTTTCGTTAGATTTACATTGTAATCGATCAGGTTTAAAATATCTAACGGGTGACAACTAAAATTTTGGATTTTTTTCGAGGCCTGTATGCTCAACATCAAACGAGCTCAGAAAGAACTAAGAGTGTGTATGTGTTAGCTCTCTTTCTCCTCTTTCTGCTAGTATTTTCTGTTTTGTTCATGCTTGCTCAGTTTTGCTCAAAATGCCGCCGAAACAAGAAGTATTTCACGAGCGCATTGTACAGTTCTACGAACTGCACAGAAATCTCGGCAAATAGTATACGGTACAACATTTTAAAAGCAAAATAGTTGCGGCTTCGACAGTTTACAATATTCTAAGATGCCCAACAACTGCTCGTAAGGAAGGTAGTGGAAGACTAGCCAAAATTATGGACGCAAAAGGACTTCGTTCTCTTTCTCGTGCCTTCAACAACAAGGATTCACTGAGTCAAAGGGATGCCACAAAAAAGTTCAACTGTTCTCACCAGTACATCTGCAAAACATTGAAAAGACTCGGAATAAAGTACCGAAAGAAGACACGAGCCCCGGAATATACTGACGCACCCATTCGATCCCATTTGTACCCAAAAACCACAACCCGATAAATCTACCTCAGTGTCGCCTAATCGAAGATTTCTTCGGGGTTTTGAACTCCTTGGTGTACAAAAAAACTGGAGAGCCACGAATTGCTAATAGTTGATTGGTAGAATCAAGATATGCATTCGCAAAGTTGACATGAAGGCCGTAAAACGTTCCTGTTCCGACATCAAACAGAAGCTTCGCCGAACATTCGATTACGGACTGTTTTCAAATGTTCACTAATTTTTTTTCAACAATGAACAATGTATCTTTAATTTCAATAAAGCAGATCTTCTCCAAGTATATTTGCCTTTTTTTGACAGCTTGAGAAAGAAATTCCAAAATTTTAGTTGCCACCCGTTACTGTTCGTCCAATTATAAAAAAAATTCTCGATTTCACTACAACCACTACTTGGAAATATTTCTACGCATTGATTCGAGTAGGAAAAGTACACATTCTTATTTCATGTATACCGGTTCATTTCACAAATTCTAGGTATAATTTATGTAGAAAAGTGTTTATATTTTACATTTATTCAATTTTTTTTAATCCCTCATATTTTTGCTTTTCTCATATAGAACGGTTATAAAGGGTGATTTTAAGAGGTATAGGATTTGATTTTCAAACCAAAATAACCCTTTTTTATTCCACCTAGTGGTGCATTGATGCCTTTCTCATATTACTCATATTTCCAAAAATATCACTAGAAGATTCTGTCAAGATATTTTTTTCAATTTTGAAAAAAAAATAAAAAACTTTCTTTGGGTATGAAATAACGTAACCCTTTCAATTTGTAATCAGTTATGTCAAGGTAAAGCGATTTTTTCTTCATTTTGCATCGTCGCTTAATGGCGGACGCGGGTGACTCTGACTCCGAGTAAAACGAACACGTGGTACGCGCGCTAAACAACAACTCACGAAAAAAAGAAAAAATAAACAAACTCGCATGGATGCGTGGTGCGACCCGAGAAAATTTTCAGAGTGAAACTACGCGATTGGAGTCCGATCTAGAGCGACCTCAGGTTGCTAAAACAAACATATCAAACGTTGTTTGGGCGACTCTGGGTCAGCTTTCGGGCTGCTCTGATCAATAAACGAAAACGGTATTAGTTTGTGGAAATCGATTAAATCACCTTTGAGAAAATGTAGTGAGTCTCGTTTCACCATTATTTCCGATACTTCTGGAACCATTATAGCTGAAGTCGGTTCGTTTAGTAAGTAACTAATATAGCCTACAAATTGAATCAGTTCTGAGCCAAATCTAGAAGAAGTGAGTTCAGTTTTAGAAGCTTTTTTTCACTATTGCCGGTGCTTTTGGAAGCGGAATCCAGAGATTAGTCGTCCCAAAGTAGTTTTATATATTCACTAAATAGAAAGATCTGCTGATTAGATGAATTTAGCAGTAAGATTTTTAACAATGTGCACCTCGTTCACCGCTTGTGAAAAAATACTCATGTAATCGAATATTTTTACTAATCGTACTGTAATACCGGAACCGGAAGTGCTTAAAGCAGTTCAAACTGAACTGCCATCTCGTGCCTAGCAGTTCAACTTAAACCGCTAAGAAGACGCAAAGTTTGCACTATTTATGCAACCACACAAGTGCTATATTATTTCTGACGTCTCAGGCGTAAACGAGTGCAATATTATTAGAGGGTTGCATAAATAGTGCAAACTTTGCGTCTGCTTAGCGGTTCAAGTTGAACTGCTAGGCACGAGATGAAAGTTCAGTTTGAACTGCTTTAAGCACTGACAAAACCCCTAAATGTAAACTGTTTTAGTTTCATCGATATTTGGAAGGTATCCAAAAGTTTTTGTGTAGCACAAGCTTCAAAATTTTGAATCAAATAAAATAGTTCATAATCCTCTAGGTGAATAACTGACTTCGGTTTCACCGATTTCCGAATTCCGGCTCAAAAAATGATTCGAATTAAAAGCCGTATGATCATTCAAAATTGATGAATTTTATCCGATTCCGACATCCGATTCTGGAATTACAGGGTGATTAGTTTTAAAAATTCAAACTATCATTGAAAACGACCATACCGAAAAATCTGCAAAGTTTGGTTAAAAACTATTCCAATTCATTCGTTATATTAATTCATCGCCATACGAATCGTTTTCGGTCCTGCTGGTCCCTGGAATCAGTACCGTAAATAATGACCAAAAAGGAATAATTTTTCGGTTTCATACAATTTCTCTTTTCGATTCGACTTGCGGTTCCGAACTAACAGCCACACTCGCTTGTGGTCTCAAATGGTTACCTGGGATGAGTATTTACTTGCTCCTAGTGACCTAACTCTCACATGCAGTTTTCCTTTCAAAACATTCAATGACAGCTATCCTCTTCGTGAGGAATGGTTGTCTGGTTGTCTGGAACGACAACTTGATGAACACATAGTTTGTTATACGGACGGTTCTCTGTTGAATGGTCGTGCTGGTGCTGGTGTCTACTGCCGTGAAATGAGGCTGGAGCAGTCTCATTCACTTGGTAGATACTGTACTGTGTTCGAAGCAGAAATCTACGCGATTCTGTGTGGAACACAATCGACACATCAGCAGAGGATCTGTGGTAAACGAATGTATTTTTGTTCCGACAGTCAGGTAGCCTACACAACATTTGGAAAGATCGTGTGCTCTGACAATTTCAGTGTCATAATATTGCTGCAAAGCAAAATTTTCAACAAAAAATAAGTCTCTTTTCACACCTGTTTTGCCTTTCTCAAATATGCTATTGTTATGAAAACCGACCTTTGAACTGAGGTACGGAGCGTCATGCACTATTCGAATCAGTCTGTCGAAATCGCAAAATGTCTGTATGTGTATGTAACAAGTTTTCTCAAACTTTCTATATAGAAGATTTTATGGTCCCATTGAAGGCTACCGAATTTTTTTCGGATCCGACTTCTGGTGTCGGAATTATAGGGTAAAGAGTGCTGAAAATTCCAAAACGTCATTTGAAGCGACAAGGAAAAAATAGTCTAAAAGTCTTTCTAGTTGGGCTCAAGTATGTTTCAATCCATTAGTTATGGTATTTGATGGTTCAACTAAACAACTTCGGCTATACATGAGACATGAGTAAGGTATAATTACATCACTACGTGAATTGAGACAGATTTTGTTTATTAGATAACGTTTTGCAGTAATCTTTTGCACTATTTCATATTAGCAAAGTTGTCATTTATCCTAATATACATATATTTTTTTTTTCCTATTTTACACGCTACATGAGCTGGAATCTTTTGACGTGTCTTTCGTGTTAATTTTCGTTTTCTGTTCGATACGCACGAGAACCATCTTAACGTGCTCCTTGTGATCTGCCTATGGTTTTCCCAGAGCAACAGGTATAATCCCTAAACCCTACACAGCATCCATTCGGAAAGTTACCCAAGGGCTGTGCCGTAAGCTTTCGCTAGACAGATGGAGGACACGACAAGGGATACTGATTGAGATGATGCAGTCGACCCTTTCACTTGCAGCTCGTTGGACAGAATGCAAATTAAGTTAGTGAATCAGACTCTAACGGAAGTGATGCAAGAAAATGTTTCTATGAGTAATACTCATTGGCTCCGTTTGGATCGTGTTGTTGGTCCTCGTTTAATGCTTGCTATAAATTCATCAACTTTGGACTTGAAGGATATTGAAAACACTTTCAACCACGTTTGAATCGAAGACACTTTGTTAGTTGGATAGAATGTGGGAGACATAATTCAATCTACAGTTAGAAAAACGAATAAAATGTTCAATTACAGCCAGAGGATAGAACAAACATCACCATTTGAACCATCTGTCTTTCACGTCGATGTGCTTGCCATTACAGTAAACAAATATTTAATGTCACTCTCTCCCCAAGCGATATTTGAATTCTATCGAGCAAATCGTCGTTCCGGTTGATCGCTCTTTCTATGCAGATACCGAAGAGTGCATCCTTCAGGGCAAATCTTCTGCCAAGTGCTGCCTGTTATTGCTTCCCGACCGATGGCGCGCCATGCACCGATGCATATCTGGCACATTATGCTTTCTCAATAATATTAATTTTCCTCATAACTCACGTTTACGGGGCACACTTTTACACAATGGCGGTCCTTGCGGGAATAAATCAGCTCACTACACGTTCAATGGCCCAGAAAGCTACTGGGGCAATAAACTACACACAATACCATAGTAGCCCGCGCCCGCATCCGCTTTCACGTATCCGTGCGTTCGCCGCCACCGTCCACGACCTTCGAAGTTTCCCATTTCGACTCACTACTCTGACATTCCTAGCTACATGTTGCCCTAGACAACATAGTAACCGTGAGGGGAAAAATATCAACCAAATTTGCATATACATTATTCGATCCATGTTGTACAGTTTTTAGTACGCCCGGGGGGACATCCTGTTATTGCTTCCCCATTTATGGGCAGTTTGGGCTAGCCGGAGTGTCGAATTGCCGTTGCCATGTTGGCGATGAAGATCAGGCGCCTAATAACGAAGATTCCGGTGCTTTCGGACTATCGAATAGCCCTCTAAACCCGAGAGGAAGTGCCAAGCTAATTATTATTTTCGGTGAGTGTGTAAGCTGCGGGAAAAGCCCTTTTAATTTGAACTGTTGAACGTTTTACATTCTTTACGGTTACAGTAGTTGAACACGAAAAGGTTGGCTTGAGCGGTAGGGCTTTTAACGCGGAATGTATTTAAGATATTTTATACAATTATCATAGTAGTTCGGATAATTGCTGATATTAAAATATATCATTGATTTATTCATTATTTTTACGTTTCGTCTTTGACTCATCAGTGCAGAGCAGATTGATTTATTATTTTTATGAGAAAATGCTTTTTTCATAACACTACCCTTGTGTTCATTTGAGTTGAAATGAAAAAAAGTGGGTGGATTATGTCAGAAACATAACTGGATGACGTGAATACGAATAAAATTATCACATGTCTTCGTACTTTTGAACCTAAAAAATCATTCTCATAAGTTGATAGATCGTGTGAATTATGTAAGGTTTCATTTCCTTATTTCTACAATTGTAACGGTGCACCTATACTAAAGTAGGACTAATTCACGACACATTTATTTTAACACATAAATTAATGAGACAGCGAAAAAGAGTGTAAAAAGTCGTTCGCTCGTAGGAGCACGCAAGGTACGAATAACAATAATTTCGATGGAAGAAAATATCAAAAAGTTCTTTAATAATTGATTTACTGATATAAAAAGTCTATTGCGAAGGCTCGAATGAATGAAACGTATCATTTTTTACATTTTATAACTACCCAGTTCGTAACGCGAAAATGCAATGTCGTTCTGCATTAACACGCAATCGTCATAAAGTTTTCTCTTCAACACTCGTTGATACCAAGCATTTTAGAAAACTGTAATTTTGAGTTATCTGTAAAAACTACTGAAAATTTTATCATAAATTGTTGATCATATTTCTGATAGCATGGAGAAAAAAATATGTTGTTGGGTTAAGTACAACAAGAGAATTTTTCGATTGAGTTCTATCCATTCTTGTACAGGGTAGCTTTTGTAAAGGCTATTGAGAAATCGATGCAAATTTTATTTAATTAAATATTTGTTTGAATCAATCCATTAGTCAATTGGAAAAAAATAAAATAATCTGATAAAATTTGGTGTAAAATATGATAAGAATTTGATAATTACATCCAAATTTAGAAAAAAAGTCGAAAAAAAAACACTAAACATTCGAATAAGATTTGAATTGTTTATAGTAAAAGTTGCTCAGCATATCTCATCTGCAATATTCAAACATAAAAATGCGGATCGGTACTATTAGAGACATTACCGGATCGACGTTAATTTTCCCTAAAACTGACACGCATTTTTGGCATTAAAAATGCCTTACTCTTCACTATACGGGGCCGGGTGTCAATTAAAAGTTTCAAAAATAGCCGCGTAACCTTTTTGCGTCAAAATTTTGAACGTTAATAACTCAGTCATTTGTAGATGGATTGATATAATTTAACATCCAATCGATTCGGAAACTTTGAACTTAAACATGTATGGCAACGTCGTTTCAGTATTTCAATAGCATACTATTTAGAAAATGGTTAGAATTGACCTATGTTTTCATCCACCAATCCCAGCTGACCAAATTGACGTCATTTTCTTGTTCGGCATAGGAGGCTTTGCGTAAAAACACCGCATCATTCTGCGTAGTTCGAAGAGAAATTTATAAATGTATGCTGCAAATCATTACTTGATTTCAGTTGATGCTTGACTGTGAATGAAACAAGTAGCTCGTCCAGTGAGGTGATGACTAGATTGTATGTGCGTTCGCTAGTTGGATTGTTGCTTTTGCTAAATCTTCACTGTACGAGGCTTGGGTGTTAATTTAAAAAAAATGCAAAAATAACCGCGTAACCCTTTTCTGTCATAATTTTGAACGCTTAGAACTAAGTCATTTGTTGATGTATTTATATAATTTAACTACCAATCGATTCGAAAACATTTAACTTAAACCTTTGCGGTAACGTCTTTTAAGTATTTCAATTGCATACCATTGAAATATTGGATTGAATTGACCTATGTTTTCAAGAGCCAATGACAGTCTCAGTGAATGATGTCAAACTCTCGTCCGATTTGCGCAGTATGAACTATAGCACAAAAGGGAAACTATTAATATATGCCCGAATACATGTCTGCTTTAGTTTACCCATGGCTTATCTTGATTCTCCGGTAACTAGCAGGCCAACTTAGAATTATCGGCGATTTTCGAACCTAATTTGAAGCGCTTGTATCGAGGTGATTTATTGATAAATTTTCCTCATTTAACTTGGTTCGAAAAAGTTTTAGAATGTTTTAATTTGTCAACGGGTAGTTTGCATACTGAAGTCTCCATTTACATACGAACATACGCAAATAAATTCAGTATAAAGTTGTGTTATGATGATAATCTTAGATAATTATTTTTCATTAAATGTGACTAAATACAAAGAACTATCTCTTTCCATAATCCCTCAGACTCTATTATTAAACTCAACCAATAATCGTGTAACCTAATTGAATAGTTAGAAATTGATTTAGTCATATAAAGCATAATATTTTGGTCTAATCTTGCTTCCAAGAATCTTATAGAAGGGATCCAGACTAAGTGTAGCAAAAATAATGCAATGCCAATCGTTATGCAGTATCGATTTGAACAAGCTGTTGTCCCACCAGGAATAAAATGGCTTCAAAAGATTCGGCTTCTAGGAGAACTGTTATTGAGTAAATTTATTGCTTTTGATCTGTAGAAGTATCATCCCAAAAATAGTTCCTTTCAAATTTCTACTAAATAATCTGAAATGTGACGCATTTGCATTGTGCGAAACTTGGCTAACTTCTGAAATACCCTTGAACTTTCACGATTTTAACATTATTCATCTGGATTGAGATGATCCCTATGAAGTAGTACTTTTGGGGATCAAAAAGTGCTATTCTTTATATCGCATTAACTTCTCCTCGATTCCAGGTATTGAAGTTGTCGCATGTCATGTTACAATCAAAGGCAAGGACCTCTGCATTGCTTCCGTATATATATTCCGCCAAGAGCCTCGGTTGGGCATCAGCGGCTCAGTGATATCATTGAGCTCCTTCCCGCACCGACGTTGGTTTTAGGAGACTTTAACTGTCGCGGTACGCGATGGGGTTGTCTTCACGACGATAACAGATCAGCTATGATCCATGATATCTGCGATAATTTCAATATGGCAATTCTTAATACGGGAGAAATGACACGGATTCCTGCACCACCAGCAAGACCAAGTGCGCTGGATTTATCCCTTTGCTCGACATCGCTACGGTTGGATTGCAAGTGGAAGGTGATCCCTGATCCCCACGGTAGCGATCATCTACCTATCGTAATCTCAATCACCTGCGGATTAAGACCATCGGAGACAATCAATGTTTCGTATGACCTCACACGAAATATTGATTGGAAAGACTACGCAAATTCGATATCTGAGAAACTCAAAACAACACAAGAACTTCCTCCGGAGGAAGAGTACACGTTTTTGGCTGGCTTGATTCTCGACTCCGCGATTCAAGCTCAGACGAAACGTGTACCCGGCGCGAAAACAAGCATCCGTCCTCCGAACCCCTGGTGGGACAAAGAGTGCTCAGAATTAAACGCGAAGAGGGCTTCATCATTTATCGAGTTTAGGAAAAACGGAACACCTGATAATTATAGAAACTATGCCTCATTAGACGCTAAAATGAAAAGCTTGATTAAAGCGAAGAAAAGCGGTTATTGGCGTCAATTCGTAGACGGATTATCGCGAGAAACATCAATGAGCACTCTTTGGAACACAGCCCGACGAATGCGCAACAAAAACACCAC
The DNA here is from genome assembly GCF_030247185.1 of Malaya genurostris. Classification (NCBI taxonomy): domain Eukaryota; kingdom Metazoa; phylum Arthropoda; class Insecta; order Diptera; family Culicidae; genus Malaya; species Malaya genurostris. The sequence goes on from NC_080571.1 coordinate 281,802,987, forward strand.
GAACGAAAGCGAGAAATATTTTAACCGCTGGATATTCGATTTTTTTAAAAAAGTATGTCCTGACTGTTCCGGAACAGACGATCATGCGCGTCGCCTCATCAAACACAAACGAAACACCTTTTTCGATGGTAGAATTCTCAATTGCGCTCTTGTCGTGTAACAATAAAGCTCCGGGGATAGACAAAATCAAATCAAACATCAAGGGGGCTTTTGACTCAGTTTCCTTAAACATCCTATACGAGAAGTTGCATCAGCATGGTCTTTCACCCATTTTGAATAACTTTTTGTATAATCTATTGTCCGAGAAATACATGTATTTCGCGCATGGTGATTTGTCGACAATACGATTCAGTTACATGGGTCTTACTCAGGGCTCATGCTTAAGCCCCCTTTTATACAACTTTTACGTAAACACCATTGATGAATGTATCAACACATCTTGCACGCTAAGACAACTTGCCGACGACAGCGTTGTGTCTATTATAGGACCCAAAGCTGCCGATCTCCAAGGACCATTACAAGATACCCTCGATAATTTGTCGACATGGGCTCTTCAAATGGGTATTGAGTTCTCCACGGAGAAAACTGAGCTGGTTGTATTTTCAAGGAAGCGAGATCCAGTACAATTACAGCTTCAACTAGGGGTCTTCACATTTAAATATCTCGGGGTCTGGTTCGACTCCAAAGGCACCTGGGGATGTCACGTTAGGTATCTAAAACAAAAATGCCAGCAGAGAATCAACTTTCTTCGTACAATAACCGGGTACCTCACCCACCCAGGAGACCTGATCAGGTTGTACCAAACAACGATATTGTCCGTGATGGAATATGGATGCTTCTGCTTCCGATCCGCGGTGAACACTTATTTCATCAAGCTGGAAAGAATTCAGTATCGTTGCTTGCGTATTTCCTTAGGTTGCATGCAGTCGACTCACACGATGAGTCTCGAAGTGCTCGCAGGCGTCTTACCGTTGAAAACCCGATTCTGGGATCTCTCATATCGATTGCTAATCCGATGCGACATCTTGAATCCGATGGTGATTGAAAACTTCGAAAGGCTTGTCGAGCTCAATTCTCAGACCCGTTTTATGTCCTTGTACTTTGATTTCATGGCTCAAAATATCAATCCTTCTTCATATATTCCCAACCGTGCTCATTTCTTGGATACTTCTAATTCTACTGTGTTTTTCGACACATCCATGAAAGAAGAGATTCGTGGAATTCCGGATCATGTACGCCCTCGAGTGGCCCCAAATATTTTGTTTAATAAATTTAGAACAGTCAACTGTGCAAAGGTGTTTTACACTGACGGATCAAACATCAACAGGACAGCAGGCTTCGCTTTACGTCGCAGAATTAGCTGCTTTTCAGTACACCCTCGAGATCATTGAAACCTTGCCCAAAGACCATTACTTCATTGTCACGGACAATAGAAGCTTTCCGGGCAATGAAGCCAGGAAAATATCCCCCATATTTCCTGGGGAAAATACGGGAACATTTGAGAACTTTATCTGAACGGTCTTATTCAATATCGTTAGTCTAGGTCCCTTCGCATTGTTCCATTCTGGGCATTGAAAAGGTAGACTCATTGGCTAAGGTGGGCGCATTAGAAGGTGATATTTATGAAAGACAAATATGCTTCAATGAATTTTTCAGTATCTCTTGGCAGAAAACTCTCGAAAGTTGGCAAACTTCATGGAGCAATGAAGAAACGGGACGATGGCTATACTCCATTATCCCTAAGGTATCGACGAAACCTGGGTTCAGGGGGATGAACGTGAGTCGCGATTTCATTCGTGTTATGTCGCGGCTCATGTCAAATCACTATACATTCAACGCACATCTCCGGCGTATCGGGATCGTGGAGAACGGGCTCTGCACCTGTGGCGATGGTTATCAGGACATCGAGCATGTCGTGCGGTCGTGTATCGCGACGCCAGGTCGAAGCTACTGGAATCCCTCAGGGCCCGAGGTAGACCGCCTGAGGTGCCGGTTCGGGATGTGTTGGCGAGTCGGGATAGTTTATATATGCTTCCCATATACCAGTACCTTAAACACATTAATATACAAGTGTAATCCGTAGTATCCTCTCTCTTGTCGAGGATAAGAATAATCTTCACCTACAGGTTCGAGACTAACATTCGCCCGATTCTCCCAATCCCTCGCCTGTCCACCATCTCTGTCGAAAATAACAAGATATTTTTGCTGTCACTAACTTGTTCGTTCCCCCTTTCTCCGTTTCTCCACCATCTCGATGTCAACTAATTAGATCTTTATCGTTTTTAGTCATTCGTTCTCATACCCCCTTTTTCATCCCGTTTTCCACAGAATACTTCTTTCATTCTCTTAGGCAACATCATCGCCCACGGGAAACTGCTCCAGTCGATGACCAACATGCGGGCCACCCACCGGGTCTCTGTGACCTGGGGGTGTTTCCCGCGGACCCATTAAAACGTATAATCGTCATCTGGAAGACACTAGTGTCATATTTAATCCACCGACTATTGCCGATCGCCAGCTGCAGACAGAATCTGCCGGAATCGACCATTGCGAGCGGAATTCTATCCTAATGATAATACCCTAGTTTTAAGTTAGTTATTAATTAAAATAAGAAAATGCTCTTGGCATCTTAGAGCTTAAGCAGTGTGCCTTCAAATATGTTACAATTGAACAAAAAAAAAAGCAAACAGTGCTCAAACGACAGAATGTTGTGAAGATGGTAATGGATGAAAATTTCAGGTTATGGAAACGTCAAAACCATCGGGCAACACTTAGTGTTTCCACGACTAAATACATAAGTAACAACCTACGTACTACTGTATGTAGTTTTTACTTCATTGACGTTGATGACGATTTTTTAATCCCATAATCCCAAATTTTTTTATTCTGAGATATATTTCATCATAAGATTCTGAATTCACCTTCTTCCACTGTGAGAAGCTAAAGCAATGTTAGTATGAATAAGCAATGTTTAATTTTGCAGCAAAGTTCTTCCCGAATGTAGACCTCAAAATTGCAAACCGTGGAACTGATCAGTCATTGAGCAACCACGAAAATGTAAAGAAACCACATTTATAAAACAACACGATTTAACAACAAAGCAGGCATAATTTGACCGCTTGATGAGCCGCAAATGAACTTTGATTGCGTTTCCTGTCGAAAACTATACAACTATCGAGATTCGAACCGCTCTTCGCTTTTACGTATTGGTGATACAATTCACCACCCTCACGGTATCTAATTTGTGCTGGTGCAAAAACAAGTACCTGATTATTAGTCGTCATCCATATTTTGTCCGCTCGCCCCCGTTTCATGCAAGCTTATCGGGTACGTTTGTGGTGCTATCGTTGAGAGAAAAAAAAGCAATTAAGTTGCGTTATCATTAATTCGATCTATAATGCATTTTGTTGCTTGAGAATCCATTCAACAACCGGATGCTGGGCAGTCCGAGTACAGATTCAATGGACCACAGGCAGTTGTGCAGCAAGTCGAAAACCGCGACGACCACCCGATGCTAACTGGGTCACATAATGCAACTACACAAATGCGACAAGTGGTCCGCTACCTGTTGCTCCCTTCTTTTGACTATCGGCGGTGGAGAAATTAGATGATTTTTAGACGAAAATTTCCGATAGTCGAAATTCTTCGAACAAGGAAAAAAAACAAACTAAATAATCATTGATCATTTTGTTAAAAGTTGTCCATCAAGCCTGCCGTCATAAGAGACAGCAATGTCAACAACAGCGATGCCGTTCGACCCTAGCGACCACAGCTGATCGATTGAACGAAGCAGAGAAATGCATCATGCAAATCGGTTTATCTGGTTTTATCGAACACGACACTCGTAGCTCACGTATGGGTGGCTGCCCCTCCCACCATAAAGCGGGCACCTCCTTTTTCTTCGGATTTCGAAATCAGCCAGCTAATAGTAGGTGTGACCTGTTGCATGTCGTTCCACTCGTTCCCTCCTCAGATCCTGCCAATCACAGTTGACCAACCCACCGGAGTCAAGTCGGGAGGCGTGATAAAAGCTGTGTAATTAAACGAAACAAAGTATACGGTTAAGTTAAAGTTTTAATTACATTTTTATAATACAGCGATAATAGTGCTTGAACGATCCGTGGGATCCACGGGGGCATTTACTTCGGGGACAACCGTTGGAGGAGCAAAATTTAATAACCGCATCCGATGGCATTAGCTGCACTTGACCAAACTGTGCCAGCATAGCAAAAAAAAAAAAAGGTCGCCGATCTTCTGGTCCCACAGCGAATTGGTTTTATTGAGCGCGCAGTAAAGAGCAGAGATTTAATTGTGTTTAGCTACTGGTTATGAAAGCTTTTCCGCTGCCTGCTGCAAAGTTGACAGTTCCCCCATGAGGTCCACGTACGAACATCCGACCGCATTTCGACCGGAACGCCTCAAGTAAATCAAGCAAAGATTTATTTTTATGGCCAGCATATTTTATGCTTTATAAAATGCATATAATTTATGGCCGCCTCTATGGTCGGGTCGGTAGTCGGCTCAAGCTGCTGCAGGCTGCTGCCCTTTTTCTCCCCTCTACTTTCTTACGCTGAGTGCATTTTGGTGGTACTGAGGCAACTAAGCGACGCAACGAATGTGAAATGTGTTGAAAGCTGTGCGCGCGGGAATACTTCCGCTCTGAAGTCGTTAGCGTGTACGAAAGGCAACAGGAACGGCATTTTCCCGGGAAGAAAATTCGATTCGGCGGGAGAAAAAAAAAAAGGCAATTTGCAATGCCTGAACCATTGCTGACAAATTGGACGGCTAGCTCGGCTTCCCGTCTGACATGGTTTCCTAGGTCTAGAAAAGAGCAGTGCTCCACGGGAAGAGGTTTCCGAGAGATGCCGAAGGAGCTAATAAATGTTAGCTGTCGCCATTTTTCAGATTACCTTGCGGTTTCACTGCAGCGATGTTTAAGGTTCGGGAAGGGGAAATTCAAGATAAAATTGAAAAGTTGAAAAGAAATCCTAATGGACTTGTTGAAATTCGACAGTTAAAAGGCAGGAACCTTCCTGCCTTTTAGCTGTCGAATTTTAACTAGTTCATTATAATTTGTTCAGTGTCAGAGAGATAACGGGATTAACGGGAATAGTAATCTAATTGGCATGTTTCCAAGTATCGAGAATTGCTTTAATTAGTTGATTGGTGAATTCATCTTCGCTTGCCAAATTTTAAACGGTTCCTTTATGCCAAACAGAGATGTCTATCTCCTCTGTGTGACGAAGAGCAAGCAAAATTTCTCCCCTCGCACTGACAACTTCAACGAGAGCTCTTATCTTTCACATTTATACACCACTGTTGTGTAAGTGTGCACGCATCATGTTTGTTTATTTCCTTTTACCTCTTCCACTGAATCGCACCAAAGTGCTAGAGCATTAGCTAATAAATTCTCTGAGGTGGATGCAGATACTTTCACAGAGGTGTACACGCCGGTGAGCACTCTGCTGTATGGTTTTCGTAGATGAAGCGTGGACACGCAAAATCAGCAAAATAAAACAATTTATCGTAAAATTTTCGGTTTTCCTTGCAAATTTTTCATAGCAAGGCCAGATCTACTCTCTATTAATTGAAGTTCACAGAAGTGTTCGCTCACAATCACGCGCCAGTGGTCACTTGGGTGTATTTAGACGAGAGCGCGTGTGAGCGATTCATGCGAAGAGAATGTGTTTCACTCGCGCCAGCTGCTTTAACCACAAGCACACACTCAAATGCTGTCTATTCGACACTGAGAAGAAGCGCGCTTTCCTCTTTGTGCGGTGCTTCGTTTTTTTCATCCTTGGTGTGGCAAAAATCTGACTCTAGCGTGTATAACTCTTGTGAAATGTCATCTCTGATGCCAAACCATGTCTGTCTGTTTTTTAAAGAAAGAAATTGCATTAAAAGTATTGCTCGAAATTTTTAAAAGCGCGATCGTTAATTAATGGTTCGCATTCTCCGCCGAAGAGATTCATTTACAAGTGATTGAAAAGGTGTCAAAGAAACAAAAATGTTGTTGTCTTTGCTAATCGTGGAAATAACTATACTCTGATTTTACAGCAAGCCAAGATTAAACGTTTTAGAAAGAGAACCTATGTCAGCTTAAACATAATCCGTTAACAAATTACAAGAAGCCAAAAGATACAAACGGTCTTAAAGCTCGATGCTAAGCGCAACCTATTGAAATAATAGAACGTGTCCGGTTGGGAAACGGTATCATTTTTTTTGCCAACAACTCTTACAACCAAAACGGCGGGTGGGTAATGTCAGAGACATAACTAGATGTCGTGAATACGAAAAAACTGACACGCTCCCATCACTTTTCCGAATATCAGTTAGTTGATTGATTGTATGAATTGTGCAAGCTTTCTCCTTTTCCACTAATAGAGTTTGAAGCGATGCACCTACATTAAAGTACAGATTAGTTACATTAAACAGCTACTATTCTACAACTATATATTCTAAACTTGAAACAATTCCATTTTAATTTGCTGTAGTTTATTTTTATAGAAACTATGAAGTTCGAAGATATCAGATTCTTCTCGAAATTTCAGTATGAGACAATTGCAATGGCCTGATCTGAAATGTATCGACGATCTTCGGTATGCAAGAGTAATTTTAATACTAATAATGATAATAATAATACAGATTAAGCTGTATATGTGGCAACCCTGTTTCGCATGGCATATTTTACTAGTATAAGATGTGTTCAATTTAATATCATCACTTTCGCATTGCCGTTCGTGAATGTGTTAGTGACGGTACAAATTATTTTAATTTAAATCTTGATGAATCTTTTGGTAGGAAACATTGAGATCTGAGATGGTTCTCGTGTGTGTTTTGTTTCGGTAACAGTTGCTCTGAAAATGGTAGGATATCGACAAAATTCAACTAGTTCTTTAGGATGATCTTTAGCACTGGGCCTTGCTGGACTTTTTGGCTGCCTTTCTACCGGGTTTCGGTGTCATCGTGCTGACGGTGTCTCGTACGTTCAGAGTAGCTGCTTTAACTTAAATGACGCTATTTCTCACATCACATTTCATTTTATACCTGCTACTGGCAGCGGTGTACGGACAGCCCCTTTTGCTAAAATTCCTTTCCTGTTCGCAGAACGGGAAACAGTGAGACGACAGGTCCTAGATGTTGCTCTCGTGTTTCTTCTTTCGGTAACAGTTGCTCAGCAAATGGTAGGAAAAAAAACCACTCAACTTTTATATGGATGCTCTTGTATAGATGCAGACATCTCGCGTTCTGATTGGCTGGTGCTGTCATGCGTCAAATCAAACAGATTTTTCAATAGTGTACTATTGAAAAACTTCAATATCGTTGCAATACACGTTCAAGTTGAAAATATTCGATTCTATTGGTAGTTGGATTATATAAATCCTTCTACGGATCACTGAGCTATGAGCTTTCAAAATACGAGAAAGGCAAACGCGCCTTATAAATTATCCTCTTAAACACTCGTTTATACCAAACATTTCAGAAAAGTTTAATTTTGAACTATTTGAGATTATGTCACACAACTGAAAATTGTGATCATATTTCCGATGGCATGTCGCAAGAATTATGTTGATTCATTAGATGCAACAGGAGATATTCACGATCAAAAACTTATCACTCTTTCATAGGGTAAATCTTGAAAAGGCGCCCCACAGTAAAGTAAGTCGTATCCACGACAAAATAGTTCTGGGATTAGTTCTTTGCGTCGTCACTCATATGATGGTTTGTAATTTTGTGTATTTGTAACCTTGTAATTCTGGAACCAAGTTTTGGCATTACATTCCTTTTGTGGAGTTTCATCTTCTGTTTCAACAGATTTCCCAGCACAGAGCTTTTTTTTTGGATAATTTTAAGAATTTTTCCCGATCAAGAATCGAACATACATCTGGTGTGTAAGACCAATTCGGGGATTTTCATGCCCAATGGGTTTAGGGATGTTCAATTGGTCGATCTAAATTCGCAATTTTCCTGACAGTTTTGCAATGACTGAGTAGAAACATATTTTGGAGAAGCCAAATGAACAATAAACTCACAGAAAAGATGCTTTTTTGGAAAAAGATACGCTCAGAGACAGGACTGCAACCTGCGTTCTTATACAATCCGTCATACGCGTTTACCATTACCATAGAAAACAAACAAAAAAAAACACTACTGCCACCTACTCGACTGTTCGCCGCGATCTTTGAAAACGTTCCACTACGTTCCGGAACGATAACAAAATCCTCCTGCCTGTTATAGAAATATTCAAACTACAAGAATTTTAACACTTATCACACGATTTCCCTAAGTGTACTTTATTTCCATGTCGCATAAATCACACGAAAATCTAGCGTGAAGTGAATGTTTCACCCAAAATTATTGCTCAGTGAAAGCGGCACCCAAATCGTGGTGGTACCTTGTGTCGATGGTGGTGACATCTACAAGCGTTCGCAACGCTGATTGAGCAAATTTTACACACAGTTCATATGTGAGCCTGTATCTGTTATCTGTGCCATTACCGCCACCCTGAGCTGTGGTAGACACTGTTCTACCGCAAAACTGAGTTGATAAGCGTATATCAAACAACGGTCTAAATCCTAACCGCCTCACAACCGGTACCATATATCCAAACATCTTCTCTGTTCATCAGACAACAAACATTAGTCTTCTCGCTCTATAGTTTTTTTTTCCGCTCAAGCACTTGGTAGGAGAGTATATTTATAATCGTTTGTTACCTTCTCTACACTAATTTTCCTCGGTGCGTTGAAATTGTAAGACTTACCCAGTTTGCACCTACTTTGGTCCCTAAGAAATCAGTGTGATTTCCATTCTGGTGTCCAACAACAAATTCCCAAGTTTCTGTAACCACAAATTGGGGAAATAATTAACAGGACTTTATATTTTTTGAAAGTCAAAGAACTTCCTGAAACCCAAGAAAATCATTAGTTTGTTCAAATGAGTAGAATGTATTTATTCGAACCAAAACTTATTGTGCGTCGTTTTCCGGCTTTTACAGCCTGTTCGGTACACAAGTGGATGAGAAAGAAGGGCCAGTGTCATAGGCGTCTTGGCACGATGTGGATAAAAATATTTGCATTCTACAAACTTGCACCAGCTTGCTGGAATGGTTGTCGAGATCATGAAAATTTCTGTTCATAAATTTATCGTGGCCAACTAGTTTTGGAATAATCATATTACACAGTTGCTAATCCTCAGTTGCTCAAACTCAATTGAAGTAGTTGTTTTGGTAATAAATGAATTAAAATTGTTTTGCAATCTATTTTCGGCTGTAGTTTTTGTGTATCTCATTTCTCGAAAGGAACATTTTTAGAACTAATTTGATACTATTGTTTTGCTGAAGAAAGCGTGTTGATACGTTAAGGCGTTTTAGAGTTATGAAATGTTTTTCAGTTTTTTTAAAGTATTTTTAAAACTAATTTAAATAAGTTAAAAAAGAACACCCTTCCAATTTTCTCTTAAATTTTTACTTATATTATGACCTTTCAGGAACAGAATAGGATACAGTTTTACGATCTGGCATCTAATGAATATTGATATTTGAAGCATGACTAGTTTTTGATGAAAAACCAATCATAACTTTTTACTGGTAGCTCATATGAAAAAGATTGGTTGAACAAAATTGTGCACAATGATTAGTTCAATCACTCTTCTAAAGACAACTTTTCGGTGGAACGTTTCACAAAAAAGTTAGAACAAAAAAGTGATATTTCAGGAGCCACCAAACTTTTACTCGGGATAATTGATATAACTCGATCAAATGAAGAGCTAGAGAGATACATTTTTCAGCAAAGTTGCTCGCAATAAAATTTCCTACAACTTTATTATACAACAAAATCATTTTTGAGTACAATTAAGAAGGTTAGATTTCAGATTTCAATCTAAATATGGACCACCCTAGTAACTTTTGCCATCACAAGGAGCGCCATTTGATTACAAACAACTTTTGTGAAGTTGAAACTAATATGTAATAGTGAAAATATTTTTGTCACGCTAATTTCCCGTTTCGGACCATAGTGCATTGTCAGGATAGATTTCTGATGCATGCCATTAAAGGCGAGATATTCAATGAACAAGTTGAAAGTTGCCGTTTTCAGCTATGCAATTTTTCCTTCAGAAAAAAGACTTTATCGACCGCTAAAGTCAATGAATCATTCTGAAATTTTCACAGAATAATCCTTAAGGTCTGAGGCCAGTGTGTTTTAGGCTGTTTTAGAGGGATATTTTAACACTTCAAATCTGATTTTCTCAGAAACGGTGACGAATATAAAGTAAACCCAACTGACAATCTCTTAGAAAATTAGTTCAGATTATACTGTGAAAATGTGCCTTATTTTCTGCTCCAGTTTCCTGGCATCGTAACGAAAAATGAGAGTGAAATAAAATCGGCTCAGTAAGGCTGCCAAACAAGCGGCAGCTTTATTGGATGGTAACACATTTTATGCTTATATATGTCAATCCCATTCGAACGATTTATGCAGTCAAACTTGTAACCGAAAATATCGAAATTTTTCTGGTCACCCGGCCTATCGAGAGTCATTTTGAACATATGCGAGAGAGCATGGAGAAAAATAAAATACGCAGGACGCACACGTGGTCGATTTGGATAATTGGACAAAAACTCGAATTTTGAGAATAAATTTTGTGTGCACGGATTTAAGACTCATAGATCAAGTTCAACCCTTTTGTCGGCTGATTTAGATAGCAGGTAATGTCACATTTGCGTGATTTAGAGCGATTATTACGATTTGAAGTAAAATTTAGCAAGATCAGAATCAATTTAAAATTATTATTTCCTATTACAACGTGTTCAAGTGGATTTTTTAAACTACGTCTTCTGTTAATACTTATTTATTCAAAGTACTACCTATATCACGACAAAATAGGGTGAAAAGAAAAAAGATTTTTTGTATGATTCACTCATTACAGTAATCTCCGCCTAGACACAGGATGGTTCACTTGTGTCAAAATGTGCCGAAAAGACACCACCGCTTTTGCCAGGAGTGACGAGTGACCCGTAAAATGATACCTTTATCACACACGGCACGGATGGCGCGCAGTCCCGAAATGGACGGTCGCGGTGCTTGCTTTGGCCTCAGCATCATTTTATTGACAGCTCAATTTACGGTAACCACACCATCACTCATTGTTCGCATCCGACGCAGTTAGTTTAGAGCTTCATAAATATGAAAGTGGAAATAGAAATTACAATAAAACACATTGTGCATGGCACGAAACAGGTTTATTTCGGTCTCGTGGTTATTGGAGCACGAAAAGTGGTTTTGTTGTGGGTGGCTTCCGTTCCGCTTCCTTTGAGTGGCGGCGGGATCCGTTTTCCCGCACAGCTCGGAAAATGTGGGGTGCGATGAGAAGGGTGGGGGAGGTTGCTTTGTTCGGCATGACATCTGCTCGTTTCGTTTGTTTGCTGCTTCTGCTGCTGCTTATCTCGATAATGCGGCCACTAGCTCAGGTTCAGTTGCCCAGTGTCTAATTCAAAACGGCCGAGGTTGAGGCTAACGATATCAGCTTCTCCGAATGACACAGTCGATATTGGCCCCAAATGTTGTAGTGAAAGTGGAAGTAATCGGACGTATTCTTTCTAGTGCACACTAAGTTCCCGGTTTGAGCCTCGATGAGAATGACGAGGCTTTCCGAAAATCAACTTGCTCTCCTCCTAGCCTAGCATAACCTAGCCTAGCTGAGATGAGATGTGGGTATTATTGGCCCGGCAATTTATGCGTGCCTTTTTCAATCTTCATCTTGTTACGCCCCTTTTGGCAGCAGTGGGTCAGAGGCGGTTCGACTGGGGACATGTTGCTGAAGAAAGTGCGTTATTATATCGTGATTCCCCAGTTCGAAGCGATGAGTGAAATGACACAAAACCCGGGAAAACGAGAGAGATAAATGGTTTTATGATGTTTGGGAAAAGCTTTGGGAAGACCACGATGACGCGAACGAAGGTTGTTTTCTTTTTTTTTCTTTATCGTGTTCGGTGTCGTGTTCCGCATCTTTCTCCGACAATCGGACAGGGTTCACCGGAATCGGGTTTACGCTTCGTCCCACTTTCGGGCGGACTTGTATTCTTCGAGGGCGACCCATAGCTTCCGATGGGGACCGAGTGGAAGCTCTAATGCTTTAACATCCTGCTCAGTCATCAGCATTAAACCGTCCAAATCAACCCCTTTATCTAGCAACTGCTGATGAAACCGCTGGAGGTCGTATATTTTGAGGAATGTCAGTAGGGAGGTTGCCTCCGTTTCCTTCGGTAGATCGTCACCAGCGTCGGAATCTTCGTCGTCACTCGGGGATCTCGCAGAACGGATGACTTTCCGTTGCGGTCGCGTTTCAAGCCGATTGACAATGGTTTGGTTGATTGATTGTTCCTTGATTAGTTCCGAAAATACCAAATACGTTCTGGCAGTACTTTTGCTTGTGTTGGATGCATTTCCGTCATGTTTGTTCTGAATCAGTCCTATCAGATCGGGGCTACTGTTCGCAATTGGGTCAATTTTATCCGATATCACATTCTCATTATCCGACCGGATGGTGTTTGATAGTTCATCACTATTTTCCATACTGTCCACATTTGCGTCTTCATTCTCTCCAAACTCGTCGGTGTATTTCGGTGTCTTCGGTTCCATTTCATTGGGTAATTTCACTTTCACTTGTGCATATGTTTCGTTGGCCAAAAGTTTTAGCTTCACCACCATTTTTGGATTCCTAGCTTCTAACATTTTAAATGTGCGTTCCAGAAAATCAACCACCTCCTGCCAGTTCCCTATCCGGGCCAAATCACATGCCGTCCGATGACCACCGTCCAGTCCGTACGGGTTAGCTCCCTTGCTGAACAGCAACTTGACACACTCCAAGTGTCCCCGAGCGGCCGCCAGGTGGAGTGCCGAGTTTCCAAAGCGGTCCACTTTGCTAACATTTCCTTTCCGTTCCAGCAGAACACGCACGGCTTCCAGTCGGCCTTCGTGGGCTGCCCACAGCAGCGGGGTCATACCGTTTTCGTCGGGCTCGTTGACCTCCCAACGGTTGGCCTCTTTCAGAACTTTCAAATTAGCTTCGCGTGCCGCCTTGTGGTACCGTTTGGCCTTCGTAATGATATGCATCGTGTTCGTGACTGATGAAGTTGAACCGCGACCGACTGACGAACTGATTACCTGTGCACTACGAGCGACTAACATCCTTCATCCAGTGCTGATAAACGCCTTTCGCCTTTCGAGTGGACTAATAACAGCAACCATCGGGTGTCCCGATAAGATAATCACGATACCGGTGATTCGACGGGCTTTGTTTGGTTTTGTCATTCTACCCCGTCAAGTACCCGATGGGCTTAGGTTTATCAGCAGTGCACGGTGTCGGTGTTTGATCAAATGATAGGTAATTTATAATTTCGCTGATATCGATGATAGACAACTTATTTAATGTTAGAATTAAAAACTTTGAGTCGGAGTTTTCAATATTTTTTGTGTCAATATTTTGCTTCATTTTGATTTGATTTTCGAAGTTTTAGTAACACAAATATCATTGTTCTTTAATTGATTCAATTTTTTTTTAATTTTAAACTTTTGATCAGTTTTCGAACAAAATGTATCCATCATTATCGTAAAATACTGATACAATCACTCCAACTTTTATTTGGTTTTCCATTAGGAGATTGATAACGATGTTCCCAGTCTACTGATACGTATATTATGATGGAGTGAGTACTACACTCTTAGAAAAAATTTAAAAAAAAACACATGACGTCATGAAAAATTTTAGATTCTGTTTCGATGTCAAATTTAGAAGAATTTGTATTTGTGTGTATGTTTACGCGATTTCTTTTCAAACCACCTTTTAGGTAACAATCGAGGGTTCGTAAATCGAGTAATGACGTAAAAAAAATTACGTTATTGGAATTTATTCCGCTTAGTGGTGTAATGATATATTTCTTATCTCACTCATAGTCTGATTCTTGAGACAATACAAAAAAGTTTGCTTTTGCTTCAACTGGTATAAATTCTAGAATGAAAAACATGTCAAATCGTACAGTGGGGAAAAAATGATCAATAATTATACTCGAAAATTTAATTGAAATCTATGTAAATATTTTCAAACATTGACCCAATTCACTTTTGTCACTTGACCCTGGTAGCCTCAATTTCGATCCTGAATATTCAACAATTTCGATACTAAATATCAACAAAACAACATCGGATTTGTATTCAGCTGGATATTTCACTTGAAAACCCTGTTTTGATCCACCTAGTAGTGTAATGATGCCTTTCTTGTATTACTCATATTCCCAAAATAGAATATTTTTGCTACCAACATATACTGCCCATACTCGCGTATCAGTCCCATATGGGTTTTGAACACTTTTGAGTTAGTCCAACGGATAACGACTATTTTTACCCTACAAATAATAATTTGGGGTTAGTTCAGTAGATTTTGAAAAAAAATATCAAGTCGGGTTTGTCCCATATGGAAAGTACTCGCATATCTGTCCCACGCATTAAAAATCACGTTTTAGTAACTTAAAAAATTTACAGGTTGCATTAATTTTTTCTGACCACTGTACAAATATTGAGCGCTGGCAATTCATACAAAAAATTAAATAATGTAAGATAAACTATTTTTGAATCGATAGCCGGTACGATAATTCTTCCTGGATATGTTGCGTTTCGATATCACTTTCAAAATCGCTGATTTAAAATAAACTCACTTTTCAATTAAGGACACATTTTCGTCTCAAGATTTACAGTTCGTCATGTTTCTGAATATTTACTAATCGAATCGTCTTAAAATATGACCACTGTTTCGAACAATTACACCACTATTGAATGCTGGATGACTTCATAGTTAGTAATGCCCACTTGTCACTTGTTTAATTAACAATTAAAAATTACCCGCAAGCAATAAAAGTCTTCAAAAGTATGAGATGAAAGTTTTTCACTTAGTTCACTTGATTGCGCTTTGTTTTCATCTCATTTGGTTTCGCAAAGTTGCCAAGTTTTCTCATAATGTTACAAAAAATTGGTTTTTCTCCTTCAAATTATCATCAACAAGCATTTTTTTGATATCTGTGACATTAGTTTTATTATATTATTGATATTTATATTTCAATGAAACTGTTTCGGCTTCGAATATTACCAGAAAAACCTGTTTCAATCTACCTAGTAGTGTAATGATGCCTTTCTCATGTATAATACTGTGGTATTCTATTCAAAATTTTTTCTTCGATTTTTGAAAGAAACCAAGAGATTGTTTGTGCATTACCTAGTAGGGTAAGGGCTCCCTATTTCATCTCATTTGTAAGGACGTCGCCTTCAAACCCCGATTTAGCCACTAAAATCACTGTAACTATTTCATATTACTGCTTCATTCGCCTTGCTCGACGTTGAAAATTGATTCACATTTCTTGAAAATTCAACTAATATTTATAAAACAGCTAAAAACACTAATGATGTTTTCACTACTCTGCTCGTAATTTCATCTCAATGGATTTTTATCCATCCTATCGTTGATCTTTTATTCATCCTATAAATTAGCAATGGCGACAGCAATCAAAACAAAATATTCCACTATTACACTCTCACCCGCATTCGCATGGCTGCCAGATGGCTGACTAAACGCTGCCAGCTGAAAAAATATGGCTGGCAGACATTCTGGTGACCGACTGCCTCACCGCTTCCAGATATACAACTCAAACGATACAACCGTACCCACCAGGATTTTTCCACATTATTATTATTGGTAAAAAATTTACTCGTTGAATTATCTAATTAATGGAGCAATGACTTACGGAGATCTAAAGAACTATCTTTTAACATCATTTTATTAGTGAAAACAGATAGAACAGATATAGACTTTCTATGCAAAGTAATACATATTTTCTATGAAAATACCTGGCATCTCTGTGCACAGCCGATGTAACACACACACACACTTCACTGCGTTATGTTGGCGTATAGCGGAATGAAACCAGTGCTACTAGATTTGCCACAATGGTTATTTCATTAGTATTTAACACTTTCTTTCTGGTAATATTCGAAGCAGAAACAGTTTTATTGAAATATTAATATCAATAATATAATTAAACTAATGTCACGGATACCAAAAACATACTTTTTGATGAGATTTTGAAGAAGAAAAACAATTTTTGTTTTGTAACATTATGAGATAACTTGGCAACTTTGCGAAACCAAATGAGATGAAAACAAAGCGCAGTCAAGAGAACAAAATGAAAAACTTTCATCTCATATTTTTGAAGACTTTTATTGCTTGTCGGGTAAATTTTGAAGTTTTTAATCGTTAACTAAACAAGTGGCAAGTGAACATAACTAATTATGAAGTCATCCAGCCTTCAATGGTAGTGTAATTGTGCGAAATAGTGATCATGTTTTGAGACGAATCGATTAGTAGATATTCAGAAACATGACGAACTGTAAATCTTTAGACGAAAATGTATCCTAAATTGAAAAGTGAGTTTATTTTATATGAAAAAAACGATCACCGAAGAATTTAAAACCATTTCTTTCAATAGGAAAGTGTGACAATAGCTTTTCAAATCATTTTAAAACATTTCACAGTTTGGTTCAGGTAGGTTGTAAAATATTATTCATGTTCAAAGTTATGAGGTGAAGAGATGAGATGGAAATAGGAGCTCAGATGAAATAGGGAGCCGTTGCCCTATAACATACAGAATGAAACAATACTTTGCTCGCGTAGATTATTCTTAAGAAATCGAAGTGGGTTCATTATTATATGCACTTTCGGCACCGAAACCCGACGTACAAACTCTACTAGCTTTTATTCAAATTTTGAAGATTTTATACAATTTTGCCATCGCACTCTAAATGACGATTTAAATGTTTGTTGTATTCGAAAATAAGCAGTAATTTTTTGTAGGACCATGAAACCGTTCGTTTAAACCTAAGATTGGGAATAAGGGTTTTGAGCCCAGTTTACAACATTTTTTACGGTTTTGTTCCGCCAGTTTAAGTGACGGTGTACAATATTCAACACACTTTACCCTATAACCTCTGAACCGGAAGTTGGATCCGGATGAAATTCAGGAATTCCGTATGAGACCAGGAGACCTTTCATTTGAATCAAAGTTTGTGGAAATCGGTCAAACCATCCCTGAGAAAAGTGAGTGAGATCCATTTTGGTATATATGACCACTATTTCCGGTGCTTCCGGAACCGGATATCGGGAACCAGGGTAGCCGTAAAAGGTTTGTTTAGTTGCTTACTGATAACGACTATCGATTTGTGTAGTTTTGAAACCAGCTTAGAAAATTTTTAACGTCTTTTGTTCCGTCGGTTCTAACGTTTTTTGTTTCGCCGGTTTAAGTGACGGTGTACAATATTGAACACACTTTACCCTATAACTCCGTAACCGGATGAAATTCAGGAATTCCGTATGGGACCATGAGACCTTTTATTTAAATCTAAGTTTGTCAAAATCGGTTCAGCCATCTCCGAGAAAACCTAGTGAGATTATTTGATACACACACACACAGACATTGTTCAGCTCGATGAACTGAGTCGAATGGTATATGACACTTGGCCCTCCGAGCCAATTTATACTAGTCGGTTTTTCAAGTGATTGCATAACCTTTCTATGTGAGAAAGGCAAAACGTGTTGTATACTAATGAAATAAGTATTGTGGTAAATCTAGTAGCAATGGTTTCTTTCCGCTATATGTCAACATTACCCTGTTAAGTATGTGTGTTTCATTGGCTGTGAACAGAGATGCCAGATATTTTCATAGAATGATATGTATTGCTTTGCTCTAAAAGTCTATATCTGCTCTATCTGTTTTCACTAATAAAATGATATTGAAAGATAATGCTTCATATCTCCGTAAGTCATTTTCATTTTAACATGTGATTTGTCTGTTGATAAATAAACTTTTAAAGAATCACGGCAATCAAATACTAATAGATACTCAGAGAGAAAAGTCTAATTTTTTACTTCTTACTTTTTATGAACCTGTACAAATCTGTATTATGTTTAGGAAACCTGTATACAATCTGTGGTCTGATTTAAATCAGTTTGCGAAAGCAAAAATCTATATAATACAGATAAATCTGTATAAATGGCATCTCTGGCTCTGCATGTTGTTTTTAGAAGGACTAAAATGCCTAAATAGTAACAATCCCTTTTTGTATTTTTTTTCAAGTTCGCCAATTAAACTCCACAGTAAAACTTTAAATTTAAAACGAAAACCTCCCAAAAATTTTTTAACTTCGAAATAATTCCAAAATGGTTCCTAATCTATCGTGTGTTGTCTTATAGTTGGCATTAGGCCCTTTTTAGAAGAAATCTGATATTTTGAACCTGAGAGTGTAATAGTGCAATGTCTTGTTTTGATTGCTGTCGCCATTGCTAATAAATAGGATGAATAAAGGACCAACGATAGGATTAATAAAAATCATGTGAGATGAAATTAGGAGCAGAGTAGTGAACATATCAGAAGTGTTTTTAGCTGATTTTTTGAATATTATTTTGATTAGGAATGTGAATCAATTCTCCATATGGAGCAAGCCGAATTGAGCAGAAATATAAAAACCCTTCTTAATCCACCTAGTGGTGTGAAAATGCCTTTCTCTTTCTTCAAAGCAGTCTTATGAATTTTTCAACATTTTATGACATAATTTCTGACACTAATTTTGGCTCATTTTTGACACCAATAATTTCAGATTGATTCGAGTGGTTCACAAGAGCATGCTTCAGTGTTTATGTCACATACTCGGTATCGTTTTTTCAATCAAGCACTTGGCATTTACGTTGCCTATTTATTTGAGAAGAGTGATGCTAATCTAAAAAAAATTTCTAAAGTTTGAGCGAATTCTATACCTATTTTATATATATATATATATATATATATATATATATATATATATATATATATATATATATATATATATATATATATATATATATATATATATATATATATATATATATAAAAAAGGTAAAACCCTTCTTACCCACTTAGTGGAATTTTCATAGATCTTGAAAAATTCCCATAGGGAAATTTCCGAAAAATGCCAAAAGGCTCAAAATTGCATGAAACGTCGAGATTTAGTGTCATCTCGAAAAATTTTGAAAAAATCGACTTTTTGGGACTAATATCAAAATTTTGGTTACGTCACTTATACAATCATATCTCCGGAACCAAAAGTCACAGCCATGTAATCTTTGAACTTGATCAATGGCCCGACAGTAGATTTCAAACGAGCCCAAGTTTATTAGAATCGGTTCAGCCATCTCTGAGAAAACTGAGCGCGTTCAAATATCTTCGAAAAGTGCACACACATACACACACACACAGACATTTTCCGATCTCATCGAACTGAGTCGAATGGTATATAACACTATGGGTCTCCGAGGCTCCGTTCGAAAGTCGGTTTTTCCAGCAATTCTAGTACCTTTCTATAGAGAAAGGCAAAAATACATAGTGATTTTAGTGACTAAATCAGGTTTTCAAGGTAACGTCCTTACAAATGAGATGAAATAGGGAGCCCTTACCCTATTTGGTCATCAACTAACCAAAACTGTCCAATTCAAGAATTATACAGCTATTTGAATGTATTCTGAATTTTGAATATTTCTGTGGCATGTATAAAATAATGCCCCTGAAAATGAAATTTTCATACCTATCACTCTGTAATTCCGGAACCGGTAGTTGTATCCGAATGAAATTTTATAAAGTTATATGGGGTTATAAGACCTTTCATTTGAACCTACCTGAAAAATCGATTTAGATCATCGTTTTTAGATCATTTTGCAAATTTTATGCCGCAAATCCCGAACCGGAAGTCGGATCCAGATGAAATTCAGTAGCAACCTAAGGGACCAAGAGACCTTTCATTTGAATCTAAGTTTGTGAAAATCGGTCTAGCCGTCTCCGAGAAAATCGAGAGCACATTTTCGTTACATTCACACATACAAACGCACAAATACACATACACATACATAGCAACACACACGCACAGACATTTGCTCAGTTCGTCGAGCTGAGTCGAATGGTACATGACATTCGGCCCTCCGGTCCTCGGTTAAAAAATCGGTTTTCACAGTCATTCCATAGCCTTTCTATATAAGAGAAAGGGAAAACACTCACCTGATAAGGAGTGTATCGAAAAGTAGTTAGCAACATTGATTATTGAATAAAAAATCGAAAAAAAAACATATTTTGACATCAGTTTTCGATATATTGTAGAAAAATTACGTTTTCATGCATTTCACTGATTATATTGAAGAAAATCCTAGTATCTGTGAAACGCTCGCACTTTGGACTTGACATTCTTCATTACATTCTGCACAGTTACTTTTGTGACTATCCTGGTGGCAGCTGTGAAGTTTTTTTAACTCCTGCATGTTTTGGGACACTGTACCTTCCTTCCGAAAGTGCCGCTTGACAATTGCCCAATACCTTTCAATTGGCCGAAGATCCGGGCAGTTCGGTGGGTTGATGTCCTTTTCCACGAATTGTACATTAATTTTTGAGTAACGGAGTTGGCGTAGTGGGCTGAAGCCAAATCCGGCCAGAAGAGAGGAGGAGCCTTATACTTTCTGTACAGTGGCAGCATTCTCTTCTTCAAACATTCTTCCTCGTGCACCTTGGCGTTAATTGTGCCCTTCGTGAAGAAAATCGACGATCGCAAACCACAGGTACAAATTGCTTGCCAGACCAACACCTTCTGTCCAAACTTTTCCATCGCCACCGTGGTGTCAGCGTCGTCCAGGTCCTGGTACACCGATTTCGTATAATATTGCGGTCCGGGCAGCGCTCGAGAGTCTTCCTTGGCGTAGGTTTCGTCATCGATCAGGATGCATCCGTCTTTATTCTGTAGAATTCGGTTATACAGTTTTCGCGCTCTTGTTTTGGCCTGAACTTGTTGTACCAGGGACTTTTTCGGCACCTTCTGTTTATTGTACGTTTCCAGGGAGCTCCGAACTTTGATCCGTCGAATCATCCCGATGCTGGTGTTGAACTGCTTGGCCAAATCCCGCATCGATGGGTTTTTCCTGATGTACTCAACCACTTTTAAGTCCCGGCCGGGCTGGCTGGGACCCGTTTTCCTACCGGATCGGGGCAAATCCTTCATGGAAAGGGTCTTACCGAACTTCTCGATAATATTTTGCAATTTCGTTGTACATGACACCACTTTCTGAGCACCAAGTGTGCAGAATTTTCTTCCGCGTTTCCGGATCAATTCGACTCATCATTGAAACGATAAACCGTACCGAAGCCAATCGATTGCTCACACTGAAAGAATTTACCGGCCACAAGCTGAATGGTTTTTGCTTCATCCGATCCCCATAACGATTTTCAGATGGTTTTTATAAGTCGGCCATTCAATTTCCCCTCTGTCAAAAACAAATTGATTTGTATTAAAATCATTGAAAATTTGTTTGAAGCACATACACTTATAAATTAAATGAATCCAAAATGTAGATGATTTTCGTTTCAAAATTAATCATCACAGCAGCCATATAGGAAATACTATTCATTTTGTAGTGCGTATGATGTTCGTACATATAATCGCATACCATAAACCGAATGAATTTAATCTACACCAATCGACGGATGATATTAAGGAGATTTTCATGTAGTTTTATGTATTACGGAGTCCTTATAATGCGAATGAAATTAAGATGAATTAATATTGAAATTATACAGCTGGAAATGAAAATAAATTAAAATGCAAATGACCTACAATTAAAAAAAGTTTTAATTATTCTCCACTTGCATTTTCAAGCATTTCTATGACAGTTGATTTTTTTTACAATTGCATTGGAGTTCAATGAGTATGAATAAGAACTGGTCAAAGTGTCGAAAAGGTGTCGCAGTATATGGATATTTTTTCAAAATCGATGAACTGATATGTAAGTGCTCCTAACAAAGGTGGAAATGATCAGATTTGATCAGAAAAATATGATGAAAAATGTCCCACACACTTTCGTCAACCAAGATGTTGGAACGGATTTTGTCGTATACTATTGCTTACAAAAATTGATAAGATTATTTGCAAGAGTGTTTTGAGCTGGAACTGCAGGATGCCTAATAAAACTATGAAATATTGTACGAATAATTAAGTTTGGGCAATTTCAATTTATTTTATTGAAATAGTAACAAAGTCATAAAAAAAGTTAATTTCATGAATATAATTGGTTGAAGCTGCAATTTGTTTTCCTTTAATGGATTTAGATTTTTTTGAAAACATTTTCACGGAATTCATAAAAACAATAATATTGAAAGAAGAAGATACAAATAACACTGAAGATAAAAATCATTTATTTAACAAAAATAAAATCATATATATTCAAATTTAAATTTGGTTTATTTTCGCATACGTGTTATTATAATTATAATTAATATATTTTAAGCCGATCAGCACTATCACCCGATTCATCTGGAAGGCTTTGCTTCTAACCATTACGACGACAGTTTTTTCAAGTTTTGATCTACTTTTTGAAGTTGGTCCTATTTTTGTTGTTGATAAAACGGTTCATAATAATCGAATGATTTATTGCCGAATTTATGTAAATCCACTTACACTGATTACACCAGAAATTACCGAGCGTGCTATTTTTCTTTGAAATAAATTCCGAACTGTAAAACATGTCGCAACATTGGTCGTATGTATGCGAATTAAAGAGAGTTTCTTCTGGCTTCTTGCCCTTGACTAAAATAACTGAAAGACAATTGGTTGAATAGTTGATAATGTCTCAAGAAACATACCTTCCCACTCCATGGTAGTAAAAATAATATATTTAGTGAGGCACTCTGCTTTAGTTTGAAGGTGCCGAAAGCAAGGTTTTCACATATACCGCTTAGACACCTGAGACAATGTTGCAGAGAAACCATAAGATTTATTGTTACATATTCATTGAAACTTTTCCATTTAACATAAGTAGACATTTAAATATTCTGTATAAACTATGCTGGAGTCGGTTGAGTTATCGTACTAATTTTCGTCAGGGTATTCAATGGATTGTACACAAACTTTTTACAATGAAGTGTGCAGGTTGTTAAGTATCGTAACAATTAAAAGCTTAATTTTGCCTCTCAACAATTTTTCGGAAAAGAATCAAGTGTACAGTTTGAATATATGCACCATTTAGCAGCAGAAACCAACATAAGAAAAATATATTGCACAGTGAAAAATATATTTTGTCATCAAAATACAATAAATTGTATTTAACCGAATAGTTCCGATTGCGAATCACTTATTTCCGCTGTGGAATTGGTTTGTCAAATGAAAAATACAATGGTTTATTAATATAAGAAAATGTAAGAAACCTTTAAAGTTGAAAGAATCAATTTCATATAAAATATCGTTTGCTGTGAGATACACGACTTTTCCGTTTCCATTCAAATGCAAATTATATTACTGTTGAAAACCTTTATAACCTTTCCAAACGATTTCACAATGAATTCATTTAAGCACCCAGAAATGTTAAATTTGGATAAAGTAAACACGATTCGATTTATTTTTGTTATTTGTTATCTGTAAAAGTAATGATTTTAAAATAAATTTCCACGATTATTTAAAATAATATTTTAATTTACAATAAAATTGATTGATAGTAAGAACATGATTGACTTGTACACTAAAAATCTCCAGCAAAATATGCAGATGAACAAGTTTTGCGTTGCAATATAGTTACAGAGATTTGTTGGTTTCCATCTCCATAGCAATCCTGGAAAAAAGACGCTTGTAAAAAGAAAAAAAGTCAGATTTGATCCATTCCAAGAGTAGATCCCTGGTAGAATGAAAACTTTCTTGTCAAATTTTGATCATGTTTCATTCTACTGATTAAATCTGAGTTTTTTTTCTTTGAAAAGCGTCGTCATTCATTCCGATTCAGTTCTTTGGCTTGATTTTCTATTAAACATAAGGGTCGGAGGTCGGAGCAAGTCTCCTCTTATCAAACTGATTGTTTAAGATAGAAGATACAATTAAATATAATTGATCCGATATACGGATTCAAAAAGATTTTGAATTTATTAAATTAAATAAAGCAGAAATTGCCCTTACATTAAGTGAGTTCTAAGTCTACTACAGACTCTTACTTCACTGAATACTCACC
The DNA here is from genome assembly GCF_030247185.1 of Malaya genurostris. Taxonomy (NCBI): domain Eukaryota; kingdom Metazoa; phylum Arthropoda; class Insecta; order Diptera; family Culicidae; genus Malaya; species Malaya genurostris. The sequence goes on from NC_080571.1 coordinate 281,827,086, forward strand.
AAAGTACTCTGACACCAGGTTTTCCAATATTCCCATCGAGCACCATTCTTAATCACTGATTTCGTATCACCACCACAATATGTATTAAATAAAAACCTTAATAATATAACTTCGATTAAAAAACGCGTTTTGTTTACATTCTGTCATTGACTTTTCTGACAAGTTATCCAAAAATATTTTAACAATTGGAGGAAACGCACTGATAATTAGTAATACAATCATGCTATGTTATTTTTCCTTCAACATTCATCAAAGTTTCATTCAAATTTCGAAAGAAGAAATTCTTCTGTGTTCGATTGTATGAAACACTGCAAAATGAAAATAATACATGCATGGAAAGATTTTTGTTACGGGAATATCATATAACAAATTCATTTCGATTTTATCAATTTTACATACAATTGTAATACAATTCCATATATTTATGCCAACCATATAAATGATGGAAGAAAATCAGAAGAAATGCGTATCAAAATCATTTTTCGCTCATCATAAAATTATTCGAACAGTTCAATAATTCATTATTAGGAATAAACTCTTCTCAGGGATTAAATGACAATGGGTAACATACATTCAGTCTGATTCACGATGATTAACACACAGCTCACTAACATTTCAAACGTAACTGACAGTCATACAATATATGAATGGTAATCACACATATAAGAAGTAAAACTCACTGACTATTGATCATATGATCATGCAGATTGTTCTATCATTCAATAGTCGGAATTCTCAGTTATTTATCGCATTGAATGAAGTTTCATTCAAAATGCGGCTGGCGTTTTCTTTCAGTGCAGCTGTTATTGACATGTAAACAAACATGTCACCGCAAAACACGCTGCAAAAAATTAATCCATTTCAGAGTAGTAACTGTTTGAATGTTGCTAACTACTTATCGATACACTCCTTATTATTCATCTCTTTGGAAATGGCTACTTTTAAGCAGACAATGGACAATGCGATAATGTTGTAATGCACCTACCGATGACAAGTAATTTGCTTCATTAATTCAGTCGCTACAATCAATTCACAACTTTACCACCTTCTACCCTAATGTTGATGCCAGTAAATTTTGTCGAGACGCATCGGTCCAATCATCGGCCCGAGTATCATACCGATTAAGAACGACATCGACCCGATCTAAGCGCCCGGAATAGTCGAAATAATTTAATCTAAACAGATCGGCTGAAAAGTTCGTATCGTTTCTATGACAGGGCGCCACTAGAATTAAATCCATACCATTTTCAGTTAGTACCAACCTTCAAAAGATACGTGTATAAATTTGACAGCTGTCTGATTATTAGTTTGTGAGATATTGCATTTTGAGTGAAGCTACTTTTGTTATTGTGAATGGAAATGGAAAAAAAAGGAATTTCGTGTGTTGATGAAACACTACTTTTTGATGAAAAAAAGTGCCGCCGATACCAAAAAATGGCTTGATGAGTGTTAACCAGACTCTGCACCGGGCGAAGCAACAATTCGTAAGTGGTTTGCAAAATTTCGTACTGGTCATATGAGCACCGAAGACGATGAACGCAGTGGACGTCCAAAAGAGGCTGTTACCGATGAAACTTGAAAAAAATCCACAAAATGATTTTCAATGACCGTAAAGTGAAATTGATCGAGATAGCTGACACCCTGAAGATATCAAAGGAACGTGTTGGACATATTAATCACGAATATTTGGATATGAAAAAGCTTTGTGCAAAATGGGTGCCGCGTGAGCTCACAATCGATCAAAAACAACAACGAATTGATGATTCTGAGCAGTGTTTGGAGCTGTTACATCGAAATAAAACCGATTTTTTTCGTCGATATATAACAATGGACGAAACATGGATCCATCACTTCACTCAGGAGTCCAATCGACAGTCAGCTGAGTGGACTGCACGCGATGAATCGAACCCAAAGCGTGGAAAGACTCAACAATCGGCCGGTAAGGTTATGGCGTCTGTATTTTGGGATTCGCATGGTATAATTTTCATCGACTACCTTGAAAAGGGAAAAACTATCAACAGTGACTATTATATAGCGTTATTAGTGCGTTTGAAGGACGAAATTTAAAAAAAACGGCCTCATTTGAAGAAGAAAAAAGTTTTGTTTCATCAAGACAATGCACCGTGTCACAAGTCGATGAAAACCATGCTGAAATTGAACGAATTGGGCTTCGAATTGCTCCCTCATCCACCGTATTCTCCAGATTTGGCCCCCAGTGACTTTTTCCTGTTCTCAGACCTCAAGAGAATGCTCGCTGGTAAAAAATTTAGAAGCAATGAAGAGGTAATCGCTGAAACTGAGGCCTATTTTGAGGTAAAGGACAAATCGTACTACAAAAATGGTATCGAAAAGTTGGAAGATCGCTATAATCGCTGTATCGCCTCTGATGGCAATTATGTTGAATAATAAAAACGAACTTTTCAGCCGAACTGTTAATAATGGTAAGTTTAATTTCGAAGTCAAGAAAGATCAATAAAGTAGGGGTGTCGAATCACGACCGTAGCAGTTCAATTGGAATCGTTGGCAGCGTATCATGTTGGATCCTTTTTGAGCACTTCCTTTTCTTCGGGGGCATAAGCAAAGACACTGCGTTTTGGCAAAAGTCAAAACTCAAAAAAGATTTCCCGATGTCCATTATGATATATTCTTAGTTCCAATAACGATTCAGGGAGTTCCGTACTGTCAAACGCTATTGAGAATCGCTAACAGAAAATATATCGTCTTCGACTATTTTATTTATTCGATCGACTACCCGTAACTCTTACAACTCTTCCGGGCATTAGCGGTATAATAGTAGTAACTTTTCATTATGCAGCTGCATCTAATCTCCATTCAACTCCAAGGTGCAGAGTTTATCATCGGTCTCTCGTAAGCCGACTACGAGCTCGCGACAACTATTTATGATTGTCATCGTGTCGCTACATTCATAAAAATTACTTTTTATTTCAATCGTATTTTCTCCAGTCAGTCGGCCGCTTGGTCGGTGGACAGCGGAGGCATTTTTTTTTTAAGTTGACGATTGCTGCTAACACTGTGCAGTGAGTGTGTTCGAGAAAATATAACTTTCAGGCTTTGGGTCATAACAGAAAAAAATGCGTATGTTTCTTACCCTGGAAAACCGGAACTGCTGGGCGGGGCAGTCACTGGAAGAATTCACGGCGAAAGGGAAGCTGTTTGCTGGATGACCGCGCTCCCAATATTATAAATATAATTTTATGTGCATAATAATTGTACCAAGTGCACCATAAAAATGAATATATTGCAAATACCCACTTTCCGGGCGGGGGCTACGCGGGGGACACAGAAATACTGTTATTGAAGAGAATGGGACACGAAAATAGCTACATCACTCAAATTAATTTCTTGTGAATTTTTAATCTGGCCATTTGCACTCAGCCGCTTCTCAGTGGCACTTCGTACGGGCCAAACAGGCGCAAAAACAGTCAGCGGTCGGTTATTACCGGAGTCGGTGGGTGTCCGCTGAATCGAACCTGCACCGAACGGAAGCGGGAAGCTTGCGTGTGACCGATGGGGGAGTGGGCACGGTCTTTGTACATTTCAGATGTATCACCTCATTTGCGGGTTGTCATCTTTTTCCTTCTCTCCCGATGGTCGGTCGTTTCGCAGTACTGCCAATCCGTCGGACGACGAGTGTGATTCGTCGGAGCGATTTCGTAAATTATGGAAATTTATCACTGGATTCATTAATGGAAATCAGTATTTTTCGAATGAATTATTAGCCAATTTGTGCGATATCTTGCTGTTTCGGAAGACTACGGATATCGTTTAAAAGAAAATATTGATATTGAGATAAAATTGGAATGTTTGCGACAGATACGATTCCTTAATGAAAGTATCATTTCAATAAAACGAAGCTGTCATTGTAATACATAACGATTTCCTAAGATGGCACCAGCCGATCACCGACACCAAAGGATTTTTAGAGTCAGTGAATTCAAAGCACTTGAGATGCAATTTTTCTAAATACGAATCAATGTCAGGTGAAGGAGAAGACTACCTTAAAGATTTACTGATGCTTATTTTGGTATCCTACATACGAACAAAAAATGTCTTGCAATTACAGATTACAATTTTAGGAAAACAGCCTTTGTTGCAAATCGCAAAAGCAGTTTTCTGTACAAAAAGCTAACTCTTTGCGTTACATTACTGTTGTGGAATTTGACCTTTCTGTTTCAACAGACTTCGCAACCGATTCTTGGCGTACAGAATCATTGCCTGGCTAGTACAACGTTCCTATTGGCACTAAAAATTCTTCCTGGCTTGAACATACGACAGCTGGCTTGTAAGACCAGCCCTTTAAGTATTGAACCGTCAACTCGGGATTAGAACAACAGTTGTGCTGTTCTTAAATAGTTCTAAAACACGGCACTTGTATTTTAACTTTATTAAAACATTTAGTCACTATTTGAACTTGTTCCTTTTATCAACATAAAACACCGCTGTTCAATTGTGATTTTAAAAATTAATATCAATAATTTGCTGATTCAACCAAAATGATTCTCGTAATAAATAATAATTTAAATGAAAAAAATGTAACATGAAAATATTTTTATCAAACAAGCAAACGTTTGCTTTGAGATACATAATTTTTCGTTACTTTCAAATGCAAAGTCTGCTACTTTTAAAACGCAATTTTATTTCTTTGTATTATTCTTCAGATATATTTTCAGAAAAAAAAATAAATGGGTTTAAAATTTTCATACATTTATTTTTTGGTGTCAAATTATAAATGTATTGATACATCTTTTTATCACAATCATTCTTTATCGTTTAGAGCTCCAAGCAGTTTATTTTTTTTATTCATACATGAACATGAGTAGAGTTGAAACCAAATTTTTGGATTCGACCTAACCGAGAAAAGCAGCATCATTGGTTGGAATCAGTATCGATCCGACTTGCGCTCGATGCGATTCGATAATGCCGTAGAGGAGGTTGCTTGTGCGCATTAGCCAATGGACATTTTACGGGTTTACTTTATGTGCCGTTCGCCTCCCATGAACGGCAATGATTTTCAATGAGAGTTTGCGTAAAAAAAACCGTTCCCACATAATTCAAATCAGTATCGAACCAATTTACACTCTTCATGACGATTAATGTACTAACACATGGATCAATAAGTCCCGAGACTAACAATGGAAACAACATTTTTTTTGCAAAATTTTTTTTATTCATCAACATAATCACCTTTTAGGGCGATACAATGGTTCCAACGTTTTTCCAATTTTTCAATACCATGTTTATAACAAAATTTATCTTTCACTTCAAAATAAGATTCAGTTTCAGCGATGACCTCCTCATTTGAGCCAAATCTTTTTCCCTGGAGCATTTTTTTTAAGATCATCCGACTTGTGGCAGGGTGCATTTTGTTCCATCGAAAGCAATCGCGGCACCCACTTGGAAAAAACCTTTTTCATGCTCAATTTTTCATGAAGGATAGTAAATACACTTCCATATGATATCTGTGTCATCTCAGCAATCTCACGGAGCTTCACTTTACGATCTTTCATTATAATTTTTGTCACTTTACTCACATTTTCCGGTGTAACGGCTTCCACAGGTCTACCCGAGCGTTCCGCGTCATTTGTGTCGGTACGACCACGTTTAAACTTGGCGAACCACCGACAAATCGTTGCTTTTGATGGACAAGAGTCCGGATAACATTTTTCAATCCATTGTTTCGCTTGCACGGTGTTTTTACCCATTAAAAAACAATGTTTTATCAAAACACGAAACTCGTTTTTTTCCATTTTTTAAACAAACCACAAAACGACTTTTCTCCAACCTCGATAACTCAGCTGTTTCTGGTCGGATCGACTTAAAATTTTGACCCGTTTCAAGCAAAGGTTAGTACTGTAGAAAGACGTGGTTACTGGTTTACTACGAGCGCCATCTCTGCCATGTGTTACATTGAAAATAAAATGGTAATATTTATATTATCATTAGTGATATTTTATTTCAGCACTCAAATCATAGACAACACAGCAAACTGAACGCAGCACCACCATTTACTTTCTCTAGTTATCGCCTATTATGGACTAATAAACAGTATTCAGATAAAACTATAAACCAACTTTTAATAAATTGCTAATAATATCGTTACACCATTAGCCACCCAGTGCTGGGGCGCTACCGGCGGGCAGGGCGGTATTATCATCATTATCATCAGTATGTATGTACGTTCACATATAAAGGAAGGAAGTACCGGCGAATCCCATTGCAACACGCCAAGCCAGCGTAAAGCTTTGGAAAATGAGACGAAACTGCATCGGTAATGGCTCTTTATGCTAAGTTGCCCCAAGCCCTGATGTCCCGGTTCCGAAGTAGACAGACAGGGGAAGGAAGGTAGGTAGACTGGTAGGGGACGAGTCGGCACTGTTGGTTACTTTGCATTCGGCCAAACACGGAGTTCCTCTCTCTCTCTCTTTCTCTCGCCCTTTGCCGGTACCATTTCGTAGAGCTTCGGTCTGCTGATGGCCACCGGTAGCGTGTTATTGGATCGTCATTGGTGCCAAGGGAACCGTGATCGGGTCGGTGGTTTGAAATTAAATGTCTCTTCGTTACAACCGCATGTCATGTTTTGTGGCTTGGAAGTTACCCTTTCAGTCTACTATTGATACTGTTGATGACGACCAGTGAAGTGGTCTGTTGAATGTAACATTAATCTGGAAGAAAAATGTAGCTACTCGTGTTGTGCGAAAACCGCAAAACCACTTGATTTTCTGTTTATCTCCTAGAACAAACCGCACGGGATTGGCTCTTTATTTATTTATGTTTGTAGTGGTTCCCAGTTCTTTGTTACAGTTCCTAAAACTTTTTCGATGATTTAGGATAGACTGTTGGCACTCGCTCGTCGTCTAGACAGCGGGGTTTTCCCTCAAAGGCTTCGATTTTCCACCCCAAGAGATTTATGGAGTGAATCCTTCTAGGAGAAATCGAAAACGAGTTAGAAAGTTAGTATTCTTATCCGTCCCCAGACAACCGTCTACTCATCCTTAATACTTCAGACAAAATGGGACACAAAAGATAACAGCCACGGTAAGCGGTCCTACATTCGCCAGCTGATAACTGTTTTTTTTGTGAGTTAGTGGACAATGTTCATGTTGCTCTCGCCCGGAATTCACCCACACATGTTGCGAGAAAAGTGACATAAATCACCGTTACGGCCCAATGAATCGTCTCCTTAGTTTTTTTTTTCGTTCGCGTTTTAGAAACTAGAGACGTCACGAGCACTGAACAGTGTCACACATGGTTGGCATCCGGTTCCGAGTAATTTATCTGGCAGAATCAACTCTGAGAATTTGCACAATTGCTCGACCAGTGGCCCCAAATCGGTCCGGTGTTGGTTTTTGCAGAAAAGGTTCAATCATCTGATTACTAAGTCTCTTCCGAGAACATTGCAAGAATTGCTTTCATCGCTAATTTTATATCTGATGCCATGGAATTGCTGATTTACTGACGTTGGCGTTCCGGAAACATGTTCAGTAGTGTAGTATTAGAAAACTACAAATAACTCAAATTTTTAAAATGTTCAATATGAACTAGCATTAAGGTAAAATTCAATGCCAAAATAAGGCGCCCAAAAATACAACCGCTTGAATTGAACGTATGAATTCCGATGAAACCCTCAACGAGTGAACATGTTGTATCGTGTTAGTGCGGTGAAAAGTTGAGTATTTCGCGAGAAAGAAAGGATTTTCATCCGTACTTTGGCGACTCCACGTTGTCATGCAGCGAGGTTTTCACTTGCAGTCCAGTGAAAAGAAAGTCCATTGGACTATAAACGAAAATTAATATATGGCAATATAGCCATAGTTGCCGTGCCATCAATCGGTGTCATCTCAAGTGAGTTGACGCATAGAAATACGGAATATTTGTAGTAATTGAGCGCAGTGGGCTTACAAAACGTTTTTGTTCGATCGTAAAACAGGCACTAACTATGTATGGTTATAAACCATGAATTTGTGGCTTTAAAAATGTTTTACTCTTCACCAAACGGAGCCAGGGTTAATTTAAAAACTACAAGGATCAGCCCCATGTGGTTGTTCGAGCCATTGATGTGGAACAAGGCAACCAAAATTTCTAATGATCTACAATCAAACAGTTCAATCAATCGTCACACTTTTGAAACCGCAATAGCACGAGAGTCTGCCTAGATTGATCTTGATTAGGAACCAACACCGAACATTGTTTGTCTTGATTTGTATTTGTTTTATAGCCGAAGAAATTACATCAATATCCCAAATGTATGCAATTATATAATTGTACATACTTGCGATACGGATTTTGATATAGCTTCTCTTCGTCATGTTTGTGTTCAAGTGTTGTATGCAAGCAGTGATTTTTATAGCGTTAAGCTTCTCTACCATTCTGCGGTTTCGGTTGAAGCGATAAACTTCTTCTCATTAGCAATCGATTTCATCTTATATAAATTAGAAATTAATCTTACGCACTCAACATTTACCCTGAGGTAGCTGTCAATTTCTCAGGCGAAACATGGAATTTCATCCGAGCTTGCCTGACACAAGATCAGAGCATACCAATTAAAGCTTCAAATCTTTCTATGGCACTTTTTGTCTTGCTGTCTAGCAACAACCTACCTCTAGCATGCTACGCGTAGGACTGAAACGTTAGCTATAATTTTGCTTCTATTGATAGATTCGTGTGCTTCCAACAGCTTCGCTTTTGCATCGATTGACCAATCAGAGCTATGCTTTCCCTTTGATATATTGCTTACCCCTTCAAAACCGTCGTCTATGGCAGGGAAATCCGATATGCCGGAGATTTCTAGCAGACAAAATAGGACAATGCTCGCTACTAATCAAAATTTCAATCATTTATAATTGAAAATACGTGGCTTGATACAATTCAAATGATGAAATAATATTAATAATTGATACAAAATATACTGAGCTGTAAGTGTTTAAAACCTGACCACATTTTTACGTGTATTTTTCCTTGAGTTTCTAATTGGCACCCCTATGAAAATGAAAATGAAGATGTGTTCCACATAAGATAAAAGGCATATCTTGATGAGTAACCTTTTTTCTGTCAAAATTTTAAACGTCTCTAATTTAGCCATAAGTTTACTTTCAGTAGATTCAGAAACATTTAACTTAAACACGTATTGCAACGTCATTTTAGTATTTTGATAGTACACCATTGAAAAATTAGTTTGAATCGATCGATGTTTTCACGAGCCAATCCCGGTATGCCATGATGACGTCATCGTCTTGATTCCTTTAACCAGACCGACGGTTTATCGACCAACTTTCTTCTAACAGTAAACTTTTTTAAAAGATTACATTCTTGAGAATGATGTTTCGTATAAATGAGAATTGAATTTTTTTACCAGAGCAGTTTGGATTTCGTCACGAATATTCAACTACTCATCAACTTGTAAGAGTAACGAACATGATAAAAGCAAAGAAATCTTTTTCGTTATCCACTGGAATTTCTCTTCTAGACAAAGAAAAAAAGCATTCGACAGTGTTTCGTACAAAGGTTTAATAGCAAAAATGTCTGATTTCCAGTTTCCTATTTATTTGATCAAAATGATTCAAAATTATTTAACTGATCGTACTCTTCAGGTTAGCTATCAGAATTGTAAATCTGAATTCGGGTAGTACGAGCCGGTGTTCCGCAGGGTTCGAGCGTAGCTCCAATCTTGTATAATATTTTCACTTCTGATTTTCCAATTCTACCCGTTGGTTGTCAGAAATCGCCATTCTGTGACGACACAAGTCTGTTAGCCACAGGTAGAAATTTAAGAGTGATCTGCAGTCGCCTACAAAGAAGCTTAAATATTTTAAGTGATTATCTGTCAAAATGGAAAATTATACCAAATGCTGCAGAAAGCGCAATTAATTGTCTTTAATCACATTCTCAAATTGAATGGCTTGGAATTGGCATGGTCTGATCTAGCAAAATACTTAGCTTTAACGTATGACAAAAAACTCACTTTCATGGATCACATTGATGAAATCCAGGCAATGTGTAATAAATATATTAATTGTTTTTTATCCTCTTATAAACAGAAATTCTAAGCTCTGTTTAAGGAATAAATTATTTATTTATAAACAAATTTTTCGACCAGCCATGCTTTATGCAGTACCAATTTGGCCAAGTTGTTGGTAAACCAGCAAGAAAATACTTCAAAGGATTCAGAATAAAATTCTGAAAATGATTTTGAAGCGTCCACAAATTTAGAACCATTAGATGTAATGTCACATAATATTATAAGCAAATCCGACAAAATCGATGCAATCTTCAATTGAATCGATTCGCTCTCTGTATCAGATAGTAAGTTAGTATATAAGTTCTTTTTTCCTATTACACAATACAAGCATGTTCACAATTTGCCCTACACAAAAATCACGGAATTGTGGAAGTAATGATGTCTTAAACTAAACCAAACATGAGTTTCTAATAGGGCTGAAAAATCACCACTTGTGGCTGAACACTTAATTCGAATCTTAATAATTTAATTTTAACTCATAATAATCATGAATGAATGAATAATGTATTGTGAAAAAAGACCTACGGTATCGTTTGTTACTCCACTTCTCGCATTCAATAGTAGTTCTTCTTTGGTATATGGAGGCTTTGTGTTATTTTCGTTTGAATTTTCGCTCAAAATGGAATCTATATAAATATATGCTCTGTCACATTTTTCTGTTCAGTAAACGCCTGCCTTCAAGCTGAGCGTTTGGATGAAATATTTGCTGTGACATCCGCTCGATGAATTGTGAACTGCTTGGTTTCCTGTAAGAGGGTAGGTCAAATATGTCCAGCATGTTCTCCTTAGCTGCTCATCATGTTTATTTGAGTGGGTGTTCATTGAACTGCAGTTTGCTTTTATTTTTTATTTTTGCAGGTGAACGTGGGTGTTACTACTGATGTTGTTGTAATAACAAAGTAGGCTTGGAGTTACCATATTTTTAATCGATAGTAACCGGAAGATTTGTTAATTAATTTATACTATTTAACAACCAATAAATTCGAAAACGTTGAACTCCAACGTGTATAGCAAGAGTATGTATTATTTATAATAAGTACTTTTAATATTTTTTTTTGATAAGCAACTTTAAATTTTTTTTCCGAGCACATCAATTAGCTTGATGTCAAAGGATGTTAAAAATAACTTCGGTTTGTCGAAACTGAATATTACCGTTACCATTACGACATCGATTTAACGAGTACGTTCCGAAAAGTGATCATTTCGGTTATTTCAAATCCCAAAATATAGAGCTCCAATTCGTCAGTATTGTTCCAAGCAGCGCTGGAAACGATCCCTTCACACGACAGTTTAAAATGAAATTCCTAAGTTGGTTCCTAATGTCGTTTTCGCTTAAGAAAACTGAAACTGATCCAGAGTGGTTTCGTCAATCAACCACTTTTCACAAAATTGAGTTGGGTTCGCACTCAGCAACGGGGATGTGAACAAACCCGATATAAAAATCAGGTTCGAAACTGACTCAATTTTCAGTTCAACAACGTTGAAATCAGGTTCGAAACTGGCTTCAAACAAACTGTTTGACAGCAGTTAGGGTGGAAACTGTGTTAGGGTTGACATCAACCAAAAACGACATAAGACTAAATGTTTGTTACCCTGTTACCGATACCCTACATCCAAACATCTTCTCTGTCCATCAAACATTATTGACTGTCTGTATTGACTCGCTTTGTACCTATTCTCCCGCTCAAGCACTGAGTAGGAAAGAGTATATATAACCGATTGTCACCTTCTTCACTGGTGCCAGTTGCTGGCTGGACATCATTATACTATTCATACACGACAACGATTTTTTTGTCAGTCATTTTTATCATATTGTTTGAGACCTAATTTCAAATTGATGACATTTCAATAACAAATTATCATGCATTGAAGTATTCTACGTTATACTTTAGCCTAAAACCTGTAGAAATCTAAAAGTTTTCATCAGTTCAAATGAATTTTTCTGACAATCAAATTTTCAGTGTCAATCCAATTGAATCATAAAGGTCATACATTTGAAATATATTTAATGTTAAATTGATGGAATTTATATGTAATATATATATATATATATATATATATATAGATTGTAATATGATTCCACTCAAATAAAATTTCAAAGTGTCGAATGCAATTTAAGTGTCGAGTCACATGCGGCGAAATTAAGTGTGAAACACTTCGACCAAACGTGTCGATTTTTATCAGTGTAGTGGTGATAGTCTTACTAGTATTGGACGATGAATGTAACGAAAGAACGATAGTCATATCTGGTTATAAACGTTCCCGAAGAAATTTAAAACGACGTTATTAGTGACTGTTTTCATCTTGTTAGTGTTCCATGAAATAGTCAAATTCCATACCATTATTGTCAAAACCAATAAAAAATCGCGGGTTAGGGTAGTCAAATTAAATTTTTTTTAATTTTCAAACATGAATTGAATGGAAAAGGAAATGAATATTAAACGAAAATCACAACATTTAAACATTCATTAGATGCATAGGGTTGTCAAAAAGCGAAATTTTTCGATTTTTGTAAAAATGTAAAACAAAATAGAAATCAAAATTTACTATATTCATGTACTTTTAAAGTGAATAGAGTTATAAACCTGCGAAAATTTACTACTTTCGAAAAAGTTTTATTTCAATGAAAAGTAAAGTCAATATTCCTAGAAATTTCCTAGAATCTATAATTCCAAGGTTTATAGGGTAGTCAACCAACGAAAATTCACAATTTTTGAAAAAATGTAGAGCATTAATTGAATGAAAAGACGAGTCAATAGAGGTATAATTTTTTTTCGATTTATGCCACTTTAAAGTGCATAGGGTTGTGAAACAGCAAAAATTAACGACATCTGAAATAAACCAAATATAACAAACAAATTCCTATTTACCTAATAATCGGGGGTTCGTTAACCGAATCATGACGTAAAAAAAGTGTACGTAATTTGGAATTTATTACTTAAAATAAGTTGACGTTATATGGAATTTTCAAAGTAAAAATGTGTATATTATGAGCATTGTTAAATATAATATTATGAATATATTTGGAACGAAAATGATCAGCCAATTATGGTTGTTTATTGATTTATTTTCGGTGAGAAAAAAATCAACAAACAACAATATTTGAACAAAGTTGCGGTAACTAGAACAAACCATGAAAATGATCTGTATATGCCACAAAAGAATGTTCTAAGTCGTTTTAATTTCCCAGACGGCGACTTCCGTTTCATCGATATTTTTTACAAATTATTCCAAAATGGATATTTTTCGAACGGGTTTGATGAGCAGAAGTCGGAAAATGATGTTTGAAGTTACTTCAATATCCAAGATGGCGACTTCCGGTTTATCGATATTGATTACAAACCATCACAGTAAGGGTATTTTTCGAACGGATTTGATGATTTTGATATTTTTGAATAGATCGAACTCGTTCAATATTCTCTGGTATCCAGACAGTCTGGACGTGGCCCAGAGGTTTTATTCAGCTCACATAATTTGTTTTACAAAATTATTCACCCGCTGTTTCAGATTATAACACGAAGACACCGGCATTTTCGGCTTTAATTCCAAATGTTTTTTTTAAATTCACGAAAAGATGTAACGTACGACTGATTCTTCAAAAACAAACTAATGGTAAGTAATGGACAAACTATCGTTATGTCTTGAGAACATTTCACTCGATAGTGTAAATAATGCTATAACGAATAAAACATCTACTGCTTCCAATAGCTTACCATAGTCATCCATTTGCTAGCAATTTCGATTGAGTAACTTCCATTTTGGCTGGTTTCCCAGTCAGCAGTAGAACCATCTTTCTAATCTCACTTAATGTATGTTTTCATTTCTCAAAGCACATATATTTCACGTCTAGACACATTCTGCCAAACGCTTTATCATTTACGGTTTTAGTTCTGCCGTCTTCTCAAAGACCCTAGTCTCGAAATGGCACTCCGACTCGGGGCGTTTATAATGTGACTTGATTTGTTTATCTGCATCAAAGAAGTTCTTCAAACGATCCACGCAATCACACACACACACACAGAAAATACACATCTCAACTCGACTGCCAGTCGACTCTTCATTCATTTGCACTGAGTACGCATTTGTACTGTCACTTCGCAGCACTTTCCCACCCTCCTGGATTCTGGATCCTGATTTTTATTTGACCCCCACCACAACCCGGCCCGACACAATCGATGCACGCCACATAATAATGGCCCTAGTTTCGACGGAAAAGAAATTAGCGTGTCTGAGCTCTATTTGCTTCACTTCGAACTTGCTGGTAAACGGTTCGGTTGCATCGTAGAGGTTAAATCTTTCAGCACGCCATCCATGGTCCTGGTGCGACGCGGGAGTGCTTTATCTCATCAATTCAATTAACCACAGTTTCGTTTAATAAGCGCGCTCTCGTTCCGTTAGATCCTTTCTTTCGTTCGGGCTGTCATAGTTAAAATAACCTTTTTAATTACCGATAGTGGCTGCAGAAGGCCGGGGATTCCGACGAAGCAGAATTGTTGTTGACTTTTGAGCTTCTTTTGTTCGAACGATGTCTGCGGCACTGAATTCACTCCCCCGATATGATATCGGAAAAGTGTCTGCCTGAGTCTGTCAGAGTGTTTTCGTATGTGATGAAGACGATGTCTGGATGTGTCATAAATTGAGTCGGCTAGGTCGTTAGGAGTGGCTTCGGGAGATGCAGATATGTGCGCTAATGTTTAATCGGTTCTTCTGCTTCTGCCGATCTTGTTCAAATGTGGATTGTAATTTTGTACGATGAACACCGAAAAAGTCAGAAAATCACCCGCGGTGGAGATGTTAATTGTGTCGTTCTCTGGTGGCTGTGGAGGAAAATTTACTGCAATTAGGTTCGCGATTAAGGCATGAACAGTAAATTGCATTTGCAGCTTAGGTGAGTGCTAATTTCTGTCACTTTATGAACCCAGGCAAATTCGGTATTGGAGCGGAGAAGAAAACTGAGCCGAGGAAATTAAATTGCACCTAATTGCAGAAAAAAAAATTTACTCTGGGTAATTACGCTTAACATATATTTTAGGCGGCAATTATATGTGAGATATGTGGCCTCACATATTCGGTTGCTATCTAGGATACATCTTTAGCCCGGTAGATTCAGTAATTGAAGTTGGAGCTGAGAGTTGTTTTTCTTAACTTTCCAGTATATCAAATCGTAAAATAATTGTGATATAATATCGGATTGTACTTAACTATGGATCTAACTACAAGAAGGTTAACGATACGTGAGAGATGCGCATTGTTTCGTCAAAGTTGGCGAATTCAGTTTTAACCACAATTTTTCAGCCGGTGACTCGAACTTTGAGATCTGATATCAGTTTTTCGCCCAATAAACTACCTCATGTATCGTTTCGTCTTTGAATCATCAGTGTGTAGCAGTTTATGTTGAACTGCTCGCGCGACCTGACGGCTCAACGACGGGTCGGTTCAATAAGTAAGGAGTGTATCGAAAATAAGCTATCCACAAATTTTTCTATCAAATTTTGATAAAAAACGATATTTTATTCAAACTAAACATTGATCCACAATGAAAACCGGATGAAATTTAAGTTATTCCATCACGAATTTTCGAACTTTTGATCGAACGCTCTTCACCAAGTTCCGGACAAGTGTTGCCTCGCATTTTTCGGACGCTTGAGCCCAATTTTGTTTTAACTCCTTCATGTTCTCAGCTGCCTTACCAGTCTTCTTAAAGACCCCCTTTACGATTGCCCAGTAACGTTCGATTGGTTGAAGTGGAGGGCAATTTGGTAGATGGATATATTTCTCAACGAAATTTATACCCTTTTCCGCAAGCCAATTGAGAGTGGTTTTAGCATAGTGAGCCGACGCTAAATCCGACCAAAACAATGAAGGTGTACTATGCTTCTTATATAAAGGCATCACTCTCTTTTGGAGACACTCAGATCGATAGATTTCTGCATTTATAGTTCCGGTAGTGTAAAATATGGTTGACTTCAAACCACAGGAACATATTGCTTGCCATATCAGTACCTTTACTTTAGACTTTAGACTGAATTTCTCCACTTGAACCGAACTGTCCGCATAGCTCACATCC
Source organism: Malaya genurostris (assembly GCF_030247185.1). Classification (NCBI taxonomy): domain Eukaryota; kingdom Metazoa; phylum Arthropoda; class Insecta; order Diptera; family Culicidae; genus Malaya; species Malaya genurostris. The sequence continues at coordinate 281,843,189 of NC_080571.1, forward strand.
TCTTCAACGATGACAGTAAAGTATTATTGACCTGGAAAGGTTTTTAAGTCGCATCGTCCATCAAAACGCATGCATCCGGGCACTGCAGAAGACGCGAATATAATTTCAGGGCTTTTGTTGCTGCTCGCTTCTTTTGTTCTACACTTTGTTTCGAGATTTTCTGCTTCTTGTAGGTCTTCAGGTGATTTCGCCTCCTGATACACTGGGTCATTCCGACACTGGTTCCTGCTTTGTTGGTCAAATCGCGTTTTGACATTGATTTGTTTTTTATGATTAGAGATGCCACTTTCTGGTCCAGTTTCGGGTTGGAAGAACCGGGTTTTCTACCTCTTCCTGGTAGCTCATCCAAAGAATAGTGTTCCCCAAGCTTATTAATGATGATTTTAACACTGGCATGATGAATTCCAAACCGCTTCGCCAATTTTCGCATAGTTATACCCTTCTCACTTAGCCATGTGTTCAGAACCTTAATTTTCACTTTTCAATACGCGACATTTTGAAAACGCAGAGTCTCAACCGCACAAACAAGTAAACAAACGAAAGCTGACAGTCAAACGCAGAGCATTCTGTGATCTGAGCATAAAAACCATCATAAATACATGCATACAACACAAATGTATGTGGATAGCTTATTTTCGATACACTCCTTATTATGATAAAAATATCAAATATATTACTTGTACGTTCCTGTTAATTTCTTGACAAACAATTTCTTGGTGAATTGAACTTGCAAAATCAGTTTAAAATAAACTAATTTTAGATAAAGGTAATATTTATAGTGCTTTGAATTTTGAAACATGATAATTGAAATAAATGATAAGGTAGGTAACCTAAAATGACTAGTATTGCTACTTACACTTTTTTTTGCAAAAATCCTATATATTGTTTGGGTTTCAAAAGTAAAATGGTTCTTTTTAAAAACAATTTGGAGGGTTGGTTTTGATACATTTTTTCGATGTATATATTTTTTTCTAGCAATTCCAATTACTCACTGTTATGCCGTTTTTGATATAATTGATTATCAATACTTACACTTGGATAGCGGAAACCCCCTAAGAAAAAGAAAACAGCAGATGAATTTTTACTTTTTGAAACGCTTACAAACTTTTCTGTTAATTCGCAAGTGAAAAAATATCTCTGGTTTATAAGAAATAAAACAGATATGGTGCATTTCAACAATAATCTTTGCTGTATCATTATACAAATAAGTTCATAGATAACATGAAACAAATGTGTTTTTAGCATAAAGATAAATCAGATTTGAGTCAGCATAGATATTGCCAATAAAATCAACTTAACTCAATCAATAGGCAATTTATTTCAACAATAAAATCAGATGGAGCAATAATTTTTTCGTTTGGCTAGACCAACATTTTGATTCACATCAAACAGAGATCATTGTTTGATATTGAAAGGAGAAATAGGTTTAAAAGGATCATATTCTAACTTGAAATTAACATAAATCGAATTTAAAACTATTTAAACTATTTTGTTATTTTAACACTCCAAATACCAAGCCCGAAAAAAAGTTGGAACGGTAACTTTGAGCTGTCATGGCTCAGCTGTTTCTCAACGGATCTCAATAAATTTTACACCCTCGAATTTTGTACAGTTCGTAGATTATTTTAAGTATATCATTATTGACAACCCATTAGGAAAAATCAATGAAAATGTGATTATTCCCGTTCCAGGTTTTTTCAGGCGCAAAAAATGCCCTATCTGCTATCTAATTTTGTTTCCTTTCGGCATCAACGTCGCGACTGAATATTGAGAGCTCCAACTTTATCGAGTCATAACTTTGTTGGTAGTCAACCGACTTTCAAAATTTGTTCGCCATTGGAATTGTACTAGTTTCAACGAACATTTCATGTCTTGGATGAATTTTTGTATCTTTATTGAATTTTACAGTATAGGCTGTTGAAAACAGGCTCGTTTTTGAGAACGCGAAATTGCAAAAATCATATCTCGAAAATTTCACGACCATATTGAAATAAAAAAATACGTGTCGAATATTTTGGAGTTCTTTACCGAAAAAAAAAAAATTTAGATGAAAAAAAAAATTTTTGGGTGGCTAATTTTGCGTGGAATGCCCCTTAAACAATGTGTGGAATTAAAAAAACGCGTTTTTTGGAGGTACCTGGCCTTAAATGGGCCCTTCTCTTTAGTGTTGCACCAAACGACAAATGAATGACGGCTTACTGGCAGTAAGTTTGAGTTTTTTTCCCGCAGCGGCAAATTGATTGCTAAATCTGAAACATTCAACTCACAACTACCATCACACAGCAACACAAACGACGCACTGAATCTTCTATGAGAAGACGTAAATGGAATCCTCCGATGAAGAGTTCAAGTTGGTAGATGCAAGAAAAAGCATTTGGTGATATCAAATTCGGCATCTTTACTCATTCTACACACATCTTGCGTATGCATGCTAATTCAAGAAACAAATGAACTTTTCCACTACTGAATACCATTTTTCCACAGTTTTCACATTCAGTATGAATTTCAAAATTTCGCGATTCTTCAGTTTTGTACACTTAGTGACTTCACAAATCGAATAAAGGCTTTTTCGGGACTGCAACCAACTGTTTCTTCACATTTCGGGCTCCGGTATCGCATGCTCTTGCAGATACAAGATATATGACCTCAACGCATCGCACCACGTAAAATCTGAAATCGTTCAGAAGGCCTCAATCATAAGGAAACTTAAAAACACGAAGGTTCCTGATACTGATGAAGCTTTTAATATTCTTATAAAAAATCTTCACGGTGTTGCGTTTAGATATTTGAATAAAATTTTCAACACGTGTTTTTCATTTGCTTACTTTCGTAAGAGTTGGAAAACGCTAAAGTAATTTCTCTTCTTAAACCAGCTAAAAACCTAGTCTGAAACGTTATCAGTAGGAGCAGGTGATTTTCGTGGTTCGAGCGTAGCGCTCCAATCTTGTATATTATTTTTACCTCTGATCTTCAAAATCTATCCTTTGGCTGAGGGATATCTCAATTCTGTGACGAAACAAATCTGTTGGTAACAGAAAGAAATCTTCAAGTGATTCATAGTCACCTAAAAAGATACTTAAATGTTTTCAGTGATGATGTGAGTGACCTGACAAAATGGAAACATTCACCAAATGCAGCAAAAACTTGATAATTTTAATCAATAATTATCTTTCCTCACATAAAAATAATCAATAATTATCTTTCCTCACAAGCCCAGAGCTTTTTTTCTTGAACATAGTCTTGTCTAGTGGAATATTTCAGTTTAACGTATGACAAAAAATTCACTTTCAAAGATCACATCACATATTGGAAGGGATCCAAATGAAATGGATTGTTGTACTGATTACTGATCCTATGCACTGCAACTGAATTATGAACCAGGACTTGTTTCAGCATTGAATTCTGATCATGAATCCTGCCACTAAACTCAGGACCTGGATTCTGTTCGGCAACTGAATTCCGGTCCAGGATTCAGTTTTCAAATTCGGATCCAAAGTTCTGCTCCGAAACTCAGTTCTAGAAACCATGCAGAATTCTGAACCTGGTTTCTGGAATGCATTTTAGAACTGAATTCTGGGAATACAACAAAGTTTTGAATTTGAATTCTAGTCATTAATTTCAATATTAAGCTCTAGAGCTTCCGATTCAAAATTTCTGATTTCTGAAACTGAGTTCTAAATCTGAAATCCGAACATAAATTTTGGAATTGAATTCTGGTCTGGACCTCCATTTCAGTACCTGAGTTCAGTTTCCAAATTCAGATTCAAGTTCGTAATTCATTTACGAGATTTGGTTCCATGGTCCATCCTGATCTCAGTTTCAGATTTCGGTGCCAAAGTGCAGGCTAAGTTTCAAATTCTGAAATTTGGTCTCAGCTCCAGAGCTCTTGAACTCGATTCTGGTCATGAATTTCAGAACTGAACGTTAGAATTGGATTTTGGACCTGGATTATGGTCTGAATTGAACGAGTCAACTACGCAAGCTAGAATTAATGTAGTGTTAATTTTTTACTTATTGTACTTAGCAAATATTTTAAAATTAGTTTGGGTTATATGTGATTATCTCATACTACTGAAAATTCCATCACAAATTGCTGATCATATAACGTGGAGAAAAACCTGTTTTAATCCAACTAGTGGTGTAAAGGCGACATTATTCTCATATTATCATTAGCAAAATCTACGAATTAAAACACCCTACAGCTCCGAAAGTTTTATCCATAACGAATCCATAGTAAGAATTCTTTGAATCTACGGGGTCCGCCATGTAACTTTTTTTTTAAACATGCAATAAAACACAAACGGTTCATAAGATTTCAAAATTCATTTTTTCATATTAAAGTACAACCCTTCCGGTTAATTGTGGAATATAATTTCATTCAAATGGCTGCCTTGGCTGGCCTTGCAGTGCGCCATACGGGCGGTCCAGTTTTTTGGTACATTTTCGATTGGTTGCAGCTTTATTTCAGCTATGGCTACACGAATGGTGTCCTTCAAGGCTTGAATTGTCTCTGGCTTGTCCACATAACACTTATCTTTGACAGCCCCTCAAAGATAATAGTCTAACAGCGTCAAATCACAGCTCCGAGGCGGCCAAACGACATCCGAATTTCGACTGATAATTCGATCATCGAAGACTGTGCGCAGATGATCGATCGTAGCGGTGGCTGTGTGGCACGGAGCGCCATCTTGTTGGAACCAAATGGTGTCCAAGTCTTCCTTTTCAAGTAACGGGAAGTACCAATCGCTAATCATGGCGCGGTAGCGCTCGCCATTGACCGTGGCGGCGGCTCCTGCCTCATTTTCGAAGAAAAATGGCCCAATGATGCCGCCAGACCAAAATCTGCACCAAACCGTCACTCTTTGAGGATGCATCGGCTTCTCCATGATAACGTGCTGGTTTCCGTTCCCGAGATACGACAGTTTTGCTTATTAACATACCCGCCGAGATGGAAATGTGCCTCACCCGAGAAGATGATTTTTTGGCAAACACATTCCGCAACATTAGCATGATTTTCGAAGTAAAACTACACTATTTTCACGCGTTCCTCAAGCGTATTCACAACTATTTTCCTTGCAGCGGAAGGATAAAACTAAGTTTCTGTCAAATCAGAAGTGACATTAAGGTTACCAATGTCGAAATAACCGCTAGATGGCGGACCCTGCATTAGTTTGTGAAAAACGATTCGGCCACCTTGAAGAAAAGAGAGTGAGATCTTTGTTGCAGTTTTTGACCACTATTTACCACTACTTCCGAAATCTAATTTTGAGAACCGGAATAGCCGAAGTTGGTTCGTATTTGACCCACAAAGTGGAACAGTTGTGATCCTAGTTAAACATATTTTTCCCCTTTCAATTCGTCGCTTTAGGTGGTGGTATAAAATTTTTAACGCTCTACCATCTCTTAGAAATAGTCATTTTGGAGTATTTCAACACTATTTTCGGCGTTTCCGGAATCGGAAATTGGGGGCCAGGATAGCCGAAATAAATTTAATAGTCCGTCTCCGGTTGGAATAGTTCCGAGCTCAGTTTAGAAAACTTTTTAGGTTTTTTGCTTCGCCGCTTAAAGTGGCGATATACAATTTTTAACATCCTTACCCTGTAATTCCAGAACTAAAAGTTGTATCCGGATGAAAATGAGCAATTTCAGAAATGAGTAAATGAAAAAGTGACAAAATCAGAATCGACTCTCTCCGATTTGGATGAAACTTTGCACATGGCTTCAGTATGGCAAGTTTTGAACCGATGGAAAGGTCAATCCGACTCACGACTGATTTTTAAAAAGGGCGTATGTATTTTTGCATTTCACAAACATTGCCTTTTTCAAATCGTTGTAACTCGGAAACCGTTTATTGTACAAAAATGGCGTTCAGGAAGAACTTGTAGGGAATCGATAGGGCACTCTAAAAAAAATATACACCGAAAAAAAGTTTTGATTTTTTCTCAATAATTACAAAATAATCCGAGAAAGTTAAATAAAAAAAAGCAGAGTTTTAATATTTTTTAGAATTTTTTTTATGCTGTTATTAAAACCTACAGATTGATGGTTATCCCATCCGTGCCTTTTGAAAAATGAAGAAGTTACAGGTAAAACAATTTACAGATATATTCGAAATTTCCAGTTCTCGTTGAAAGATAATCATTTAAACAATAGAATATTATTCTACAGGTTAAAGGCAATAAATTTGTTCATGATATCGATTCTTCTAAAAGTAGCTGTTTTTGAGATACTTGGATATTTAATTATAACACCATTTTTAATATTTCCATGAATTGTTTATTTGCTTGCTATATCTACAATTATTACATGTATATGAATAATTCTTAATTAAGGTTTTAAATTTTAGAAAATTGTATGAGTACTACGTGCATCGTCATTCGAATACAGTCTTGTGACGTTTGTGGTTTCTAAAATCGGAACGAAAGAATGGTATTTCTGTGTGTCTGGAATCATTATGGTATCTTTATAAAAACTTAAAACTTAAACTTAAAAACTTAAATCCTCAAATATAATTAAGAATTATTCATGTTTTAGCTGTAACTTCTTAATTTTTCAAAAGGCACAGATGGGATAGCCATCAATCCGTAGGTTTTAATAACAGCTTTAAAATAAAAATTATCAAAAAAAATCAAATCCCTGATATTTTTTATTTAACTTTTTCGGACTATTTTGTAATTATTGAGGAAAAAAATCAAAAACTTTTTTCGGTGTATATTCTTTTTAGAGTGCCCTATTGATTCCCTACAACTTCTTCCTGAACGCCATTTTTGTACGCTGAACGGTTTTCGAATTACAACGAGAAGAACTAACTGTTTTAGCTGTAACTTCTTCATTTTTCAAAAGGGAAGGAAGAGATAGCCATCAATCTGTAGGTTTTAATAACAGCTTTAAAATAAAAATTATCAAAAAAAAAAAATAAATCCCCGATATTTTTTGATTTAACTTTTTCGGATTATTTTGTAATTATTGAGCAAAAAAATTTTTCGGTGTATATTTTTTAGAGTGTCCAATCGATTCCCTACAACTTCTTCCTGAACGCCATTTTTGTACAATTAACGGTTTCCGAGTTACATCGATTTGAAAAAGGTAATTTTGGTGAAATGCAAAAATACATACGCCCTTTTTAAATATCAGTCGTGAGTCGGATTGACCTCTCGATCGATTCAAAACTTATGGTTTGCCATACTGAATATATGTGCAAAGTTTCATCCAAATCGGAGAAGGTCGAGTCTGATGATTTGCTAAGCATTTCTGGAATTGATCAATTCTAAAGCTTTGTATGGGACCACAAGGCCTTTGATTTGAAGCTAAATTTGTGAAAATCGATCACTGGGGTTTTTGCCAGCTTGGCATCACTGCGCAGCGTCTTTCAGCTAACAGACTAAGTCTTCCTGTCACATGGAAGCGCGTTTACAAAGGCTTTCTCCTACAACATTTTCTTTACTAGAGGCTTTATTTTAAAAGCAATGTATTGATGAATTAAAGATGAAACTTGAAAACCGAATTTGTAAATTACTGGCTATAAATCAGAATGGGAGATTGCGATCAATTTTCATTCGGTTTGACACTCGTAAAGCCCGATATAATTTTCAATGCGTAATTTTTTTTGCGTGATAGCCCTTCCGTCATCCATCATCCTTCGTCGCCCTCGGAGGCTAATTTACATTGTTCCATCACTTCATGGTTCATGCTTACATTTCATAATAAATCAATCCATCATCCGGATCCTCGCAGCAGAGCGAAAAATATCAACAATGCAGCTTCCCGACTATCAGCCGGCAACAGCGATGAAAGAAAAAAACGATTCTGCGTTCCATCCAACCAGCGAACGTTCCATTATCCTTTCGCTAACAAAAGCCACAATTTCGTTTTCACCGGAAACCGCTTCGACACTCAACTGGCTCGCCAACGGAAAACGAACAAACAAACAAAAAAATCATCCACGTTGTGATACTAAAACCACAATTTGTTTTCCGCGGTAAGAGAGGTTGAGGTCCGCGCTTTGCTTGCGGCGATGATGCGATGAAAGTGATCTAGGATTTCCTTGGCGGGGGCGTGCTCAAGGTGACAAGCGTAATTTCTCGACACTGAAGGTGCCAAATTGCTTTCGTTGTGGAATTAGAAAATTAAGGTCACCTAGTCACCAGTGGGGCGCGAAGAATGGAGGGTGGTGATTAATCCTAATTTCTGAGCCGGTGACTAGAATGGTTTTATTGAGGAAATAAACATTTGCGTCGATGATTGATAAAAAAATAAACGTTTTAAATTGAATAGCAGAATAGTTGTAGTCGCCATGAAACGCAGCATTCAACCAGTTGCAGTTGAATGCAAATCAGGCTTGCGAAAATTCCATAACTCATTCGATCCCAATTGCATCATCCTATGCAGCATTCAATCTATCGTTAACTGAAAAGTCCCATATATGGCCATGCTAGTCCCATTTAGCTGGCATTCCGTAGGCCGCTGACCATATGATGATGATTTATTGGCCATGTTCTCTCCTCTGGTCAGCGGACGAGGGCCGTCGAACGGTCGCTACTGGCGTCAGGCGCTACTGTTGAAGGAAATTTTCTGTCGGTGCTCTGCTAGAGCAGAAATAAATCTTCACCTGATTTACTCCAATAGTAAAACGATTCTCTTTAATTACGGTCGGTAATTGAGAGTTGATTAGTGCACGTAAATCACCGCGTGTCTCCATCTAATGCAATGCACCGCTGGCTGCTACGGTCGCAAATAAGGACGGAATGCATAAATTTTCAATCAGGTTCTTTTATGATTCTTGTTTCGCTTGCTTTTGGACTTTGGAAGAAAGATAAACGCTATATCCAGCCAGTGGCACATTGTCAACTGAACTAACTAACCAACCAACCAGGCAAGCACATTTTCGCGTCTGCCATCTGCGGGAGATAGACGGGGATATGATTTATGTTTTCGTATGATAAGCTACGCCAAGGAATAAGAGAGAAAAACTTTTATCGCAACTGTCTATGAAGTGCTTTATTCCTCTTCTATGTCGAGTGCGCCAGTACCAAGGGGGGGTTTCCTTCTTGATGGAAGGGATTTTCTGAGCTGAGTAGAGTCGAGTGCAGCCAGAAGGAATAAATTGAAATAAAACCATGCATCTTGCCGGAATGTCAGCTTCTTCCCTTAGGACGCAGGGTGCTTACTATGTTTTGTAACAATGGTCTAATGTTTCCGTTGAAAACGTAGGAAGTGACACATTTCCCCTTTGACTTGGTTGTGTGCATCACGTTGGAAGATTAAAAATAACCATTCCCGAAAGAATACTCAATTTCCGGTTCAAGTTTTGCACTATTCCGGTTTTGAGTCACCCTGTTTCAGTGCCAGAAAAGCAGATTGTAGATTCATCCAGTGGAGATTTCCTAAATTCAGAATGCATAAGTTTAAATAAAATTTCTCACGAATCACACAGAAACTAAGTGTGGAACGTATTCTCGTTGAGGCACTTTGTTGACTCAACCAGTGAAAGTATTCCAATAAATCAAAAGTTCGTAGCAGCGTGGCGAACAACAGGCAGCTGCCGGCGATAGGATCTTCTGTTGCAGGGCGAACTAAATTGCCTATATCCAATCGTTCCGGTTTATTATCATCCGTTTCCTTTTTTTTCCTTCCCTCTCTGTTGTTGGAGATTGGAACTTTTTTTTCGGCGAAGGGACAACAAACTGCTCCGTTTGCATTCGTTGTAAGCTATGAAGAACGTGGCCGGAATACTAATCAAAGGATTGAATTAATTTTGGTATTTTTCGAGGTAACAACAATGTGTTACCGAAATGATTGGAAGATAGCAGTTTTCGTTTGTTGGTGGAGTGATATGAACGCTTTTGTGGAAATTGTTAGAAAAAGCTTTAATACGATAATGGTAGGGCGATGGGGTGTTAATTAGTAAGTTAGTATAGAACGAAAACCTTTCATCACTTTTTCTTAGAACTCACAGTCCCTGAGGGGGGGAACCAAAGAGCCCCCGCCGCTTCCGAAGTCGGACACCTTTATAGATTGCTATGTACATAATATTTACACATTTTTTTTATACATATTATTAAACTTAAAAAACGATTTTGGGTTTTATAAGAGACATTTTTGGGAGGCAAAACAGTGAAAAGAACCAAACAAAAGTTATGATATGATGTAATGTGTCTAATGCTCCCTCAGATTGCACCGTAAAATTGAGGTTCCGAGAGTTTCGTGGTGATCGAAACTCCACTGTAGATGAAGCCCGTAGCGGTAGGCTCTCCGATGCGCTTACAAACCTCAAGGTGGCGAGGTGGCGCTGGATGAGTGGAAAGGAAATGTGCGCGAGCTAACAGGTACTGCGCACACTCACCATAGTTTGAGTAAGATTCGGCAGACGAAAAAGATTTTCGTTGGATGCCATGGATGCATACTCAGAACTAAAAAGACGAGCGCAAGTGCACTTCGGAAGCATATTTAGCTCTGCTGATGCAGATTCGGTTGGAGTAAGAGGTGTAATTTGGTAACTGTAGACGTAACTTGTATCCATCATTACATGCTGAAAAACAAAAATATTATCCGACAATCTACTGGAGCCAGTACGAGTGTTACGGAGCGGTTTGGGAAGACTCATATGGTCGAACAGGTCAGACATCGGTTTTCTGGGATTGTCACGGTACACTTTTCATGAACTACTTTGAAAAACTAAAATTTAACTACAATATTAGTGTGCATTGTTGAAGAGATTGAATACATTCTCATCCACTTTATTCAATCAATTTTGATTTCTAGAACTATTACAAACTCTTTGTACTTATTTGTTCAAAAATATCAAGAAATCGGTGTGAGTTCCATTTTGAATTTTTTTGAAATTTTTCACAAGTTATTTTCATATCAAAAAATCATCGCACAGTAAATATATCTGATACGATTCTCGAACAGAAGATTTTCAGGAAAATTTTTTTATGTGCGTTATATCACAACCCGTTTGCAGAATACATGATGATTAAATTCGCAAAAACTGGACCTGTCTGAAAATATTCAGTGTGTAAGATGGTTGATAAATGTGTCAATACTGGTGACGTATTTGAAATTTATTCGGCACTACCGAGGTGGTGGACTAATATCCTTTATAAAAGCAGCTAGTGCTGTGATGAATAATAGTTAGAATGATAATAAAAACATTAATAAAAACAACCACGAATCATGTTATGCAGCTGATTGAAAAATATTAGCCGATTTAGCTTTAACAACGTATGTTACGCAGAAGTAACAGGAGCGCAGACTACCGCTATGCCGATTCGATCCCGCCATTCAAACCCTGCGCCTACTGTGTGTTCGAGACTTGCTGACAATGCTGGGCTCCTGTTACTTCTAAAGAATGTCCCAGAAAGTATGGACGCAACCAAAAACCGCTGCCATTTCACAATGGTTCAGAATCTGTCAATTTTTATGGCTGCGTCCTGTTGCTTACACTCTTCTCTAACCACTTTTGCAGTTGTTTATTCGTTTTCATTAGTTTTTTTTTCGAAATGCGTGGACTTTCAGCAGAACAACGTCGAAAAATTGTGTACGAATGGTGCACAGAACGCGGACTGTCACTGAGAAAGATAGCAAAAATGGAAGGAGTAAGTGAAAAAGCCGTGCGAAATGCAATCAGGAAGTTCGGTGAGGATAACACCTTTGACGATAAACCGAAAACGGGTCGAAAAAAAGGTCCTGCTAACCCTCAGTTGGATAAAGGTATACTGAAGGCGTTCGAGCAAACGAAGGAGTCATTTAGGGGTTAGCCAAATTTTGTGCTAGGGCACATAACCGTTTTTACTATTTTTACGTTTCGTCTTTGACTCATCAGTGCAGAGCAGTTCAAATTGAACTGCTTATGGGCTAAACTCGGCAGTTCAATTTGAACCGCTAAGCAGACGTAAAGTTTCTGCTACTTACAGAACACTTTTTGTTTTGCAACGAAGTGCAATGTCTTTTCTGACGTGCCGAACGAAAACGTGTTTTCGACTATTTCTGGCCGATGCAGGTATGGTCATTTAGGGGTTAGCCAAATTTTGTGCTAGGACACATAACCGTTTTTATTATTTTTACGTTTCGTCTTTGACTCATCAGTGCAGAGCAGTTCAAATTGAACTGCTTATGGGCTAAACTCGGCAGTTCAATTTGAACCGTGTTCTGTAAGTAGCAGAAACTTTACGTCTGCTTAGCGGTTCAAATTGAACTGCCGAGTTTAGCCCATAAGCAGTTCAATTTGAACTGCTCTGCACTGATGAGTCAAAGACGAAACGTAAAAATAATAAAAACGGTTATGTGCCCTAGCACAAAATTTGGCTAACCCCTAAATGACCATACCTGCATCGGCCAGAAATAGTCGAAAACACGTTTTCGTTCGGCACGTCAGAAAAGACATTGCACTTCGTTGCAAAACAAAAAGTGTTCTGTAAGTAGCAGAAACTTTACGTCTGCTTAGCGGTTCAAATTGAACTGCCGAGTTTAGCCCATAAGCAGTTCAATTTGAACTGCTCTGCACTGATGAGTCAAAGACGAAACGTAAAAATAATAAAAACGGTTATGTGCCCTAGCACAAAATTTGGCTAACCCCTAAATGACCATACCTGCATCGGCCAGAAATAGTCGAAAACACGTTTTCGTTCGGCACGTCAGAAAAGACATTGCACTTCGTTGCAAAACAAAAAGTGTTCTGTAAGTAGCAGAAACTTTACGTCTGCTTAGCGGTTCAAATTGAACTGCCGAGTTTAGCCCATAAACAGTTCAATTTGAACTGCTCTGCACTGATGAGTCAAAGACGAAACGTAAAAATAATAAAAACGGTTATGTGCCCTAGCACAAAATTTGGCTAACCCCTAAATGACCATACCTGCATCGGCCAGAAATAGTCGAAAACACGTTTTCGTTCGGCACGTCAGAAAAGACATTGCACTTCGTTGCAAAACAAAAAGTGTTCTGTAAGTAGCAGAAACTTTACGTCTGCTTAGCGGTTCAAATTGAACTGCCGAGTTTAGCCCATAAGCAGTTCAATTTGAACTGCTCTGCACTGATGAGTCAAAGACGAAACGTAAAAATAATAAAAACGAAGGAGGTTTCAGTTCGGGATGTGGCCAAAAAAGTGGGCACTTCGAAGTCAAATGTTCTTCGTGCTAAAGAACGTTTGAATCTTCGAACCTATAAGAAGCAGAAACAACAGAAACGTCGTTCGAAACGAGAAGCATCGATCAGGCCGAGGGTTCGAAAGCTGTACAATACGATTCTTGCTGGAAATTTGAACTGCAATATCATGAACGTCGAAACCTACGTGAAACTTGATTACAAATCCTTGCCGGGACCACAATATTATACGATGCGAGAAGGGCAAGTGTTAAACTAGTCCGAAACATCGATTGAAGTCGAAAAATTTGGTAAGATAGCTATGGTCTGGCAAGCAATCTGTAGCTGCGGTAAGATTTCGAAACCCTTCATCAGCACTTCTTCAATAAACAGCAAAATATACATCAAGGAATGTTTACAAAAACGACTTCTGCCCATGATTCGAAGCCACAAGGGTCCTGTTGTCTTCTGGCCAGATATTGCTTCTTGTCACTACTCGAAATCAACGATAGAATGGTGTTCTACCAAAAATGTCACTTTCGTCCCAAAAGACATGATTACAAAACCTCGAGTGCGAAGGTGTTTCCCTAGCAAGGGCTGGAGGAAACATTTTTTTGTTCTCTTAGATCCAGTGGTTGATCGAGTGATAAACACCGGCAGCAGACAGTGGTATACACACTTGCTTGCGACCATTTCTACCTGTCGCTTCAATAGCATCGGCACCAGCAGTGAGTGACTGGATCATCAAGGTCACGCGAGAGAAATAATCCAAGCAAAGGACCAACTCACCCATCAGCTCAACAAACCATACCGGTGAAGTAGTTTTTTTCATTTTATATTTCAACTTTTTTCCTACTTCTCACTATCCTATCTATTTTTTCTATTTTCCTTGATAGTGTGGGAGACTTTGTTTCTCCTGCACAAAAAATATGTCTTCCGATGAGGGGAACCTCGGGGAAGATGATGATAAACCTAGAGATGAGGAACGTTTGGATGAATATCCTGATAGTGATACATCTGAAATGGATATCCCCGCTCCCCCTCTGGGAAAACCACCAATCCGTCAGAAGGTCTATCAGGATGACGGATCGGATGGCCCGTGGGTGGTTTACTTCCGGCCCATAGCTAAATCCCTCAGAGTCCTCAATATTTCTCGAGATCTGACTAAACACTACTCGGCAGTAAAACACATGGACAAAGTATCTCCGAACAAACTGCGCGTTGTCGTGACTGATCTAAAACAAGCAAACGACATTGCTACCAATGAGATTTTCACGAGGGAATATCGCGTCTACGTACCTTCTCGGATGGTGGAGATCGACGGTGTGGTCCACGAAGAAAGTTTAACTGTCGAAGATCTGATGAAGGATGGGATTGGCCGCTTCAAAAATCCCGACCTTCAACCAGTGAAGATATTGGAGTGCAAGCAATTGCACTCTAAATCGACACAAGATGGAAAGTATCATCCATCAAACTCTTTTCGTGTGACCTTCGCCGGTTCTGCACTTCCGAATTACGTTGTAGTGGGAGGGGTTCGTCTACCTGTTCGGTTGTATGTACCGAAAGTAATGCACTGCTCAAACTGCAAACAGATGGGACATACGGCTCAAGTCTGTTGTAACAAACCACGATGTGGTAAATGTGGTGAGGGACACAGAGATGACTCCTGCAGGAAGTCAATCGAAAAGTGTATTTACTGTGGTGAGAATCCGCATGCTCTTTTTGAGTGCTCTAAATATAAACAACGCGAGGAAAAGCTCAAGCGAACCGTGAAGGAGCACTCCAAACGATCTTACGCGGAAATCCTCAAACGAGCTACTCCACATATCTCTGACAACCCATTCGCTTTTTTGTCGACTGACGCTGATGTTTTAAATGACCCCGACGAAGGACCTTCTTCTGTTCAGCTAGGAACAAACAGGAAACGACCAATTATGTCCTCTCCTAAGCTTCCTCGCAAAGGTCTTAAAATACTAGAAACTAAAATATTAAAACGGAACCAAAACAACAATGTCACAGAGCCGAAGCCAATACCTCCTGGATTTCGAAAATCGAATTACAACCAGGAATTTCCAGCACTTCCAGGGACACTGAAAAACCCAAGTGATCCCAAAACACAACCAGAAAACCCGACAAACGTTGGATTACTGAAACTCTCTGATATCGTGGACTGGATATTAACAGCCTTCAATATAACTGATCCTCTTAAAAGTATTCTAACGGCTTTATTACCAACAGTAAGAACATTTTTAAAACAGTTGACTGAACAATGGCCCCTCCTTACAGCGATCGTATCTATCGATGGCTGAAATACCTACAGAAATCGAGAATATGATCACTATACTCCAGTGGAATTGCAGAAGTATCATCCCAAAATTAGATTCTTTCAAATTTTTGATAAATTCGCGTAACTGCGACGTATTTTCATTGTGTGAAACATGGCTCACTTCAAATATAAACTTTGACTTCCACAATTTCAACATTATACGCCTGGATCGAGGAGACTCCTATGGAGGGGTTCTTTTAGGGATCAAAAAGTGCTATTCATTTTATCGAATTAACCTCCCCTTGATCCCGGGCATTGAAGTTGTTGCTTGCCAAATCAGAATTAGAGGCAAAGATCTTTGTATAGCTTCTATCTACATACCTCCCAGAGTCTCGATAGGGCATCGACGACTTGCAGACATCATGGAGCTTCTTCCCACTCCGCGGATAGTTTTAGGAGACTTTAACTCGCATGGTACGGGGTGGGGCTGCCTATATGATGATAACCGTTCTTCGTTAATTTATGATCTGTGCGACAACTTCAATATGACAATTTTAAATACGGGTGAAATGACACGCAATCCAAGACCGCCAGCCCGCTCTAGTGCGCTGGACTTATCCCTTTGCTCGACATCACTACAGCTAGATTGCAAGTGGAAGGTAATCCATGATCCCCACGGTAGTGATCACTTGCCGATTTTGGTTTCAATATCCACTGGTGCACAAACACCGACATCAGTCGATATGACATATGATCTCACGAAGAACATCGACTGGAATTCCTACTCGATCGCGGTATCCCAAGCTCTTGAAACGAAACAACCAGATTCGCTTGAAGAAGAATACAAATCCCTAGCTGACTTGATCCTCAACGCCGCGATTCAAGCCCAGACCAAACGAGTACCCAAAACTACAATCACTACGCGACCTTCAACCCCATGGTGGGATAAAGAGTGCTCGGAAATATATAAAACAAAATCATCCGCGTATAAAAAATTCGGGAACAGTGGCAAGCGCGAAGACTTCGAAAAATATGCATCATTAGAAAAGACCATGAAAAATCTGATTAAAGCAAAAAAAAAAGGTTACTGGCGTCGGTTCGTCAATGGCCTATCTAGGGAAACATCGATGACCACTCTGTGGAATACAGCCCGTCGTATGAGAAATGCAACCACTAATAACGAATCCGTAGAATATTCAAATCGCTGGATATTTGACTTCGCCAAGAAAGTTTGCCCGGATTTTGTTCGGGAATCGAATACCTATCGCGTCGCGTCCTCTCGATACACTGAAAACGATACCCCCTTTACGATGACGGAGTTTTCTCTTGCCCTCTTATCGTGCAACAACAATGCCCCAGGGCGTGATAAAATTAAATTCAATTTGCTTAAAAATCTTCCCAATATCGCGAAAAAACGTCTGTTGAACTTGTTCAACAAGTTCGTCGAACAGAACTTTGTTCCTCAAGACTGGAGACAAGTGAGGGTTATCGCTATTCAGAAACCGGACAAACCAGCCTCCAACCACAACTCGTATCGGCCGATTGCAATGCTTTCCTGTATTCGGAAACTGCTGGAAAAAATGATTCTGTTTCGTCTCGATGAATGGATGGAAACAAGTGGCTTGCTTTCAGATACACAATTTGGCTTCCGTAAAGGCAAAGGAACGAACGATTGCCTTGCGCTGCTTTCTACAGAAATTCAAATGGCATTCGCTCACAAGAAGCAAATGGCATCAGTATTCTTGGACATAAAGGGGGCTTTTGATTCAGTTTCCATAAAAATTCTCTCGGAGAAGCTGCACAAGCATGGTCTTTCCCCACTTTTCAACAATTTTTTGCACAACTTATTATCGGAAAAGCACATGTTTTTTACACATGAAGACTTGACGACCTCACGAATTAGTTACATGGGCCTTCCCCAGGGCTCATGCCTCAGCCCCCTTCTTTATAACTTTTACGTCAATGACATCGATGAATGTCTTGAAAATTCTTGCACGTTAAGGCAACTTGCAGATGATGGCGTGGTGTCTATTATAGGATCCAAGTCTACCGA
This sequence comes from Malaya genurostris, assembly GCF_030247185.1. NCBI lineage: Eukaryota > Metazoa > Arthropoda > Insecta > Diptera > Culicidae > Malaya > Malaya genurostris. The sequence continues at coordinate 281,860,588 of NC_080571.1, forward strand.
CCTGCAAGGACCATTACAAACTACCTTAGACACTTTGTCTACATGGGCTCTAAAGCTGGGTATCGAATTCTCCACGGAGAAAACTGAGTTGGTAGTATTTTCCAGGAAGCGTGAACCTGCACAACTACAGCTTCAACTAATGGGTCAAACCATAGCTCAGGCCTTCACATTCAAATACCTCGGAGTCTGGTTCGATTCCAAAGGTACCTGGGGATGTCACATTAGGTATCTGAAACGAAAATGCCAAAAAAGAATCAACTTTCTACGTACAGTGACCGGGACTTGGTGGGGAGCTCACCCAACAGATCTTATAAGGCTGTACCAAACAACGATATTGTCAGTGATGGAGTATGGATGTTTCTGTTTCCGTTCAGCCGCGAAAATACACTTTATCAAGCTGGAGAGAGTCCAGTATCGTTGCTTGCGTATAGCCTTGGGTTGTATGCAGTCGACTCATACGGGGAGTCTCGAGGTACTGGCGGGAATTCTCCCGTTGAAAAACCGTTTGTGGGATCTCTCATATCGACAACTCATTCGATGTAGCGTCTTAAACCCGTTGGTTATCGATAACTTTGAACGGCTAGTCGAGCTTAATTCTCAGACCCGATTTATGACATTGTACTTTGATTTCATGTCACGTAACAATAATTCTTCTTCCTACAATCCTCACAGTGTTCGTTTCTATGATACTTCTAATTCTACGGTGTTTTTCGACACATCCATGAAAGAAGATATTTATGGAATCCCGGATCACGTATGCCCTCAAGTGATCCCAAATATTTTTAATGACAAATTTAGAGAAGTCGACTGTAATAAAATGTTTTACACTGACGGATCACATCTCGACGGGTCCACTGGCTTCGGTATTTTTAATGAAAATTTCACCGCCTCCTATAAACTCAGTGATCCGGCTTCAGTTTACGTCGCAGAACTAGCTGCAATTCAGTATACCCTTGAGATCATTGAAACTTTGCCCACAGACCACTACTTCATTGTATCGGACAGTCTCAGCTCTATCGAGGCTCTTCGCTCAGTGAAGCCTGGAAAGTACTCGCCGTATTTCCTGGGGAAAATACGGGAACAACTGAGTGCTTTATCTGAAAAATCATACCGGATTACCTTGGTTTGGGTCCCATCACATTGTTCCGTAAGGGGTAATGAGATGGCGGACTCACTGGCCAAGGTGGGCGCATTACAAGGTGAAACCTATGAAAGACCAATCTGCTTCAATGAATTTTTCAGTCGTTCTCGTCAAGAGGCACTCGTCAGCTGGCAAACCTCCTGGAATGATGGATATCTAGGACGGTGGTTACATTCCATTATACCGCAGGTATCGACGAAAGCTTGGTTCCGAGGGTTGGATGTGAGCCGGGACTTTATTCGCACAATGTCAAGACTTATGTCCAACCACTCTTTGCTCAAAGCGCATCTTCATCGTGTTGGCCTTAGTGAGAGTAATCTTTGCGTTTGCGGAGACGGTTATCATGACATCGAGCATGTTGTTTGGGTGTGCTCCGAGTATTGCGACGTCAGACTCCAGCTAATTGATTCCCTTCGGGCCCAAGGTAGACCACCTTATGTTCCAGTCCGTGACGTTTTGGCAACCAGAGATCTCCTTTACATGACCTACCTCTATAACTTCCTCAAAGCTATAAACGTGCAAATCTAGTTCCCTCTCTTTCTCTTTCTTTCTTCTACAGTGGTCCTACCCCAAACGAACTAAACACTGGTCAAGCTGAATTGCTGGAAACCATCCATAAATGACACACCAACATCAAAGTACACCAACAAAGCATCCGAGTTTAGTATAGTCTCTTCCTCGTTACAATCTGGAGAACGTCGAGAACCCGGAAATGCAAAGTGTGTTTAAAAGATGCAAGCTATTAATGAATGATTTGTAATATCAAAATATGTTCAAAATCAATACAGTATAGGTCCCACCCTCCTGACACTCCTTTACTAACTCTAGGGGAGCAGGTCGCCCCATAATACGGCTTCCACTCTTTTCCACCTAACAACAAGACAATCGGCCACGTTAAGCTAACGCAAATGAGCCCAATAAAAATGTTTATTATAAAAAAAAAAAAAACAGTTCGAAAAAGATTGGAAAAAAGTGTCAAAACATGTCGCCAAGAAGTCGGAATTTAATGAGGAACGTTCACAAGCTAGTCTACAATGGTTAAGTAGCATAGGTTGAGAATGATATTCTGTTGTAGTAGTCTAATATTATCAGTATATCGAATAAAAATTTGAATATCTAACACTTGTGAATTATTTACAGCGAAATCAAAGTGCGTCCATACTTTCTGGGACAGTCTTTATGAATCAAATGCATGCTAAATAGAGTTTCATTGGGTTTAATCTAAGAGGCTGTCTATGAAAGACGTCACGCTTTTTCTGACGATTTTTGACTCCCCATCCCCCCTTTGTCACAAATTGTCACAGAACCAAAGACCCCCCACTCCCACTATGTCACATGTCACGAATTCAAAATAAATAAAATTCATCTCAATACATTCTCAATATGTATGACAAACCATACAAATATGAGGGAAAAATCGATTTATTACATGCTGTCATTAGATTAAAAAATATTCCTAGAACTACAAAATCATCGGAATTATTTTATTAATATCAATTATATAAATTAACAAAAGTATTTGGTTGGAATTGTTGAAACATTTAAATCATTTTTTTTATTCCTCCGAGGGGTACACAGATTTATTATTGTTTTAAGTAAAGAATAATATTTCCTTAGTGTAGCATACAGGGCTGAGAAAATAAAGACCAAAACCTCATCAAAACGAGATCACTGCCGGAGAATCTTTTCATGATCAGTTGATCAGTGAATTTAAATCACATCGATCAATATCGGTACTGATCTTCCGTCTCACAATGGGTAGTGATTTTGTGCTAAAATGATTCTTGATTTATGTAAGTTCAATCATTGGATGATTCGATAAGCTTTGATGTTGGTGAAGGAAAATCACATATGATCAAGATAAGACATGACATGATCTACGTCTGAAATCGAAATCTCCCGCTCTTTTTCAAATGGAGTACAATTGAATAAACTGCATCAGAATCAGATAAGAGAAATTCTTATGATATACTATTATCAATGCTAGGAAATAAAATTACTGAAAAAATTGTCAGTGCATAACTTAAGTTAAACCGTTTGAAGGCATCTTTTTCTTTTTTACTCATATTAGGCAAAATTTATTAATTTCGCTAATTTACTCGCTCCTCCGTGCACTTTTGCTCATCACAAAAATGCGCTCATTGAAAATATTGGACGTCACATTCTAAAAACCTCCCCCTCCCCCTTTCACAAAAGGTCACGTTTTATGAAACACCCCCTGCCCCTTTCGGCGTGACGTCTTTTATGGACAGCCCCTAAGTAGTGCAATGTAATCAGCCAGCTGGAATTGAAACAGCCTGCTGTCGCTATAATCACTGTTTGAAAAGTGGAAAAAAATATCGTTGTTCATGTTTACCACCCTAGGTGCATCGAAAATATCGCAGCCAGTTGCTCCGTTGCAATTCATTTGCGAAATTATTCAGCAGAGATTTTATTATTGCTGAAAATATAGCAATCAAATATTATAGTTGCACTATTTATGTACCATTTAATTCCACTATTTCACTGTCACGTAATTACACTTTCACAAAGTCACTATATTTTAATGAAGCATAACAAACGTTACAATACAGATACGCGTGTGTTATTTCGGAATGTTATTTACATACTTCTTCAGTGTATCGGTTTAATAGGTTTGTTTGAAAGAATGCTGTAATGCTGCTCCTTTTATACGAAATGTCTTATTGCCATCGGATAAAAACAGGAAGAAACAGGTAGTAACAAACGGGTAGTTTGATTGTCAGCGGAGGGTAACAAACTGAAGAAGTGGAAGATTAAGAGATTAAGTATTATCTAAATCTATTTGTATCTTATGTGTCGGTAATAACTTGAATACCCAGGAGGGCTTATTTTCTTGGTCACGATTTAATAAAGAAATAGAGTTATTTTTGAAGATTTCTAAACTTTCGGCTGTGTCTAATTTCCATCGGTTGAAAATTTGTCTTACGATTTTTATGTCGTTGGTAGTGAGTTCATGATCTTCAGAAAAGGCATGTTCAGCTACCTGTGACTTGAAATGATGTGGTAGTCCTTTCTCTAATTCTTTAGATGTTTTTGCTATTTCAGCGACGTGCTCTTTGAAACGGATGTCTAGAGTTCTCTTTGTTTGTCCAATATATATTTTATCACAATGAGAACACGAGATTTTGTATACCCCAGATTTTTTCAAATTATCCGTAGGATCTTTTGTAGAACCTAGTAAATTTTTTAATTGACAGTTCATGCTGCTAAATACTAAATCTAAACCAAATTTATTTAGTTTTGATTTCAAAGGATGTGCAATGTTTGGATTGAAGTCCACCGATATTCTTTTTAAATTATCCGATGGGGGAGGCAGAGTTGTAAGTGATTGTTTTTTCAACAATCTTAATTTTTTGTCCAGGATTGTTTGGATTGAACGCTCCGGATATCCATTGAGCTTTCCAATTTCGAAAATAAAGTTTTTCTCTTTTATTGTAGCATCTTTCTTAAGGGGTAAGGTCAGCAACTTATAAAACCGATACACTGAAGAAGGATGCAAATAACATTCCGAAATACGCGTATCTGTATTGTAACGTTTGTTATGCTACAATAAAAGTATAGTGACTTTGTGAAAGTGTGATAACGTGACAGTGAAATAGTGGAATTAAATGGTACATAAATAGTACAACTGTTGAATATATTCCACTAACAGGTCCAGGTAAAAATAGAATTAAATCCTGCACGAATCACTTCGGTGTCGAACTGAAGCGTAAAAGAAATTCAGCTTCAAAAAATCATCGTAGACTGTTCTCCCTTTCGATTATCTCTTTAGCGATATTTCTGGGGGTGAAAATTTGTCATCAACTTTCGCTGACACAAAAAAATCACTTGTGAACTTCGAGGTTCACAGTTTTGTGGATGTTTTCATCATGAATGAAAATATCGGATGTGATTTTTTCAGTCATTGAGCTTTTTTAGACATTCTCTTAAACTGTTTTTTTCACGAGTGATAGTGAAATGAACTTTTTCTTATCATGATATTTCGAACATTGGTGCCTTGTATCACAATATTTACATCGCTCGGATCGGAAGGAGAAGAAAGTCAAAAGCATTGAATCGTCTTCAAATACTATGTTACGAGAATCGCTTTGCTCTCATCAACCAACACACTCTGTGAATTAGAATAATATTTCTTCAGTGGATCTTGATGCACTCCCAAGTAACAATTCGAATGCCTAATGGTTTTGATTGTAATTTATAGGAGTTTTGTAATTGATTTTTCAATCACTACCTGTTTTATGACGACTATAATAAATGTCTCTTTTGACAAGTAATTTCATAGTTTTTAAAGCTTCTATAAAACTTTTTACCCAGACTAACAACTGGACTAAAAATAAAACAATGTGTACTAGAATAAAACCAAGCAAACACTCTTAATATTGCTTTCAAACATTTTCTTTAAAACATTATTTTCACTTTTCTTTACGTTTCGTCTTAGACTCGTCAGTGCAGAGCAGTTCAAATTGAACTGCTTATTGCAAACTTAAACAGTTCAACTTGAACCGCTAAGCAGACGTAAAGTTAATGCTATTTGCAAAACACTTATATACTTGGTACCGAAGTACCACGTCTTTCCTGACGTGCCGAACGAAAACGTTGTTTTCGGCTTATTCTGGCCGATGCAGGTATGGTCATTTAGGGGTTATCCTATGTTTGTGCTTAGGGCACATAACCGTTTTTACTTTTCTTTACGTTTCGTCTTAGACTCGTCAGTGCAGAGCAGTTCAAATTGAACTGCTTATTGCAAACTTAAACAGTTCAACTTGAACCGCTAAGCAGACGTAAAGTTAATGCTATTTGCAAAACACTTATATACTTGGTACCGAAGTACCACGTCTTTCCTGACGTGCCGAACGAAAACGTTGTTTTCGGCTTATTCTGGCCGATGCAGGTATGGTCATTTAGGGGTTATCCTATGTTTGTGCTTAGGGCACATAACCGTTTTTACTTTTCTTTACGTTTCGTCTTAGACTCGTCAGTGCAGAGCAGTTCAAATTGAACTGCTTATTGCAAACTTAAACAGTTCAACTTGAACCGCTAAGCAGACGTAAAGTTAATGCTATTTGCAAAACACTTATATACTTGGTACCGAAGTACCACGTCTTTCCTGACGTGCCGAACGAAAACGTTGTTTTCGGCTTATTCTGGCCGATGCAGGTATGGTCATTTAGGGGTTATCCTATGTTTGTGCTTAGGGCACATAACCGTTTTTACTTTTCTTTACGTTTCGTCTTAGACTCGTCAGTGCAGAGCAGTTCAAATTGAACTGCTTATTGCAAACTTAAACAGTTCAACTTGAACCGCTAAGCAGACGTAAAGTTAATGCTATTTGCAAAACACTTATATACTTGGTACCGAAGTACCACGTCTTTCCTGACGTGCCGAACGAAAACGTTGTTTTCGGCTTATTCTGGCCGATGCAGGTATGGTCATTTAGGGGTTATCCTATGTTTGTGCTTAGGGCACATAACCGTTTTTACTTTTCTTTACGTTTCGTCTTAGACTCGTCAGTGCAGAGCAGTTCAAATTGAACTGCTTATTGCAAACTTAAACAGTTCAACTTGAACCGCTAAGCAGACGTAAAGTTAATGCTATTTGCAAAACACTTATATACTTGGTACCGAAGTACCACGTCTTTCCTGACGTGCCGAACGAAAACGTTGTTTTCGGCTTATTCTGGCCGATGCAGGTATGGTCATTTAGGGGTTATCCTATGTTTGTGCTTAGGGCACATAACCGTTTTTACTTTTCTTTGTTGAACTGTTTAAGTTTGCAATAAGCAGTTCAATTTGAACTGCTCTGCACTGACGAGTCTAAGACGAAACGTAAAGAAAAGTAAAAACGGTTATGTGCCCTAAGCACAAACATAGGATAACCCCTAAATGACCATACCTGCATCGGCCAGAATAAGCCGAAAACAACGTTTTCGTTCGGCACGTCAGGAAAGACGTGGTACTTCGGTACCAAGTATATAAGTGTTTTGCAAATAGCATTAACTTTACGTCTGCTTAGCGGTTCAAGTTGAACTGTTTAAGTTTGCAATAAGCAGTTCAATTTGAACTGCTCTGCACTGACGAGTCTAAGACGAAACGTAAAGAAAAGTAAAAACGGTTATGTGCCCTAAGCACAAACATAGGATAACCCCTAAATGACCATTATTTTCAGTTAAATTCCTTCATAAATCTAGTTCTGCGTGTGTGCGTGTTCATTGGATGACAGTTTCACTCAGAGCAAATTTGAGGGTTCTAAAGTACATTTATGACACATTTCTTGTGGGCTGTGTGATTTATTGCTTCTTGGGTTAAGCGTAATTTGCATTAAAGAAAATTTCATGGCCGCCATTATGATGTCCTATACCGTAGCATTTATTGACATCAAATATACTTCGAAATGCAAAAACGAATAAAAATGATGGGCTCTAATGATTCATTATCACAACGTATACACAAGTGATAACGCCACGAAATAGTTTTAAACAAAAATAACGAAGAATCACAAAAAATAATTTTCACAAATCATGGAGATTTTCGCAAAAACTGCATTTATTTCAAGACGATTAGTTATAATTCTTATTTTTATCCAAACATTCACGATAAAAATAAAAGCGCATGAAGTTTTTACGTTCGGAAAAAACCTCAAACTTGTAAATAAAATCTAATATATTCTTACTGGTTGCATTCAAAGCAGACATGACACACACATAGCCATGAAAAATATTATCAAAACGACAATTTAGTCATAGCGGAATTCATTCCTTCCGAATAAATTGAATGTTGATCGTAAAGCTGGTTTCAAAATTTTCTTGAATTTGGAGTTTTAACGCAGGTTTATGCTAATTCTTCACTTTGCTTTATAAACCTTATGAAGAATGGTCCACTTAACAGGAACATGCTCTTATAGAGGTTTTCAGAAGGCTTTCGTGGAGTTTAGGGTTTTAATGCAAGATTTATTATGTAGCATTGAAGACAGCTACAAGTATTTATTAATATTAAAATTGTTACTTGGGCTGACTGATAACATCGGTTAACATAGAGTATATGAAAACAGTTATGTGTCCTATGCACAGAAATTAGTTAACCCTAAGGTAACCATTGATTATATGTGGTTTTCCCGGGACCAGTAGTCTGATTTGGCTAAAATTTATTAGGAATCTATGGTCCCATATGAAACCATTCTTGTGAAAATTTTGCTAGTTCTCTCTGAGAAATCTTCGAGAGATTTTGACCGATACTTAGAAACTCTAACCCGCTTCTTCTTGTGGATCGGGAACCGCTGTGTTCGTATTAAATTCGTTCGATAAATAACTCAAAAAATTTACAAGCTAGATGAGCTCACTCAGCTTATTTTACATTGTCACTTAAAAAAACACACTCTTTAACAAATGGTTGGCATACAATGTCAAAAAATTAGTTCTTCTTTTTTTGCTCACTAAACCGATCCGCATGGAGAGTTTCGTTTTTTTTGCTCGTTAAATCAATCTACTTCCCCGAGCGCTAAATATCCTAGGTACGCAACTACTTTGATTTAAAAAACATGGAAACTCAAAAAAAAAAATGTTGTAAGTGAATATTTTGTTAAATTGAAATTACATCATATAAAATTTAAAAATCTTTCCTGCCAAAAGTTAAAATGTTTTTGATGCAGCTGACTGCAAAATGGCCCCTCCTCTCAGCAATCGTTTCCTTCGATGGCTAATTTTTCGAACGAGGTCAAGGATTCGATCACTGTTTTACAGTGGAACTGTAGAAGTATCATCCCGAAAATAGATCCTTTTAAATACTTAGTAAATAATCTGAAATGTGACGCATTTGCATTGTGCGAAACTTGGTTAACTTCTGATGTATCACTAAACTTCCACGATTTTAACATTATTCGCCTGGATCGAGATAATCCCTACGGAGGAGTACTTTTGGGGATCAAAAAGTGCTATTCCTTCTTTCGAATTAACCTCCCCTCGATATCAGGTATTGAAGTTGTCGCATGTCATGTCACAATTAAAGGCAAGGACCTTTGTATTGCTTCCATCTATATTCCCCCTAGAGCCTCAGTTGGGTACCACTGGCTCAGCAGTATCATGCAACTTCTTCCCACACCGACGTTAGTTTTAGGAGACTTTAACTCTCACGGTACGGGATGGGGTTGTCTTCATGAGGATAACAGATCAGCTATGATCCATGATATTTGCGACAACTTCAATATGACAATCTTGAATACGGGAGAAATGACACGAATTCCCGCACCACCAGCAAGACCAAGTGCGCTGGACTTATCCCTCTGCTCGACATCGCTACGGTTGGATTGCACGTGGAAGGTAATCCCTGATCCCCACGGTAGCGATCATCTGCCTATCGTAATTTCAATCGCCAGCGGATTAAGACCATCGGAAACAATCAATGTTTTGTATGACCTCACACGAAATATTGATTGGAAATGCTACGCAATATCGATATCTGAGAAACTGGAAACAACACAAGAACTTCCTCCGGAGGAAGAGTATACGTTTATGGCTGGCTTGATTCTCGACACTGCGATTCAAGCTCAGACGAAACGTATACCCGGCGCGAATACTAACATTCGTCCTCCCAACCCGTGGTGGGACAAAGAGTGCTCATCACTGAACGCGAAAAGATCTTTAGCATTCAAAAAGTTCAGAAAATATGGAACACCTGATAATTATAGAAATTACGCAGCGCTAGATAAGCAAATGAAGAACTTAGTTAAAGCAAAGAAACTAGGTTACTGGCGACGGTTTGTTGACGGATTAACAAAAGAAACATCGATGAGCACTCTTTGGAACACAGCCCGACGAATGCGCAACCAAAACACAACGAACGAAAGCGAGGAATATTCTAACCGCTGGATATTCGATTTCGCTAAAAAAGTATGTCTGTTCCGGAACAGAAGATATCCCGCGCCGCGACTTCGAATACAAACGAAACACCGTTTTCGATGGTAGAGTTCTCACTTGCGCTCTTGTCGTGTAACAATAAGGCCCCGGGGTTAGACAGAATTAAGTTCAACTTGTTGAAAAATCTTCCTGACTCTGCCAAAAGGCGCTTGCTGAATTTGTTTAACAAGTTCCTCGAGGGTAATATTGTTCCACACGACTGGAGACAAGTGAGAGTTATCGCCATTCAAAAACCTGGGAAACCAGCCTCCGATCACAATTCGTATCGGCCGATTGCTATGCTTTCCTGTATCCGGAAGTTGTTCGAAAAAATGATTCTCTTCCGTCTAGACAATTGGGTCGAGACTAATGGTTTACTTTCAGATACACAATTCGGCTTCCGCAGGGGTAAAGGAACGAACGATTGTCTTGCGTTGCTCTCAACCGAAATTCAAATGGCATTTGCTCGTAAAGAACAAATGGCATCAGTATTTCTAGATATCAAGGGGGCTTTTGATTCAGTTTCTATAAATATCCTATCTAAGAAGCTGCACCAGCATGGTCTTTCGCCGGTTTTGAACACCTTTTTACATAATCTATTGTCCGAGAAACACATGTATTTTGCACATGGTGATTTGTCGACAATACGATTCAGTTACATGGGTCTTCCTCAGGGCTCATGCTTAAGCCCCCTTTTATACAACTTTTACGTAAACAACATTGATGAATGTATCAACACATCTTGCACGCTAAGACAACTTGCCGACGACAGCGTTGTGTCCATTATAGGACCCAAAGCTGCCGATCTCCAAGGACCATTACAAGATACCCTCGACAACTTATCGACATGGGCTCTTCAAATGGGTATCGAGTTCTCTACGGAGAAAACTGAGCTGGTCGTATTTTCAAGAAAGCGAGAACCAGCACAATTACAGCTTCAACTAGGGGGTGAAACCATAGCTCAGGCCTTCACTTTCAAATATCTCGGGGTCTGGTTCGACTCCAAAGGCACCTGGGGATGTCACATTAGATATCTGAAACAAAAATGCCAGCAGAGAATCAATTTTCTTCGCACAATAACCGGAACTTGGTGGGGTGCAAACCCAGGAGACCTGATCAGGCTGTACCAAACAACGATATTGTCCGTAATGGAATATGGATGCTTCTGCTTCTGATCCGCCGCGAACACCCATTTCATTAAACTGGAAAGAATTCAGTATCGTTGTTTGCGTATTGCCTTAGGTTGCATGCAGTCGACTCATACGATGAGTCTCGAAGTGCTCGCGGGCGTCTTACCGTTGAAAAACCGATTCTGGGATCTCTCATATCGATTGCTAATCCGATGCGATATCTTGAATCCGATGGTGATTGAAAACTTCGAAAGGCTTGTCGAACTCAATTCTCAGACCCGTTTTATGTCCTTGTATTTTGATTACATGGCTCAGAATAATAATCCTTCTTCGTTTGTTTCCAACCGTGCTCATTTCTTGGATACTACTAATTCTACTGTGTTTTTCGACACATCCATGAGAGAAAAAATTCGTGGAATTCCGGATCACGTGCGCCCTCAAGTGGCCCCAAATATTTTTTATAATAAATTTAGAACAGTCAACTGTGAAAAGATGTTTTACACTGACGGATCAAACATCAACAGGTCCACAGGCTTCGGAATCTTCAATCAGAACATCACCGCTTCGTACAAACTCAGTGATCCGGCTTCAGTCTACGTCGCAGAATTAGCTGCTATTCAGTACACCCTCGAGATCATTGAAACCTTGCCCAAAGACCATTACTTCATTGTCACGGACAGTCTAAGTTCAATAGAAGCTCTCCGCGCAGTGAAGCCAGGAAAGTATCCCCCATATTTCCTGGGGAAAATACGGGAACACTTGCGAACTTTATCTGAACGGTCTTATTTAATATCGTTAGTCTGGGTCCCTTCGCATTGTTCCATTCCGGGCAATGAAAAGGCAGACTCATTGGCTAAGGTGGGCGCATTAGAAGGTGATATTTATGAAAGACCAATCTGCTTCAATGAATTTTTCAGTATCTCTCGTCAGAAAACTCTCGAAAGTTGGCAAACTTCATGGAGCAATGGCGAACTGGGACGATGGCTGCATTCCATTATCCCTAGGGTATCGACGAAACCTTGGTTCAGGGGGATGAACGTGAGTCGTGACTTCATTCGTGTGATGTCTCGGCTCATGTCAAACCATTACACCTTCAACGCGCATCTCCGGCGTATTGGAATCGTGGAGAGCGGTCTCTGCGCTTGTGGTGACGGTTATCAGGACATCGAGCATGTCGTATGGACGTGTACGGAGTATCGTGACGCCAGGTCTTTATTAAAGGACTCCCTAAGGGCCCGAGGTAGACCACCTGAAGTTCCGGTCCGAGATGTGTTGGCTAGTCGGGATATCTCTTATATGCTTCTTATATACCAGTACCTCAAACACATTAATATCCAAGTGTAATCTGTTATACCTCGCTCAGAAAGTATAATCTCCACCTACAGGTTCGACACTAACATCCGCTCGATTCTCTCGATCACCGTCCCTGTCCACCATCTTCATTGTAACTAACAAGATCTTTTTTTGTCACTAACTTTTCGTTCCCCCCTTCCATGTCTCTTCACCATCTCGATGGCAACTAATTAGATCTCTGTAGTTTTCAGACATTTTGTTTCCATACCCCCTATTTACCTCGGTTTTCACAATATTTACTTTTTTTATTTTCTCATCTCTTCGTAACATCACCATCACCGCCTACGGTCCTACGCTCCAGACGATGACCAGCATGCGGGCCACCCGCCGGGCCTTCGTAGCCTGGGGGTGTTTCCCGCGGACCCACACGGACCGAAGGATGCGGCCAACATGGACATTTGCAAACGCCATATGGGAGACCCTCATGCAATATCCAATTCTCCGGCATTACATAATGATACTATTCTAGTTTTAATATAGTCATAATTAAGATTAGTAAATACCCTTGGCATCTTAGAGCTTAAGCAGTGTGCCTTAAAATTGTATTATAATATTGAATAAAAAAAATAAAATTTAAAAATGTTTTTAGAAAAAAAGACTTTTTCCATCTGTTGAAACCTCATTTGGCTTTGCTTCAATATGCAATTTAAATACAATTTTCTTTTTTTTTTTTTTCTTTTCAGGTAAGTCTTCTGAGAACTCTCATATCGTTATTGAATATTAACACTATTTATTCACATTGTCTGTAAGTATTGACATTCCCGTATGACGTTAAAAAACTTTCATGAACTTAGATTTAATTGAAAGGACTTGGGTTTGGCAAGCGTACATCGAACATGGTCTAAATCCTAGCCGCCTCACGACCGGTACCATATATCCAAACACCTTTCCTGTTCATCAGACAACAAACACTAGTCCTCTCGCTCTATACCTATTCTTCTGCTCAAGCTCTGGGTAGGAGAGTATATTTATAATCACTTGTTGCCTTCTCTACTGTACCAGTCGCTTACCCAAAATTTCATCAATTTTCAACTCTAAATTTCATATAACTTCATTTGACCATAAACAATCACCCATCCACCGGCAGCTGATGAGACAAGGCGGAATACCCCTCGTGAAAGTTGATTTTCCGAAGTAGACTACCAACAAAGCTACCTAAAATATTCCCGTACAGCGATAAATCATCGTATCCCAAGTATTTTTCAGCACAATGAAATACTTTTAGATGCGGGTAGCATGTTCTGACCTGAACATCATTCGCACGTTTCCCGAAAAACGGAAGATATTTTTCAGTCCCGGTGATAGAACCATTCCATTGTAGTAATACTATGAAGAATTATGAACAAGCCAGTGTACGGCACAACACTTTTGGCACATATTTCGGATAGTGAACGTAAGTCAAGTTGGTGGTAGATAAACGGCATTCATTTCCCAGTGAGCCATTAGCCATGACTTGAATTTTTTTCTTCTTTATTTTAGGACAAGTTGATCCGAGACAAAACCGTAGGAAACGAAGAAAAGTCGATTGTCGAGGAAAAAGTTAGCCCCGAGCAACCATAATCTAATGCCTCCATTGGTTATATTTATCCAGATCATCAATTCAGGCTTGAATGATTGGCTAATTTTTCTTCGAACCGGCAGTCGAATGGCTGGCATTTCCCCCCCGGGTGGTACCCAAAGTGGTTGATTGCTACACAATAGCATCATCAAAATAAGTGCTATTTAGTATTCATTTTGCTTTAGGGCACTTGGTAGCAGGAGTGCTCTAGTTTTTCGTTAAATATAGCTTCATTGCGTAGTAAAATGAATGAGCTTGCGTCGAAAATGTTTATACAATTATCAGTGACGTATCATTTTAGGAGCTTTTCACGGTCATCGCTTGTACTGCGCTAATAATCTGCCGTTTTTTTCGGTTCAATCAAAACGAAGAAAGCAAATTTGGCATTTTTTGGTGCATTCCAACTTGCCTGGGTGTGAGCAAAACAAAAATTGCTCTGGCCTAAAAAAACGAAAGGGTTCAACCGTCCATCATCGGTGTCTTACCCAGGACGGCAGCGAAACGCTCGGAAGCAACAAAACGAAAACAAAACAATTCCCGTCGCGTCAGATTGGCCACCGTGAAATGTGCATTGGACCATGTTTCGCAGCTTGTATCACAACAGTGCAAAAAGCAACATTTTATGTGCGAATCACGAAATGTGACATCAAACCGCGTCCCGAAAACATCAACAGAAACGAGCGACGAGTAGGGAGCGAAAAAAGTTCGACTCGAAATTCCGCCACTTTTCCTGCGCTCATCATCATCATCATCGTCAGCTGTTCTACAAGGCAACCGAATCGTGCACTGCTTGCTGGCCGGGCTAGAAGGAAATGCACGAAATACTGGCAAAGTGTAATTAATCTTGTCGGTGATAATTGTTTTCGTAAATCCGCCTCACTGTGAAATGTCATAATATTTCATCATGTCGAGTGATCGCGTCAAGTGCGGAACACAACGGCCGAAAGCCGTAATCTTTTGCCGCATTTGCCGATGGTCCACTGTTTTCTCTCCGACGAGATACGACCGTCCGGAAATGGGACGAATCATTTCAATTAGTCTGGCTACCGCGTCGGAATGATGGTCATTTTACAGTGGTGCGTTTTGACACAGACCATCATCACGCTGGCTTTTTATGTCCGCCGGGTCCATGCCGCCTTCGCTCGCTCCCGTTCGTTCGCTGCAGCTCTGGAACAAGTTGCTCCATGGTCCCCCGTGGTGGAAAGTGGTTTGGCCATACTGGGGGCTCATTAAGTGGTCTATTTGCTCGGGAATCACAGGCCATTTGGTAGGAACGATTTCAGTTCTTAATGTTTCGACACGTTGGGCAATTATGATGCGAAATAGGAATTACTGGTGGTTTCGGGATGTGACCATCATCGAATCGTGGTGTTTTATTATAGCAATAACACCTTAAATAGGATGTGTTTTCTTAAACATTTAGGAAATAAATATAAAAAGTCTTGAATTGTTTTAAGCTCCTTGTTCGTTAATTTGTTTCCTATTAGTTTATAAAATTTGGTTTACTCCGGAGACAGAGTCATAGAATAGAACAGGTTAATTCAATTCATATTTAGTAGATTTCCCTGGATGAAGATTTGTTTAAGTTTGAACTTGAGCGACCACCCCGAATTGCTATTCCGTTACTGGTCGGGAAAATGACGAAGAGAATTCCTTGATGATCAGAGCTGGGACTAGCAAATCATCCTTCAATTTACATTTTCTGGTAACCCCAGAATTCTTGCCGCCAGGCCTGAACGTAGATCGACTAAGGACTGGAAAGGGATGTTAGTCCAACAATTGTTGTTACTAGAGGCCTTATATATTGCTGTACACTCCACAAGTGTCACGAGAGAAGACCCGAGTAGAGTGTGAGATCAAAAAGAAAACTCAATTTGATGTTGTGCTGTTCGTATATATCGAATACTTAATTTGGTATCGTTTTGGTCGTTTTAACGATTAAAAGATCAAAATGGAAAGCAGAAAAAATGCTGTGTAACATCGAACCGAAAACTAGTTTTGCTCTCAGTGAAAGTACATTGAATTCAAGTTTCAAAACTTAATATGATGTAGAGCGAGCGTAAGCTAAAAATAGATCAGCCAAAACAGTTCCGGGATAGTATACATTTAGGCGATATTACTCGCAAGCAAGAAAAATTTTTTTTGCACTATCCATATTAGTCGCAAGCAAGAAAAAAGATTTTATGGAATTTTTCACACCACCGCGGAGAGAGAAACCGGTTTCGTACTTAGGTGATTTGGAATGCGAACTTTTTGCGATTGCTATGGACTGTAAGTGTTATCAGAATCAGGAATCAGAACAAATTGACTCAAATGGCACGTTCCCCTTGATATTTGGAGATTTGTGCCTTGCCATCAATTTGTTTTTAGCATCATTTTCCCGATATATAAGAGGGAAGGATTGAAAGGAAATGGTAAGGGTTGGACTAGGAGGATGGGAAAAATTGACGATACAAAAACATATAAAAGCAGAAGTAAATTCTGCACCCCTAAGAGATGCCGAACAATCCGCTGAGGATCACATTTAGTGGAAGCAGAAGTAAATTCTGAACCTCTACGAGGTCCCGAACAGTCTGCTGTTAATGAAACCTCCAACCCCCGAGAGGATTTAGAGATCTTACAAAAGCGACACCATTCTGCACTCCCGGAAGAATGCAGAACGATTCGCAGTATGTACGAGCAGAAGTAAATTCGGCACCCCCTAAAGGATGCCAAACAATCTGCTAAACCCTATTTAAGGTGAATACAGAAGGGATTCATTCACTCCAGGAAGAACGATGAACCCTTCTGACTATAGCTCCTTACCACATTGGGTAAGAAACGAGAGAATATCCTTCAATTTTAGCTCCGCATACACAGACTCAACCATGTATGGAGAACCAAAAACCCGGATACGTAGCTGACTCAATGCGGGTACCATAATCGCATTCACACAAATCACACGAATAATACTCAGCACGTTGAATAGTAGCCATGTGATAATTGAGTTTGCAATGTCCAGTCAGAGCTCTGACCAGAATACTGCAATGATGCTTGGAGAAATGCAGTAGACACTTTGACATTTTCAGATTTAAATCTGGTAGAAATGCTTTTGTCTGAGCGCAAGTTTGCAAGCTGCGCCAGTAGCTGGCATGTTTGGATGCAGCCCAAGAACGAATCTTGTGCTTTATCCAACTAGTTGAAAGTGGTAAAGCTGGTTCAGGACCAACGAAATCATTCGTTGCACCAGCTCTAGCCAACTCATCAGCCCATTCATTTCCAGTAATACCAGAATGGCCGGGTACCCATAAGAAGTAAACAGCATTTGAAATGCTGAGGTCTTCAATTTGAGTTCGACATGCGATCACTAGATTCGACCGTGAGTCATTCGAACTGAGTGCTGTCGGATCAACAATAAATACGTTTACCACAGATCCTCTGCTGAAGTGCCGATTGTACTCCACACAGAATCGCGTAGATTTCTGCTTGGAACACAGTACAGTATCTACCAAGTGAATGAGACTGCTCTAGTCTCATTTCACGACAGTAGACCCCAGCACCAGCACGACCATTCAACAGAGAACCGTCCGTATAACAAACTATGTGTTCATCAAGTTGTCGTTCCAGACAACCATTCCTCACGAAGAACATGGAATGTTTTGAAAGGAAAACTGCATGTGAGAGTTAGGTCACTAGGAGCGAGTAAATACTCATCCCACGTAACCATTTGAGACCACAAGCGAGTGTGGCTGGTAGCATAATCTAATGGGTTACTGTTCCAAAGCCCTGTAACCCTTAAGACGGTATGCACAAGATAATGCTTCTTGTTTTAGGAACACATGTAGTGGTTTAATGCACAGTAGCGCCTCTAGAGCAGCAGTAGGAGTTGTCGTGAATGCTCCTGTCATCGCCATTAGGACCATCCTTTGGAGATGATTTAGCTTTGACTGAACTGTCGCGACTTCTCCTTTCTGCCACCATACAAGACATCCATATGCTAAAATTGGTCTAACAATAGTTGTGTAGATCCAATGAATATATCTGGGTTTGAGTCCCCATGATTTTCCAAAAGCTCGTCTGCATTGGCCGAAAGCCATGCAAGCTCTTTTAATCCTGAAGTCAATGTGAGCAGACCAATTCAGTTTTGAATCAAGAATAACCCCGACGTATTAAACTTGATCGACCACAGTGACCTCTTAACCAAAGAACTGCAACGGACGAGCTCCTGTGATTATCCTACGATGAGTGAAAAGCACCATTGATGTTTTGTCCGTATTTACAGATAATCCAACCTGACAACACCATTGTTCAACTGATCACAGAGCTTGTTGCATTAAATCAAAGAGAGTGTTAATGCTTATACCGGTCATCAATATATGATAATCGTCGGCAAAACCATAAGTCGGAAATCCAAGGTTATTATGTTTCTTTAACAAACCATCAGCGACTAGGTTCCATAAAAGTGGGGATAGTACACCACCTTGAGGACACCCACAGACACTCAGCTTTCTAATCTCTGCTTGCCGAAGCGATGAACAAAGAAGTCGATTGCTAAGCATTGCGTGTATCCAATTTGTGATACTTGAAGGTATGCCATGACCACGGGCTGCTTCCAGAATTGAATTGAAAGACACGTTATCAAAGGCACCTTCAATATCTAGGAAAACTCCCAAGCAAGATTGCTTTTGTGAGAAAGCTTTTTTAATGTTGTACACAACATCATGTAACAGGGTTGTAGTGGACTTTCCACGCTGGTAAGCATATTGCATTCCATGTAGCGGATGCACGCCCAAACTAACATTCCTGATATAGTGATCTACTATGCGTTCCACTGTTTTAAGCAGAAATGAGCTTAGACTGATAGGCCTGAAACTCTTCGCTTCCTCATAAGTGTCGCGACCGCTATTGGGAATAAATTTGACAATTATTTCCTGCCAGGCTCTTGGAATATATCCTGTCGCAAGACTTAAAGTAAGTATTTTCTTCAAAACATGTTTGAAATGTTCATACCCTTTCTGCAGTAACACTGGGAAAACTTCATCCTTTCCAGGAGATTTGTACGGAGCAAAACTCTCAACTGCCCATTTGACCGATTCAATCGTCACAACGCTTCGAGCAAGGGCCCAAGAATCGTAACTACCTCGGGAAGAGCAGTCGGTGATGGATCCATACATCCTGGAAAGTGAGTGTTAAAAAGGCAGTGAAGTACATCACTTTCATCAGACAAGTGTTCACCATCTGAAGTTCTTAGAAAACTGACATTAAAATCCTTAGACTTCGAAGGTAACTTATTTAATCTGCTAGCCTCGTTGAGACTAGAGACATTTGTGCAGAGGCTTTTCCAACCACTTCGCTCAGACGATCGAAGAGCATTTTTGTAAGCCCTTCGAGCCGACACGAATGCCTCCGACCCATCTCTGCGTCGGTGGTTCCAAGCTCTTCTGCATAGTTTCCTTAGTCTAGCAAGTTCAGCATTCCACCAAGGAGTTCCTCTAGTAGCTCGCACAATCCGAAGTGGACAAGCCTCTTCATATGCTGCAACTATGAGTGAATTTGTCTCGTCGACAACATTTTCCAAATCAATTGGGGTTGGTACCCGTAAAATCTAGTCGCCAAGCCCTCTTCATAGAGGTCCCAGTTTGTAGATTTGGGATTACGATATGTGATAATATCAAATTTAACGTTTGAATGATCAAAGAATATGTACTTATGATCAGACAACGAAGGTTCGAGCTCATCGGAGACGAGCCAATTCACCAACTCATGCGCAATTCTATGAGAGCAGAGAGTTACGTCCAAAACCTCCTCTCTTCCAGCTCTCGCAAAAGTTGGACGGTTTCCTGCATTGACTATGTGCAGGTTTGTACTGCTCACAAATTCCATCATATCAGAGCCTCTCGAATTTATATCTGTGCTGCCCCAAATGATGTGGTGAGCATTTATGTCACTGCCGATTACAAGCGGTATATCACTCTTGCAGCAGTATGATACAACCTTTTTGAAGTCATCGCTTGGCGAAGGTTGGTTATGCGGTAAATATGCCGAACAATAGACATATTTCCTGTCTATGCCATCAATAGTCATACCAACTGTGACAGCACAAATATCCCGAGTTGTGAGCTCCGATATGAGAGAAACATCGAGAGCACTATTTGCAAGTATGCATGCTAGAGACATTTCACGTGGATTAGTCATACCGATCTTGTTGAAGGCAACAAAGACTGGGTTTAACAATTTTCCAACGTAGAAGTTTCCCTTTTGGATATATGGTTCTTGAACCAAAGCTATAGAAGCTTTACCTTCTTGCAGAAGTCTGGATAGATTCATAGTTGCTGTACGTTTATGCTGAAGATTGATTTGTGCCACTCTAACCATTATAAATTAGAGTAACGAACATTCCACCTCCAGCACCAACCGTACAACAACTACAAGAAACCAAATATATTGGCTTATAATCGCCTATAGCGAACCATGTAAGGATTTTTTTAAATGTTATTATCATTTAAATCCCACGCTGTAAGTAGACGAAAAATGTTCGGTCATATGACAAGCAGTGTTGTTTCACAAAGTTGTATGCAGGTAATTTCTGTCAATGCTCACTCGTTGCGTCGCTTCCATCCCGCATCCACCGTCAATAGCAGTGTGGCTATTTGAGCACAGTATAAAAATGTTCTCTTTGTCCTTCTCATATTCAAAGCTGTATCATTCGAACATTATAACATTAAATTGAGTTATCTACTTGACGTCACATAACTCGCACATGTAATCATTTTGAAATTTAGAGGCACTGAAGACCGAAAGTTTTACAGTGAAGTCTTCTACAACCAGGCGCGGCAAATAGGGGAGGAGGGGAGGGGGGCAAAGCACTTTTTCCAACCCCCCCCCCCCCCCCAAAGATTTATTGGAGGGGCCATGCCCCCCCAAAATTTTGGCAACAGGAATAAATATTAGAAAATTAGCTACAAATATCTTATGATATAACCCTATTTTCTGTTATCCCCGTAGTTCGTTTCGGAAATCCTTCATATTTCTTAACTATGTTACTAAAATTTTTAAACTAATATACTACAATGTGAAATGTGCTATATTTTACCACTTTCGAATATTGGTTATTACTGGAGTAGTAGGGAAAATATTTGTGATTTTTGCTTGGTTGCTTTTTATTTGCTCTAACCTCTTCGATTCCTCTATAAAATTACTTTATATATTGCAAAGTTCAATGATCTGTAATTTTTGTGCCCCCCCAATATTTCATGGAACTTGCCGCCTCTGTCTACAACACAGGAAACGTTAATAAGGAATCCGGCAATAAGGTATTGCAGACCATTTGTTTTTTCGACTAATTGGGACAATGAACGATTATCTCGCTTCTGACCCCAGATAGAACCAGAATCTCTTCAGTAAATTTTTAGTTCTTGTGTAGACTTATAATTTACAATCATTTGATGCAGAGTTAGTCCTGTGGCTCAAAACTATGAAAATTTAGTTAGAAAAGTGTATTAAAGTTCCAAGATCTATCAGATGATTGATAAAATACTTCTCATAGTATTTAGCGTTAGTGAGTATATGAAGCTCTAAGCATTTATAACTAGGAATGATAATTGTTTTGAAGAGTGTCTTCGACACAGTTTGTGAACTACTTAGGAATATACAAATTAAACATATATTTTCTTGGTGGCTCCTCTAAGCCACTAAAGTATTATTAAGAATTAGCTCTAGGTTCTGAATTCTGAGACATTCAATGTTCGATGTTCGAACTTCGTAAACAATGAATTTTTCCATACTGTTGGCTATAAAGTTATGGATATTTTCAGAACGGGTTTGGTGAGTAGATTATTTTCGCCATCCAGGTCCCCGATTTCTGGGTGCACTGAAAAAAAATGGTCTAAAAACTTTGGAATGAACTCGTACGACGTCATATGATTACAAATATCGAAACATTTTTTAACTGAACTCAAAAATTGTTACAGGATCGGATACTTAACGTATCTAGAAGGAAATCGGTGACGTAAAATATATTTCTCATATCAAATTCTGAAATAAGCTCTTTCTACGGCAGACGATCAGCTAGATGGGAATGCCAAAGCCACTATTCCTATTGACTTGCTACAGACAAACGTGGTACCGATGATCGCCAATTTATCTAATGCCTCCCAGACGTGTGGTTTGATACCAATATTCTCGTGGTTAAAAAGAAAGAGCATTATTTGTGTAAAAGTTGAAAAAATGTTGAAAAAAAAATCGTTTCTTCGCGATTATGGTAGCGATCAACTGCAGGATGTCAAAGCATTTTTGGAAAAGGCAACAAAGGATTGAAGGAATAATTCTTCCATTGAAACTTAAATTTGTATTTTTCAATGGATTCACTAAGTTGTTGATTTTAATATTTTCATTTTTTGAGTTTCACCAAACTTTTGCCTTTAAACAGCAAAATGATAACACAATGTGATATTAATTGAAAATTTGATGAGTCTATATCATATTAGGATTTCAATGTGATGTTACTATCATAATCAAATATCAATTTGTTCTAATTTTTATGTAAGACTTTACTCGGGTAACCATGCCATATTCTGTACACTAAGAAGTGGCTGCGAAGTCCGTTGGCCAAATTCATCAAAAGGAATGTAAAACCAAGACCAAGAGAACTACTGGATAAATTTACTTGAAGAAATTGGAATACCTTATCAATGACGAAATAAGATAAAATAACTAATTTTGATGCTAAACAGATATTGTACAATTTCTTGATTCCTCCGATGGAACATCAAGAAAATATCAAGTATCGCTATGACAGCACAGAAATATCAAAAGAAGATGTTATTGGTAACATTAGTTACTATTTTGATCGTTGTTTGTTATTTACATCTACCCGGGAACTATCACATTGTCATTTGTTTTAGAAGTTTCATAGTGATATCCGAGTTGAAAATTGGAATTACGAGGTCGAATGAAATTCATTCCACAATTAACGCTTATTACGACCATAAATGATGAACCATGATTTATAACATTTTGATTACAAAATTATGAATAATAGCCATGAGAAGATGAAATTATTTGTTTCGTGATTATCTAACCGTGATAATGGCAAAGAATTTTATTCCGTGTAGTAGCAATTAAATCGTTGAACTGAGTTCTTACAAACTATCTGTTTTTAATTTTTCGACTGGCAAGAATTCTCCTTCGAGACCATCCTTAAGCAACTAAGCATTGCATGCACTTCAACTGTAAAAGAGCTCATCACATCATCAATCATTCGTATTCAATTTATCATATTCCTTCCAGTAATCCGTACCCTGCGTCACGGAAATCGGGCCCCGGTGGTAAGACTACAATGAGCACATATATTTTCCTTAACGTCAAACATATAAGCCGACAGTTTATTTGCCGAAATAGATCATGTTTCATTTCGATACCGGGAAGCGGGTGGCAGCCGACAACAAATATGTTGTGCGAGAAATGGAAATGCACTCTCATTCCGTCTTGATCAATCATACGCATTTCCCACACACACACCCCTGGCCCGTTCCGGCCATTCCATTGCGTCAACATTCGCGCGAAAATCGGATAAACGGAAATGAATTTATCTTCGCACTTGATAAATTTTCCCTCAGAGTAAGCTGACAGCAGTTAACCAATCGAATAGTGAGAAGAAAAAAACGACGCGCTCGTATCTCCTCAAACCTCCTGCCGCCCGAATAATCAAACAGTGGAGCAACTTCATTGAAACGGCGATGATTTAGTGAAAATTACCTTTATTTGATTTCCATCGCGCTGATTCCTCTGTTATTGCCCGTGCCCATCCGGTTCATTCAACAATCGGTCGTTTCATTTCAGCAACAGGGCAGAAGAGCGATTTACGAGATTTTGCGGGCGGAAAGATTTAAAATCAATAACGAGGCATTCATCTGATGGAATCGTTACGGGCAGGGCGCACTCCACCGACGGAGGTGTTGAATGGGAAATCAATCCGATGCTTTTTGCTCCCGATGATTGCACTTGATGGGAAAAATGATTTAGTAGCTCGGTGGCAGACAGTAATGGCCGCATTCGACTAGATACCAGTTGATTTATGGGTGCAATGGGAGGAATCCATTGTTCGCAATAGTCGATATGTGTCCATTTTGATTTTCAATTTGAGCTTTTCGTTTCTGTCGCACTGTGAGATCACTGGACGATAAGTATCGACTAACAAGTAATAGACAGTGAGACGCAGAATAGTTTTTTCTTTGAGTCAAATATACTAAATCGACAGAAGTCTAAACATAGTTCCACAACACGGGAAAACGTTCAAAACTCCAACGTTTTGGGAATCTACACTTATCAAGCTCATGACACAACGCAACGCACAGAAAATCGTCTTTGCTAATAATCAATAATAAATTCTGCTAAAAAATTTATCTGTGCAGTACTTGAAATCCATTTAATCGAAGGCCTTTCCATCGGAAGCCGTTTCGCTGGAAGCGATCTCGCCAAAAGTAATTTCATCCCAGACCATTTTATCGGAAACCTTCTCGGAAGAGTATCTTAGTAGAATGTTACTGTTAAGTAATTAGGTGTGTTTAATATTTTTTTTTACAAGGTGAAATGCATTTACGCACGGAGTGTGGGACTCTCCACAGGACTACCCAATTGTTGATTGGAACTACCCACTAAAACACCTTGGATCTCCAACCCTACCTCCCCGGCACCACCGCTAGGTATTACTTCGGGGTGGAAGGCTATTGGTGCTCACAGCACCCTCCCCAGATTTATGCAGAATGGGGATCAGCATCATGCTCTTGAGGGATCGACCAGTTGGATGACGAGGTCGGTCCAGTGATGCCGGTTGGAGGGTAACTTCCGGTTCACTAGCGCCTCGACGACCCAGAACTGATGCTACGTCGCAGAACTACTCGACTAGTCTTCGCTAAAAGATCTAGTCTACACCGACGGAGGGTTCCCCGACGTGGGAAGTGCTCCCGAACCGACGCTTATGGTACGCGTCTACGACCCGACCGAAAGGATGCCTAAGTCGATCCAATGATTCCGGATGAAGCGTGACTTCCGGTTCACTGGCGCTCAGACGATCCTAGCGATACCACGCGACGATCTACTCATCTAGTCACCTACAAAGGATCTAGACTACTCCGACGGAGAGTTCCCCGGCGAAGGAGATTCTCCCGATACCGAGTCCTCTCTTACACCACACAGGACACCCGATGGAGTGCCGAGGTCGGTTCTGCGATTAAGGTTGGAGCATGGCTTCCGGTTCGCTGGCGCCTCGACGACTCGAATCGGTGTTGTGGCGACTGCTCGACTAGCCCCCGCCGAAGGATCTAGCCTACACCGACGGAGAGTACCCCGACGAAGGAGGCTCTCCCGAAACCGACGCTTTCGATACCCGTCAACGCCCGACCGAGAGGATGCCTAGACCGATCCAGTGATTCCGGTTGGAGGATAGCTTCCGGTTCACTGGCGCCCCGACGATCCTAACAGTTTTACGTACTACTCGTCTAGTCCCCGACGATGGATCTAGACTACTCCGAAGAAGAGCTCCCCGGCGAAGGAGGTTCTCCCGGACCGACGTTTATTCACTGATCCCTCTTGAGTCTACTACGGTTGCACGCGGCAAGCGGTCGCGGCTGCCTCTTGTTGTTCCGCACTCCATTTCCGCTGCAATATGCCCGCAATTTGGGATGCTGCGGTCGACACTGCGTTCCAGTTCTCTACGCAGTGGCACATTTTCTGCATCAGGTTCTCCGGTGTGGTGTCAATGCCGTATGCCTCCAGTAGCTCACTCCTTTGAGCCTCGAAACGGGAACATGCGAACAAGACGTGTTCTGCCGTCTCGATCTCGTCTGGGCAGCCAGGACATACAGGGGATGTCGCGTGGCCGAACCTGTGAAGGTACCATCTGAAGCACCAGTGGCCTGTGAGGAATTGCGTCAGGCCGAAGTCCACTTCTCCGTGAGGTCTATCTAACCAAATCGAGACCCTAGGTATGAGCCGATGTGTCCACCTACCCTTGGTTGAGCTGTCCCACTCTTGTTGCCATCTGCGTAGAGAAGCGGCTTTGGAGACCCTACGGGCGTTCCTGTCTCCTCGCATGCTGTAGCACTCCGCGTCTTCCTTCACTATCAGACCGATAGGCATCATACTTGCAACCACGCAGGCCGCATCCCTTGATACAGTGCGGTATGCACTGATGACGCGAAGACACATCAGTCTATGCGTACTCTCCAGCATCTGTGCGTTGCGTTCCACATTAAGTGTCGACGCCCATACCGGGCTGCCGTACCTGAGGAACGAAACTGCCACTCCTGCCAGTAACCTACGTTTACTGGAGCGCACAGGCGAGCTGTTGGCCATCAATCGTGAGAGCGCCGCGATCGCTATTGATGCGCGCTTGCAGGCGTATTCAACGTGCTTGCTGAAGCTGAGTTTGTCGTCAAGCATCACACCCAATTGCTTCAGTGATCTCTTGGAGGGGATCACGCAATCTCCGGCATGTACCAACGCCTCCTGTTCCGATTTGCGGTTGTTTACCATCATCACCTCTGTTTTGTGGTGCGCGAGTTGCAGTTTCCTGCTACGCAGCCAGTCCTCCACCAAGCAGGTTGAGTGTGATGCACTCAGTTCGACCTCTTCGATGGATTCGCCGTAGACTGTCAGTGTGACGCCATCCGCGAACCCGACTATCTTGACACCCGGAGGGAGCCTCAACCTCAGTACTCCATCGTACATTATATTCCACAGGATTGGGCTCAAGATAGATCCCTGTGGTACTCCAGCCGTGATTAGAGTGGTACGTGTGCCTTCGTCGGTCTCGTAGAGCAATACTCGGTTCTGGAAGTAGCTCTCCAGAATCTTGTACAGCCCTTCCGGTACTCCCAGTCGAAGTAGGGAATCAGCAATGTCTGCCCAACAAGCACTATTGAACGAGTTCTTAACCTCTAGCGTTACTACCTCACAATAGCGGATTCCTCGTCGTTTGCGCTGGATAGCTACCTCCGCCGTGGTTATCACCGATGTTATGGCGTCCGCCGTCGACCTGCCTCTGCGAAACCCGTACTGCTGGCTGGACAGTCCTCCTGCCTCCTCTATGAAGGGGGATAGCCTGTTGAGGATGATTTTCTCAAGGAGCTTTCCCACAGTGTCTATCAGACAGATTGGTCTATACGCCGATGGGTCCCCTGGGGGTTTCCCAGGTTTCGGTAATAGTACCAACCTCTGCCTTTTCCAAATGTCTGGGAACATACGCTCATCCAGACATCTCTGCATGACCTCCCTGAACATGTTCGGTTTTGTCATTATAGCCGCCTTTAGAGCCACGTTCGGGATACCGTCTGGCCCCGGGTCTTTCTTTGTATCGAGCAATATTGCCGCAGTGAGCAACTCCTCGTTCGTTACATTTTCAACTTCGTTCGCTGGTAGCGGGGCAGACTATCAGGAGGACGTGTCGTGGTGGGGAAAGAGAACCGTTTTGATTTCCTTCAACCTCGCCGGACTACGTTCGGGGGGTGCTAGTGCCCCTCTCGTTTTGGTCATTACCATCCTGTAGGCATCGCCCCATGCATGGGTTGGAATTGGCTCCCTCACATAGCAGGTCGAAACAGGCTCTGTTGCTTGCGCTGATGGCCTTGCTTAGTGCTAACTTCGCCGTTTTGAACGCCGTGTTCCTCTCCATCCTCAACTCCGCTGATCGAGCTCTTTGCATCCTTCTTCTAGCCCTGAGGCAGGCTGCGCGAAGGCGTGCCGGAGAACGTGGCGAACAGCTTCAGTTGAAACAGGTCGGTTGATATCTTGAGACACTTCCGCCGTCAATTTCGGTTCCCTTATTTTCGGGTTATTTCGTATTTTGCGAACTATAATCCGTTCGTCCACTTCCGATAGGATTCGTTTTCTTCCCCTTTCTGCCTTGTTCTTCAAAGTTCCCTTGTATTTTCAGTTGCCAATGATATTATGCACGGTGGAATGTGTCCAACGATTTCTCCTATTTCGCGTAAGGAAATGATCAATTTTCTTGTCGAAATGTCTTTTTGCTTTCTTTTGCCTTCCATTACAAAAAAATTACGGTTTTCTCTGTATCTCAATTTATAACTCTCAAACCAAAGTTAAAATGAACTATTATTGTTGTTTACTCTAACACTGACAGCTTACACACAAAACCAGTTCATAGTAAATTGTGTCGATATTGGTATGAGATTAAAAAAAGCATACATTTCCTTATAAATCGATTATTTCTAACAACAAAATAATTTTTCGTTCAATTATGTTTAAAACAATTTTCATTGTAAAATCACTTCAAAATAAATTAAAAACTAGCTAGCAACAGTAAGAAACTGCAATAAAATGTAGCATTATACGTGTGTACGATCAATTTTGTGAGTAACTGTACTAAATCTTGTTTTTTGCTTGAAAGTAAACCATGGAAATGGTTTGAAAATAAGGGGAAAATTAGATACGGCTCATAATTAATTTAACGCGATGATGAAGAAACATCAAGAACAAGCCTTACATCAATAATTCTGAAACTCAATTTTCATGCTAGATTCTGGAGCTGAAACTGAATTCCAGAACTGAATTCTGAATCTAGATTGTTGAAATGATCGCTGAATCTGTATTCTGGAACTAAGTTTGAGATTAGGATTTCGGTTCAGAACTGAATTATGAATCCGGATCCTAGCACTTAATTTGTATTCAAATTTTTTTTTAGAATCCCTATCCAGAATTCTTCTTCGAATCATCGAATTCGGATCCAGAATTTATTAAAAACATAATTAGAATCAAGTTGCACTTCCTGGATTGTGGAACTGAATTTTTAAACCAAATTCTAGACCTGTACTATGAAACTGAGTTCCTAACCTGGATTATAGAATGTATTTTAGGACTGAAACACAACTGAATTTTGGATCAGAACTCTGCTCCTGGATTTTGGTCTGAAGTTCCAGAATAGATTCAGAGCCCAATTTCAGAATTCTGAACCTCAATTATGAAACTGAGTTCTAAATCTAAATCTGGAACTCGATACTGGCCTTGGATTCTGAATGCAGATGAATTCCGGATGAAGATTCAGGAATCTCAGAACTGAACTCTGTACTTGGATTCTGATCTGAACTGAACGAGTCAACTACGCAGACTAGAATGAATTATGTATCTTATTTATACTTTCTAGTTTTTTTGTTTGTTATCTCATACTACTGAAAATTCTAACACAAATTGCTGATCATATCTCCGATGACGTGAAGAAAAAATCATGTTACTACGCTGAATAAAACAAGAGATATTCACGATCAAAATCTTATCACCCACACATACGATAAATTTTGAAAAGGCACTCCATAGTCAAGCAAGACGTATTCACGTCAAAAGCGAAAAATAAAAAAAAATGATGCCAACTGTCTTAGGAATGTATGAAATCCAGATCTGAAATAATCTCAAAAAAAAATTTTTTGGAAAAATATTCCTCTTTGGATTTTGAGATTTCCAAAATCGATTGTTTTGTCGTGAATACGACTGACTTTACTATGGGGTGCCTTTTCAAAATTAACCATATGGAAGAATGGGCAGAAATTATTCGTGAATTTCTCGACTTGTATTAACGGAAGCAACATAATTCTTTCACCATTTCATCAAAAATATGATCAGAAATTTAGGGTAATATTTTGAACAGTGTGAGATAACACAAACAACTCAAAAATTAAGTTTTCTCCAACTTTGAAAACAACCCGGAAAACTCTTTACTTTTGCTTGGCTTTTTCGCGCAAGGACGATGATTTTGAGGTAGTCAGGCACATATCTGCGTAAAAAGGGGAACCGTGGTCGAAAATCTATCATTTCACTTTTTTTGAGAACGGCTAATAAGCTAATAATAAGATAGAGTAATAATTTTAACACCAGACGGAAGAGAAAACTTTTCTCTTTCGTCTGGTGTTAAATTTAATACTCTATCTTTCATAGCTCGCTTGCAATTTCTTTCGAAAGTGGAAGAAGACAGGTGGCTTATTAGCCGTTCTAAATAAACGCGTGATTTCTTCATGTGCGTTGGATGGAAGCAGACATCGTGCGAATGATTTAATCAACCAGCAGCTTCGGAGAGTGCACCTTATGTGTGGATAAAAACCTTAAACGCTCGGTTCGCAACTAGAAAAATCGGGTTTTTTTTTAATTACTCGATTATTTAATAATCGAGTATAATTTTCAAACTATTCGATTAAAAAATATTCAATTATCTGGGTTATTTATCGATTGTCAGGTCAGGAGCAGTCGGCAATACTTTGATTTGGACTTCGGTCATCAGGTGGAGCAGTCGTAAATAATGAGAGCAGACCTTTTGCGTGGTATAAAGCATCAAACGCTCAGGTCGTGCTTCCAATTTGGACTTCGCAGAGCCAGTTTCCCTTCGAAGAAGAACAATTACGTCATCCTGTTTGTGGTCGTTTGGATTGGAGCAAAATACAAAGTGTAAAAAGGCAAAACTTGCACAATTCACACAATCGATCAACTAATTGATATTTGGAAGTATAAAGAAAGAGTGTCAGTTTCATTCGTATTCACGACATCCAGTTATGTCTCTGACATTACACACCTGTACTTTTTATATTTCAAATGTTTTAGATATGCATGAAAAGTTGTGATTTAAAAACAATTTTATTCTGAAAAAATGTTAGGAGTTAACTTTCAAAAAATCGGGATAACACCAGATCTCAACGTTTCATGCATTTCTAAGACAAAACAGGAAAACCGCGTAGCTTCGCAAATCCGCGTTGGCTGAACCGATTTTCACAAACATAGATTTTAACGAAAGGTTTTATGGTCCTATTGCTTGCCATTGAATTCTATCTCTATCCGAGTGCCGCTTCCGGAAATACAAGGTAATATGTGCAAATCTATGAGAAAATTTGCACTACATTTACTCGGAAATTTCTTAATCGATTTTTACTAACTAAGATCCAAACTAATACTATGTTCCCACTATGAGTTCTCTGATTTCATGTTTTAACATGTTAAAACATGTTTTCCCGAAATAACATGAATAATTGTCAGTAAAGCACAACCCTGCTGGCATTTTCCTTCACTTTTCGACTGTGTCAATTGACAAGCTGTTCAACAACAGAAGTTTTCCATCAAAGTAGCCATGTAATCATAATAAAACAAAACTGGAAACTGGTACCAACGTTGCCAGGTATACCGATTTCTCGGTATTTATACAGATTTTTGCGTCTATACCGCAATACAGATATGTACTCCCAAAATACCGATAACTCACGAATCATACAGATAAGTACCGATTTTGGTCTTTAGCTTGAATAGACATGAGAAAAGATTGTCATGGGACCTTTTTTTTGCTCACCTCTTGGTAACATTTTTTACTACTTGTGTACTGCTACTTCGACTCTGATACCGATATGGTACAAATAGATTTTTGCGCCGAATACAGATTTTTGGAAAAATTACCTGGCAACGCAGACTGGTACAACCACTTTTGTTTTTGAATTAAAAGATGACTTTTTTTGGTCTTTTTGATATTCCCACAACAAAAGGGCCTAACTGCAAATGAGAGCCTCTCTTTGTTTACTTTTTCTTTTGATTATTACGGAGCCATTATTGCAAATTCTCTAAAGTTTACAATATAAATCGAAAGCTTGTAGTTTTACCTTGAGAGTTTTGCGAAGAGTAAAGCGTGAAATATAAAATCAGTTCAGTAAATCGTAAAAGAAAAAGTAAACAAAGAGAAAATGTCATTTGCAGTTAGGCCCCTTTGTCGTGGGACGGTCGATTTGCTGCTCAAAAATATTCGAAACGTTGGCAATAAGCGTGAAACGATAATATCCTTCATTGCTAGGAGAAGTACCTGCCTTATTTCTTATTTTTCAGATGTTGTCAAAATACTTTTTCTTTCCTTTTTCTGACAACCGCTGATTGCAAAAAGTTCTCCAAATAAGCAGCATTTAAACCGGTTTTTAGAACAGCTTTTAAAAAAATTCTGGTTGAAAGCGAATCGGTCTTTATTTTAAGCTCCAAAAACAATCCAAAGAATCATTACCCAAAAAAAGAATTTGAGTTTAGTGTGTCTCATGTTCTATTACACTGACTTTTAAAAAAATTAGTCCTAGTATTTAACCCCGAATAAAGTGTTTCATATGTTGGCGAATATCAACAAAAAATGCATTCACTCTTCGGTTTTCAACTCGTTCTTTCAACCGGTGCACAGTGGTTCAAAAGCGCAATTTCACGCTCTTAATTGATAACTCATAGGATCGTGGTTTTTGAGGTACAGTATCTTCAGCAAAGTTGCTCAAAATGATAGACGCCATCTTTTGGCAAATTTTATTTATGTGATTAATCTCCCTAAAAGTGAGATGAAACTTTTTTTTTTAGCTCAGGGCCAACATAAGGGCTAAATTACTTCGACAAAGTTGTGCAGAAAGTTATTTCAAACAAGTTTGCTGAAGGTACTATTCCCGTAACTTGAGTGTAATTCAAGATATAATGTATTTTCTGAAAAGGGTGTCCAAAAACCAGTTTTTGTAAGGAAACATATATATTTTCAATTTATATGAGTTTTTCATGTTATACAAAGTTTTTCATCTTTAAAAACTACACAACTTTCTCGTACATACTATGCTGCTATCATTTCAGTGTAACGAAATAGAGCATTTTTTCATGTTTTTTCTAAATAAAATTCTAACTTGTCTATTATCAAAAAGCGCAGGAAGGTGCAGATGAGACTATTTACATATTAAACTACTTCAAAAGAGCTTTTATACCGTGGTTTAGGTACTCGTCTGCGATCGTCTGCAGGCGAGATATGTTCTTTTCAAATATCCTTGTCCTTGACATTTTCAATGATAAGGTTCATTGTATTTCAGATCAGATTTCAGTATATATTCATTACTATGGTACTTGCCACAAAATATTATTTTTTTGTGCACATTGAAGTCTATAAATCGAATAGTTTAGTAACTGTTTTGTCACGACTTTTAAAAAAGTCATCATCAAATCGAATTAAGTTATGTCATTTTCTGGTAGAGAAAAGTATGATCAAAACTCATTTTTTAGTTATTTGTATTTATTTTATGATAGCTGATAATGTTCTTAACCAGCTAAAAGACTCTTAGCATCGTTCGACAGATTCTTCTTGGACTGATTTGGCCATTCACGAAAATTTGTAACCAAAGGATCCAATGAAACTAATTACCAATTCATGGGACCCCGATTCGTAAGTGATCTGGATTGCTCGCGTGTATAATACTCCCGACATCTGTTTATCGATCTCCACTTTAATTGATGAATAGAGGATATATATCCGCAGAGCTTTTTTATATAAAAAGCTTACCAAAAAATGACATAATGTAATTCGACATGATGATTGCCTTTTTTCAAAGTCGTGGCTTCTTATCTCACTTTAAAAAACCGTCGGACAGTTACTTTCAAAAAACGTCTATAATTATTGCTAAACTTTTCAATTTGTAGACTTCGATGTCCATAAAAACCTTTTATTGTGAGAGTTTCCATGGTAACGAATATATACTGAAATCTGATCTGAAATACAATGAACCTAATCATTGAAAATGTCAAGGACAAGGATATTTGAAAAGAACATATCTCGCCTGCAGACGATCGCAGACGTGTAATTCAACCACGGTATGAAAGCTCTTTTGAAGTAGTTTAATATGTAAGTAGTCTCATCTGCACCTTCCTGCGCCTTTTGATAATAGACAAGTTAGAATTTTATTTAAAAAAACATGAAAATATGCTCTATTTCGTTACATTGAAATGATAGCAGCATAGTATGTACGAGAAAGTTGTGTAGTTTTTAAAGATGAAAAACTTTGTATAACATGAAAAACTCATATAAATTGAAAATATATATGTTTTCTTACAAAAACTGGTTTTTGGACACCCTTTTCAAAAAATACATTATATCTTGAATTACACTCAAGTTACGGGAATAGTACCTTCAGCAAACTTGTTTGAAATAACTTTCTGCACAACTTTGTCGAAGTAACTTAGCCCTTATGTTGGCCCTGAGCTAAAATAAAATGTTTATCTCACTTTTAGGAAGATTAATCACATAAATAAAATTTGCCAAAAGATGGCGTCTATCATTTTGAGCAACTTTGCTGAAGATACTGTACCTCAAAAACCACGATCCTATGAGTTATCAATTAGGAGCGTGAAATTGCGCTTTTGAACCACTGTGCGGTGGCCAACTGGATGAGTTGTGCTATAACAAGCGAAAACATGGCAAACTGGTGAAGATCATTGTAAATCAACTTATATTATTTTCTTTTTCCTTGTTGTTTGAATATATCACCCGTTTGAATATATATGACCGGGAGCACAGTGTTCGTAGCGTTGTTTAACGTACCCGTTTTTTTGTGAAGTGACAGATTTTCATCAACAGCCGGTAAATTCTTGCTCGAATCAGCTCGTTTCCGTGACCGCAGTGCGCTTGTTCCGATGCGAGTTGTTTGAAAAGTGTAGATCGGTGTGGTCCTCGATGAAGAATGGTTGTTGTGACGGGGATGCAGCAAGTTCGAGTAGCTCAATTACAACTGATGTTGTACATGTTTACTTGGAGAAACATTTACCAAAGTTAGACCGAAAGGCTTGATTGTGTTCTAATTATTTAATATAGCTCGATAAGTTATGTTATTTGAATTATACAAACTAACTTCCTAGTTTCGATCTGATAAATTTCATTGTGCAGAAAACATAAAAGACGGTATCATAATACTTTGATAAGTTGCTTCTAATCCTCTGGGATCGTTCTTTGGAAGATGGACCACGACTGCTACTTCGAACACAAACTTATTGATTCATCCACTTTCGTCGGTAAACAGTTGACATTAAAATTATGCTAAATCATGTTGACTTTCGTCGTCGTCGTCGTTGTCGATACGCCAGAATGCTGGAGGGGGATCAATCCTCCTTCAGCTATGGATCAGTAGCAGAACTAACAAACACTCCATCAAAGTGGAGCACCGTGCGGCTGGCACATGCCTATCAGGGAAGAGGTGGCGTTTAGCAAAACCGGCGGCAAAGGCTATGGGCACCGTTGGGAATTCCTTAGTCATTCCGTGCCGCTCGGTATCAGTTGGCGTTGAGTGGCGTAAATTATTATCCTTGGAAGATTGCGGGTGTACCCGGGGAGGAAGTTGTTTACAGAATGGCGTGTCGAGAGCCAATGAAAGCCACTTTGCTTTTTATGAAGGTGTAGTAGTTTCCCCAGTGCATGCGAATCTGCCACGAGTGAAAGTGAGAGTAAATGGTATGCCACTTTCACTTTGCCTGGGTTTTGTTCTGTACGAGCCGGCCCGACCGTACCGGTGTGGTGATTTGCGGCTCAAAGTGGTCGGTTAGAACTACCGTCTTGCGAATCAATGATTCCTGTGAAAACGACCATTATAGTTTGACGATATAACGAAAGAGGTTAATAGGAGGGCAAAATTCTCACGCAAGCGATGGTAACTGGTCATAACCGATTCGAAGCTCTTAAAGACCGGAAGTTGATTAAGAAATTAAATGAAGCTGCGAAGGGTGAATTGCTTTTGTTTATTACACGAACAAGAGATCGGATAAGATAATCATTAGCAATGTTTTTCGTTCAGTTTCAGCATAGAATATTCCAATTCTTCGGAACAACATTCATTACGTTCTGTCGCTTTACTTGTTTACATTGCTAATTAACGGCAAACGTTCGTAAATAGAGAATTTTTCAATTAAAATAAACATTCCCTTGAGGGAATTAAACGGTAAACATAGATTGCTACTGTAATCGTTCCTAGTCTGAGTCTGTCAAGGATTACAACCATGATTGGACGGGATAAACAGGGGAAAATGTCCACGACGGGCTACAAGTTTATAGATAGTAATGCCTCAGGGAAAACAACTGTTATTCCGTTCGATTACTGATTGAAAACATCCACTGTTTTTAGTTTGATTGGTGCTGACCCGGTTCTGCTAAGTGGAACAGGATAGTTGTCATAACATATTATGCAAAGTCATCAGTTTGACGGAGATTTTCTATTCGGTCCAGTAGTTTTGGTAGGCTGATAGGCTGGCAAAAGTTCACACCTCATGTTTTAAATTTCTTTACTTACAGGAAAAAGAAATACAATTATTCACTCACCTACAGTTCTGTCCAGTTAGAATCCGGAATCACATATTGGGCCGCATGAATAAAACGTAGCATGCTTGAATTTCGGTAGTAAATGCTACGTGTGGATCACGTTCCTGTCAAAACATGCTACCAATTGTAGTATTTACCACAAGTTTTTGGTAGGTAGCTCTAGAGGTTGCTACTCGCGTGTTTGCTGATAAAGTGAACTACAGAAATTAAAAAAGTGGCATTTTTACAGATATAACTACGTTTCTTGCTTTGTGCATGCTTATGCCAGCTTTTCCGGCTCTGTGTCGATACGGTATGCAGTAAAAGCTTAAATTCGGAAGTAGCATTAACTACATGTTCGAACTTGTTTTTTATTCATACCAAACCGCGTTATACTCTGTGGACTTTGTTTTTGAGAAGATACTACTAACAACAGACTTTACTACATTTTATTCATACGGCCCATTGTGTTTCGTTACCAAAACTCGACCTCGGAAATTGTACCAGCAGGTTTTGACGAAGTACCAAGGATGACTGCTCATCGACGATGAGACCCGCGTTTAAATGAATTTCGGACGGTTTCCTGGTCGAAAATTCTTCATGACGACGGCACGAGAAGATGTTTCTGCGAAGTTTAAGTTAGCTTTTATGGACAAATTTACCCAAAAAAAGGATGATTTGGCAAGGGATAAGCTGCACCAAGTGCCGAAAATCAGAAATACTGGAAAAATGTCTATTTCAGCGATTTGTTTTAGTCTTTGTTAAGACGTAGAGCCGTCTTGAACTAGTTTTAATATGATCAGTATCTAACGGGGAAACAGATTGAAAAACTGACATGTGAACACAATGATGTGTAATGGAAACCGCGAAAATGTTACCGCAGAGACGGGACTCGAACCCGTAGCTAACTTAGCCACCACGGTATTCACTTACAGTCCCGTATCGACGGAAACAAATTCAACAGAAACACATACAATGATCACGAGTCTATTTCTACCCATCTGTTCTTGCTGCACGATACTGATTCGAGACTTTCAGTTTCAGCTTCAATAAGAACCGGAATTTTAAAGATAGAGGTATCATGAAAAATGACAACAAATTATATAACAAAACGGTGCATACCTAACCCAAATCAGACAAACCGAAACATGTCATTTTGTTTAAGTTTTTGATAAAATATTGGACATCTTTTTCCTCAACCTGATAAACAATCCGCGCCAACCCATCAAAAACTAGATCAAACAATGCACAGTGGTTCGAATCAATAAAAACGTGGACATATATCAGTAGCTGCCAAACCGTTCTTTTAATACATATAGTTGCTTTGAAGAAATTATTTACAAATATATACCGCGTAATTTGATCCTATCATTAATTGTTCATGTTCTACTTTGACAAAAAATGTAACCATAACTTTTTTTTCTGAAGAGATAGAAATTTTTTTTTCTACAAAGTTTTAGAACTATTAAAAATAATTTACTTTGCCAAATATACCAAAAGTCTAGGTCGCACCGTTTTGAATATACAAAGCGTTTTTATGGCAACCCCCTTAAAATCAGTTTTTTATTCATAAATTGTTTCGAGTTATTTTGTTATGCATACTTTGTTTGGAATAATTGTAGAATTTATAAAATCGTATAAAATGTTCTTTCCTGGCAAAGTTATGCAACATTTTACCTTTTTTTACCTAGGATAAAACCTTGCACCGAAGCGAAATATGCAACTTTATGCAGCTGATTTTTACAAAATTTGTAAGAAAAGATGTGCCCAATATCATAAAACAAAATCTAAGTGGAACTCGGTGGAACTTTTTTTTGGGTCTTTTCAAAGTTAGTTTCAATTACTGAATTATGGCAACCCCCTTAAAACTAGTTTTCTAGTCATAACTTGTTTCGTGTTAGTTTTTAATGCATACTTCGTTTGGAATAATTGTAGAAAATATAGAGTTTCATAATTTTGTAGAAGCTAATGCATAAGTTTATTCTTTTCTGGAAATTTTATGCATAATTTTACCTTTTTTACCTAGGAAACCTTGTGCCGAAGCGAAGTATGCAACTTAATGCAGCAAACTTTAATAATACATATAGGAGAACATGTACCTTATCAAATTTATTTTCCAATGAGAATATCTTGAGTAATATTTGTGTGACTCATTTTCACTATGGCCATGCTGAAACCATGAATGGTTAAGAAACAGAGGGCGCACAGTGGTCCAAAACTGGAAAAAGACGGTCACAAGTCTGTACAGATTTTCACTGATTTTTAAGAGCTAACGTGTCTTCGAAGAAGTTTTATAAAATTATATAACGAATTTTTGTTAAGGGGGTAGTACCGATTTCGAAAAAAAATAATTTTGTTTTTGACGAAAAAATTTGTTTTTTTCTATCTCATTTCAAAGAAAAAAACATTTCAAGTATTTTTGCTTAAGATATGAATATTGCAAAAAAAAAATATTTTTTGAGATATTCGCTTTATTTTAAAAACAGTTTTTTTGGATTTACCTACGTAGAATTTATCTCTATTATCTAAGTATCTACTACAAAGTTAGCATTTAAATGAGCAACTTTTCCCAATACTTTCCACAACCTAATCAATCAACTAGGTAGTTAATGTTACCTAATAAATCATTACAATATGTCACTTAGTCGCATTGCATTCGATCAATAAGTATCAGTCACGCTATCGTCCGAGTTTTCCGTATCGCTAATTTCTTGTTCTGTTGTAAGTTCTAGCATATCAATTGCTTCCAATGACAATTTCTTTCCAGTTTTGATAGGTTTGTAATAAATATTCGAAATCAGTGGGTCAGACGCTACTAGGAGTCTACAAAAAACATCTGTCATCGTTTTTTCAAGGCTGTTTTTCCTCGTGCCCAAGTTTGAATTTTTTTTATTTGTTTATTAATTTTTAACTTTTTTCATTCAATAAACTATAAAGGTTGTTTTATGGAATCGCTTATTTGAAACCTAAGAAAAAACCGTACATTCATGCCTTGGACGAATTTTTGTATCTTTGTTATATTTAACAGGCTGTTGAAAAAAGGCTTTGTGTGAAATACCCCATGGATTATTACTATACATGCTATGCACGTATGCAAATATATGAAAGATGTTTCTATCCTATTTCCGACTACCAGTCTGGATGCGCATAAACACGCATAAACAAGTTCATGCTTGCACGCGCAACTTAAGCAAATTGTTGCGGTTTTTATTTTGTTACTTTATTAGAATAAATCTAAGTGGAACTAGATGCAATTTTAGGCCTTTTCAAATTTAGTTTTAATTATTGAAAATCCGAAAAATTATCAAAACTTCAACACATATTTAAAAAATGTTTTCTAGACAAAATATGATAAAGTATTGTTAAAGTACAAACCTTTACGAAGAGATTTCATGTTTAAACGTGTAAATAAATTGAGTTATCGCGAAGCAACACGATTTTTAAGACGAGATGTTGATCGGGCGACGCTCACTGCAAAAGTGAGTTACAGAAATAGCAGACGCGTGGCGCCCTCTGTTTCAGCATGGCCATAGTGAAAATGAGTCACACAAATATTACTCAAGATATTCTCATTGGAAAATAAATTTGATAAGGTACATGTTCTCCTATAAGTATTATTGAAGTTTGCTGCATTAAGTTGCATATTTCGCTTCGGCACAAGGTTTCCTAGGTAAAAAAAGGTAAAATTATGCATAAATTTTCCAGAAAAGAATAAACTCATGCATTAGCTTCTACAAAATTATAAAATTCTATATTTTCTACAATTATTTCAAACAAATGCATAAAAAATAACACGAAACAAGTTATGACTAGAAAACTAGTTTTAAGGGGGTTGCCATAATTCAGTAATTAAAACTAACTTTGAAAAGACCTAAAAAAAAAGTTCCACCGAGTTCCACTTAGATTTTTTTTTTATGATATTGAGCACATCTTTTGCTACAAATTTTGTAAAAATCAGCTGCATAAAGTTGCATATTTCGCTTCGGTGTAAGGTTTTATCCTAGGTAAAAAAGGTAAAATGTTGCATAACTTTGCCAGGAAAGAACAAACCTATGCACTATCTTCAACAAAAATATTCGATTTTATAAATTCTACAATTATTCCAAACAAAGTATGCATAACAAAATAACTCGAAACAATTTATGAATAAAAAACTGATTTTAAGGGGGTTGCCATAAAAACGCTTTGTATATTCAAAACGGTGCGACCTAGACTTTTGGTATATTTGGCAAAGTAAATTATTTTTAATAGTTCTAAAACTTTGTAGAAGAAAAAAAAATTTCTATCTCTTCAGAAAAAAAAGTTATGGTTACATTTTTTGTCAAAGTAGGCCATGAACAATTAATGATAGGATCAAATTACGCGGTATATATTTGTAAATAATTTCTTCAAAGCAACTATATGTATTAAAAGAACGGTTTGGCAGCTACTGATTTATGTCCACGTTTTTATTGATTCGAACCACTGTGAAACGCACCGAATCCGCGAGCGTAACAACCCTGAAAATGCTACAGCAAAACCATGTCGATTCGCAAAACACACACAATCGGGTTAGTATCCGAATAATGTTTAATACATTAATGACAGTGTCACATTTTCTAAACCAGGGGTTCCCAAACTATTTTGGGTCATGGACCCCTTTACTAAAATTAACTTAGGCCTCAGACCCCCATCAACAAATTACTTGGAAAATTCAATTTCTAGCTTTTATTATATTGATGTAAAATACTTACCAACTTCTGCGAATGGTAAAAAAAGCACTACTTTTTAGTGTGAATATTTCAAATAACAACTTATATGACTGGAGAAGAAAACACAGTGCTTCTGTGTTGCTCTAATAAAAAGTGTTTTTTTTCAGTGATTTTAGAAAGTTCTAGTGAAATAAGTAGTTTAATTATTGATTATCAGTGATGGTGAAGTCGTGCTGAATAAAGGTTTGGTTGAGGGTGCGACTGGCGTGGTTGGAAGGATATATTTTACCACACAGGAATGACTGCCGCCATACAAGGGAGTATTTTTTCTAATATATTTCTAAAGGGCTACGAAATGTATCCCTAAAGGGCTGTCATGCCAGATCTCTCTCAAACAGCGCTGCCAGTAATATCAATTTGTCTTTGTGCTATTTCCAGTAGTTTTTTGTGGAATTATTTTTTATTTGTAGCCAATATTTTCCACTTGTTATAGCTTAGATTAAAACGACATTTATTCTGCCGTGTGTTGTCCAATCATGCATATTCCGGACAACAAGCACGTAGTCGTGATGGACGCAAACGTGTTGATACTCGAAGGGGATGAGAACTAATGCGTTGTCGGATATGCCCCCATCACCTCATTTGGTATTTTCTAATCTTCTTTGTTACTCTCCGTTTTTTAGTTTTAGCTTTGTTATTCTACGGTTCGCGTTTTTAGCGAATTTACTGACTTAGGCAAGCAAGAAGATAATTTTTCGGTAAAAGATACAAAGTCTACCGAAACAGTTAGAAAAAAATCAAAAATTCATAAAACAAGTTCTACAGATTGAATCTTTCATATGAGTTGTAATTCAAATTGCGTTGAATATTTTAATCCTCCCTTTCATTCCTGAAACATTGGCCGATTCTTCAAATTCATCACAGGTAAAAAGTAGGAAGATGCATTTCTTTCCGGACAGGCCATTTTTCAGGCTCTGTCCTAGGGATTCATAACCTAACATAAAGCACGTGAATTATGTTCGAACAATAGGTAATATTTAGCGTTTGAAATATTCGTTTGGGAAAGCAGACTCGACGTGATTCAGGATCGCGTTTGGAATGGGCG
This sequence comes from Malaya genurostris, assembly GCF_030247185.1. NCBI lineage: Eukaryota > Metazoa > Arthropoda > Insecta > Diptera > Culicidae > Malaya > Malaya genurostris. The sequence goes on from NC_080571.1 coordinate 281,902,555, forward strand.
CTCGTCTAAATGTGCGATGTCTACATGTTACACTTATTTCTAAAAAATTCGCGAAAGGTAGATGCATAAGCGAGTGACTGCATACTCGACAGCCGTCTGTCCGGAGTTTTGTCAGTTTCGGAGAGTGACTGTTTCGTGCATTATATTGCCAGCACAAAGTAACACTTAAAATGATAACACTTTAAAACATTCTTGGTAGCCGGCTACCCAGAGCAATAAACACATGATAACATTATTAAAACATTTACTAACAAAGTATCCTCATTCGTAACCGAATGTTCGAAGTGAGCACACGCGTTTTTTAACAATCGACATCGGTAAGACGAAGGTGCCTATCACAGCAGAGGCTGTAGTATAGGCATTAAATAAAAGTGATAAAAAGTAGCATCCCCGCAAGTGAGTTCTGTCTGTGCACCGGTTTTGTATCGGTATCAACAGTAGACGCTATTGTGCTATCCTCGGGCAGCAGTTATTTCTATTGTTTGCTACCCGCATCGCAGCAGCCAAATCCTGAGTCAAGGTCACGCTGAAGCACAACGAAGGAGTGAAGGAGCAACTCACCTAACAGCTTACCGTGACATACTGTTAAGTATTTTCTCAAACTTTTTCTTTCAACTTTTACTATTTATATATTTTCTTTTCATTTTATTTCTTTCTTTCTCATTTCAAGTGCGGGAGACTTCTTTACTCCCGCACTTTAAATATGAATATTGATGACAGTGGGGGTGTCTCGGAGGAGGGCGAAGCTGAACGAATGAACGAAGAACATTTAGAGGCTGAGTTTGATTCCGAGATGCCATCTACCCCTCCTATACCATCTCCCCCTCCGATACCATCTCCCTCTCCGATGCCATCTCCCTCTCCGATGCCTCCATCTCCCTCTAAGATATTGCCTGCCCGCCAAAAAGTTTACCAAGACGATGGCTCGGGGGGTCCGTGGGTGGTATACTTCCGGCCCAAATTAAAGTCTCTCAGAGTTTTAAATATTGCTCGGGACCTGGAAAAACATTACTCGGCAATAAAAACAATAGATAAGGTTTCGCCAAACAAGTTACGCGTTGTTGTGTCCGACCTGAAGCAAGCAAACGGGATTGCTACCAACGAGTTGTTCACGAAGGAGTACCGCGTGTACGTCCCGTCTCATGTGGTGGAGATCGACGGTGTGGTCCGTGACGAAAGTCTGACAATCGAAGATCTGATGAAGGACGGGGTAGGCCGTTTCAAAAACCCCGACCTTCAACCAGTGAAAATTTTGGAGTGCAAGCAATTGCACTCCAAATCGATAGATGGTAAATTTTACCAATCGGACTCATTTCGCGTGACTTTTGCCGGATCTGCACTTCCAAATTATTTGGTAGTGAGTGGAGTTCGTCTACCTGTTCGGCTGTATGTACCGCGGGTAATGCATTGTACAAGCTGCAAACAGCTAGGTCATACGGCAACCTATTGTTGCAACAAACTGCGATGCGGCAAATGCGGAGAGGCCCATGAGGACGATCTCTGCAGAAGAGCAGTGGAAAAGTGTTGCTACTGCGGGGAGAATCCTCATGATCTTTCGGTGTGCCCTACGTACATACAGCGTGCGGAGAAATTGAAGCGATCCGTGAAAGAACGTTCCAAACGTTCTTATGCGGAAATCTTAAAAAGAACCACTCCATCGACCCCTGAGAACCCGTTTGCAATCTTGCCAGTTGAAGAGGATACCTCTGACGACCCAGGCGAAGGACCTTCCTACACACAGGTTGAAGGAAGCAGGAAAAGACAACATCTGGCTTCTCCCAAGCTTCCTCGTAAAGGCCTCAGACTGTCCTCTTCGTCACAAAAGAACCAAACGGAAACAAAAAGTGCTGACTCAAAACCGAAGCAAACACCTCCTGGGTTAAAAAAACTTAGGGATGATAAGGAGTACCCAGCACTTCCTGGGGCATCAAAAAACCCGAATGACCCCAAAGCACAACCAGAAAATCCAACAAACGCTGGATTATTGAAATTTTCTGATATCGTGGACTGGATATTAACAGCCTTCAATATTACTGATCCTCTGAAAAGCTTCCTAACTGCTCTACTGCCAACAGTAAGGACATTTTTAAAACAGTTGACTGAACAATGGCCCCTCCTTGCAGCGATCGTATCTTTTGATGGATAATTTACCACTGAGAATCGAAGATATGATCATTGTGCTTCAGTGGAATTGCAGAAGTATCATCCCAAAACTTGATTCTTTCAAACACTTAATACATACTCATAATTGCGATGTATTCTCCTTGAGTGAAACTTGGCTTACTTCTAACATCAACCTCGACTTCCATAATTTTAACATAATCCGCCTGGACCGAGAAGACTCTTATGGAGGGGTACTTTTAGGGATTAAAAAGTGCTATTCATTTTATCGTATTAACCTCCCCTCGACACCGGGAATTGAAGTTGTTGCTTGCCAAATTAATATTAAAGGCAAAGATCTATGTATAGCTTCTATCTACATTCCTCCCAGAGTCTCGATAGGGCATCGTCGGCTTGCAGACATCATAGAACTTCTTCCTTCACCGCGGCTGGTTTTAGGGGACTTTAACTCGCATGGTACAGGATGGGGCTGCTTATATGATGATAATCGTTCTTCGTTAATCCAAGATCTGTGTGACAACTTCAATTTGACAATTCTAAACACGGGAGAAATGACACGGAACCCTAGACCGCCAGCACAACCAAGTGCGCTGGATTTATCCCTTTGCTCGACTTCGCTACAGTTAGATTGCAAGTGGAAGGTAATCTGTGATCCTCACGGTAGCGATCACTTGCCGATCATAGTTTCTATCACCAACCGTGGAAGACCATCGGAAACAATCAATGTTTCGTACGATTTCACACGAAACATTGATTGGAAACGTTACGCGAGCTCGATATCTGAGAAACTAGAAACATCACAGGAGCTTCCTCCGGAGGAAGAGTATACATTTTTGGCTGGCTTGATTCTTGACACCGCAATTCAAGCTCAGACGAAACGAGTACCTAGCGCGCAAACTAGTATGCGTTCTCCCAACCCATGGTGGGACAAAGAGTGCTCAGAGCTGAAAACGAAAAAAGCTTCAGCCTTCATCTCGTTTAGAAAGAACGGAACTCCAGATAATTATCGGAAATACGCGGCGTTAGAATTTCAAATGAAAAGTCTTATTAAAGCTAAGAAACGCGGTTACTGGCGAAGGTTTGTTGACGGATTAACGAGAGAAACAGCAATGAGCACTCTTTGGAATACGGCCCGTCGCATGCGCAATCGAAATCACGCGAACGAAAGCGAGGAATATTCTAACCGCTGGATATTTGATTTCGCTAAGAAAGTATGTCCTGATTCTGTTCCGGAACAGAAGATATCCCGCGTCGCGACATTGAATACAAACGAAACACCGTTTTCGATGGTAGAGTTCTCACTTGCGCTCTTGTCGTGTAACAATAGAGCCCCGGGGTTAGACAGAATTAAATTCAACTTGTTGAAAAATCTGCCCGACTCTGCCAAAAGGCGCTTGTTGAATTTATTCAACAAGTTCCTCGAGGGTAATATTGTCCCACACGAATGGAGAGAAGTGAGAGTTATTACTATTCAAAAACCTGGAAAACCAGCCTCCGATCACAATTCGTATCGGCCGATTGCTATGCTTTCCTGTATCCGGAAATTGTTGGAGAAAATGATTCTCTTCCGTCTAGACAATTGGGTCGAAACAAATGGATTGCTTTCAGGTACACAATTTGGGTTCCGCAGGGGCAAAGGAACGAACGATTGTCTAGCGTTGCTCTCAACAGAAATTCAAATGGCATTTGCTCGTAAAGAACAAATGGCATCAGTTTTCCTCGACATCAAGGGGGCATTCGATTCAGTTTCCATTAACGTTCTATCTGAGAAGTTGCATCAGCATGGTCTTTCACCAGTTTTGAACAACTTTTTATATAATCTATTGTCCGAGAAACACATGCATTTTGAGCATGGTGAATTGACGACAAAGCGATTCAGTTACATGGGTCTTCCTCAGGGCTCATGCTTAAGCCCCCTTTTATACAACTTTTACGTAAATAACATTGATGAATGTATCAACACATCTTGCACGCTAAGACAACTTGCCGACGACAGTGTTGTGTCTATTATAGGACCCAAAGCTGCCGATCTCCAAGGACCATTGCAAGATACCCTCGACAACTTGTCGACATGGGCTTTTCAAATGGGTATCGAGTTCTCTACGGAGAAAACTGAGCTGGTTGTATTTTCAAGGAAGCGAGAACCTGCGCAATTACAGCTTCAACTAGGGGGTGAAACAATAGCTCAGGTTTTCACATTTAAATATCTCGGGGTCTGGTTCGATTCCAAAGGTACCTGGGGATGTCACATTAGGTATTTGAAACGAAAATGCCTACAGAGAATCAATTTCCTTCGTACAATAACCGGAACTTGGTGGGGCTCTCACCCAGGAGACCTGATCAGGTTGTACAAAACGACGATATTGTCAGTAATGGAATATGGATGTTTCTGTTTCCGCTCCGCTACGAATATTCATTTCATTAAACTGGAAAGAATTCAGTATCGTTGTTTACGTATTGCCTTGGGTTGCATGCAATCAACCCATACGATGAGTCTTGAAGTGCTGGCGGGCGTCTTACCGTTGAAAAACAGGTTCTGGGATCTCTCATATCGACTGCTAATCCGATGCGACATTTTGAATCCGATGGTGATGGAAAACTTTGAAAAGCTCGTCGAGCTTAATTCACAAACCCGTTTTATGTCCTTGTATTTTGACTACATGGCTCAGAATATAAATCCTTCTTCGTTTGTTCCCAATCGTGTTCATTTTGTGGATACTTCTAATTCTACTGTGTTTTTCGACACATCCATGAAAGAGGAAATTCGTGGAATCCCGGATCCTGTACGCCCTCAAGAGATCCCAAAAATTTTTAATAATAAATTTAAAGAAGTCGACTGTAATAAAATGTTTTACACTGACGGATCATATCTAGACGGGTCCACTGGCTTCGGTATATTCAATGTAAATTTCACCGCTTCCTATAAACTCAGTGATCCAGCTTCAGTTTACGTCGCAGAACTAGCTGCAATTCAGTATACCCTTGAGATCATTGACACTCTGCCCACAGATCACTACTTCATTGTATCGGACAGTCTCAGTTCCATTGAGGCTCTCCGTACAGTGAAGCCTGGAAAGCACTCACCGTATTTCCTGGGGAGAATACGGGAACAATTGAGTGCTTTATCTGCAAAATCATACCAGATTACCTTGGTTTGGGTCCCCTCACATTGTTCCATACGGGGCAATGAGAGGGCGGACTCGTTAGCCAAGGTGGGCGCACTAGAAGGTGATATCTATGAAAGACCAATCTGCTTCAATGAATTTTTCAGTTGCTGTCGTCAGAAAACTCTAGCCAGCTGGCAGAATACATGGAATAGTGGAACTCTGGGACGATGGTTACACTCAATAGTCCCACAGGTATCGACGAAAGCTTGGTTCCGGGGGTTAGACGTGAGTCGAGACTTTATTCGTGTAATGTCAAGGCTCATGTCTAATCATTATATGTTCAGCGCGCATCTCCGTCGTGTGGGGCTCGCTGAGAGTGGTGTCTGCGTTTGCGGTGAGGGTTATCATGACATCGAACATGTTGTTTGGACATGTGTCGAGTATTGTGATGCCAGGTCCCAACTCATAGGTTCCCTTCGGGCCCGAGGTATACCACCCTTCGTACCAGTCCGCGACGTCTTGGCAACTCGAAATCTTCCTTATATGACTCTCATCTATAACTTCTTGAAAACTATCAATGCTCAAATTTAGTGCTCTCCCTATCTCTTTCTCGTCTACAGCTCTACCGCACTCTTCTTTACGTTGCTGGAAGTATGGCCTGTGTAAACGATGCTTCGGAGCATGCACCTGCCTTGAACTGACTGAGTTGCTGGAAGCTACCCAAAAACGTCACATCAACGTCAGAACACACCAACGAAGCATCCCAATCCAGAATAATCTCTTCATTGCTACAAGCTGAAAAACATGAAGATTCATCGAACGCAAAATGTGTCTAAAAGATGTATGCCACAAACCAATGATGTATTCAAATTTCAATTCAATACTGTGTAGGTCCCACCCTCCCTATGTCCCCTTACTAACTGGGGAGTATGCCGCCCCGTAATACGGCATCCCTTTCTCTCCCCCTAACAACAAGACAATCGGCCACGTTAAGCTAAAGCAAATGAGCCTAATAAAAATTTTATTTGAAAAAAAAAAAAAAAAAAAAGTATCCTCTCCTGTGATGCATGTGGGAATGCAGAGGATTCCTCGGTTCCTAGTAGCAACATGCATCGAACTAACAATCCTTCCCCTCCCAAGTAGATCTGCATTCGGACGTGGCCAGCGTCGGTATTGATCAGCATGCATGCATCAATATAGTTTGCACAGTGTGAAACAATGTGTTATTCCCAAACATGTTGCTTCAAAAAATCATTTTGCAATCTCAATTGGTCCAGATCAATAACGGAGTAGCAACACACGGGCGGTCTCTAATGCTAATGCTAATGCTAATGAATATTTCAAATAACAACTTATATAAAACAAAAGGGAGTCGATTTCTAAACCTCGTCGACCCCCGCAAAAAGGATATTGACCCCAAGGGGTCTATATCGACCACTTTGGGAACCCCTGTTCTAAACGGACGGGATCGCAAGCTATAAAACGACGGTGCACTTGATGTTTGAAGTTGAGCTTCATGACCTTGTACTTTGCGTTCCCTCGTTTCAATTATCACGGGAACATCAAAGTACAAGATCGCAGAGCAAGCAACTTTATGTTGTACCAGTGATCCTCAGGTACGAGAATACATATTGACTTTTAATCTTTATTTTCATGAGAACTAAAAATTAACGAAACGCGATCACTTTTCTGAGGTCCCAAACGAAAACGAATAACGATATACCTCGCAGTCAAATATTCCAGGAATATTTATTTTAAAGCAAAGTCTTGGCATTACATTCCTTTTGTGGAATTTGGCCTTTCTGTTTCAACAGAAATGGCAGATGTTTACTTGCTCGATGACAAATCGAGGTATATTTATTTTCATTCACGTTTGGGTGAAAATGGCACATTAGTTATTTAGTTATGAGAAAAACCATTGTACCTAATACAAAGTCGGAATCAATATTAATTTTATAATCTAGATGTGATTTTTACCTTCTTCTAAGTTTTTTCAATGTATTAGATTTTCAAACTGAATGTTCATACAGTCGAAACTAGAAACAAAAATTTTGTCGGTATCATACGCTATAGATATAATTGCATACATTCAGGCAATTACTATAATTTCGTCCAATGTAAACCAAGTTAAGCTGTATCAACAAAAACTAACAGCTTTGAACTGCGAATAACGATCTTAGGACAGGACCAGACAACTGGTTTCTTTTCCAGTAATAAATGCATCTTCTGTTTTTGTGGACCCATGCTGTGAATTTAAAAAAAACTTGTCGGTCAATGCTGCCATAACAGAATGTAAAATAGTAAATATTCAATGTAGTAAGACTTTTGAATTATATTTCGCGTGGAAACTTTATTCGTCGAAATTTTTTTATTGGTCGGTATGACTGTCAGTGACATCTTTGTCAAGTGTCACGTCAAAATATCCATTTGTGTTTAGTATACGTCTGTTTTTCTGAAGTACATATTAAAAGTGCAATCGGCGATTTTTACAATGAGTGAAATCATTCAACGAAGAATTTCTTTTAATTTTGTGTGTGGAATGAAATTACTGGTGCTGAAACGTTCAGAATGTTGCAAAAGGCCTTCGGTGATAATTATATATCGCGAGCCAGTGTTTTTGATTGGTACAAGTTTTTCAAAGAGGATCGAGAGCGCGCCACGTCGAAGTAAGTCAGAAATCAAAGTAATGTTGTCAGTTTTCTTTGATTATCGAGGTGTGGTGAACTCCGAATTTCTTCCAAGCGGCCTACCATTTGAGTGTTATACGTCATTTGCGCGAAGCTATTCGTAAAAAGAGGGCGGGATTACGATTATGGCGGAAGCTAATCGTAAAAAAGAGGGCGGGATCTCTTGTTATTTTTTCACCATGATAATGTACCGTCGCATACTGCATTGATTCTTCGTGATTTTTTCGCCAAAATTCAATTATAAATGATTGAAATTTTGATTAGTGGCGAGCAGTGTCCTATTTTGTCTGCTAAAAATCTCCGGCATATCGGATTTCCCTGCCATAGGCGACGGTTTTGAAGCAGTAAGCGATTTATCAAAGTGAAAGCTTCGCTCTGATTGGTCAATCGATGCAAACGCGAAACTGTTGGAAGCACGCGAATTTATAAATAGAAGCGAAATTATAGTTATCGTTTCAGTCCTACGCGTAGCATGCTTGAGTTAGGTTGTTGCTAGAAAGCAAGACAAAAAGTGCCATAAAACGGTTTGAAGTTTTAATTGGTATGCTCTAACCTTGTGTCATGCAAACTCGGATGAAATTCCATGTTATGTCGTTTCGCCTGAAAAATTGAAGAATTCAAAAGTGTGACGATTGATTGAACTGTTTGATTGTAGATCATTAGAAATTTTGATTGCCTTGTTCCACATCAATGGCTCGAACAACCCCATGGGGCTGATCCTTGTAGTTTTATCGGTAAAAATATATAAAACCGATGGATTGCCGACACGCGTACAGGCAACATACAATTTTTCAAATAAAGACTCGAAATTCACGACATAAACTCCTAACCTTGAGCTCTTGAGATTTATTGAAGGTTACAGAAAAGCCTAACAAATGGGAAACTGACGTTTGCATTCGAATAACGTATCAGTGGGTATCATTGGAATGCGTGGAATATAAACTTTTCACCTTTGAATTTGTCAGTCAAAATTGTGCCCTCAATAACATTTGCTCTAAACCTTTGAACTTTGAACTGTTTCGCTGCATTAGCTCTCTACTTTCTGATCTTGCTCCCATATTTTCTGTACCTGCAACTGTCCCGGCAAAATTCGTACCGCTCAAAAATTATCTTTGAATAGAAATTATTTCGTACACTCGCAAAATCAGAATAGTCAAACGACCTATGTAAAAGTCGGTTTCAAAAGAGCGTGGTCATGAATGCCCGCGATCAGTGAAGAAATTCTAATAGTTGTTTTATCGCGTACAGTGGATAGTCTTGTTTTTCATATTTTGTCAAAATAAATCAACGATTGTTTTTAATCAGATTTCAGCAATTTTTCAAAATAGGTAATGCAAACTTTGCACTTCGAAGCAGCGCTAAATAATATAATCGTGTCTGGGCTAATTGAAAACGCTTGGGTTCAAATGAATTGTACTTGAAATTTGAAACATTTCACACAATTTGGAAGTCGTTTTGAGAAAAATACGCACAAAATATCCAAAAAAAGGCACAAAGACTTCCTCCAAAGGTTTCAAGCCATTATTTACGCTATTAATGTATCTACCTGAAATATTTGAAAGGAGTTTCGCTTACTCGTAACAGCGATTAGGATCTAGCTATTGTACCAATTATCATCTCATTAGTAGAGTCGCCATATCATTTCACCGATAGCTCGACTTTTATAGAATCAACGAATTGTGATAAAATTGAAAAACAATATCTTTGTTTCGACTCTAAAAAGAAATACCACAGGTAGAAATAGTTCAAAAATAGTTCTGTTATATCGACGACGCAAAAACTCGTAGCGAATGCACATATTTTCAACCCACGCCAAAGGCAATCTATCAAAAAAAAATTCTTCGAATTGTTCTCTCTAAACGGAATTTCAGTTCATTGTTACTGCAATAATTAATCCATCGTGAAGATAGATTCACATTTCTGGAATTTTCTGAAAACAACGAATCATAAAATAACACACGGGCAAAATTCAGATTCTAGAAATGAGCAAAACGAATCATGATTTGGGGAAAATAATATATTTTTATGTCATGATAAAACATCATGATTAAAATTTCTCGGATCATGATCCATTCGGACTGATTTCGATGAAATTTAAACGTAACGCACTTGACGTTGTTGGGTATAACTTCAGGCGTGTTTCTGCTACGATGGTAATTTTTGCAACATAAATTCAGGCGTTATGTGTGATTTTTGCAATGATGATCATTTTTGCAATATAATTTCAGTGAAAAGCACGACAAACTTCTTTTAAAATGTGAATATTCTATTTTTGAAAAACGACGACGCAAGAGATAACGTGTTTACTTGCGTTCATTACTTCAGTTTTGATTTTGTGTTTCAGAATTGAAACACTCAAACGAACTGCATGAAAAAACACGAGTGAATCAAACCTCTTAAAAAGAAACTCTATGTCGAATTCTTACAAAAAAATTGGTTTATTCATTATATTTAGGTGCATCAATACAGCTTGTGTTTTTATAGCTATGAAACAAATTAATCAAAGCGGTTGAACAAAATATTTTTTTGATTTTCGTTAGATGGTGTTCCAAATTCACAATCGAATTAAACGCTAGCTCTCGGAATATTATTCTAGCAACAACGATCACATCAAATATCAAATGTTTGTCAAATAAAAAGCGTAGCCGTGCTTAGTCTCTTATGATGTCAATTTTCGGTTCATTATCTTTTTTTTATGTTATGTTTAGTTCTCTAAAAAAACAAAACAACACGATTATTAAATAACATGCTTCAGGATCAAGTAAACATTTTCAGTAGGTCTTGCTTTTCAATGTCTGCTTTTTGCTTTACCATCAATCTATTAATCTATCACATCCCTTGAGGCAGAGGGTTCAAAGTGATAGCCGGGTAGAAAATTAGAGTTACGAGCTTTGAAAGAAATGCATTCTTCAAATAACGCATTTTCGAACCATGATTAATTTTCATGGGAGAAGAGTTATTGCTCATGATTTCATGATAAGTCAAAATGATTGGTTTCATGATTTTCTAACCATAACAGCAGTAACAGATTTCTTTTCGTGCATGATCTCACTAATCACTTTCTTTTCTTATGGTCGTTCTATAACTAAACTTGACGGCATTGGACACAATTTAAATAACGGAAATGGAATCCTGCATGCTGTTCATTTGGCACCGAAACTCCATTGAACATGTGATTTGAAATAACAAAACACGTGAATTAAGTAGGCTCAGTAAAATTTGAGCACAAATCAGCTCGTTTGGTGCCAAACGGTTTTATAAATAAACTAGTAATCATATTTTGCTCTCCAGCGGACAACAGCATTGCATAACTCGATACGCGCCAAACAATCATCGAAGATCTAGCATGCACTGAGTGGAAAATTTCCAAGTCCATAGAAAACAATTTTCTAAATTTTCTCTACTTTCCCGAAGGATTTTCCTTGTTTAATATAGGCTAAAACCTCCGCATAAACGTCACTTTTCGAACAAAAAAATCATTTGTAGATCGGTCCACGCATTCTTAAGAACATTAGCAACGCGCACTTTTTTCCACTATTTATTATATATATATATATATATATATATATATATATATATATATATATATATATATATATATATATATATATATATATATATATATATATATATATATATATATATATATATATATATATATATATATATATATATATATATATATATATATATATATATATATATATATATAGAAAATCACAAAAGTTCTTGATCATTGATTGTTAAATTTCAGTTGGGTCCAAATTTGTTTGGATTATATGTTAATTAAATTTCGAGGTCATAGTAAGCATATGTTCCAAACAATCCCCTTGGAAACGTGCTTGCACTGTTCAAACTGTGTAAGGATGCGTTCGGAATCCATTATGATTCGCACTATTCTTGCGAACTGCAGACAACAGTTAAGTTAATCATTTCTCCTACCGAATAAATTTGTGTATTTCGCGGGTGGGTTACAGCAGCAAAGTAACACAAACCAGGTTAATTGTTGCAACCGAACAACATACACCAACATCAAACGGTCACGGAACACAATAAATGTCAACCAATGGTACAAGAAAAACCCGCCAATTTGGTGCATGCCAAAAACATTATTGACTCAGCTGGTTAGTAGAAGTGCTTGCTTTACACGCGAAACATGGAAACCCATTCAATTTCCAGCTCTTCTCCGCCCCAAAAGTATTGAACCAAACGGCGAACGGTTTCCTTGGAAAGGATTTGACAAAGCTTTTTTTTACTTTTTTGTCGGTTCGGAAAGGAACAATCCCCTACCCAGAACTATATTGAACACCAGCAGCAGTTAGGGTGAAAAATCGTTGCTCTACTGTCATTCGTGCCCAAGAAAGTTATCGCCATCGGTTTGCATCATTCGGGCGGCTGCCAAACTGTTGTCGTTTGTGGCACAGTCATACCGGGTCATACACTCTGATCAAATTAGGCACAATTTGAATAACAAGCGATGGTAGGTTTTATTTGACTATCAAGATTTCGCTTCATTGAGTTGCGCATACTTATATTTTGGTAGACGCAACAATATTTCACGTTTGAAAAATTGGGATGCTCACTGGCACAGAAAGGGTCACAGCGCAGCTACTAGGAATTGTTTCATTCATATTTAATCACACGTTTAGCTTGGTGTTATCGAAGATCTAGCGCAAATCCAATTTCCGCGATACCATCCCCTTGAATCACGTATGGAAATTGTATGCTGTTGTCGGGAATAACGTGGTGCAGCTGTCACGTTTCGTTGGCAAATTTTGCACTTTGTGTACTGTATTGTATACAATTTGTTTTGGTCGTAATATTTTATGTTTAAATCTCAGTGTACGTTGAAGTATTGCAATTATTATCATTCTTTTTCTTCCTTTCCAGGTAAGTCTTCCGTAAAATAACGTAACGAGGTAGGATAATTAGCAGATTGTTTAGTTATTTCTCCTTAAAATAATCAGTTATTTTTATGACACCCAAGATGATAGTAAGCTCTTTGAGAAAAAGTACATTTTTCCCTTGATATAATCTTCTTTACATCACTACTTCCCTAACAATGCTTTACGCTCATCCCACGGCTCGTCATGAACCCATATCCGTTCACTGTGACATGAACTACCCTTTCTCTGGTTTATTCTATCTGTCCCCATAACCTGTTCAAGGGGTGCGAGGGTGTTAGTCAAGGTATCACCTTCATATGGCTTCATAAATCTGTGCTCCTAAATAGTCAACCCAGCTTATTTTGCATCGGAGCGCAGTGAAAAGTGTAAGGAAAAGCAAAAAGGTTATACTGTTGGTTTTTGTTGGCAAAGAAAACGGTTGGAACAGCATTGAAAATGTGAATGTTGTCTTCACCTGCATTTTGAAAACCTATTTAGTTATTCATTTATTTATATCACTATTTATTCGTCAAACATATGTACACTACCCACCCCTGTACATTCTTAAAAAAAATGAAATTTACGCTTGACGTAAATGCAGACATGCCGTAATTTCTACGGTGATGACACAATATTACATTTACTAACATGTAAAAATAAATTTTGCGTCTGTATCGATGGAAAAATTAAATTAACTGTGAATCGCGACGCTTATTTTATGTGCACCTATATAGATGTAAACTTTTCTAAGTATGTACACACTTAAAAAAAACCCTGTGATTTTACATCTTATTAGATGCACATAAATGGAGCGTCGCAGTTCACGCAAATTTATGTCGAAGAACATTTAAATTACTAATAGCAACCGCCGCGACTTGAACCGAGAATCATTGTATCGCAAGTACGTCGGTTAATCGACTGAGCCACAGAAGCATGCATTTGCTTGGTTGGTAAAAAGTGCCTTTAAATTCATACAGTCGCACCTGCCAGCAGAACGCAAGTTACAGTCGAAACCAGTAAAATTCAAGCTCCTCTAACATTAAGTCATTACAAATAAAATCTTCCGTCATTTGACAAATTCGGTCTTTATGAATTACTTCGTATGAGGGATTAAGTTACCTGTAAAATTCAAATTTTTTTGAAGTGTAGGCATTATTTCTAAAGTTTAGCTGTAATTTTACATGATTTTTTTACATACTGAATTCGACTATATTACAATTTTGATTGTAATTGTTACGATTTCTTAAGTAATAAAAGTACATTAATTATTTTTTGTGAAATTAATTGTGGATTACATACGTTGCGAAATAATGTCGGTAATGAAGTAAAGTATGGCTAATTCTCGGAGTTCCTTATGTTTTCTAAGTTTCTAGATTTCTAGGCGGAAGTCTACGAAGAGCGTACAAAACAAATAGTTTCTCGACTGATTCTATGCGCTCTTCAGTATTGGCCTGACGTACGTGATATATAAAGATTTGATAGTGCAGGGGTCCTGGAAATTATTACCGAAACGTTTAATAAATCCTAGTAGACTATTTGCTTTACTGATCATGCTACTGTAGTGTTCGGTGGATGTGTGTTTAGAGTTTAAAACTATACCTAAATCACGCACATTTTTTTACTAGTTGACTTCTTAAATATATGTTTAATGATTGTGTTTTAATTTTTCTGCTGAACGATATTGAATTGAACTTTTTTAGTTTTGCTCATATTTTGCTCTCCAACGGACAACAGCATTGCACAACTCGATACGCGCCAAACAATCATCGAAGATCTAGCATGCACTGAGTGGAAAATTTCCAAGTCCATAGAAAACAATTTTCTAGATTTTCTCCACTTTCCCGAAGGGTTTTCCTTATTTAATATAGCCTAAACCCTCCGCATAAACGTCACCTTTCGAACAAAAAAATCATTTGTAGATCGAATTGAACGAATCGAATCGAATTGAATTAGTTTTTGAGTTCAAGTAAACTTCGGCTGCACCATGTGCTAGATAAATTAAATTCGTTCTGGAAAACAGGGTGCTTCATCTTTTATGTCGGTATGTAAGCGCTGAAAAACTTTCACATTTACCAACCGAGCGATTGCATCAGATATGTTTTGGAAACGTCAATTCAATTTTTGCCATCGATCGTTTCACACCGAAACAACGCTCTGAAATAGTGACACTTCACATCGAAAACAGTCGTTCCATTGTGTTAACTCATCGTGCATATCGGTAAAAATACCGCAACAAAATACTATTGATTCTATCTGATTATTGACTATCTGACGATACTATTGATTTAACACTCCCGAATTATTTTCTAGGGTTATCTGAAAAGCAAGGTTTACGCCAACCAGCCTCAAACTATTGAAGAGCTCAAGGCAAACATTCGTGCTGAAATCGACGCTGTAACACCCGAGATGCTCGAAAAGCTAATGGCAAACGCATTTATTTTTTCAACTCGCACGAAATCTTTCGATAAAAACGTTTAGCAGGCGCAATTTATATACGAATCGAAGGAAAAATTAATTATCTAGAATCGTATGTTCTTGGAATTTCCGTTTTCTTTTCCGTTCTCTCGCAATTTTGGTAAAAATGCATGAAACCCCAATATAGGCAGCGAACCTCACCTGACCACGGCGAAGCGCTACCTTAGCAGTGAATATTATTAGCGTTATTGGAGCGTTTGAAGGCTGAAATTGCAAAGAAACGACCGCATATGGCAGAAAACAATTTTGTTTCATCAGTTCGGTTTTACATCTCATCCAAGTCAGTCGATAAAACAAAACCGCTTACGTTGGAAACAGAAAAAAACAAGTACAGTATTGTGTAGTGAACAATAGACCTCGAAAATGAGTGAACCAAACGAACAAAAGCTACCGCCGACACGAAAGAATACAATTGTTGTTGACTTCAGGCAGTGCAAAATTCGACCTTCGATACGAGAACTTGAAGGTTTGCTTAAGGAGCAAATGTATCTTGACATTAAACGTGTGCATTTACTTCAATGCAATAAGACCAATAATGTTGTTTATATCCAGTTCTATAGAGAGTTGGATGCAATTCAATTCGCTAAAGACAATAATAATATGCACTATGTGGAGCACGAGAACATTAGGTACAACATTCCAGTATATATGGAAGATAGTGCTATAGAAGTGCGTGTGCATGATCTTCACTCAAGCGTCACCGATTATTATATTCGCAAAACTATGTCCCAATACGGAGAGGTTCTCTCTATCGAAAAAGAAAAGTGGAAGAATTTTTTCCCCGGTATTCTAAATGGCGTACGTTTATTACGCATACACTTGAAGAAGCCTATACCTATGACAATCAGATGGCCACATGTCAATATTGTCAAAAAGCTGTTCACTACGGTAAGCCATGTGATAAACTGAACAAGGAGACAACTACACCAAAGGACAACGGTGCTTCCTTCACACCCACTCAAAGCAACCCCAGTACACCTGTAACAGTCACCAACAACAGTGATGCATCCCCTTCAACGAAACCATCCAACGTATCCCCTAGAGAACAAAGTGCATTAGCTGCAGTTAACAACTTACCATCCAACCAACCAGCAACTGCAAACAATGTACAACAAGGCTCATCTCCAGCAACTAGCAATGAAACCAACAACAATACCATCGATGTGGCAATGGATGACGAGACGAACCACGAACGAAGTGCCCCTCAATCCTCGCAGGAGGGAATGGAAGCTCCTCTCCCCCTAGAAAAAGGGTGACAACGAGATCCAACTCAAAAAAAATTTATTTAAAAAATCGGCTCAATCGGACACGTAAAGCTTGTACCAAAGACATCATATTAACAAGATATCCAGCTCTCACATTTCCCGAACAAATCATTGGCAACATCTTTTTTTGCGAGCATGTCGCCCCCAGACGAGCCCGCATCGAATCTTATACATAGAAGTAGGGGAGAAAATTGTCAAATTCGTGCGCGCCAAAATAGCAGGGTTGCGCACCCATACAATTGACATGATATGTTGAATGTGATGCCGTGCGATGGCGTTGCTGAACTGAAGATTGACTTCGCTCCAAGCTGACAGAGTCTGCTTGTACGCAAATAGGCCTGAATAAAAAATATCTTTTGAATAAAAAAAAAACTTGTTTCATCAAGACAATGCACAAAACTACATGAATAAAACTTCGAATTGTTCACACATCTTCCGTATTCACCAGATTTGGCTCCCAGCGACTACTGGCTGTTCGTAGATCTGGGAAACAATGCTCGCCGGTAAGAAATTTCGCACGAATGAAGAGGTTATCTCTGAAACTGAGACCTAGTTTGCGGCAAGAGATAAATCGTTCTACAAAACTGGTATTGAAATGTTACAACGACGCTGAAATGATTGCGTTGCTCTTGATGGAGGTTACGTTGATGGATAAAAATATGTAATTCAAAACTTTCTAAAAAGGCTCAAACCTCTTGAATCGCAAGCAAGTTGTTCGCTATCAAACTAAATTTTATGAATCAATTCATGTCACTTCTGGTTTTCCACAAGGTCTCCACTTAGGCCCTCACCTTGTCATTTGGTATCTTAATGACATCTACTTCTTACTTAAACGTGTAAAAGAGCTTGTTTACGCAGACGACATGAAGATTATGGAAATAAGAAACGGCATTGATGCCGAAAAACAGGGGTCTCCATCTTTTGTGACGATATGTAAACATTGAATAACTTTGAGAATAAACAATCGATTTCTATAAGTAAAGCATTTTTATTCAATTTAGTTCCTTACAATTTTTGAACTAGTTTTGGAAAACAATATCAATTAAGTGGCCACCTTTTTTAGCAATTACAAAATGACTCCTTTTCTCTGCGTTTGCCGTTGCGAGTATCTCGGGTGTTACAGCGTCGATTTCAGCACGAATGTTTGCCTTGAGCTCGTCAATAGTTTGAGGCTGGTTGGCGTAAACCTTGCTTTTCAGATAACCCTAGAAAATAATTCGGGAGTGTTAAATCAATAGTATCGTCAGATAGTCAATAATCAGATAGAATCAATAGTATTTTGTTGCGGTATTTTTACCGATATGCACGATGAGTTAACACAATGGAACGACTGTTTTCGATGTGAAGTGTCACTATTTCAGAGCGTTGTTTCGGTGTGAAACGATCGATGGCAAAAATTGAATTGACGTTTCCAAAACATATCTGATGCAATCGCTCGGTTGGTAGATGTGAAAGTTTTTCAGCGCTTACATACCGACATAAAAGATATTAATGGTATTTCCTTTCTCAAGATAGTCAATAAATATTATACCACGCACTTCTCAAAATACCGAGGTCATAACTTTTCCAGCCGATTGTTGAGCTTTCGGGCGCTTTGGACGAAATTCATCAGTTGCTGTCCACTCAGATGACGATCGTTTTGAGTCCGGAGTAAATTGATGAATCCATGTTTCATCCATTAACACATATTGACGCAAAAAATCCGGTTTGTTACGTTAAAACATTGCCAAAGACTGCTCATCAACACGTTCTCGATTTTGGTCAACAGTGAGCAAACGTAGCATCCACTTTGAACAGAGCCTTTTCAAATGCTCATGCGATATAAGGCCAATACATTCTTTTGATATCTTCACGATGTCAGCTAACTCACGCAACTTCACTTTTCGATCATTCAAAACGATTTTGTGGATTTTTCAATGTTTTCTGGTGTAACCGCCGCATTTGGACGTCCACTGCGTTTTTCCCATCAAGAAGCAGTGTAAAATTACCCCTTAACGCTCAAGGGAAATATTATTCCCTTCTATAAAAATCATTATCAATTCTTCAATAAATAAATAAATTATTATTAAATCGATGTTTTTTAACATAATGTCTAAACAACTTATTTCCAAAGCGATAAATATGTTTCTGCACGAATTAAAAAACAAGAACTGTCAGTCTTTATTGCAATAAAAAAGTTTGTGCAAAACGACGGGCAGAAAATAGAGCACATGTGTTATGTGCAGGGCTGGCAATAATCAACTCAGTACTTCATCATCACCGAGTTCAGCTCACCTGCAAATCGGTTTCAAAAGCATCACTGAACGAGTTGAGTAACTGGGTAACCATTCGTATAGAGAAAACATCGTCTCAACATCGTAGTGTCAAGCAATCAGCAGATGAGCGCTGACTGCTCATCAAATATTAGAACCCACTGAGACACGATTTGTGAGTCGTGATTTGATGGGTTTGCACATCAACACATTAAATCAGATTCTTATGAAACTGTCTCGCTTGTATTCCCCACCCACCAGAGTTGCCATGGGCGGCCAATGTTCGAATCGATGCCATTTCAATCCATTTCTCAAGACATGTTCTCGCATGCTGGAGAACGCATTCGTTTTAGTAGCCAGTTGTGTTTAGCTCGAGACATGAAAGTCAATCGTTTATGGTATACATCACACTACGGTTCGACATTTGTTTTCGTACATTAATGCTCGTGTTCGTTTTGAGTACCAGCAAAAACAAAACCGAAAATCTGGGTTGTGTTGGCAGCTCTGTGGTTTAAGAATACACTCACCGGTGTAGCTCGGTAAAGTGATGCCAAACTCAGTACTCACTTTTTAAAACTAGGAATGAGAGTTAAATGCTATGAAATCAAAACTGAGAACCATCAATACCATCATAATTTGATGTCAGCGGTGCTCTGTATAGGTGAGTGTGTTTGTTTAAATCAGCGATGATTTTCATCTTTACCATCATTTTTCGGATTGCATCGTAAATCATGTGATGAGCTGATGAATAGAAAAAATCAAATCTTATGAGCGAGTTTTTGCCACCCTTGGTTATGTGCAAGGTCCGTTTGTGCTAAATAAGTACACGGAATCGTTTCGTAGAACACTATTACTAACTATTTATTTTGCAATAGAATATCATGAAAATTTAACAGCTGTCTTTTAAAGGTTATTATTAACTGAAAAAAAGATGACTGCAATAGAACTAGCGCCATCTATGTGCTAGCCCCGGGACTATTCAGCCCATGTGTTAGTATATTCTTCACGGAATAAAATGGAGAATAAATTACAAATTTCATCACTAGTTTCACCAACCCGATTGCCATAATGCATTTGTAACGTAATTAAAAGATTTTTTGGACAGCTTTCGTAATGTTCATGGGCGCTGTTATTTGCGTCGCTAAGTTCTTTGCCGATATTGAGATAGTTTTGTAGACTATTATTACTTTGACTTCTATTGTATGTTTTGTGTGCTTTCTGTTTTCTGTTTTTTAAGTTTTTCATTTGCGGGTATGACCACAATGGCTGTTTCATAGGAATATTTAATTTTGAAATTTTAGCATTTTGTTCAGAAATTTTTTCAAAACTAAATAAGTTTTGCCAATTTATAGTACGTAGCCTACGCTTGATTTCTTCAAAATCTGTTTTATTGTACTCCGGCACATCCTCCACGTACTACAACTCAATGGGTAAAAAGTTGTATGAATGCACATCTAATATTCAATTGCTGTGTGAAATGCTTAATTTTTCCATAGTGGTGTCAATGATTCACTCACGCAAAAGTCTTGCTGAATAGATCTAACTATGAGTCTTGTCTTTTTTTGACAGAATTTACTTTATGTAGACCAAAAAGGGAAATTTTGTCAAATAAGAATTGTAGGAGTGAAACTTCGTTTCTGGATTCATTTCTTAGGTGATAATTTGGACAGTTTGGAAAAATAGTTCGAATGAATTTCTATTAACATTTTCAGGTGGAAATATACAGAAACAGAAATGTGTTCTTCTCTTGATGGTTTTGATTTAACCCATACTTGCTCAAATTCTTTATGATTTGGTGTTATAATTTGTTCTGAAGCTATGAAAGTATTTATGGCTGAGAGATAAATTTCGGTCATGCCAGAATACATTAAAATGATTTCCAAACATTTCTTCACATTTTACGCATTCGTTCCAGCTACTTTCAGTTCCTAAAGCTATGTCCATTTAGAATCCGGAATAATAAAATCATATGTATCTCGGTAACGAATTGACGTACAAATAAAGTTAATACATCTAAACAAAGGCGATTCACTGTACTTTAAGGAAAAAATATCAATACAAATCATTTCTCTTCGTTTCTAATGAAAATTCGCACTTTCTCTTGATTTATCTCATCAAATGCTGCACACCTCCGGAATCAATTTCTTTGACCCATTTGTTCCACATTTTGGTAATCTGAGTCACGTCATGAATCGGTTTTCCACTTCTCTTAAGGGGGGGTGGGGTCTAAACGATGAAAAAAATCATCATTTTTGCTATTTTTTTCAAGAATTATCGTTCAACAAAATAAATTCCAATGTTTAGCATGATAAAAAGCATCATTCGAACAACACAACATTTTTCACAGAAAAAAATTCCATTTTGTAGCTGTTAAATCTCCCCAAGGTCACAAACAAAGAAAAGGAAAACGTTGTGATCTGGCTTTTTCTATGTAGTGTGTGCAAAATTTGAAAAAAAATGGTGCAGTAGTTTTTGAATGACGATGGACACGAACTTTCAAAACCTGCTTTCGAGAAAAACGCGTTTAAAGTTTTTCGTCTATAAAATAAACAATTTATTACTCCAGGGAGCCCTGGATAACTTCCCGGCTGTAGTGACAAATCGTCCAATCTATCCAAAACTAGTACGCGGTATTTCCTTGTACAGCTTCGAGTCCATCGTCCCATTCGTCACGAACACTTTGGTCTTTGCTCCGCGGCTGCATATCCATTTCCAAATCATCAGTTTTTTTGACAAATTTATCCATAAAAGCCAACTTAAACTTTGCAGGAACATCTCCTCGTGCCGTCGCCTAGCAGAATCTTTGGCAGGGAAGCTGTCCAAAATCCATTTAAACGTGGGTTTCGTCGATGAGCAGGCCTTGGTTCTTCGTCAAAACCTGCTGTTACAATTTCCGAAACATTGCTTGAACGTTCTGTTTGGTTGCTTGCTGACTCGATAAAAACGACATATTTTTATGCGATTTTTTTTATCTGACAGTCCAGGGTTTGCTCTGACGGTTCTCAACACTCTCTGATTCAGTTTGCGGTCATATGTCACACTACGACAGTTACCTTGAGGTGCTCGATTTCATTCCCTGAAACGTTTGAGTACATCATAAACGGTTCATTTGGCAATTTTCAACGTTTTTGCGATTTTTATTGCGGAACACGTTGGATTATCAAAGCGGGTGTGCAGAATTTTTTCTCTCCTAACTGGACAGAACTTAAGGATCACAGAAAAACAGGACGACAATAAATTTGGATGGATTTGTTTAATTTTTACTGAGTTTTTCATGCGGTTGAAATTCAATAAACAAAAAACAACAATTTAAATCGAATTCTGTTGGGAAAGTGAATAAATATTTGGATCATCAATTATACTTACATTGCAAAGTTTTTCCTCTACTTTTTTGTCAGAGGATTTCAGATCGTTCAAAAATGTAATTGATATTGAGCTCGGGGGTTTGAAAGATGCGTCGAAACGGTCTTCCAGGTCTTAGATTGCAGTTTTTCTCTTGCACGCCATACTCCTGATGCACCTCGACAAAGATTTTCATAAGTGCCTCAGTTGAGATCGGGAGACCTTCGGATGCCAAAGTTACCTTCACACTTGTATTGGTTAGTCCTTCGTAGCATACAGATGAGCCCTTATCGTGTAAATAGGTTAGACAACATTCGATTTTTCTCTCAATTTCTCGATATTTTTGTACTGTAATTGGCAATCAAATTTTTGCTTTCGATGTTTTTAACAGTTCTAGCTTTCTCGACCGCATTTTCTTGAATCCTTCGAATGGGATGTTTGGCATCATATTGCAACCAATCATTTTTCTGAGAGAACGCCATTAAGGGGACGTATGATCGTTTTTGTTTTCTGCTATTTTGATTGATTTTTCTATTTATTGTGCTGTTCTATTTTTCTCCTTCATGACATTTGAAAGAGATATTTGAAATCATCTTTCAATTCCTCCAAGACGTTCATGTTACCGGAACAATTCGTGTCTACATTTGAAAAAGTAAGTTCATTCATAAGGCTTGAAAGCCGTTCGTCAAATTGATGAGCAATTTTATCGGGGATTGTTTTCGTTGTCACTTAAATTTTGTCCCATTTGCATGTTCAAGTAAGTGTCACACGACTGTATGTGCTGACCTAATTTGTTGTAAATTCTTTTGTTGTTATTCTTTTGTCCAGCAGAAAGTGACTGTTTCACGCCATTGATTAACACATCGATACTTGGCTGTGTTTTTTCGGATCAGCTGCTAATTGTGATTCTGTCCGGACTTTGAGAAGATCCTGTTGATGAAGCATACCATAAACGCTGTGATAAAGTTTTCTTGTTGACGTCGCACTCCGATACAGGCTGTATGATAAGCTTTGTCACAAAATTCACACATTTCCATAGGAAGCGATCGTTGTCGATGCTACACGGTTTTTATTACGCACTGCATTTTTATTTATGCAAAGTTCAATGACACTTGCACTTGTGAAATACGTACAGAAAGCGTCCGCGCCCGAAGACTGTTCGAGGCGAAAAAAAAACCCGTACGTACCCGGTACGTTTTACGCTGCACACCAAACTATTTTTACGGATGTCGGTAAAGTTTACTGACTCTCAAACAGCTGAACATTCGGTAGTCAGTTCAATAACAGTTTCATTTGCTGAATAATCGGTAGAGTTGTACTGAACTTGGATCTGTCAGATCCGAAGTTCGACAGAAAAATCCTCAATTATATAAATGTCTTAATCTTCGAAGCATTACTGTTTTTTTGGTGAATTTCATTGAAGATCTTTGAAAGGACGGATAATTTTTTTTACGTGAATACGTCTTACTTTACTACGGGGCACTTTTTCAAAATTTGTCCTTTCGAAGAATGGGTAGAACTTAATCGTTAATATCTCGAGTTGTACTTTACCCAACACCATTTTTTTTCTCTCGATGCCATCGGAAATATGATCAACAATTTATAATAAAATGTTCAGTAGTTTGAAATAATTACAAATAACTAAAAAATTTAAAATGTTTGCTGATCCAAAGACCTATATCTGAAATTTTACTTGCTTAAAATAACGGATGAAACCCAAAATAACCTAAAGTTCCACAATTACTGAAAACATTCACTTTCTTGCTGCTTAGAATTACACGCGGAACTTTTGGCAACGTTAAAGTTCAGAACTAGTTCCGCGAGAACTTTCTCGCTATACAGGAGCTGAACAATGAATTCTGGAAGCTGTTTAGAAGTTAAATGTGGGTACTCGTTCAGCAAGCAGTAACAAGTTTAAATCAAAAACAGTTTTCCTAACTATATGCTAACATAAGTCTGGTCTAGTTAGCAGTGAGAATAACAATTTTTTCTAACAAGTAACGTGTTGATCGATTACTTTAATTACTTTAAAAACAGGCTGGTTAAAATGCTATTCATGAACATCGTAAGCAGCTTAAACAAAATCAGTTTATTTTATACTAACTTTTGGTTAGTTGGGATCATTCTTTCGAAATTCCCAGTTTCCAGTTTGATTTGGATCATTTGTAAAGTGCTTACGTCGCTTATGCGATAACATGGTTGGAATCGAAAATATTTGGAATAACCCATTTGTATTTGATCAATGACTTCATTGAGGAGTTGACTGTTTTGGAGCAAAGATAAAACCGATTTTCAATACTGAACTATGCAATTGTTTCTTAGCACCAAATACTTTGCACAGCATCTTTTTTCATGACGTTTCGATTATGATCGCCATAAACCTGTTTCATCATTTAATGAGTTTCGGTAACAGTTTTACCAAGTTTAAAATAAAACTTAATGTTGGCTCTCTATTCGATGCTCATTTTCCGATCTCAGCTTATATACGTCCAAATGTCATAAAAATTTTATACGACTACGATACAGGTGAAACCCCGTATCATATTTCCGGGAGAATAATAAATTTGGCACAACGGCTATCGGCAAAATGAGCCTTTCGGTGAAATGAACCATTCAGCCAAACAGTTTTCGGCGAAACGGCATTTCGGCAGAATCGTTTGTCTTGTTCTGTGTTATCGAAAATGAGCTGTGCAGGCCTGTGTCCAGGTATTTGTTTCGGGAAGGGCCCACAGATAAAAAAACAACTACAGGTTTGAGGTCTTTTCTACGCGAAGGGATACGTCCCGCACACAAAACAAACCGCGCAAAAAAACCGCGCAAAAAAAACCGCGTAACTTCGAAAATCCGCGTAGCTTCGGAAATCCGTGTAAAAAATACTTCAGTGTAACTTTTTTATGTGTCTAGTCCTAAGTCTTTAATACCTTTAATTTCTTGAAAGCGTAAGAAAATATCATTTGAAAAGAATTTTAATTGAAAGTGATTAGCAATCTAGTTTAATAGTCTTTGGATATTTTGGATGGGGCTAGGTAGGATTGCAGCCAAAAGTTTTGTTGAAGGAAAGGGATCAATTTATCCTTTTATCTTTTTTACGATTTCATGAATATGTTTTTATAAGTAACCGGAGTAATTATTTTGGAGTTCCAGCCAGCGACTGGCACCAGTAAAGAAGGTGACAAGCGATTATAAATACAATCTCCTACTCAGTGCTTGAACGGAAAATAGGTATAAAGCGAGAAGACTAGTGTTTGATGGACAGAGAAGATGTTTGGATGTATGATATCGGTCGGATGACGACCAGGATGTAGACCATGTTCGTTGTATGTTCTACCATACCTGACTGGCGTTTTAGAGTGTATATATCATGGTTCAGAGTGGCGAAATGATAGCGCGTATGCACGGAATGCATAAGAGCGCAGGTTCGAGTCCTGTCTCTGAGCGTATGTTTTTTCAATAAATCATCTCTTCTGTTAGTTTTTCATTAATTTGGCTACTCCAATATGGTTATGGCGGTTTTACGTCGAACCAACTAATTCGCCGAGAGCAAATTCTGGAAATGCGTTATTAGAAGTGACGAAAAATCTTCTTAGTAGCAATCCAAAGCTAAAAAGCAGAGCTCAAAAGATTTTTTCAGAGATAGTTAGGACAATTTTCACAAATGTAAGAATAGGTTCAAATGAGAGTTAGAAAGTTGGAAATGGGTAGATTTCTACGCAGTTTCATCCGGCTTTCGCTCCCGAAACTGTATAATAAGAGCTCCAAAATTTTGTGTCATGTATGTTTTGTTTTCTTATTGTTTTCGATTAGAATTAGCCTATCGCACAAACAGTGTCTACTTCACTACACACTTATGTTAACTTAATTATATTTTCAATTCAAACAATGATATACACTTTTGAAACAGTGGTGATAACAAAAATCCATGGGATTGTTATGGCCGCACTGTATGCGATAAATTTAGCTTTGAAGAAATTCCCATATCCAGAATATATCCATATGATCTACCCAGAATATGAAAATTTTTTTTTTACTGTTTCCAATAGTGGGGCAATCGTTGTTATTAAATTGTGAAGATCCCCTGAATAAATACTCGTCAATTTTGTAGAGTGTATTGATTGATGAGAGTAACTGTAGCTGATATATTTTGATGTCAGCATACATTATTTCAAATGACGACAGTTCACTGCACATATCATTCGCGAATAGACGATGAAAAAACATCATTTTTGCGATTTTTTTCCAGAATTATCGTTCAACAAAATAAATTCAAATATTTTGCATGATAAAAAGCATCATTCGAACAACATTTTGTAATTTTTTCGTGGAAAAATATTGAGAAATAAGTCGGTGGAGAGGTATTTTTAGAACGCTTCTTGAAAATCATGATTTGCGGTGTTCACTGTATCTCAGCGCAGAAAAATCGGAAGTGAAGAAATGAACACAGCATAGTTAAAGTAGAAGTTTTTCTAGACCCCAATGTTTCTGTTTGATTTTTTTAAGTTTTTTTAATTTTTGGTTGTTGTTCGAAGTGAAAACTAAGATTTTTCACGAAAAAATCCGTCATTTTGTAGCTGTTAAACCTCCCCAAAGTAGCAAACAACGAAAAGGAAAACGTTGGGGTCTGGTTTTTTATATGCAGAAAGTGTGGGCAAATTAAAAAAAATAGGTGCAGTAGTTTTTGAATGACGATGTGTCCTTTTAAAACCTGCTTTCGAGGAAAACGCGTTTAAAGTTTTTTGTCTATAAAATCAATGGAAACAAATAATTACTCCAGGGAGCCCGTAGGGTCTAACATTTTCAAAAAATCATATTTTTCCTTTTATAATTTATTATAACGAAACATTTCAAGAACGTTTTGTCAAGTTTTGAAGTCAATCGAAGTAGAAATCTTGGGCCTGTGCGCCGACCTCTTGTTGCTTCGTAAAATGAGAAAGCCATATATAAGGTCCATAACTTCCAGGGTTTCGTTCCAATAAGCTTGAAAATTTCACAGAAAATTCTTGAAATGTTTTATTGTTAGAAAATTCAAAGAAAATAATAAATGATTTTTCAAAAGTGTTAGACCCTACCCGCCCCTTAATTGAACTCAAAAATGATTTTGTTGTACAATAAAGTTGTAGGAAATAGCAACTTTGCTGAAAAAAGCACCTCTCTAGCTCTTTATTTGATCGAGTTACATAAATTTTCCCGAGTAAAAGTAGGGTGGCTCCTGAAATATCACTTTTTTTGTTCCAACTTTTTTTCAGGAGAAAAAAGAAAGTTAGATTTCATATTTCAATCTAAATAAGGACCACCCTTGTAACTTTTTTCATCAAGAAGACACCAACTACAAAAAACTAATATTTAATAGTAAAAATATTTTTGTCACGCTAATTTCCCGTTTCGGACCATAGTGGAATGTAATAAAAAATGGTATTGGCCTCATTTTCGTTTCATGCTGAATGGTGGTGAAGTAAATCTTTGGTAGATCTATAGAAAAATCACGGATAAGGACCATTGTTGGATTTTATAAGAGCTGTTTGCGAAGGACTTCTTACAGACATTAATCCAAAACAAAATTTAGCTCATGCAGAATAAGCCAAGGAACTCGAAGTCATCAGAATGTAGATTCGACGGAATTAACCATTTGATCAACACAAATTCGAGGAAAACACAACGAAGGTGTGCAAATGTACCATGTATATTTGTTTGAAATGCGATGTAGGTCTTCATCCCTCATAATACCATATTAAACAATATTTTAGTAATAATTCTTTGAAAATAAAACAATAAAAAATGAGTGTCAAGAATAATATCACTGATATTTTCAATTGATATTGTATTGTCCAAGCGTATGAAATATCATACATGGGATAATTTCGTTTAGAAAAGATGATTTTGTTTTTCTATGACCTTTACTACGTTCACACCGGCAGAAAATAACATGTTTTAAAGATAGTAATATAAATTTAAAACCGCACGGTTCACATTAAGATTATGTTTTACGCATGACATATTCCTTGGTATTGAGTTTGTTTCGAAACAAACTGCAAAAATGCCTACGTCGCAGGAAGGAAAGAAAAAAGTATTTTGACAACATCCGGAAAATAAGAAATAAGCCAGGTACTCTCCTAGCTATGAAGGATATTACCGTTTCACGCTTATTGTCAACGTTTTGAAGCCATTGAGAGAAATAAATATTATTGAGCAGCAAATAACTAAAAAAGTCATCTTTTAATTCAAAAACAAAGTTGTACAAGTCTGCGTTGCTAGATCATTTTTTCCAAAAATCAGTGTTCGGCGCAAAAATCTATCTGTACTATACATACCCATATGGAAAATCGGCATGTCGAGAAAAAGACGATCAAAATTTGATTTCCCATTTTTTTGATTTACAGTGTCACCTAATTCTAAATCATGGTATTATTACATTAAATATCGGTAGTACACCATTGCTATTACAACAAATGAATTTATTGAAATTTGTACTGAATGGAACTGATATGCGGGTACTTTGCATATGGGACAGACATGAGTTGAAATTTTTTTCACATTCCATTGAACAAACCCTCAGCTTTGATTGCAATTTCTGAGAGTACATTGAGGATAGATTTCATTCCTCAAGCGAACTCGAAATTGGCGAAAATCGATATGGGACTAATATGCGAGTATGGGTAGTATATCGGTATCAGAAACTCTTCTACATAAGTAGTAGAAAATGTCACCTTTTTTCATGTCTATTCAAGCTAAAAACCAAAATCGGTACTTATCTGTACGATCCGTGAATAATCGTTTTTTTTGGGAGTACATATCTGTATTGCGGTATAGTGGTCAAATATCTGTATAAATACCGATAAATCGGTATACCTGGTAACGTTGGTACTAGGGATGTCGTAATATTGATCGATTAACCGAGTAATAAAGATAATCGAGTAATATTGAATCGATTAGCTAAAAACTAATATTCGATTATTGAGCTAATCGAATAATTAAAAAAATCCCATAGTAATAATCGAATGAATAATCGAGTAATCGATTAATAACCCAGATAATCGAATAAATAACAATCGATTAGTTTCAATATTATACTCGATTATTAAATAATCGAGTAATTCGAAATTTCCGACATCCCTAGTTGGTACCAATTTTCAGTTTTGTTTTATTATGATTACATGGCTACTTTGATGGAAAGCTGATGTTGTTGAACAGCTTGTTAATTGACATAGTCGAAAAGTGAAGGAAAATGCTAGCAGGGTTGTGCTTTACTGACAATTATATCATGTTATTTCGGGAAAACACGTTTTAATATAACGTTTCTGAATATGAAATAACCCAAAAGTTAAACATGTTATTTCGCTTAAAACATGAAATCAGAGTTAACTCATGTTTTAATTCATAGTGTGAACATAGTATAACACAAAATATGATGGAATATCAGTTCATTTATTTCAAATTCTTAAACCCCCGGGTTATAATGGATTAATTGGTTTAATCGAAATAGAGCACGAACTATACATAAAAACGCGGTGAGCGACACTCCAGTGCTTCATGATGGAAAACTACTACTTTAAAAAAAATTTAGTCTTCGTTCTTCTACTGTCCGGTTTCCCCCTGTCTTGTTTGGTTCCTTTATTCAACCCTGTATCATATTTCCGAGTGAATAATAAATTTGGCGCAACGCACTTAGGCAAAATGAGCCTTTCGATGAAATGAATCATTCAGCCAAACAGTTTTCGGCAGAATGAGTTTCGGAAAAAATAATCGTTTCTCTTGTTCTGTGTTACTGTTGTCCGGTTATCGAAAGTGAGCTGTGGCATCGTCACCTGATTCGATAGATTTAGCAAGAGTAACATCGGAGATTTAACAGTAAGTCGTTTTTTTTTTCAAAATATTTCAAAAAAATTGTAAAGATGACACAATCAAGCTGAAAAACATATGTTAACACTGAACGGTGGATTCCAGAAGTTTCATTCTCTTTTTTTTAACGAGGCGGCTTTTTATGGCGCCCAGCATCGAGGAATCAGTATATTTATCTGTCTTTTGGGACGTATTCTGATGTAAAGCTTTTTTGAATGCTTCCTATAACTTCTGCTCGTTTTTTCCGCATTAATTCATGGATTTTGAAGGTGAATTGCCTTCGAATCCAAAATAGGAATCTATTCTCTCGAGATTGCATAAAATTGGCTTAGCGTTCATAAAAGTGGTTCGACTGGAAAGGAAGGATTTTTGTCCATTGATCTAATCAGGCAACAGAAGAAATTGTTTCGTAGAGGATGAACGGTCGGAACTTCTGAAATAGGCAATGCATTCCAGATGCCTAATTTTATGTTCTATTCACCGGTTGTGTAGCCCATATTTTTTTACGATTTACATAAATCTTGTCCAAATTGGGCACCAAATAAATTATTCGACTAACGAAGAGCTAAGCACTCACGAAAAACACTTTGTCATGAAAGATACTTGTCAGCTTCCGATCAGAACCATTTGCAACGGTGGAAACAAGCAGCGACAGGTGCGTTCCTACTAAGCACTGTGACCCAAATATGCTTTCCATTGAAAATTTTATCGATGATAATAATAAATTGTTTCCCCTATATTGCATGGCCATTTCCGCTTTTATTGTCGGTGGGCGGTGATTTCCGAAACACATTAGCACAGATCCTTACCTCCCCCGACGACGTCGACGACGACAACGGAGGAATGAAAGCAGACACGGATCGGAGAAGGGACACAACCGGCCATTGGATGTCCGGTGCTGCCAAGCGTTCAGCAATTCCGATTTCAAATAATCATAATCATTTATTTGCGTCATCGCAATGTGTCGCATTCGATCCGGTTTCTCATATTTTATTTCAACGCTGCAGGTCCTTGTGTGGGGTCGCCGAAGGACCAAGAGCGCTACAAGTGACCATTGTGTGCATTGTGTTGATGTCTTCTGCCGTTAAAGCAACGGTCGAAAGTCCGACTCCTGATGCCGCCATCAGCACTTCTGCTGGCGGAATGAGTCGAGTCCGCGTTGGTCCTGGCCGCTTCATCTTTAAATATATTCCATTCACGTATCACAGCCGGCACTTGATACTGGTGGCGTCCACTAGCCGGCCAGAGAGCGCTTTACCACTCCCAGTCGACATATATATGCACGTGCAAAACCGGAGCAAGGAACTGGCAGCGGGGATGGCCGACATTTGTTCTCTACGTCGAGGACGGCTTCATGACCCGAAAGCCCGAAGAATCGTCTTCGAAATTCATTGGGAAAGAATACACATTGATGGTGGTGCTCTGGTTGGAGCCGCCAGCCGTCCGTTCACACCTCTTCGTCCGGCAATTTCGGAATATGGTGAGATCGTAAAATTATTATCGAATCAAATACGTCGTACAGCAGCAACCAACCAACCCAAGCAGCAGTAGAACAAATCTAGCCATCTTGAGAAGTGAAGCGTACACGATATCCACTCGAGTCCGATTGCAGTTGTCATAAATGGGCGGCCAACGGCCAGAATCGATTGTTTTCGGTGCGGTTGAATGGACACCGGAGTTTGCTGGAATGATGCACCGGATTTGTTGATCAGCATCGTAAATATGTTCGAAGTGACTGAGGATATGGGAGCACTTTGTACGAGGCATTAGTCATCCTCTGTGTTTAACGAGGTGGCACAATTCGGGTCGATCGAGGTTGTACGGAACTTTAGAATATGAAGCAGTTTAATTGCAACGATTAACCCTTTAAACCTCTTGGTGTTTGTAAATTATGGGTTTATTTGATTTCTATTCGTTTCATTCTTAGACAAACTGTATCCGTATCAAATTATAGTCATGAGAAGCAACTGAAAATACTTTGTAGTATCTTGTTTTTGCATTGTTGAAATATTTCATGAACGTGACAATTTTACTGCACTGTAGAATCAAAGACGAAGAGTGAAAATCTATATATATAAAAATGGATGTAAGTTTGTATGTTTGTAACGCGATAACTTCGGAACTACTCAACGGATTGCCACCAAACTTGGCACAGGTACTTCTTGAATTTCAGAGATGGTTTAAGGAGTATATTTATATGGGAGGGAGCGTAGCAAGTGTCATAAACAAGGGGGGGTCATGAAAAAATTCATATAACTTGACGAGAATCGATACGTTTTGAAGACCGTAGAACCATTTTGCATACCTTAGATATGACTATATGGGGGGTGGATGTAGCAAGTGCCTTTAAATAGGGGGGTGTAATGTTTAAAACGGCATAACTTCGAAACTACTGAACGGATTGCCACCAAACTTGGCACAGATACTTCTTGCTCTTCTGAGATGGTCATAAGGATATTTCAATGAGGGAGGGAGCGTAGTAAGTGTTCTTAACAGGGGGAGGTCATGAAAAAAATTGTCTAATTTGACCAGAATCGATACTTTTTAAGACCATAGAAACATTCTGCATATATTAGATATGATTATATGGGGGGTGAATGTAGCAAGTGCCTTTAAAAAGAGGGGTGTAATGTTTGTAATGGCATAACTTCAAAACTACTTAACGGATTGCTATCAAACCTGGTACATGTACTTCTTGCTCTTCAGAGATGGTTATAATAATATTTCCATGGGGGGAGGGAGCGTGGGAAGTGTCCTTAACAAAGGTGGTCATTAAAAATATTATCTAATTTGAAGAGAATCGATACTTTTTGAAGACACTTTTTGCACAACTTAGATAAGATTATAAGGATAATATGTGAAGAGAGGGTGTAGCAAGT
This sequence comes from Malaya genurostris, assembly GCF_030247185.1. NCBI lineage: Eukaryota > Metazoa > Arthropoda > Insecta > Diptera > Culicidae > Malaya > Malaya genurostris. Next base: position 281,935,402 of record NC_080571.1, read on the forward strand.
GCCTCTAAAAAAGGAGTGTAATGTTTGTAACGGCATAACTCCGGAACTATTGCACGAATTACTATAAAATTTGGTACAGTTATTTCTTGCTCTTTAGAAATAATCAAAAGATGTTTTTGTAGGGGAGGAAGCGTAGCAAGTATCATTAACAGGAGGGGCCATGAAAAAAAATCATAAAATTGGACAAGAATGGATTATTTTTGAATATCAGGCAAACACTTTCCATACCTTAAATATGATAGATATAGGGAGTGGATGTAGCAAGTGCATTTAAAAAGGGGGGTGTAACGGCATAGCTCCGACACTACTGAACGGATTGCTATCACACTTGGCACAGCTGCTTTTTGCTCTTCAAAGATAGTTGTAAGGGTATTTTTATGGGGGAGAGAGCGTAGCAACTATCCTTAACAGGGGTCATGAAAAAAATTATTTAATTTGACGAGAATCGATACTTTTTGAAGACCATAGATACTTTTTGTGCAACTTAGGGTATTCGTGTTGGGTGGATGTAGTACATCCCTCTAAAAAGGAGATGTAAAGTTTGTTACGGCGCAACTCCGGAACTACTGAACGAATTGCTATCAAATTTGCATAAAGAAGCTCTTCAGAAATGGTCATTAGGACATTTTCAGGGGGAAAGTGTGTAGGAAGTGTCCCTAGCATGGGGGGAGAGGGTCAATGACGAAATTTGAAGAGAATCGACATTTAGACTAGAAGGAGGGGTTTTTGAAAATAAATTTTAATCTCTCATTTTTTATAAAACAAGAGAGTGGCAAGAATTTCAAGGTCGTATTTTTCTTTAAATAATTACAAAAGATCTGGTTCCATTTTGCCGGGGAATTCAAAGAACTAAGGGAAAATAATCTTTGTCTACCTATGAACGTGAGTGTATTCAAGTCTCAGCATATCTACAAAACAACTAAACGAATCGTCACCAAGTTTGGCACATGTATCAAAGGTGGGAATCGATATTTCTTGAAAAGCGAAGATACTTTCTACACTACTCAGGGTAATCATGAAGGAGATCTGTAGTAAGTTCACTGACAAAAAGTAAGTTAAATAAAAATAGATTATAAGGTTATTTAGAGGGTGAGAGAGAGTAGCAAGTGCCCCGAACATGAAAAGTGTAAGGGAAATTGATCGGGTTTTACGAAAAATTGGTACTTTTTCATGAGTACAGTACATTTCTAGCAACTGAGAGAGGTTCACAAAAATATTCACAAGAGGAATTCTCAACATTGATTTGAGTTGACGAAATAGGTTTACAACAACATTTGTATTAACTGAATCATTATTCTATAGGTTTTCCTCTCCGATGAACGATCAAAATGGTTAAAACCTTGGTAAAATAAATTATATAAAAACGTCATTCTATAGTACGAATGTAGTTATGATGTTAAACAACGTTTCGTTTTAAAATAATCATTATCAGATGGAAAATTTTGAACAATTCATAATGTCATAAAATTTTTATAAAGAGGAGGGAGTAGAAAGTGATTATATCCATGGAAGCCAAAGGCATTATAGATCGATTGTGACGAGGAAGTACGTTACAAGCACATATACATATGAAACTCGGAGGTTACTAAGAAGGTATTAATAGAGAGAAAGGTGTTTTAAATGTTTCTAACAAAAGGGTTCAAATATGAAACTGACCCAGGTTGTCGAGAATACAATGAAAATTTTGATTATTGTGAGATCTGAGATGGGACACTGATCATTCGCAGTCTGAACATGAACGGAGTATTGTTCGATCGGGTTTCCGTCTAAGTTATGTTTCACTACAAGAGTATTTCACTAAGCAGGACAACTTCGAGAATTTTTTTCGATCTCTCCTTCACGAAACATTTCCGAGCAACGCCGGGTAAATCAGCTAGTAAAATAATAAAAACAGTCATGTGCGCTCAGTGCACTTGCAACCAAACCCCTATATGAATGTCTTATCGCCAAATCCATCGGTTACCTTATCCGGACAACCAAATAATTATTCAACGCGTATTAAAATTTTTTGGATGGCTTATCCGTAAACTTGACTTTTCCAAGAATCATTTCATTCGTCTGGTTTATGTCAATCTATATTTATGACTTGAAACTTATGAGAAGGAATGCCACAGCGACATGATACCGACCGGCAAAGCTTACTGCGCTATCATTGAGTTAGACTGGGTATCCAGAATAAGCACATTTTCGAGGAAACTCGATAAAACAGCGTGCCGTGCATGTATGCTGTCAAGTTCTATTTTTATTTCGACTATTGTATAGCCACTTATCGATTCACATTTCATTCTCGTTCGTCGGACCAAAATTTGAGGTTGATTTTTTTCTTGATTTTTTTTTATAAATGTTTTTTTATTCAGGCCAATTTGCGTACAAGCTTTACGTGGCCGAATGAACCATATTATTTTTAGATGAAATAATTTTTTTTACAGTTGGATCTCGTTGTCACCCTTTTTCTAGGGGGAGAGGAGCTTGCGATGATTGAGGGGCACTTTGTCCGTGGCTCGTGTCGTCCTCCATTGCCGCATCGGTGGTATCGTTGTTGGTTTCCGTTTTTTCTTCGTTTTCCTTGTAATTCGCATTCTTGGATTGGTTGTTAGTTGCTGTAGACGCGCCTTGTTGTGCATTAATTGCAGTTGCTGGTTGGTTTGATGGTACAACAGGAGTACTGCGATCACTAGTTTCCGTTGTTGGGCGGTTGTCCTTGTTTTTGTTTGAAGATGTCTTTTTCGCAGTTTCAGTGCAAGGTTTGCCGTAGTGTGCGGGTTGTTCACAAAACTGACATGTTATTAGATGACTTTTATACGTAATCAGCGTTTTACACGGTTGTATCCCGTCTTGATCACAAATGATGTAAGATGGAATTGCTTTACGTAATTGCATACGTACCACTCGCACGCCATTCCGGACACCCGGAAAAAAATTCCACCATACTTCCCTTCCGATGGAAAGAACTACACCGTACTGCGACATACCTTCCCGAACAAACTGGTCGCTGGTCTGCGGGGGAAGGTCATGCACGCGTACTTCTATGGCATTGTCCACCATGCACACAGGAATTTTATATTTAACATTGTCATGATCAACACTGTGCATCCCGTTATTAATCGAAGCAAATGCAATTGCATCTTTTTCACGATTGAACATAATGTACACACAGTTAGACGCCTTGTTGAATTGAATTTCACTTACATTATTAGCGTCTAGATGCATTCGTTTTTTAAGTAAGATTTAAATTTCATTTGCTGCTGATCTAACTTTGCAGGGCTTGAAATTAATACAAATTGAATTTGGTCTTGTAGGCCAAGTTTCAGGCTTTATTAAATTGTATTTGCCCATTTCGTACAGTCTATTGTTCACTACACTGTATTGTCTTTGCTTCTATCGTCTAGACCGTAAGCAAATGTCGACTGTGTCGGATGAGATGCGAGCACGAACTGATTTTTTTCTTGTTGTTGGGCACAGTGCTATGTTTTATCCCACACCCAATGCAAATTAGAACTCCGATTAATAGTTGCAAAACTGTGTTTATTAGTTTCATGGTAAAAATGAGTACTTTTCGTTGAGCAATAGGTAGCACATTCGACTTTGATGCAAAAACCCTGGGTTCGCTTCCCAACCTCACACATAGAGCCAGACTGTTTTTCTCTTCTAGTCCGAGAGTTGAATAGGACCATAAGGTTAAAACCTCTATTATCGTTAAAAGAAAGTTTCTTTGAATGTAGTCAAAAACAGAAAAAAATAATATTTTGAATTGTAACGAAAAAAAAATTCATACTTAAACATAAAGCAAAAATACGATCTAGCCCATTTACTTCAAATATAGACGATTCGGAATAGGCTGCATCCTCAGAGATTTTGATGATACTTTCAGGGCATGTAGACATTGTTATACAAAGCCACTTTGTATTGCATACTTTGTTTTTCGTAAATTGATCTAGACTGACTTTTGAAAAGGACCAAACATTTTGGCATTGAAAATGCATTACTCTTCACTATACGGGGCCAGGAGTTAATTAAAAAATACATACTAGCCGCGTAACCTTTTCCTTTCATTATTTTAATTTCTTTTATAACTCAGCCATTTGTTGATGGATTTATATAATTTAAATATCAATCGATTCGGAAACATTTAAATTAAATGTATTGCATCGTTGTTCTAGTATTCGAACAGTACACCATTGAAAAATCGGTTAGAATTGACCTATGTTGACACGAACCAATCACAGCATACCATGATAATGTCATCCTCTTGATTTCTCAAACACGGCCTAAAAACACCCCACCGTTTTGCACAGTATGAACGTACGCACAGAACAGAATCTATGAATATTGGCTCTGTCACATATTTTCGCTCAGTCAATGCCTGCCTTCATGCAAAGCGGATTAGTGAAACACTCGCTTTGTCACTCTCTCGACAATGAAAGGTGATTTTTCACTTGCGAGCAGCTGGTTCAAAGGCAACAAAGAAAGAGTTTTTGATTTTCTCTATAAAAAGGTATTAGAATTGCTGAAAAAACGACATTCGAACGGAGCCTCGGAGACCCATAGTGTTATATACCATTCGACTCAGTTCGGCGAGATCGGAAAATGTCTGTGTGTGTACTTTTCGAAGATATTTTTATATTGATCGAGTTCAATGATCAAATGGTTGCGGCTTTTGGTTCCGGAGATATAATGGTATAAGTGACTTAACCGTCAAAACACATTGTTTTTTACCGCTCTAATGTATATAAGAGTGAGTCCCTATGCAAAATTTGAGCTAAATCGAAGAAATTTTTTTTCGTGATGACACTAAATCTCGACGTTTCATGGTTTCATGGAAGAATTAAGGTTTTTTGCCTTTCTCATATAGAAAGGCTATACAATCACTGCAAAAACCAACTTTTGAACTGAGGTTCGGAGGGCCGAATGTCATATACCATTCGACTCAGCTCGACGAACTGAGCAAATGTCTGTGTGTGTGTGTGTGTGTGTGTGTGTGTGTGTGTGTGTGTGTGTGTGTGTGTGTGTGTGTGTGTGTGTGTGTGTGTGTGTGTGTGTGTGTGTGTTTGTGTTTGTGACAAATATGGTCACTCACTTTTCTCGGAGATTGCTAAACCGATTTTCACAAACTTAGATTCAAATGAAAGGTCTCATAGCCCCATATAAAGTTCCTGAGTTTCATTTGGATCCGACTTCCGGTTCCGGAGCTACATGTACAAAAATTGTGCAAAAAATGTCACTCACTTTTCTCCGAGATAGCTAAACCGATTTTCACAAACTTAGATTCAAATGAAAGGTCTCATGATCCCATATAAATTTTATAAATTTCATCAGCATACGACTTCCGGTTCCGGAATTACAGGGTGATATGCACCAAAAATGGGAAAAATGTGAAAACAACGCCACTCACTTTTCTCGGAGATGGCTGAACCGATTTTCACAAACTTATATTCAAATGAAAGATCTCATGGTCCCATACATAGTTCCTAAATTTCATTTGAATCCGAAAGGTCTTATAGTCTCATACTATGTTCCGGTATTTCATTTGTATCCAACTTTCGGTTCCGGAATTACAGGGTAAAGTGTGTTCAATATTGTACACCGTCACATAAAATATTTTCGGATGCAACAAACATTTAATTCGTAATTTAGAGTGCGTACTAGTTGAGTTTGTATGTCATGTTAGTTGGTGGCCGTACGAACCGACTTTGATTTTACCGGTTCTCGGGTTCCGGTGCCAGAAGTGCATATAATAGTGAACCCACTTCGTTTTCTTAAGGATGACCTACGCAATCAAAGCACTGTTTTATTCTGTATGTTATACTAGTTAATGCACAAACAATCTCTTGGTTTCTTTAAAAAATCGAATTTTTCAATAGATTACCACAATATTATATACATGAGAAAGGCATCATTACACCACTAGGTGGATAAAAACAGGTTTTACCTTTTTTTCATAAGTATAAAAAATAGGTATAGAATTCGCTTCGTTTAGAAAAATTTTCCGAGGCCCGGAGGGCCGAATGTCATATACCAATCGATTCAGCTCGACGAACTGAGCAAATGTTTGTGTGTGTGTGTGAGAGAGAGGGTGTGTGTGTCTGTATGTGTGTTGTCAACTAAGAGGTCGAGATCTCAGAGATGGCTGGACCGATTTTGATCAAACTAGTCGCAAATGAAAGGTCTCCCCGTCACCCAGAACGCTATTGAATGGTTTTGAGATCGGATGTTTACTTTTTGAGTTATACGAAGTTTTATGTCAAAATTTTCAGTTTTTTGACAGTATCTGTCACAATCGACCTTAAAAACAGAATATATTTTCGGACTTAGATTCCGCAAGGTAATACCTATCCAACAAGCCATAGATTGTTAAAAACCGTCCATTTTTAACGGAGATATCGAAATTTTTGTATAAGCGACTTTCACCCCTATTTCAGCAGTAGAAGTTTTGAGCGCTGTCTGACAAAGAAATGCTTGGGAGCAACATAAAACACGATTTTTTATACTGTTACATACATTTGTTTCTAAGTACCCAAAAGACTGTGTACAGCATTATATTTTGCTGCGGATCGATTTTAGCACGGCTCGTTTTTGGCAACATAATCGTTCGAATATGCCATATGTAAACCAGATGATGGCAGAATTTTCGAGTTGAAAGCAATTCCATAATTATATTGATTTAAACTACTTACAGCAATAAATGCTGGAAGAACATAACAGCCATATACCATTCGAATCAGTTCGTCGAGATCAGCAAATGCGTGTGTGACAAATAATTTCACTCAGTTTTTTTCGGAGATTACTCAACCGTTTTCTACAAACTCAGATTCATATGAAAAGTCGTATACTCCCAAACAAGGTTCCTGAATTATGTTTGGTTCCGACCTCTGATTTCGGAACTACTGGATGATATGTGAAAGGAAATTAAAACTGTGTAACTCATTTTTCTCGTAGACGGCTGAACCGATCTAAGATTCAAATGAAAAGTTATAAGATTCTATAAAACATTTTGTTTTTCAGTCAGACCCAACTTCCGGTTTCGGTCTGTTTCACATAAATTAATCAGGTTTATCGAGTTAGCAGATTTGGATAGTCGATCACCAAGTAAACTTATTTCAGTTTTGGTTGTATTCAGTTTTCGTTTCGGAAGGCACCAGAAAATTTAATTCGCACTTGGGGACGGGTGTAGCGTGATGGGATAGTCGATGCCTTTCACGCAGCCCGCCTGGGTTCGATTCCCAACCCCGCACATAGGGTCAGAAAAATTTTCTGGTCCGAAGAGGCGAATGACCTAAGATGTTAAAGCCTCTATAATTGAAACAAAAAAAAAAAAAAAAAAAAAATAATTCGCACTTCCTCAAAGATGTCTACATTGATTTTTAAACATTTTGAAACAAATCGATGTCAACATTTCATAAGGACACATAAACCAATGAGAGTTTCTCTTTGTTTACTTTCTCTTTTGTGAATATCTCCTTAATTTTCACGTGTACCTACAAAGTATTCGTGTAGAATGAAAGACAATATCCACATGTTTCCAACAGTACCAAATATGTAACGAACGTTTGTATAATAACGCAGATATAGTCGAAAGCGAAAGTAAACAAAGAGAATCTGTCAATTGTTTTTAGGCCCTTTTGAAATGTTGACGTCGAAATGTAAACAATACAGCTTCTCAGGTGAATTTGCCGAAGCTACACCGAATATCGAATTCCGGTTCCAGTATCGAATCGTTTCTCAAAGCTCAATCGTTTTCTCAAAAAAAGCCAAATCGAATTTCAGAAACAATAGTTCAAATTAAAATAAATCCTATTTTATAAAAATTCTGACTACCGATTCTGGAATTGTAGGATGATGATTTTTTTAAATTCAAAGCGATATAGAAGATGACAATCCCGAAAAGCTTTAAAGTTGGACTCAAAAATATTGCTATTTATTCGTCATATGGCCATACGAATCGGTTTGGGTTATGATGGTTCCTGAATACCGGCTCTGGAAGTACCCTCAATTACCCTAAACTCTAAAGTGGAAATTACTTCGACATATCATGGAATGTTTAATCGATTGTTACACTTTTAGATTCAAATTCGATCCGATTTGCAGTTTCGACATTACAGAGTAATAAGTGATTAAAATCTCTAATTGCCACTTAAAACGACGGACATTAGAATAATGTCATGAAAACTGAAACACCGAAGAATATTCATGCAAAAAACACATGCGGATTGATAAAAAAGGTATCATTTCACTGCTAGGTGGATAAGGCACGTTTTTTAGATTAGCATTACTCTTCTCATACAAATTGTCAACGCAAATGCCAAGCGCTTGATTGGAAATAAACTATGCCGACTATGTGACATAAATATTGAAGCATGCTTTTGTGAACTAATCGAATCAGTCTGAAATAATTGGTGTCGAAAATGAGCCTAAACTAGTGTCAGAAATTATTTTATAAAATAAATAAAAAACTCATGAGACTATTTTGAAGAAAGAGAAAGGCATTACACACCACTAGGTGGATTAAGAAGGGTTTTTACATCGAATTGTTACTGGGATGAAAAAATGGATATTCTATGATTAGTCCAAGAAGAAAAAATCCTACGCTATGCCCGGTCAATTGATGGCATCGATCGCAACATCAACACCAAACCATTAATGGTTCGACGGTCATGTAGTGCTTCTAGTGGGACCAAAAGGATGTTGTGTACAATGAGCTGCTACAACCTGGCGAAAAAAGGATCGGAATACTAGCAAAAACATGAAAAAAGTTGCATGACAACGTTCGGCCTAATGATTCTAAAGTCGTGAAAAATATTTGGAAACGCTCAAACGTTTTGCCGCACCCGCTGTGTTCTCAAAATATGGCTCCTTCTAATTATTGGTTGTTCCAACGGGTGCAGCACGATCTGGAAGGATATCGAGTTACTGTTTTCGCAGATATTTAAAATTGGTTTCAAACTTTGATCACCTCAAAAGACGAAATATTTATTCGAGATGGAATTCGAAAATTTTCTGAGAGGTGGAAAAAATTAGTATATAGCGATGGACAATACATTGTTTATTCTTTAAATACTTTTCGTTTTGAAGTAAATGCATTGAATTTCACAAAGCGGTAGTTGTTAAAATATTTAGCACCTAAACAAAATAGCTTTGCAAAATTGGAGCTAAATGGGATATCACTGCCACTTGCATGTCACGGATTCTTTCATTTTTCGGTAAAAGTTTGATGAATCTTCTTTCTAGATTTCGAAAATCTCATTTGTTGGCTACAATTGTGTCATTAATCAAGTTTGAAGATCGAATGGGTCTCACGACCGGTTCCAGAGATGCAATGGTTTAAGTAGCGTATCCGACAAACCACACTTTTACTTAGACTCACGTTTGTGTAAGACTGTTCAAAAAACAAGAGCAAGGCATTATGGTGGGCTGTGAAAAAGAGTTTTCTCATACTCAACATAATGCCAAATACGTAAACAAAAGGCGGCTGTCAACTTTAATACGAATAGACTACCAGGAGCCATAATCTTTTCTGCGATGACAGTGAATTTTGGCGGTCAAGGTAGTTACTGTTCGCACCATCTAGTATTTGCTGGCGATCATGAGTCCCTTGAGAAATGATTTACGGAACGATGGAAAAATTCATTAACATTCATGAAGATGCTTTTGCTTGTAAGTCGATGTTGTGTAATCACAAACCCCCTATTCGACCTTGCACTTCAATTACAACAAACGGTGAAAGAAGTTCTACTAAATGCTGCAATATGTGTTAGTACCGGTACTATGTATATTTTCATACCGATCAATTATAAAAATACTCTACCTGCATCTTAATTTTAACGTCATTCAGTTGCATACTATTATACTTACACTACGGGTATTTCTCACTCTTTGGTTCCATTCCAAACCAGCATCACCGGGTAACTGCGCCGTCGCGATTTTATTCTCATTCAAAACCAATCGTCAATCACTCATCTTACGAGATAATTTCGATAGCAAGTTGGCTTCATCCGGAGATCGTCAAACGTGGTACAATTCTGTCAACGCATTCAAATACTTATCACCAAGCGAAGAAAGGCACGCTCTTATTGAATTCATCAGCTCACGGATGCTGAACGTAGTCAACTAGAATGTATCCTCTGCTTACGATAATTCCTAATCACGACCCCGTCTGTTTCGACTGTTGACCTTGAAAATGGTTCCAACTAATTCGTGTTATCCGAACCTTGTGAATCACTACTTAAACCGCAGCACTGATTTACCGGATTTTTCAACGGCTCACTTTTTTCTTCGTCGCCTATCCCGTTTGCACTATTTGTTGGTACTGACGGGCGGTGAGCATTGCCCCGTCCAGAGTGCGATCATTAAATTGACTGACCGTTCGGTGGGGCGAAGATAAGACCCGTCTCGATTGGCCGCCGTGGTGGCGATGGTTGGAATTTCCGGTTCGGTCACCTTCACCCCCACCGACGGTACGTTCCCTTTGCACTGGTGCTACCAGCATCGGTTGGATATTCACCGTAGCACCGTAGAAAAAAAATTGTTCGGTTCGGCGGCTGGACGAGAGAGAGAGCCCGGTTTGACAAATGTGTTTGTGTAATTGACCACATGATTCGGTCCGGTCGGTGCTGCACTTGTCAAGCTTAATAATATGCACTGAGAAGATCGCATCTACCCTAGGTGGGTGCAGTACGATGCAATGTTCGTACGAGCACGGCGTCCTGCTGCTGCATTGTTAGAAAGTTACAGGCGCATGATGTCATTAGGAGAAAATAAGTAGGCTGCACTCGTCGTACTTTCAACTGACGATATTGGAGATACCAGATCAATCAAGTGCAAAATCAAAACACTAACTCTTGGCACGTTTGTCGCTGTGGTATGTGAACACATATTATTATTGTTGTAGGAGTAAACAAAACAGCCAAATTCCCGAGTCGCCCTTGCGATGTAAACAACCATGCTTAGCAAATCGATGAGCCAAGAAGTTTTTTGTAGACAAAAAAGAGTGTTGTAATCAAAAATTGGTCATACAAAAATGGTTATCAATCGACCAAACTTTTAATAAAAAATCAAATAAGGATTCGTTTTTATGTTTGATTCATATAGAATAATAAATAAAATATCCACTCAAGCTCTTTTCGCAGAGAATGTGAATTGCTTTGCTTTCGTTTGACTCATTCCTTTCATCCAGTTCTGCGCAGGCTCTTGGTTATTTTTCTCGCGACCGAACTCCAGTTTGTCTTGAACTGCAACTGACTTTTGCGTTTGTTTGAGCTTCCGCTTGACTGTTGTCGTTTTTCATTGCAAACACTCTTGGAGTGTTCTGCTCGAGTGATTCGTGTAGTCGAACAATCGAAACAAGTGCACTGTGTTTCATTGATTTGCACCGCACGAAAAAATGCACTTTCGGGGAAATTTGCGGGTAACCCGTTTTCTTTTCCGAGTAGCAAGAATGAATGAAAATAAACAGAAACATCAAAACACAGTCGATTTGTCAGTATTTACATTTTGATTTACACAGCTTAACGCAACAGGTTGTTAAAAGAGAAAAAATTGATTTATGTTTATTTTAGGTCTAATTCTACAGAAACCATACTTAGGGAAGAGTGTTCGGTTACCGGCACCCTTTTATTTTAAGCTTATAACTTCTGACTAAGTGCACATTATGCGGACATACATACATCAATGTAAAGCTTAAAGCCCTAGCTAACAACTGATTAAGCAACTAAGTTGATTTATTTGATTGAGAAAACTTTATTATCAATTTAGTGGAGTGATAAATTTTGGCCATTTCAAAAGAGGTGTTCGGTTACCGGCACTCCAAGAAATTTCACTAAAATGGAAAGATATAAGCAAAGACTCCAAATATTCAAAGGAAAACCGGATTTTGATTCATTTCGGAGGCGTTTTGAACAAAAGTGACTACGCCTTGGCTCTCTTGGTCGATGAATTGGTGGTGCCTTTGGTGTTGATTTGGCCGGCCTTCCACCGCCGAATTTATTGACTTCTTATCCACTAAATAATTTCTTTTATCAAGTTCATTTTCCTTGGCTTTGACGATTTGTTTGGAGTTGCCATGGCTAACAGAATCAGAGAACCAAAGTTTTTACTTATATGACGGTGGTTTGAAACTGTCAATTTGTTCACGTGTTGCATATCACCAGAGATGCCAGTTAGTACAATAAGTTTAGCTAGCAAAAACAAAAAGAGGGTGTCAGTTTTAAAAATTCTGTAAATTCTGACGTATGTCGGCAAACAATCGAAGTTTCAAAAGTACGTAAAAAATCTTCAGACGAAATAATTGACATTTGGTTTAAGAAAAGTTTCTGTCACAGTGGCAATATGAATTTTTTGAACTTTGAGAAAATTATAAAATTCATCTTCACTCGATTTCAAAGATCGAGCATTCCAATTCAAAATATTCAAATAATTATTGAACATCACTGTTATAAATTTTAAATTCATTATAATATTATTTGCAAATTGCTATCCGATTTGAAATGCTTCAAAAAGTGATGAAGTCGAATTCATTCGGATGATCGTTTGAAAAAGTTGATCTTGTAGGTAGATCATTTTATTTCCAGTTATATCGCCTAAATCAACTTCATTCAAAGAATCGAATGGCATTGAAAGAATATTTGTAGGTAGACTGCCATTAGAAGAAGATGATATGGCCGATCTACCTACTAATAAATTGTGTTCGTTAGAAGATGAACTGCAAGGCGGTCCTGTGTTTTGATTTTTTACATTAGAGAATTAAGTGATAGATTTCTACCTGTTATACTAGCATAACTGGCATTAGAAGAAGATGATGACGAGGTCGATCTACCTGTCAATAAATTGTTTTCGTTAGAAGACGAATTGGAAGGCGTACCTGTTTTTTGTTTTAAATTCGAAGAAATAAGTGCCTTAGAAGAATTAGGCGTGGCATTTGTAACGGTTTTTTGATTTTTAGGTATGTTCTGTAAATTTAAGGTCGTTGATTTGACTTGTTGTCTAAGCGAACGAGCGTTTAATTTTTTTTCCCTGACAGGACATTTCAAATAATTGGATTTATGATTTCCATTGCAATTTGAACATGAAAATTTATCAGTGGTTTCATTCATTGGTCAAACGTCTTTCGAATGCGATTTACCACAATTCAAACACTGTATATCCATATGACAATTTTTGGTTCCATGGCCGAAGCCTTGGCAACGACGACATTGCGTTAAGTTTGCAATACGATTATGCCGTTTATAATGTTCCCAATGAATTTTAATGTGGGAATGAAACTTACTTTTTCTAAACTTTTCAAATTGTTTACATCACTTCGATTGAAGTGTATTAGGTAAAGTTCATGGGAAATTCCAGAGCGTGGTTTAGAAGTACCATTCGCTCTTTTTTCATAAGTATTACTTGGGAAGGGGCAAAACCAAGCAATTCTTTTAGTTCATTTTTAATTTCATCAGTACTTTGATCATTTGATAAGCCTTTCAAGACAGCCTTGAAGGGTCTGTCTGATTTTATATCATATGAATAAAATTTATGAAGTTTCTCGGACAAATATCGAATAAGTCGTTCGTAATCTTCCATTCCATCAACCAAGACTCGACATTCTCCTTTTCGTCCGATTTGAAATGAGACTTTTACTTCCGGGAGAAAAGTAGAAAGATCAGTACGGAATGCTTTGAAGTCGGAAATCATCACCGTCACTGGTGGCATAGATTGTTGTTTCTTCCCAGAGCGACAAGCGTCCATTTTGGGAATTTTCGAAGAATTTTCTTCTATGTCGCTACAATCGGATTCAGGAAGAATCTCGTAAATATTGTTAGACGGCATAGAATCAACGGAAGGGAAATCCGTCCGTTGTCTTTTATTTTTACATTCAGATTCTATAAGATCGTAAATGTTATTAGAAAAATGTTGAATAATGGATTGTGATTTATTCCGTATTGAATTATTTTTAGCCTTAGGCTTGTTGCCTTTCCGATTGGACGCAGGCATTTTTGAAATGAATGAAATTTTAAATTAAACTAACTAGGCTAAACTAGTCTTCGATTAGACTCCTAGTTTGGAAAAGTCTTGATAAAGACTGATTTTGTGGTAGTCTTAATAAAGACTGATTAGTTCGAAGAATAGTTCTTTGAATAGCTAGCCTTAAAAAGGCTGATTAATTTCTTAGTCACTCTAATATCACTTTTTGTATCACTTAGTCACTCTAATATCACTCTTTGTATAACCTTGAGAATGGCTGACTAATTGTTAGTCTTTAAAAAGACTGTTAGTGATTCAGGTAGCCTTGAAAAAGACTGAAGCCTTGAATCAATGAAACTCTATGTAGCCAGTAAAAACCAGGAGCCAAGAGCTATACGCATGCGGTGCGAACGACTGTTCAACACCGACTGATCCCCAAACTTATTAATGATGGTTTTAACACTGGCATGATGGATTCCAAACCGCTTCGCCAATTTTTGCATAATAATACCCTTCTCACTTAGCATGTGTCCAGAACCTTACATCCTTTTCAATACGCGACATTTTGAAAACGCAGAATTTCAACCGCACAAACAAGTAAACAAACGAAAGCTGACAGCCAAACGCACAGCACAGCTGTGATCTGAGCATAGAAAACCATCACAAATACATGCGTACAACACAAAGGTATGTGGATAGCTTATTTTTGATACACTCCTTAAACAACCACATAATGGTGAGAAATGTCAACGACATTAAACATTTGACAACTCTGCCGTCCGTAAATATAAATTTAAAAACATAATATTGGGTGAGACGAAGTTCGACGGCCCAGCTAGTATTTTATGAATATACGAAGTTTTCTGAGAAAATTGAGTAGTATGACATTTTGCATTTCACAGATTTTATTGATAGATTTGATAACACAAACTGTATTTTGATCCGCCCTAATATTTTTCTATCTTTGATTGGGTATGTACACCTAGCATAAACTTAGGAGTACACAATTTTTTTTCCACTATGTCTATCTAGATTTTTTGGTTTATATAAAATGTATATAAATAAATAAGAACCGACTTTTTTGTAATAAATATGAAAACGTTACCGCGGCTCATAGCAATTTTTATTATTGTATCGTTTATTCAGACCCGACTTCAACCTGATTGTGGTCGTTCGCCGGGTGACGGTTTCTAACAAACGTTGGCAGGATTTCGAGGTGATAGATTTGTTTTTCTGAAGCTTGATACCCACACATTCCGTTTGAGTGGGTTCCGAAATAAATTCATGAAATGAAATAACTCAAATTGATTGTATTTGAATTTGAATTCTTCAAAAGAAATTCGCTACGTATTATTGACATTTTCCTTTTTGAAGGCATTTGAATCATGGTATGGTATAAGAATTCAAAAATAAAGAATTTAATAGATTTCACCATTTCATTTTATTTATTCACCCAAAGATCCGTTTACTTACTTTTTTTTACGTTACCTCTTTTTACGTAACTCTTTTTATGAACCAAATTCTAAATAACGTAATCCTTTTTACGAACCGGGTAATTGCTATTCGATGGGAACCATTACACTATAAGTGTTTTTGGAACGGGGCTGAAGAGTACACACTTAGAAAAATTTACATTTATTTAGGTGCATATAAAAGAAGTGTCGCGATTCGCTTACATTAACATACAGACGCAAAATTTATTTTAACATGTTAATAGATGTAATATTTTGTCATCAACGAAGAAATTACGGCATACTTTAATTTACGTCAAGTGTAAATTTCATTTTTTCTAAGAGTGTAGATTCCTAAAACGATATTTGGGGTCATTCCGAAATGCAAGATGGCGACTTCCGGTTCATTGATATTACTTTAAAACGCTTAAAATATGGGCATTTTCTGAACGGGTTTAAGAAGGGGGGGGGGGCGGTGCTAGGGTTTAACACCTTTGAAAAATCATTTATTATTAATCATCTGTGAAATTTTCAAGCCTATCGGAGAAAAACTCAACAAGTTATGGGCCTTTATCTTTGCTTATCTTATACTGCGTAGAGATAAGAGCTGGGCACACAGGTTCAAGATTTCTGCTTCGATCGACTTAAAATCTTGACAAAACATTCTTGAAATATTTCATTATAAAAGAATACAAAAAAAATGATTTTGTGAAAATGTTAGACCCTACGGGCTCCCTTGAGTAATAAATTGTTTCCATTGATTTTATAGACAAAAAGCTTTGAACGCGTTTTTCTCGAAAGTAGGTTTTGAAAGTCCGTGTCCATCGTCATTCAAAAACTACTAAACCAATCAACGATTTTGTTTTAGGCTTTGTTAAGACGTAAAGCCGCCTTGAGCTAGTTTTAATATGATCAGTATCTAACGGGAAACAGATTGGAAAACCGACATGTGAACACAATGATGTAATGAAAACCGCGAAAATGTTACCGCAGAGACGGGACTCGAACCCGTAGCTAACTCCTAACCGGGGAAATTGTTTTACCAATTAAACTACCCTGCATATGAAAACACATGAAGAGAAAGTCCAATTGATTGGACGAAACTAAGCATGCTTCGCTCTACTTAGCCACTACGGTATTCACTTACAGTCCCGTATCGACGGAAACAAATTCAACGGAAACACATACAATGATCACGAGTCTATTTCTACCCATCTGCTTTTGTCGCACGATACTGATTTGAGACTTTTGTTTTTGTCTATTTCGCTATCTACGGGATAACACACGATAGTTTCATCCATCGATTTAATGGATCTCCACTAGTGTGTGGTAGCAGCAGTGACGATTGTGTGATCTCAAACACAATGGTAAAGGTAGACAAACCTTTTATTGTCCATCAACGATTTTGTTTTAGGCTTTGTTAAGATGTAAAGCCGCCTTGAGCTAGTTTTAATGTGATCAGTATCTAACGGGAAACAGATTGGAAAACCGACATGTGAACACAATGATGTAATGAAAACCGCGAAAATGTTACCGCAGAGACGGGACTCGAACCCGTAGCTAACTCCTAACCGGGGAAATTGTTTTACCAATTAAACTACCCTGCATATGAAAACACATGAAGAGAAAGTCCAATCCACTGTATCTCAGCGCAGACTGATAAGAAGTCAACAAAACAAAGCATCATAGATAGAGTAGAAGTTTTTCTAGACCCCAACGTTTCTGTTTGATTTATTTGATTTTTTTTTTAATTTTTGGTGGTTATTCAAAGTGAAAACTACGATTTTTCACGAAAAAATTCGCCATTTTATAGCTGTAAAATTTTTGGTGGTTATTCAAAGTGAAAACAACGATTTTTCACGAAAAAATCCGCCATTTTGTAGCTTAAAACCTTCCCAAAGTAACAAGCAACGAAAAGGGAAACGTTGGGGTCTAATTTTTTATAGTAGAAGTAAAATAAAATTTGAAGATTGTTATGAGTTTGCAGCTTCAAAAACTAACTTATTTGGCAGTCATTACATTTTAATCTTTCTAACGATTCGTCTTCGACTCGTCAGTGCATATCAGCTTATGGTGAACTGATATGTCACTTAGCAGTTCAACCATAATACTCTAAAAAGATATAAATGTTTTGCTACTCACAATGTATTGTAGAGTCGAAGACCAAACACAAAGAAAACAAAATATATGGTTATGAGCCCCAAGCACAAAAAAGGCCAACCTCTAAATAAGTCATTACTTATTCCGGTTAGTCAACTTGATGCAACTCGCAAGCCTCTCAGTACCTTATTATAGTAAGGCGCTCAACATTGCGGTTATCATCGTCGTCACCGGGAAACAACGGCTAAAGTTTTAACTCCAGAATGCATAAATTGCATTACATGCGACCGTGTGTGATGGCACAAAAACCGACCTCGCGACTCGCCCATCACAGCGGATGGCACTTTTCTCGATATGGTTTTTATGAGCAAAGTTTAGCCGGTAGATCTTTCTTCGTTTATGCTTGCCTACGCTATTTTGATTTTATGCATAGTTAGTTCGGTAGCGGAAATGCATCCGACCGCACCCTTGACAGGTTGCGGTCGGTCGTGGGAGAAAATTAAAATTAAAGCCTGCGAGCAACGGAGGATGCCCGGAACATCGGAGGATATGTAAAAATATATGATTTATCTATCGCACCGACCGACTGCATCGTAAAGAATTAGCTTTTATCGTTCGTTTTCCGATGCGGTGATAAGCGTTCGTTGTCTGCTTTTCCCATAAATAAAATTTAGTGAGAAACTTTCCCTTCACGGACAATGCAAATCGGTACCGAACCTTTTTCAGATTTTTTTTTTTGGTTTTCAGTGACAACATTCACATGCTGGTGACAATACCGATGATCGTTCGGCTAACCAAGTTTGTGCGGCCCCAGAATATGAAGTTTTATGAGAGTTGGGATAGTCTTTCATGAACATACACACACACACTCGCACACACATACCGATACTTGCACACAGATGTATTCAATATTACGGTGGCATGAGAAGAGTCCGGAGCATTATGGCAGCCATCATCAGGCCCGGAGAGGTGTGTCAGTGATAAATGATTGTTTTTCTTCCAGTTGTTCGTAGGGCGGCCATTTGTTTTCCGTTCTACGGGTTTTTTTTGTACACTGCCTTATCGCAAACGACATCCTTTTTTCCGTTCATTTATTATTGGGTAGATTTCTGGTCGGTTTTCGAACTGCTGCCTTCATGCGAGATATTGTGTGTGTTTGTGAGTGATTTTCTTCAACTCCTCTGGTCCAAACTCAGTGTGGTCAGTCCTGTCGTAAGCATGCGAAAATGACCGATATTTACTGAACATTGAGTGGAGTTTCAAAACTTGTTAGATGCTTTGAACAGTTATTCCAATTAGTAGCATAAATTGGGCCGGTGACTGTTCACGAGTAGAGTGGACATCAAGTTTGAACGGTGTCCTAGTTTTTTGAGGACAATTTTCTGCTCGGTTATAGAGGCGAATAATTATCTTATCTGTGCCTCGTTTATGTTAACTCGTTACTGTTTCATTAATTTTTTTTAAATTCTACGACATTGTTTAAAATCCATTACCAGTGAGCCTGTCGACATCGGATTGTCATCTGCTCGGGCCTTGTCCTTCTGTGTCAAGATCTTTTTCTCCCTAATTAAATTGCTGCTAAAAGAAATATGCATCCAAGATGATAATCCTTAGTACACAGTTGGTATCGAATCTGCTCGACGTTGTCTAAATTCATTGCAACCTGTATTAAGAGTAGTATTTCCAAAAGAACTAAAAACTAGAGAAGCGTTACTTCGTGACTCAGCTCGGTCGTTTAATGTGGATAACGTTTTCGATGTCGGTGAAATCACTGACTTCAATGACACAACGGCATGTCAAGTGATAAAAAAAAAATTGTAATCCAAGTGTCGTGCGAATGGATCGATACAAAATATCTACTGATTTTATCCTTCCCGAAAAATCACAGGTGCAGTTCAGCCTGATTGAATAATCCGATTGGACTTTAAATTAAACGTAAACATTTTGTTTGCACGTGATGCTGCCAGTATAATCGTGTATGGGTAGGTAAGGTAAAACGCACCCCGTGAGCATAATGCATTCGTTGTTTTTTCTAGAATGATGCTGATTTTTGTTATGAGAAATTTAAATAAAATTCAGAATTCATCATGTATACCTATAAAACTTTGCAGGTACGGATTAAATATAAAAATAAAATTTTCAGCTAGCCGGTCGTTTTCTGGCAGTTAGTTTTTGTTATTTTATAGTTTTAGTATCTACGAGTAACGGGTGGCAACTAAAATTTTGGATTTTCTTTCTCAAGCTGTCAAAAAAAGACAAACATATATAAAAAAGATCTGATTTATTGAAATTAATGATAGATTGTCAACTGTTGAAAAAAATTAGTGAACATTTCAAAACAGTCCGTAATCGGATGTTCGGCGAAGCTTCCGTTTGATGTCGGAACAGGAGCGTTGTACGGCCTTCATGTGAACTTTGCGAATGCATCTCTTGATTCTACCAATCAACTGTTAGCAATTCGTGACTTTCCAGTTATTTTTGTACACCAAGGAGCTCAAAACCCCGAAGAAATCTTCGATTGAGCGACACTGAGGCAGATTTGTCGTGTTGGGGTTTTTGGGTACAAATGGGATCGAATGGGTATTCAGGAACGATTGTGTTTTTTTGGCGTAATGCAATGACGTTTTATCCGGCCAAAACACGTATTGTCCATCAGCATAATGTTTTTGAAGAAACGGGATCAAAATTTTCTTCAAACATTAGTTCTGGTACACATTTTGATTGATTGCCAAACCAGAGTGCTTGAACCATGGCTTAGAAATACCTTTCTCGGAAATGGCAATATGCAACATCACCTTCTGTTCGAACTTCTGTTTAAACTTATATTTCAAGTTCGGAGGTGCAATAGAACTATCCATTGAATAGTATCGATCGTTTCCGGGAATCTACGTCTTTTAAAATGTTGTACCGTATACTTTTTGCCGAGATTTCTGTGCAGTTCGTAGAACTGTACAACGCGCTCGCGAAATACTTCTTGTTTCGACGGCATTTTGAGCAAAACTGAGCAAGCATAAACAAAACAGAACATACTAGCAGAAAGAGGAGAGAGAGATAGTTAACACATACACACTCTTCTTTCTCTCTGAGCTCGTTTGTTGTTGAGCATACATGCCTCGAAAAAATTCCAAAATTTTAGTTGCCACCCGTTATGTTCGTAAAATACTCATAAATATTTTGTTTTTCGTTTCGTAAGTAGCTAGATTACTTTTTATTGTGATGTATCCTGAAGTCGTTTTGAGGAAAAGGCCACACACATTAGGGTTTTTTACAGAAGTAAAATATTTACGCATAAATTATTTTAAAAGAAATCATTTTATACAAATTTCACGCTAACTCGAACAAATGTTGACACCACCTCTCAGATTTTAATCAAACTTTCAAACCACTTTGCGTATTTTGTTTTGCCCGGGTTGGTGGTTCAATGCATAGGGCGCTGGTCTTACAAGCCAGTTGTCGTATGTTCGAGCCCCGACCTGGAAGGATTCTTAGTGTCAGTAGGATCCATAGTACTAGCCATGCAATGATTCTGTACACTAAGAATCGGCTGCGAAGTCTGTTGAAACAGAAAGGCCAAATTCCTTAAAAGGAATGTAATGCCAGGATTTTGCTTTTTATATTTTGTTTTTCCAAAAATGATCTAGATTGTCTTTTGAAAAGGACTAAACTATTTTTACTAAAGAGCTAAAAGAGGGATGAAAACTGACAAATCCTATAAAAAAGATTCGTATGAGTGACTTTCACAAAATTAGTCAAGTTTTCGTTCAAAAACATGGAAGAAATCCTTATCGATTCCTACATTGAAAAAAATCGATTTCAAGAATTTAAAGTCGATTTTATTTGAATGAGATTTTATTACAAGACAGGTGATTGTGTTCCCTACCTACAGTTGAAAATTCATGTTGGCTACTTGTAAGGAAAAAATAGTTATTGGAAAAAAACTTCGCCTTGTCCAAACTGATATTTTTTCAGTGTTTTTTTCACCGAGAACTAAACTGTATAGATTCCAGTTGAAGTATGAATTAAGCTAATAATAGTCTTTTTTTTGCTTTTTTTCTCATGAAAAACTATAAGGATCAGCCCCATGGGGTTGTTCGAGCCATTGATGTGGAACAAGGCAACCAAAATTTCTAATGATCTACAATAAAAAAGGTCAATAAATCCGAACCAACACCAACACATCATTTGAAGACAAACACGAGAAAAGGTTTTAAGTGCAAATGACAGTTTCTCTTTGTTTGCTTTCTCTTTCGAGTATTACGGTCCAATCAGCAATCTTCCCATCTAACACTCCACATAGGATTATAGCAAAAACCATATACTTCCGATATGCACTGTAGAATTTGTTGGAAATTACTGGAATTTGCCGTAATAATTGAAAGAGAAATAAACCAAGAGAAACTGTCACTTGCACTTTTCTAATGTTCATCGAGATTTATCTTGATTTGCATTTGTTTTATAACCGACGAAATTGCACCATTATCCCAAATGTATGCAATTATATCTTTGTACATACTTGCGATTTCGATAATTAAGCTTCTCTTCGCCAAGCTTGTGTTCAACTTTTTTATGCAAGCAGTTTTTTTAGCGTTAAGTTTCAAACCATTCTGTGATTTCGGTTGAAGCGATAAACTATTTCTCATTATCAATCGAGTTAATCTAATATAAATTAGAAACTAATCTTAAAGGGGCTGGGGTCCACTAGGAGATTGATAGTACCTATTAGCTCTCTCCGGACTGTACCAGCCTAGATGCCGTGTGGAATCCGGCGGAAAAAAATGAACCAAGAATAGATCCATTGGGTTCCTGCTTCCATGTCGTAAAAGGCGACAATTGCAGGAGTTTCTTTTTCCTTTCAGTTATCAGATATTTTCAATGTTTTACTTCTGATTACTCTATTTTACTAAATCATCTCTATTCAATCTATCAATTTCCGTCTAGCTTCGGAGAAAAGTTTCATTAGGAATGATTTCTTCTTCCATGTTATTGATTGTCTTTCAGGATTATAAAATGAATGATAAAAATAAACCATTGCGCAAATCCGTTTATATTACAAAGTTAATAACAGAGATAACATATATCGGTATATTGAATACATAGTAAAAAACACTTGATATTAATATTTCAAACAGTAAATTAATATTTTTCTCGGTAGCCGGCTGCCCAGATCAACTAATATAACCAATTAATAATTTCAATAAATAATTAAAATAATAAAGCGGAAATAATAAAGAATCAAGACGCGCGTGAAATCTGTTGACCTTTGTTTGGTGATTTAAAATGATTTTATAATAACTGTTTAGAATATTTCAATGCAATGAATCAACTTTTTTGTCTAAGTCCTATTCGCTCGTTTATTTTGTATCACGTAGTTTCATTTATAAAAACGTGCTTAATCCACCTAGCAGTGAGATGATACCTTTTTTTATCAATCCGCATGTGTTTTTTTGCATGACTAAAAAAAACGCGAAAGGTAGATGCATAAACGAGTGACTGCATACTCGACAGCCGGCTGTCCGGAGTTTTGTCAATTTCGGAGATTGACTGTTTCGTGCATTATATTGCCAGCAAAAAGTAACACATAAAACGATAATACTTAAAAACATTCTTGGTAACCGGCTACCCAGAGCAATAAACACATGATAACATTATTAAAACATTTACTAACAAAGTATCCTCTCCTGTGATGCATGTGGGAATGCAGAGGATTCCTCGGTTCTTAGTAGCAACATGCATCGAGCTAACAATCCTTTCCCTCCCAAGTAGATCTGCATTCGGACGTGGCCGGCGTCGGTATTGATCAGCATGCATGGTTCAATACAGTTTGCACAGTGTGAAACAATGTGTTATTCCCAAACATGTTACTTCAAAAAATCATTTTGCAATCTCAATTGGTCCAGATCAATAACGAAGTAGCAACACACGGGCGGTCTCTAATGCTAATGCTAATGCTAATGCTAATGCTATAAATTAGAAACTAATCTTAAGCACTCAAAATTTATCCAGAGGTAGTTGTCAATTTCTCATGGGGAAACGACATAACATGGAATTCCGAGCTTGCATGACACAAGATCAGAGCATACCAATTAAGGGCTGAGGCCAGTGTGTTTTAGGACGTTTTAAAGGTCTATTTTCACGCTTCAAATCTGATTTTCTCAGAAACGGTGACGAATATAAAAAAACCCAACAGACAATCTCTTTGAAATTTAGTTTAGATTATTCTGTGAAAATTTCAGATAGATTGTTTGACTTTAGCGATCGGGAAAGTCTTTTTTCTGAAGGAAGAATTTCATTACTGAAAACGGCAACTTTCAACTTGTTCATTGAATATCTTGCCTTCAAAAGCATGGATCAAAAATCTATCCTGACAATGTCTAGATAATTTAGTTTGGATGCGATTAGTGCATAAAAACATATATGTTGTCGCGATAAAAATTAAGTGAATGTTATTTTTGTAATGGTAAGTCCATTTCTATGGCGGCACCATTTTTTTCTGCTCTTGTATCTTGGTAACGTAACGAAACATGAGAGAGAAATAAAATCGGCTCAGCAAGGCTGCCAAACAAGCGGTAGCTTTATTGGATTTTATTTGATGTAGTCAAACTTGTAACCGAAAATATCAAAACTTTCTTGGCCACCCGGCCACATCGAGAGTCATTTTACACATTTACGAGAGAGCATGGAGAGAAATGTAATACGCACAGTGAGCAACACGGTTTCACGCTAACAACTGGCCTCAGCTCTTAAAGCTTCAAATCGTTTTATGACACGTTTTTGTCTTGCACTCTAGCAACAACCTACCTCTAGCATGCTACGAGTAGTACTGAAACGTTAGCTTTAATTTCACTTTTATTTATAAATTCGCGTGCTTCCAACAGCTTCGCTTTTGGATCGATTGTCCAATCAGAGCGATGCTCTCTCTTTGATACATCGCTTACTCCTTCAAAACCGTCGTCTATGGCAGGGAAATCCGGTATGCCAAAGATTTTTAGCAGCCAAATAGGACACTGTTTGCTACTAATCAAAATTTCAGTCAAATATAATTGAAAATACGTGACTTGATACATTCAAATCGAAACATAGAAATATTTCCTATCAAATGATGAAATAATATTGACAATTGATACAAAATAGACTGAGCTGTAAGTGTTTAAAACCTGACCACATTTCTACGTGTAGTTTTTCTTGAGTTTCTGATTTGCACCACTATATAGAAAATAAAGATGTGTTCCACATCAAAACATCCCTGTGATGCTATTGAAGGCACTGTCAAACGAATGGCAAAAAGAGTCTGTCTTGCTCGCGACTATGAAAATACAACAACAACCCCCCGAGAGTTATATAACAGGGCAGTTGAACAAACTGATAATATATTACGAAATAATATTTCTGCTATATATCCACTGAGCAGTACAACAAAATGTCCGAAGAACTGTATAATAACACCAAAACAATATCTGACACTCAGAAATTCCACAGTTTTGTGTCTATTCCTGGTGCCAAAGTAGAGGCGAAAAGGTATTCCAATTCAGGAGATCAACCAACAATATTTTCCTTGCATACAAAGAATCCAAATGTATTATGATAGCTTTAAGGGGCGGGTAGGGTCTAACACTTTTGAAAAATCATTTATTATTTTCTTTGTATTTTCTCATAGTAAAACATTTCAAGAATATTCTGTGAAATTTTCAAGCCCATAGGAGAAAAACTCGGCAAGTTGTTGGCCTTTATCTTTTCTTATCACATACTGCGAAGAAGTAGGAGCTCGGCACACAGGTCCAAGATTTCTGCTTCGTCGACTTAAAAATTTGACAAAACATTCTTGAAATGTTTCATTATAAAAGAATACAAAAGAAAAAATATGATTTTGTGAAAATGTTAGACCCTACGGGCTCCCTTGAGTAATAAATTGTTTCCATTGATTTTATAGACAAAAAACTTTGAACGCGTTTTTCTCGAAAGTAGGTTTTGAAAGTCCGTGTCCATCGTCATTCAAAAACTGCTGAACCAATTTTTTTCAAATTTTGCACATACTTTCTACATATAAAAAACCAGACTCCAACGTTTTACTTTTCCTTGTTTGTTATTTTGGGGAGGTTTTACAGCTTTTTTTAAAAATGGCGAATTTTTTCGTGAAAAATCGTAGTTTTCACTTTGAACATCCACCAAAAATAAAAAAAAAATTAAAAAAAAATCAAACAGAAACGTTGGGGTCTAAAAAAACATCTACTCTATCTATGCTGCTTTGATTTGTTGACTTCTTATCAGTCTGCGCTGAGATACAGTGGACACCGCAAATCATGATTTTAAGAAGCGTTCTCAAAAATACCTCTCCACCGACTTATTTCTCAATATTTTTCCACGAAAAAATTACAAAATGTGTTCGAATGATGCTTTTTATCATGCAAAAAATTTGAATTTATTTTGTTGTACGATAACTCTGAAAAAAAATTCTCAAAAATGATGATATATTTTATCATATAGATTTTTTTCAAGGAACTTTTTTTTCTTGAAAGTGCCCAACTTGAATTTTTGACTGTAGATTTATACATAACTTGTAACAAAATTTCATTCGAATAAAGAATGGTTATTTTTTGATCATCACCTTCAAATTGTAAAAATAGATTTTTTCAGTTTTTTAAATGATTTTCAATATTTTTATTAAAAATCCTGACTAATATTGTTGTATTTTGCGAACTCGGAATACGATTTAGCGCGAAATTCGTCTTTAACATATCTATTTATTTATTTATTTATGAGCAGGGGAAAAGCTGGAGCTGAGATTTTTGTTCTTCTTCTTCAGCAGGCATAAAACCTTCTCGTCTTTTGTATCAACAGATAACATTTGTCCAAATAATACATAACGGATGACGGATGATATTTAAGAAAAAAGTTCGCACTTTGAAAATATGTATCTGATATGATTCTTGAACAGATGATTTTTTTTTATGAATGATTTCGCCTATGAACAAAAACTGAACCATTCCGAAAATATTCAGTGCGCGTAGGATGGTTGATAAATGCAGTAATCTCATCAATAGAAGCAGCAAGTGCTGTGATTATTAAGAGTTATAATGATAACGACAACAGTAATAAAAATCAATAACAAAGCATGTTACGCATCTAAAGAAAAAATATTGCCCAATGTAGCTTGAATGTCATAAGCAGAAGAAACAGGAGCACAGGTTATCGCTACGCCGATTTAAATGCGTCATTCAAACGCTGCGCCTGCTGTGTTTTCGATTATTGACAATCCTGCGCTTCTGTTACTTATATAAATCAAATTCATGCAAACCCAAGTAGCAATACGCAACTAGTCCTGATACCATTATGTCCAAACTTTGTTGCAACAAGAGCACGAAGTTGTTTTTTATGTTATACTGGTTAAAACAAAGTGACAGCAATGTTTCTTCATAACATAACTAGCTACAAAATGGTTATTTAGATTTCCAATCACCACATCTTTTTTTTCATATTGCATTAATTATAATTTATCAATTATCGTTACTTTATCCAAACAAATCACAACTATGCTTCTAGCTACTAGTTGAAAATAAGTTTATTTGACTTCAATAGTAGTTCTGATACCATTTAGCCCAACGATGTTGAAACAAGAGCACGAACATGTTTTTTATGTTATATTGGTTAAAACAAAGTGACAGCAGTCTTTCTTTCTAACATAGACATTTAACTAACTATCATTCGTAAGCTATCGTTACTTGATTCTAACAAATCTTCAATCACAGCTATGCTTTTAGCTACTAGTTGAAAAAAAAAGTTTAATTTTCGTTGCGAAACCATTATAAATACGTAAGCGTATATACGAATCGTAACTGTGAAATGATATAGCAATTTTAAGATTATAGCACACTATCAGTAGGTTTTCCCCGCGTAATGATAACGAAAATACAACCTAAAAAACTTTTGTTGGCTTGAATATGGCGATCACTCTATGGAGTCACAAGAAGTGTATGAAACATAATTAAAACCAGGATATTACATTTTCTACAGAGTAGTCATTTTTGTTCTATGCACTATCAAGAACTCGAAGAAAACAATATAGGGATTAAGTATCGATTGTTATAATGATTCTCATGATATATGAATTTAAAATAATGAGAAATCACTCTACTTGGATTAATTTTTAGCATTCTGATCATAGGGTTATTTCGTTGTTAATTTTTCAGATTTTCATAAACAGATCTTGATTGAAGGCGCATAAAAAACAGTTAATTGAAATTGAATTCTGCTCGACAGTTTTAAAATCGTTGTGAAATTGGTACCTTGTATTAAGTTTGTGATTTCAAGTACTCCACTGCTTTTTTATTGCTGATGGAAAAGTATTCTGGATTCATTCAATGTTTATAATGTCGATGGTGACTAAGTTTCAACTAGTTTACTATATGACCAGGTGCTGACCAAGTTCGACAGGTGTCTTCTGATGGAGGATGAAACCTATGTCAAGGCTGACTTCGGGCAAATCCCAGGTCAAAAATTTTACTTGGTTAACGGCTTGGGGGATGTTCCAGCGAAATTTAAATTTGTTTTTGCCGACAAATTTGCAAGAAAATTTATGATTTGGCCGGGCATTTGCAGCTGCGGCAAAAAAACGAAAGTTTTCGTTACAAATAAGACAACGACATCGGAACTATACCAAAAAGAGTGTCTCCAAAAACTTATTTTGCCGTTCATTCGATCCCACGACCATCCGGTAATGTTTTGGCCAGATTTGGCAAGCTGTCATTACAGCAAAGTCGTTCAAGAATGGTATGCAGAGAAAGGGGTCCAGTTTGTTCCGAAAAACCTTAAGCCACCCAACCGCCCCCAGTTCCGCCCTATTGAGGAATACTGGGCAATCATGAAAAGGAGACTCAAGGCAAAGAGAAAGGTTGTCAAAGGCATCAATCAGATGACGACCTGGTGAAATAAGATAGTTAAAACGATGAACGAAGACAGTGTGCGCCGCCTAATGAGCCGTGTTACAGGAAAAATTCTAGAATTCCTTCGAAACCGTGACGAATAATTTTATCCGTATTTTTTCTTAAAAGTATGAAGAAAATGCTACCTTTGTATAAAAAAATTGAATTCAATTATAAATAACTGAAATACAGGTAAATGTTTTTGTTCCAGTTCTATCTGAACCAAGCTTTAGCAACTAGTAGAAACTGCGCTTTTTAAGTCACGCAAGTGGCTAGATGTTAGTAACAATCACTCAAATTTCTGGTTGCAAATTAGTCACAAATAAGCTAGCGTAACAAAAATTGTTACTTGGGAAGAATCGTTTCCTTTCTTTCTTGTCATTATCACCGTCTCATTGAAACATTTTTTAAGCGAAGAAAAATGTGCGTTTTGTTGGTTATGTCACTCATACCATTATATCTCCGGAACCAGTAATGACAGCCATTTGATTTACAATACCTAATCAATGATCTTGTAGTAGCTCAAAATGTCATGAAACTTTGACAGGTATCTTTTGAAGGTTGATAAGGATATTTTGTTGGTAACGCCATCTATGTATCAGCACCGAAACTTATTGATCCACGTGTTATTACGTGTTATAAACTTATTGATCCACGTGGAATTACCTTAATAGTTGAAGCAGTTTAGACAATACAGAAAATAGAAGTAGAAATTTTGTTTTCCGAAATTTCACAGAATGGTGCATTTTACCCTCTATTCCTACACAGAAAATGAATATGGCAAAAGTCTCGCCGGAATGTCGACAATGTTGGCTTTTTCAACTTTTGGCAGCAAAGAGTGCCTCTCATTGGATATTGGCTTTCCTTTAACATGCTCCAAATGTCAATGCAGGCAACGTTGATGTCTTCCTCTTATCAATTAATTTCGCCTACTGAGAGTCAACAACGAAGTTAATTTTGGCACAATGACAAAACCGCATCGAAATGACTGCGAGTCATTAGACACTAGTGATAATAACTAATAAGTTCTCACGCCGATAATTAGTCCATCAATCTTCCAGGACAGAGTATTGATTGATGCAATTATCTTCGCAGTATGCCGCCTCCACCGCCAGTGGTTTTGTCATCACTCGGAGCGAATGAATCTTTCTTCATATTCACACTTGACGGATTTAAGTGGAAAGTAGCTTCATCACTCACCGGTTGCGCTATGAAGGCTACTAATAGTTTCCCGACACGCGGTATCTACATACGTACGTCATGTCGGACAGCACCCTGTTGCATATTTGTCCTACTGTAGAATTGGCTGGCCTGGGGAAGCAACACATGATCCAAATTTAATCTTGCCGTGACGGGCGTGGAAGCTGTTAGTCATGTCGCCAATATAAAAGGATTATGCCGGGAGGTGTCGCTTCGAATTAGATTGTGTTGACAGTGATACAGCGGTGTCGCGTGTCCCTGATGGATTAAGCTTGTTCGAGCAGTAGGTGCCACTGAAACGTTCTTAACTATTCAGTGCAGTGCGTGTTTGTACAGATAGTGAGAGGTTTAACTACAGATGCTGTCATCTGAATAGAGTTATTTTAAATCTAATTCCGAGTGAAGCGAAAGCTGACTCAATTGTTTCGTTCGAATTTTTATTGTGCCATTCGGTCCTGCCGACGACCACAAATGAATCGTTCAACGTCAATATCGGGTCCAGATTGTGTCATGAAACCACGTCCATAACTTATCCGGTGTAATAAAACACCATGGCTCTGTTGCGATTGACAGCCACTCCCGCAAGAAAACATACGAATGCTACCGAGTGGTAGGAACTTCGCTTTCCGCTTTTCTATTTCCGCAAATCCAACACGAAAACAAAACATCCGGCTGTAAAGTGCGGCCGGCTGCTGGGGTCACAATAAAGAAAAAAACCGGAACAGACACATCTGATTACATCTTGACGCGGTTATTGCTTGTTGCTACCGGCCGGCCCCGGGTGGGCTCCCAAACGCCCCGGTGTGGGGTTTCGGCTAGATAACGCTTGTCAGCGAAAAACAAACACCCATCATTATTACTGCTTTCATTTTTTTAGCTGCTTCGAGCATAGCAAAATGATTTACTGTTTGCTGTGAAGCACGATTTGTAGCCTCCGGTCGTAGGGAAACAAAATGACTCACGCTTTCTAGAATTTTAATCGCTTTGTTGTTAAGCATCATCTCCGTGGGAAAATTATCCTCTGGAAGGATGGTGCCGGATATCGAATTGGGTGACGAAAGGACAACCAAAGTAAACTCGAAGTAATTATGATGCTGCTGCTGCTGCTGCTACTCAACCAACACCAGTTTCGTGCGGTAAAAGGATGGGACAGTTACAGGTCCCGGAATGTTTGCTGAGTGCTTTGTCAACGTGACACGATGAATGATAAATTGGTTTTGATCTGTATGAGACCCTCGTTCAAGATTAATTTGGATCTTTGGGTAACACTTGGAATGTGTCAGTTATTTAAATGATATTTCGAACCCTCCGGTCGATAGCAGTCGATGTTTGGTGCTCGTCATTCAATGCTGAAATCGTCTCATTCGTGCATAAAATTTTTATAAAGTTGGCGTAGTGAAACTTAGCAAAAGTTTTACTCTTTCCCTTTCGAAGTTATAAGGAAACTGGAAAACCCGAAGCAAAGATAATCCACACGCCACTCAAGAATTACCAATCGTCCCGATAAATGTACTGTTTCGTTCGGGTCTATGGGCTGGTGGAATCATCGGTCTTTAATTATTCAAAAATGAGAAAAAACGATGCGTTACAGTGAATGGAAATGGGTACAGAACCATGATAAATGAAATTTTGTTGTCAAATCTTCAAAATATGAATATGATTTCAACAGGATGGTGCCACCTGTCATACTGCGGCCGAAACAATCGACTTAATGAATAAATATTTTAACGACAACATTATTTCAAGAAATGGACCGGTGAATTGACCTCCCCGTTCGTGTGATTTTTAGATCAATAGCATCCAATTCCGGCCACAAAAAATTATTAATCATTTCTCGATAGCCGTAACTATTGCTTCACCCTAATTTTCGAAAAATTAAGGTCCTGTGACCTCGCCGGACCCAGATGCGTCAATTTTTTTTCGGAGGGGGTTTCATAATGTCATGATTAATTTTCATAAGTATGGATTCATTTAATAATTGCATTAAATATGACGGATTTCTGCGCTAAACCGTATTCGCAGTTGGCAGCACTCAACCAGATTTGAGTGAAACATTTTTGGACACGTAGTCTTTGTCCCAAAATCTTAGAAAAACGACCTCATGTCGAAGAAAAAAAGCACTGTTTCACCAAGATAATACTCGGTGTTCACGGGTCGATGGCAACGATGGTTAAATTCAACGAATTACACTTCCTCATCCACCGTATAGTCCAGATCTGGATCACAGTGATGTGTCTCGCTGATCTGTAAAAAAATGTTCGCCGGAAAGAAAATCAACTCAAATGAAGAAGCAATTGATAAAAATGCGAAACGTATTTTGAGGGAAATGACAAATCTTTCTACAAGCGCGGCTAAACTTTTTTAATCAGTTATTTTTTAAAATGGAATATAACATATCCTAGTGATCTTGATATACTACATTTGAATTTAAGTTAGTGAAAATCTATTCAATCATATGTGAGAAAATGAAGTGAGCTCCATTTTATCATATTTGATTATTATTGCCGGTACTTCCGGAACCAAAAGCTGAATATCGGCATAGTGACACTCGGTTCATTCAATCATGTACTAATATGACCTACACATTTTTTTACGATTCTCTATGACGATTTGAATTTTGGAAAAAATGTTCCGGTAGTCGGGCTTGGATAAAATTCAGCAAATCATTTATGGGACTATCAATGGTTTATTTGGTTACAGAGTCTCATGGTCAAACTAGAGAAAATTATTAGCCAATATGAAGGTGTAGCTTATGAACAAAATATTCCTGAAATTGACATTTTTATACTGAGCACCCTATCTCTATTGTTGGTGCATATCACCTTGTAATTCCGGAACCGAAAGTTGAATAAATATGGAATTCCATGAGACCTTTAATCTGAATGTAAGTTTGTGAAACTTGGTTCAACCATCTTCGAGGAAATTAAGTGACATTAATTTCACAGTTTTGGTGCATATCATCCTGTAGTTTCGGAACCAGAATTCGGATCTGAATAATATTCAGGAACTTTGTATGGGACCATAAGACCTTTCATTTGAATCTAAGTTAGTGAAAATCGGTTGAACCATCGTCAAGAAAAGTGTGTGACACACACACACACACACACACACACATACATTTGCTCAGCTCGTCGAGCTGAGTGGAATGGTACGAGGTCTGTTCAAAAAGTTCCCGGAATTTTTTAATTTCGCGCGTCTGGAAAGTCCGGTGGTCAAAATTTTTTTTTATTGTGTTGGTACATATGTCCCTAATGTATGGTGAAATTTTCAGCTGTATTCATTGTTTACATTCTGTCTTGTAGCGGCTGGTGTAGACGTGCTTTTTTGAGCTCGGCGATTTTTGTTAGTTTAAACAATGGAAGAATTGAAGAATTTGTATTAAATTTTGCGTGAAAAATGAAATAAAGTGTAACCAAGTGTGCGAAATGTTACAGAGAGCCTACGGTGAGTCTGCTATGAAAAAAACAAGTGTTTACAAGTGGTATAAGCGTTTCCAAGATGGCCGCGAAGACGTTGAAGACGACGAACGCTCCGGTCGACCCAGCACGTCAATAATCGATGAAAATGTGGGAAAAGTGGAAAAAATGATTATGGATGATCGCCGAATCACTATTAGAGAAGTTGCTGATGAAGTTGGCATATCAGTTGGCTCATGCCATCATATTTTTTCAAATGTTTTGGGCATGAAACGAGTGGCAGCAAAATTCGTTCCAAAACTGCTGAATTTTGATCAAAAAAACAAACTTATTACCATCGCTCAGAAGCTGTTAAACGACGTCAACGACGATCCAAATTTACTTGAAAGGGTCATAACTGGTGATGAAACATGGGTGTACGGTTATGATGTCGAAACAAAAGCACAATCGTCCACGTGGAAGCACCCAACGTCACCAAGACAAAAATCGCCGAGCTCAAAAAAACACGTCTACACCAGCCGCTACAAGACAGAATGTAAACAATGAATACAGCTAAAAATTTCACCATACATTAGGGACATATGTACCAACACAATAAAAAAAATTTTGACCACCGGACTCTCCAGACGCGCGCAATTAAAAGATTCCGGGAACTTTTTGAACAGACCTCGTATATGACATTCGGCCCTCCGGGCCTTGGTTCAAAAGTCGGTTTTTGCAGTGATTGTATAGCCTTTCTATAAGACAAAAGCAAAAATATTTAAACTATCTCTATTTAAATTACTCTATATTCTTTAGGGATCAGGGTCATTTCGCCAAATTCTTCATTAGTCTTTATATCGTGATTAGAATTGATAAAAAAACCTATTTTAATCCACTTAGTGGTGTAATGATGCCTTTTTCTTATTACCCATTATATCATAAATATAACCGTGAAATTCGCAAAAACAACTGTCTATTGAATAGAAATAGGAAAATTTGTTCGGACTTAATCTCACAAACTCTACAAATCCTGTTTAACCTGTAGTTACGGAACCGAAAGTAGTATCCACAACAAATTAAAGAATAAGTTTGTGAAAATCGATTTGGCCATCTCCAAGAAAAGTGAGTGAGATCCTTTTTGCAGTTTTTAATCACCATTTCCAATTCATCCCAAACCGGATTCAGATAAACGGAATAGCCGAAGTTGGTTCGTTAACTACCAACAAATATGACCTACAAATTGGAACAATTTTGAACGTAGTTAAACCTATACTTACTATCTCATGCTTTATTTCGATTTAACCAATTAAACGAAATCTAACAAACGAAACAAACCTGTGTTTCTGTTACTTCTGCATATGTAAGTCAAGCTAAACAGCATGAATCAATAGCATAAAACATAAAGTAGGATTAT
Organism: Malaya genurostris; assembly: GCF_030247185.1. Classification (NCBI taxonomy): domain Eukaryota; kingdom Metazoa; phylum Arthropoda; class Insecta; order Diptera; family Culicidae; genus Malaya; species Malaya genurostris. The sequence goes on from NC_080571.1 coordinate 281,969,816, forward strand.
TAGTATTATTATTATTATTATTATTATTACTATTATTATTATTATTACTATTATTATTATTATTATTATTATTATTATTATTATTATTATTATTATTATTATTATTATTATTATTATTATTATTATTATTATTATTATTATTATTAATGACATCACTACACAACGTGTACGAAATAGAACAAAGCACGCCTTGTTCGTTTTGTGTTTTCTTCTTCTTTCGGTGTTGTACATATTGTCACTCTATATGGCGATTTGAAAACTTTGACACTCATCGCCCTGCAACTGCGGAACCGGAAGTCGGATCCGAATGAAATTTCACAGTAGGTTTAAAGACAGTATGAACTTTAATTCAAATCAAGATTTGTGAAAATCGGTTCAAACATCGCAGAGAAATCGAAGTGAATTTAGTTTTAGGAGTTTTCTTCTCCACTCTCGGTGCTATCGAAGAAGGAAAAGAGGGGACCAGTAGTGCCGAATTAAGTTTTCATGCTTACAAACTAATAAGCTCTGCAAACTAGAAGAATTTATCAGATAGTTTTATGGGATTTGTACCTGTTTTTAACCATCGTTCGTGGAAAAATACTAATAAAATTGGTAATTTACCACTTATCACGCTTTAGTTCCGGAACCGGAAGTCGAATCCATATAAAATGTTCTACCAATTTTTAGGATATTATAAGACCTTTTATTTGAATCTTAGTTTGCGAAAATCGGTTGAGTTGTTCCAGAGATAATTGAGTGTAAACTTTTTCTCAAATTTTCACATATTACCATATAATTCCGGAACCGGAAGTCACATTCAAATGACATTCAATAGCAAGCTATGGGACCATAATCTAATTTGAATCTTAGTTTGTGAAAATCGGTTCAGCCATCTCTGAAAAAAGTGAGGGCATTTTTTTTTCACTTTTTTGGTACATATCATCCTATAGCTCCGGAACCGGAAGTCGGATCGGAAAGAAATTCAATAGCAGGCTATGGGACTACGAGACCTTTCATTTGAATCTTTGTTTGTGAAAATCGGTTTAGTCATCTCTGAGAAAAGTGAGTTCATATTTTTGTTACACACACACAGAGAGAGAGTGAGAGAGAGAGAGAGACAAAGTTCTCTCAGTTCCCTCCGGGCCTCGGTTGAAAAGTCGATTTTCACAGTGATTGCATAGCCGTTCCATATGAGAAAGGCAAAAACAAATAAAAAATGATTATGTTTACTCCCGTTTTATTGACCTACTATCGTACTTCTGAAATGATACAGAGATATAAATAATTTTTGTAGGTTTATTCAATATTCTCAGAACGGAATTCCCAATAAAAACTTGTTGACTTTATTAGTGTACCTATCAAGCAATTGTTTGCGGTATATTCCGGTAATTGAGTGTAGATGAAAGATTATCTAACGTGACTTCGCCACAATGTTTTGTTCATATGCTATCCGACTTTGAGTAGCCCGGGCAAACGAGGTGGTTACAGGTTTGTATGCAAGAGGCCGCCGCTTCCGACTTCCATCTTGGATTCGGTTATGTGGTTGCGCCACGTCAATTATCTAAATCATCTAAAAACAAATAGATATTTTTGATGAATAACCAAAATTTGCAGTTTTCTAATAAATTATGTTATGTATTCAAAATCACCACTTCGGTGAAATAACCATTTCGGCGAAATAACCTTTTAGCGAAATGGCTTTCGGCGAAATGATCCGCTCCCATTCTACAGAATTTATATATAACTTTAGAATCTTCAAGAGTCACGATTCGCCTTCCGTTCATCAGTGCTTGATTAAGTTCAATCAAATTGAATCGCCATCTCATTCTAACAGTTCAATTTAAACAGCTAAGTAGAAGCCAAGCTCACACAACTTCTGTGACACTTTAAGGAGGATCAGGGTCATTTCGCTGAAAACCGTTTCGCCGAAAGTCATTTCGACGAAAGGGTTATTTCGCCGAATCCTGAAATCATCTTGAAATCGTAATTAGAATTAATTTAAATTAAAGACAAACGAAAGATGATAGCGTTAACGCCCGTTTTGTTGACCTAACATTGTACTTCTTGAATAATGATTGATTGTTGTACTCTTGAATAAAGATTGATTCATGAACCTCAGAAAGTAGTTCCCAAGAATACTTGTTGACTATTAGCTAGTAAGCACCAAAGCAATTGCATAGGGGTATCTACCAGGCAAATGTGGGCAAATCCGTTTATTAAGTGAAAATGAAAAAATATCTAATGCGGCTACGCCACATAGTTTGGGTTCATGTGCTGTCCGACCTCGCTACCGCTCGTTCGGACCTAACTAAAGCAAAGAAACCTAGCTTTGAGTAGACCGGGTAAACGAGGCGGTTACAGGCAGTTATACAGGAGACATAACATGCAGGAGATATGACCCTTACGGCGAAATTACCCTTTCGGCAAAATGACCCTTTCGGCGAAATGACCCTTTCGACGAAATGACCTTTTCGACGAAATGACCCTTTCGGTGAAACGATTTTCGGCGAAATGACCTATTCGGCGAAATGGCATTCGGCAAAACGGCTTTCGGTGAAATGGCTTTCGGCGATATGACCCGCTCCCCTTTAAGGATATTGCACTAGGTTTCGGCCGATACTTCAGACTCACTCAGATTTGAATGACACTTTTGGGACATGTAGACTTTGTCCCTGAATCGCACATTAATTTTTGTATTTACAAAATTTATCTGGATTGTCTATTGAAAATGGCTGAACTTTATCAACATAGTAGTGACCGAATAATGACAAAGTCTGGAAAAAAAATATACGTGGGTCGTTATTTACGTATTTAACCTAAAAACGAAAATAATATTATATTTGGTCTGAAATGGTTTTATTGTTTTTCAAAGTATTCCCCAATATGATCAATACATTTTTGCGTAAGCATAACATTTTTTCCACTCGTCATAAGGTACTTCCAAAACTAGAGTTTTGAACGCTTCAACAGCTTCTTCAGCTTCTTTTGTTTCACGACTAAATGTTTATGCAAAATAACATATGTACATTTCACGCATAATCCATTGTCAGATTTTTCACAGAATCGATGTTTTCTCTCAAAACAGCTAATTTGGGACGACATTCTTTGAATTCATCAGCAAGCGAACAACCACGGTTAAATTCGTTATACCAGTTTTTTACTGTCGCATAGGATGGTGCTAAAAGTCAAACTATGTTAAGTTGATTGAAACACTCTTATCTTGATAATCCACAAGTAAAATCGTAATAAATCATTGAACGAAAATGTTCACGATTCAATTCCAATTTCTTGCTGAGGTAAAATTTTCAACTCAAATAGCGCTCAAATGACAAAATGTTCTGAAGATGGTAATGGATTAAAATGTCAAACTCTATGAAGGAAACGTCTAATCCACCGGGTAACACTTAGTGTTGCCAAGGCTAAATACATAAGTAACAACCTACGTACTAGTGATTTTTATAAAATCAGTCAAATTTTCTAATAAAAATATTGGAAATATTGGATAGGGACCTATCGAGTTTGAATTTGATTTTCAAAACAAAACACCATTTTATATTTTGATCAAATTTTGTTATAAGATAGGCGAATTCAGGAGCGTGAGATCATTTTTGGGTAGTTCCATGAATGGAAAGGAATAATCAAGCAGTTTTGTCGTTCCTTTACACGCTGTAATAAATCAATTTATTTTTTACAACACAAACTTGATCCAACAGCTCGACCAATTTCTTTATTGTGGACCGACAAAGATGTATCACGACGACCCCAAAATTGTTGTAGTCTTAAGAACGATCTCTGTTAAATTTTTACCCTTTTTAAAGTTAATTTCAAGTTAAAGCTACCGTTCCATTATTATTATTTGACGTAGTTTCTAATTCTCAATTTTCAAATATTTCCAGCTTCAGAAACGACATCTGGCGGAATAACGATCTATTCAAAATAACACCTCTTATTGGAAAAGCCCAAAAACCATAAACATTTGATTGACCTGTAACTGCAAAATATGTGGCTTAGAATCGGTTTCTATTATTGATAAACCTCCAAGATTGTTATCATTCCGGTGGTTGAAGCCTTTGCCGAAGAAAGGGTTTCATGTTTCTTCCATATTCTCGACTCGACCCGTTGTAACACGCCCAGCCACTCCACTGCCACTACAGTCCATCCAAAGATCCATACACTCGACCCTTGGCCTTGAACAAACGGCAATCCGGAGCAAACAAGTGAGCAGTTCGCTTCATTAATCTTAGTAAGCTTCGTGATAGACGAGCAGACTACGATTTGGCAGTAAATTTTATTACCACTGGCACCACTGTCTGGGGCTCACCGTCTGCAAGTTCACCGGCTTCTGTTACCTCTAAGCATATGTAGCTCTAGTAGAACGCTATTGTACATAAAGTGCGGACTCACCCCTCGCTTTTTCACACGCGGCTCGTCAGCAGAACCCAGAACCACTTGGCTTTTATTTTGATTTGCTGATTCCACACAAAAAAAAATCCTCACACCCACCCATTCGATGACGGTGAAACTCGCCGCCCCACGAAGGGTTGTTTTGGGTGAGCACATGTGAGTCAGACTTTTATAAATAGGTACTTTTGCTGCTGCTCCTGGTTTTTTTTTTGGTAACTTCAACTGCTATCAACGGTAACTGCAGATGAAGCAGCTGTTTGACGGATGATATTAGATCCTTATGTGTAGTATCAGAACGCTTTTTATGAACCCGATCCGTTCCGCCTAGTCCCGGGACGACGAACAGAATGTTCACTTTTGCTTTCGTCTGGTGTCAGACAGAAATCAGATTTCACCGACGAAGGAGCTTTATCGATCGAACTGATGGGCATCGGAATGAGCTCAAGTAATGCTGAGTGAAATTCTTCTACGACCAAGTAATACTTATCGTTTCGATTTCGTCTATTACGATTCCATTTGTACATTTGTTTCTAAATTAGAATTATTTACAAACCGAATTCTTGTGTTGATGTTGTTCTAAAAACAAATGTCGTTTTCATTTCACATCCGTGAAACCGACATTCGAACGGCTTCGATTCGAAACAAAACGAAGATTACTTCTCATCAAGTTTGTTCCCATCAGGGCCGGGGACTAATTATGTTTTTTTTCGTACTCCCACTGCCTACTGCGATGAAATGACCACCGCCAACAGCAGGCGGGGCACTCAAGCGATGTGGGCTAATCTAGGCTGTAACTGGGTCAATCCAATTATCGTTTAGTAGCCGAATCAGCATTAGGGCTCATAAATTAATATTATAATCACTTGCACTGTGGAGAAATGATGATTGAGAATATTGCCTACCACCCACGAGCTGCTTCCGGATGGAAGTGCATTTACTAAGCTGTTGACGTAAGCAACGCAAACATCACTAATTGTTTTCTTTTCTTCTTTCCCTTTCAGTGACCTCAGCAGCAACAACATTTCTAGTTTACCAAATAAGTCGTTCGACACGCTGCCAAAACTAGAAGAATTGTAAGTAGTCACCGGTCCTTGTACGATTCTATGTCTCACTAGGTTTAGATTAGCTAAATTTCCGGCAAACAAGTAACCGATTTCCTTCCTCCCTCCGTGGTGGTTTCGATCAAATAAATCACTTCGAGCTGTAGAGTACAATACGACGAGCTAAAGCCGCGGCATCGTGAATCGTGAAGCGAAAATATTTCCGCAATTAAAACTTTCCTGCTTTCACGGGCTGGTAAAGTGAAATTGTTTTGTTGGAAGCTGTGCGAGCGTTGCGTCAGCCCACTCAGTCACTAGCGTCCGTCGAATCATCGGGAAGCACCGTGTTGGGGTGACGGTGACAATCAAGAGGAGAAAGTTTTCCTCCCGCTGAGGTGATCTCGCTCAGCTTCTAATGATTCACAAACGAATACATACACGCTTTAGGCGGACGAGAGGAACGAGCTAACTGTTGCATGTTGTGTTGTTCATTATGGGTTTCTTCGGAACAGGAGCTTAGATGCGATTGGTCGGTGGGTGGTAAATACTATGCAGATTACAGTTTGTTGCGGTATGTCATTTGATGTGTTGTCGAAGTTTATCGAGCAGTGGGATGCAATTTCAGTAGAAATGGAGAAAAAATCCATGTTTATAGATATTTATTTTTATAAACAAGCAACTAACAACAACAAAAGTAAATGGAAAAGTTTTTAATTGGATACATACAAATAAACTTATATTATTTAATCTGAAATGGATTTTTCTCCATCGTGAACTCATCATTTGGGTCACTGGATCAACAAAGCGAATGGATTGCCTTTCAAAAGTTGTGCTGGATCATACCTGGATGTCAATATATGATTCGACTTAAATGAATACCCGAAACAGTTCAGCTTGAATTTGAGTTCTAAAGACTGTCCCATAAAGTATGGACGCACTTTGATTTCGCTGTAAATAATTCACAAGTGTTAGATACTCAAATTTTATTCGATATACTGATAATATTAGACTACAACAACAGAATATTATTCTCAACATTCTTGCGCACGTTCCTCATTAATTTCCGTACAGACTTCTTGGCGACAAATTTTGACACTTTTTTCTAATCTTTTCGGAACTGTTGAATGGTTTCGTCTGCCGAGACATGTTTCCTAAGATGTGCCTTCGTTAATGCTCAAAATTCCTCAATTGGTCGAAGTTGTGGGCAATTTGGTGGACTCATGTCTTTTGGGACGAAAGTGACATTTTTGGTAGTATACCATTCTACCGTTGATTTCGAGTAGTGGCAAGAAGCAAGATCTGGCCAGAAAACAACAGGATCCTTGTGGCTTCGAATTATGGGTAGAAGTCGTTTTTGTAAACATTCCTTGATGTATATTTCGCTGTTCATTGAAGCAGTGGTGATGAAGGGTTTCGAAATCTTAGCGCAGCTACAAATTGCTTATCAGACCATAGCTTTCTTCCCAATCAGGAATCAGGAATCAGAACAAATTGGCTCAAATGGCGCGTTCCCCTTGATATTTGGAGATTTGTGCCTTGCCATCAATTTGTTTTTAGCATCATTTTACCGATATATAAGAAGGAAGGATTGAAAGGACATGGTAAGGGTTGGACTAGGAGGATGGGAAAAATGGGACGACACAAAAACACATAAAAGCAGAAGTAAATTCTGCACCCCTAAGGGATGCCGAACAATCTGCTGGGGATCACATTTAGTGGAAGCAGAAGTAAATTCTGAACCTCTACGAGGTCCCGAACAATCTGCTGTTAATGAAACCTCCAACCCCCGAGAGGATTTAGAGATCTTACAAAAGCGACACAATTCTGCACTCCCGGAAGAATGCAGAACGATTCGCAGTATGTACGAGCAGAAGTAAATTCGGTACTCCCTAAAGGATGCCAAAGAATCTGCTAAACCCTATTTAAGGTAAATACAGAAAGGATTTATTCACTCCAGGAAGAACGATGAACCCTTCTTACTATAGCTCCTTACCACATTGGGTGAGAAACGAGAGAATATCCTTCATTTTTAGCTCCGCATACACAGACTCAACCATGTATGGAGAACCAAAAACCCGGATACGTAGTTGCGTCAATGCGGGACAGTTACATATCAGATGATATGAAGTACCATAATCGCATTCACACAAATCACACGAATAATACTCAGCACGTTGAATAGTAGCCATGTGATAATTGAGTTTGCAATGTCCAGTCAGAGCTCTGACCAGAATACTGCAATGATGCTTGGAGAAATGCAGTAGACACTTTGACATTTTCAGATTTAAATCTGGTAGAAATGCTTTTGTCTGAGCGCAAGTTTGCAAGCTGCGCCAGTAGCTGGCATGTTTGGATGCAGCCCAAGAACGAATCTTGTGCTTTATCCAACTAGTTGAAAGTGGTAAAGCTGGTTCAGGACCAACGAAATCATTCGTTGCACCAGCTCTAGCCAACTCATCAGCCCATTCATTTCCAGTAATACCAGAATGGCCGGGTACCCATAAGAAGTAAACAGCATTTGAAATGCTGAGGTCTTCAATTTGAGTTCGACATGCGATCACTAGATTCGACCGTGAGTCATTCGAACTGAGTGGTTTTAAGGCTGCCTGACTGTCGGAACAAAAATAAATTCGTTCACCACACATCCTCTGCTGAAGTGCCGATTGTACTCCACACAGAATTGCGTAGATTTCTGCTTGGAACACAGTACAGTATCTACCAAGTGAATGAAACTACTCCAGCCTCATTTCACGACAGTAGGCACCAGCACCAGCACGACCATTCAACAGAGAACCGTCCGTATAACAAACTATATATTCATCAAGTTGTCGTTCCAAACAACCAGACAACCATATCTCACGAAGAGGATAGCTCACATTGAATGTTTTGAAAGGAAAACTGCATGTGAGAGTTAGGTCACTAGGAGCGAGTAAATACTCATCCCACGTAACAATTTGAGACCACAAGCGAGTGTGGCTGGTAGCATAATCTAATGGGTTACTGTTCCAAAGCCCTGTAACCCTAAGACGGTATGCACAAGATAATGCTTTTTGTTTTAGGAACACATGAAGTGGTTTAATACACAGTAGCGCCTCTAGAGCAGCAGTAGTAGTTGTCGTGAATGCTCCTGTTATCGCCATTAGGACCATCCTTTGGAGATGATTTAGCTTTGACTAAACTGTCGCGACTTCTCCTTTCTGCCACCATACAAGACATCCATATGCTAAAATTGGTCTAACAATAGTTGTGTAGATCCAATGAATGTGTCTGGGTTTGAGTCCCCATGATTTTCCAAAAGCTCGTCTGCATTGGCCGAAAGCCATGCAAGCTTTTTTAATCCTGAAATCAATGTGAGCAGACCAATTCAGTTTTAAGTCAAGAATAACCCTGACGTATTTAACTTGATCGACCACAGTGTCCTCTTAACCAAAGAATTGCAACGGACAAGCTCCTGTGATTATCCTACGATGAGTGAAAAGCACCATTGATGTTTTGCCCGGATTTACAGACAATCCAACCTGACAACACCATTGTTCAACTGATCGCAGGGCTTGCTGCATTAAATCAAAGAGAGTGGTAATGCTTATACCGGTCATCAATATATGATAATCGTCGGCAAAACCATAAGTCGGAAATCCAAGGTTATTAAGTTTCCTTAACAAACCATCAGCGACTAGGTTCCATAAAAGTGGGGATAGTACACCACCTTGAGGACACCCACAGACACTCAGCTTTCTAATCTCTGCTTGCCGAAGCGAAGAACAAAGAAGTCGATTGCTAAGCATTGCGTGTATCCAATTTGTGATACTTGAAGGTATGCCATGACCACGGGCTGCTTCCAGAATTGAATTGAAAGACACGTTATCAAAGGCACCTTCAATATCTAGCAAAACTTCCAAGCAAGATTGCTTTTGTGAGAAAGCTTTTTCAATGTTGTACACAACATCATGTAACAGGGTTGTAGTGGACTTTCCACGCTGGTAAGCATGTTGCATTCCATGTAGCGGATGCACGCCCAAACTAACATTCCTGATATAGTGATCTACTATGCGTTCCACTGTTTTAAGAAGAAATGAGCTTAGACTGATAGGCCTGAAACTCTTCGCTTCCTCATAAGTGTCGCGACCGCCTTTGGGAATAAATTTGACATTTATTTCCTGCCAGGCTCTTGGAATATATCCTGTCGCAAGACTAAAAGTAAGTATTTTCTTCAAAACATGTTTGAAATGTTTATTCGTCAAACAACACCGTACGAACAGTCAGATTTTTTTAACATCTACAACTGGACCAATTTTAAACAGATTTCCGATGTCATTACACCTACTGCTTTACAATATATCTAGTTAGTGGTAGACTTTGCTTTTCGCACAGCATAGACACTATCATTTCAACAGAGCCCTTTACACAACCAGAATTAATATATAATAGATTTGCTCTCTGCGAGCTAACGGCATGGAGAAAGTTTCTGCGCTCATAAGCGAGTAGGACTTTTCTTATTTTATGCGCCGTTCGTGTTGCACAAGAGGTAATCATCGGGACACATCTTCTGCGAATTGTGTGCGATCATTACTAATTCAGAAATCAATCAATAAATCTCTGTATTATTCCGGTGAACAAAAATCATCTTCCTTGGTTTCATAAAAGCTTCTCTGAAATGATAGATTATCTATGACAAATCTAAGCCTAGACTAACATTAATTACGATTTCTCAACCAGGATTTATACAATGAACAACGGTTTACAAATTTCAAGTTCTATCATCTGGAGATTTCTTTCGTAAATCTAGTTGAACTCGATTAGTCACTAATTAACAAATCGCTAAAGACTGTCCCAGAAAGTATGGACGCACCCAAAAACCGCTACCATTTCGCAATGGTTCAGAATCTGACAATTTGTATGGCTGCGTTCTTTTATTTACACTCTTCTTTAACCACTTGTGCAGTTGTTTATTCGTTTTCATTAGTTTGTTTCGAAATGCGTGGACTTTCAGCAGAACAACGTCGAAACGTTGTGTACAAATGGTGCACAGAACGCGGACTGTCGCTGAGAAAGATAGCAAAAATGGAAGGAGCAAGTGAAAAAGCCGTGCGAAATGCAATCAGGAAGTTCGGTGAGGATAAACCGAAAACGGGTCGAAAAAAAAGCTCCTGCTAACAGTTGGATAAACGTATACTGAAGGTGTTCGAGCAAAAGAAGGAGGTTTCAGTTCGGGATGTGGCCAAAAAAGTGGGCACTTCGAAGTCAAATGTTCTTCGTGCTAAAGAAGGTTTGAATCTTCGAACCTATAAGAAACAGAAACAAACAAAACGTAGTCCAAAACAAGAAGCAACGATCAGGCCGAGGTTTCGAAAGCTGTACAATACGATTCTTGCTGGAAATTTGAACTGCATTATCATGGACGACGAAACCTACGTGAAACTCGATTACAAATCCTTGCCGGGACCACAATAGTATACGGTGCGAGAAGGGCAAGTGTTAAACCAGTCCGAGACATCGATTGAAGTCGAAAAATTTGGAAAGAGAGCTATGGTCTGGCAAGCAATTTGTAGCTGCGGTAAGATTTCGAAACCCTTCATCACCACTGCTTCAATGAACAGCGAAATATACATCAAGGAATGTTTACAAAAACGACTTCTACCCATGATTCGAAGCCACAAGGATCCTGTTGTCTTCTGGCCAGATCTTGCTTCTTGCCACTACTCGAAATCAACGGTAGAATGGTATACTACCAAAAATGTCACCTTCGTCCCAAAAGACATGAATCCACCAAATTGCTCACAACTGCGACCAATTGAGGAATTTTGGGCATTAACGAAGGCACATCTTAAGAAACATGTCTCGGCAGCCGAAACCATTCAACAGTTTGTTTTAATCCACCTAGTGGTGTAATGATGCCTTTCTCATATTACTCATTACATCATAAATATAACCGTAAAATTCGCAAAAACAACTGTTTATTGAATAAAAATAGGATAATTTGTTCGGATCTAATCTCACAAACTCTACAAATCCTGTTTACCCTGTAGCTCCGGAACCGAAAGTTTAATCCACAACAAATTAAGGAATTCCGTATGAAACTGTAAGACTTTTCTTTTGAACCTATAAGTTTGTGAAAATCGATTTGGCCATCTCCAAGAAAAGTAAGTGAGATCCTTTTTGCAGTTTTTGATCACACTTTTCCAATTCTTCGAAAACCGGATTCAAATAAACGGAATACCCGAAGTTGGTTCGTTAACTACCAGCAAATATAACCTACAAATTAGAACGGTTTTGAACGTAGTTAAACCTATTCTTACTATCTTATGCTTTATTTCGATTAAACCAATTGAACGAAATCTAACAAACGAAACAAACCTGCGTTTCTGTTACTTCTGCATATGTAAGTCAAGCAAAACATCATGAATCAGCAGCCGTAGCAGTTATTATTATTATTATTATTATTATTATTATTATTATTATAATTATTATTGTTATTATTATTATTATTATTATTATTATTATTATTATTATTATTATTATTATTATTATTATTATTATTATAATTATTATTATTATTATTATTATTATTATTATTATTATTATTATTATTATTATTATTATTATTGACATCACTACACAACGTGTACAAAATAGAACAAAGCGCACCTTGTTCATTTTGTGTTTTCTTCTTCTTTCGGTGTTGTACATATTGTCACTCTATATGGTGATTTGAAAACTTTGACACTCATCGTCCTGTAACTGCGGAACCGGAAGTCGGATCCGGATGAAATTTCACAGTAGGTTTAAAGACAGTATGAACTTTAATTCAAATCAAGATTTGTGAAAATCGGTTCAAGCATCGCAGAGAAATTGAAGTGAATTTAGTTTTAGGAGTTTTTCTTCTCCACTTTCGGTGCTCTCGGAAAAGGAAAAAAGAGGACCAGTAGTGCCGAATTAAGTTTTCATGCCCACAAACTAACAAGCTCTGCAAACTAGAAGAATTTATCAGACAGTTTTATGGGATTTGTACCTGTTTTTAACCATCGTTCGTGGAAAAATACTAATAAAATTGGTAATTTTCCACTTATCACGCTTTATTTTCGGAACCAGAAGTCGCATCCAGATAAAATGTTCCATAAATTTTTAGGATATTATAAGACCTTTCATTTGAATCTTAGTTTGCGAAAATCGGTTGAGCTGTTTCAGAGATAATTTAGTTTAAACTTTTCTTCAAATTTTCACATATTACCATATAACTCCGGAACCGGAAGTCACATTCAAATGAAATTCAATAGCAAGCTATGGGACCATAATACCATTTATTTGAATCTTAGTTTGTGAAAATCGGTTCAGCCATCTCTGAAAAAAATGAGTGCATATTTTTTTCACTTTTTTGGTACATATCATCCTATATCTCCGGAACCGGAAGTCGGATCGGAATGAAATTCAATAGCAGGCTATGGGACTATGAGACCTTTCATTTGAATCTTTGTTTGTGAAAATTGGTTTAGCCATCTCTGAGAAAAGTGAGAGCATATTTTTGTTACACACACACACACACACACGGACACACAGACATTTGCTCAGTTCGTCGAGCTGAGTCGAATGGTATATGACATTCGGCCCTCCGGGCCTCGGATAAAAAGTCGATTTTCACAGTGATTGCATAGCCTTTCTATATGAGAAAGGCAAAAAGTGTCAAAACTTGTCGCCAAGAAGTCTGTACGGAATTTAATGAGGAACGTTCGCAAGAAGGTGCGCCAGCTAATCTACAATGGCTAAGTAGCAAATGTTGAGAATAATATTCTGTTGTTGTAGTCTAATATTATCAGTAAATCGAATAAAATTTGAATATCTAACACTTGTGAATTATTTACAGCGAAATCAAAGTGAGTCCATATTTCCTGGGACAGTCTTTAGAATGAGTTAATAAAACTCAAACTGTGAACAAATGGTAACCTTAACCACTTCAAGGTATTCAACCCTACGATACTTAAAGTGAAAGGTTTTCCAGAAGATCATAAACCTGGTAATGAACTGAGGGAAATTATTTCGTCAGTTGGAGCTCATTTCCCAAATTCACGAAACTGTATTGGGTTCGCACTTAGCAACGGAGGTGTGGGCAAACCCGATGGAAGAATCAGATTCGAAACTGACTTGAATTTGAGTTCAATGACTATGAAACTAGGTTCGGAACAAACAGTTTGACAGCAGTTAGTGTTTTATAAACTGTCGTGAAGTTGAAAAAAAACCCAAACAATACACCATTACAATGTTTTCTCTCCTTCTTTCCAGAATCCTTTCCAACAATAGGATAGAACAGATCGAAGCCGAAGCTTTTTTCGGTTTGTCCGGTTTGAAAAAACTCGTGCTCCAAAACTGTGGCCTCGCACACATCCCGTCAGATGCCCTGCGACGAGTTCGTACTATTTCGTCCCTGTAAGTTTTTTTTTGTTCACTGGTCCACAGAGCGTAGATGGTAGTAATTCGGACATTACCCTGTTTTTTTTCGTTCTACTTCCCAACAGACAGCTGGACAGCAACCTGATAACCGGGACGGAAAATGTAACCTTTCGTGGGTTTAACTATCTGAAGAGTTTGAGACTGGAAGGCAATCTGCTGCAACGGATCCCGACGGAGGCGTTGATCGGATTGAGATCACTAGAAGCTTTGTGAGTAACCTTTATTAACAGTGGTAATGCCACATACCGCTCACACCGAAACACGACCTTTCATGAATTATGCAATCGTCATCGAAACATTCGGTGTTCAATTCAATTTGTTCAAATGAAGCCAAACAGCAGAGCGTTGTTTTTGTGTTCGCTATTCCGTAAACATCAAGGACAAATTGTTTCTTGACTATACTTTCGTGCGATGTTTTCCAAATCGGATAAATGTGGAACACAGGAGTGTCACGTAATTTGTGCTTCCATAATGGACAGCTCTGTGTTGGATTTGGCACCGTGCCCACCGTGAGAAGTGGAGGAATTTTATTTTGGTAAACAGGGAACGAAAACGTGACAGTATCGGGACAGTATAAATGATGGCATACAAATAGCAAGAAGAAAAATATTCTATCTCTTCGGCACCATTTCTATTTTCGAACAGGACGATCATAATTCGTTTCCTTTGAGTTATGATGGCATCATCGACTTAATTCGAAGCTTTCCAATGTTTATCAAATAGGTCAAAAGCGTGGGTTTGACTAATGTTTTGTTCTTATTTGTGTTTCGTCTCTTTTTTTCCACAGAAATCTAGGAAATAATTTAATAAGTATTATTAAGGAAGGAGATTTTCCACTTTTGGAGAATTTACACATTTTGTAAGTATGTTTTTCATTCCACATAGTCCCCTTCCTGCTGTACAACCGAATAATCCTTGATTGTAAATTAATCCGAAAGCGGTTTGCCTCCGATACTAATCAACATTCTATTTGTGCAATTCATTTCCAGATTAGTCAAGAGGAATCAAATAAGTGAAATAACTTCCGGTGCTTTAACCAATTTAACTCGTTTAAAAGTTTTGTGAGTATCGTTTTCCTATTCTGCATGGCACTGATTCCGCATCCTAGTGAAGAAGTTTAGTTTGTTGTATTTCCGATCTAGAATCAACTGCTCCACTGCTGTGCAGGGCGACCTCAGCTCGAATGCAAATCCTTTCATCCACTCGATAAATGTGCCATGGAAGTGATACACAAAGCTTACTGCACCGTACGAATGGGGACGGGTGCTCCGTGGGTGTGTGTGTGGGAGTAAATCCCCAACGTATTCCGCCCCCAGAGGTTGTGTGCAGTTGCTTTTAGAAAGTTAATACGATTATAACTTCCCCGACCTTCGCCGGGAACTTCACGGTTAGGATGAAGTTTTTTCTCGCCTCTCACCAACAACAATGAAATGTGTATTTTGATATTATTCTCCTTTTTTTTCTCTCTCTCTCTCCGACCGTCTTCCGACAGAGAATTAGATGATAATGTGCTAAGTTCAGTGCCTGTTGGCTTGGAAAACCTCGGGATGCTACAAGAACTGTAAGTATGAACTTTCCGGAACAAATCGATGAGGAAGCAAACTATGTATTGGGTGAATCGTTTAATAAATACTGCAATATGATGCGCTTTAATGCTGAAGCATAGGCGGTGAAATGCTGTGACATCTGGGACGGTTTAAGATTTTCACACAGTTCCCTTCGGTTCGTATGCAAACATCGTACATAGGATCAGTTGTGTTTTTTTTCTTCGACGCCAATTTGCGTGACGAAACCAGATCATGACGTGATGCGAATTTGATAATCGCGAAAATTTTACATCGAGCTAAAATCCTATCGAATAGATAACATTGCCGGAGACTGGGGTTCAATATGCGATATTTATCTGATATTCATTCGATTTTTGCGTAAAACAGTTAGGGTAAGGGCTCCCTATTTCATCTCATTTGTAAGGACGTTACCTTAAAAACCTGATTCAGTCACCAAAATAACTACGATTTTTTATTATTTCTGCTTAATTCGCCTTGCTCCACATTGGGAATTGATTCACATTCCTTGGAAATTAAAATAATAATTAAAATATCAGCTAAAAACACTTCTGATATGTTCACTACTGTGCTCCTAATTTCATCTCAAAGGTTTTACATTCATCGTATCGTTGGACCTTTATTCATCCCATAAATTAGCAATGGCGACAGCAATCAAAACCAAAATATTGCACTATTACACTCTCAGGTTCAAAATGTCAAAATTTTCGTTAAAAAGGGCCTAATGCCACCTATGACACAACACACGATATTAAAAAAAAACAGTTTGGAATCATTTCGACGTTTAAAATTTTTTGGATCGTTTTTATTACCTTTCGTTTCAAATTTAAAATTTTACTCTGCAGTTAATTTGGAGAACTTAAAAAAAAAGAAAAATAGAATTGTTACTATTTAGGCATTAGCCCTTCTTAAAACAAAATGCAGAGTCAGAGATGCCTTTCATACAGATTTATCTGTATTGTATAGATTTTTGCGTTCACGTTCGTTAAATCAGATTACAGATTTTCTAAATTTAATACAAATCTGTAAAGGTTCATAAAAAGTGAGAAGTAAAACGTTAGACTTTTCTCTCTGAGTATCTATTAGTATTCAATTGCAGTACTTCTTTAAAAATTTAATAATCAACGGACAAATCACATGTTAAAATAGAAATCTTTTGTGAAAATGTTTGATGATGAACACTGATAAACATTTATATTTAACCAATTTGAATTTGATTCATTTTATTAGTGAAAACAGATAGAGCAGATAAATATTTTCTATGAAAATATCTGGCATCTCTGTGCACAGCCGATGAAACACACACATTTAACAGTGTTATGGTGACGTATAGCGGAAAGAAACCAGTGCTTCTAGGTTTGCCACAATGGCTATTTGATTAGTATATAACACGCTCTATTTGGTAATATTAGAATCCGAAACAGTTTTATTTATATATAAATATCAATGATATAATTAAACTAATGTGTGTGTGTGTGTGTGTGTGTGTGTGTGTGTGTGTGTTTGTGTGTGTGTGTGTGTGTGTGTGTGTGATTCAAACGAAAGGTCTCGTTGTCCCATACGAAATTCCTGAATTTTATCCGGATCCGACTTCCGGTGCAGGAGTTATAGGCAGTGGTGGTAAATTGCGAACCGAACGCCGATGCTTCTGCAAATTTACTCAAAAATGTTCACCGAGCGTAAGCATGCGATAGGTTCGAAAACTATTCCCTCGGTTAATGCGAAGGTGTTCTGTGCTCGGTGTTTGGCGAAGCAATCTGATTCGAACCATTCGGTTGGCGGACCATCGGCGAGGGCCGAGTAAACTGCGTTCGATACGATGGTTTGTTGATTTCAATTCTCGCATCCTGGTTTTGAAATTATCAATGCACACGTGATCAGCACAAAAAAAATTGTTTTGTTCGATTGATAAATCGAGCAATAGCAATTCGAATGGTATTATTTTGGACATTATCAGTGTGCGTAGGGTGGCTCGATATGAAAAATAGTAAGTTTTGGATCTTTTGCTAATTTTATGGTTTTGGTTATAGAATCTATAACAATAAGAATTGAATATTTTGGAAAATTTCAGCAATCGTAGAGTGGCTCAAAATGAAAAGGGATTTTTTTACTCTTGCAAATTCGATGTTTAATAAACTGGTGAGTCAATAACAAAGAAAATTAAGTAATTTCAGGTATTTTCAACGAGCGTATTTAAATTTGATGTTCTATTGATTGTTGAATCAATAGAAGTTCTACTTGGATAATTTTAGACATTTTCAGAGAACGTAGAGTGACGAAATTTGAAAATTCGGATTTTTTTACTCATTCGATGATTTATTAAATAGTAAAAAATCTTTGGAAATTATCTGCCACCGTAGGGTTTTTCTATTTGAAAAATTGTAAAATTTTTGACTAATACCAATTCGATCGTTTGTTGATTGTTGGATCAATAGCAGTTCGAATTGAATAATTTTGGGCATTTTCGGTGAGTGTAGGATGGCGCAATATGAAAACTTGTAAGTGTTTTGACTTTTGCTGATAAAATGTTTCATTTCATAGTGAATTAATATCAATTACAAATTGCTCATTTTTGAGAATGCCATAGGATGGTTCTATCTGTATAATGGTAAAGTTTTTGACTAATGTCAATTCGATGCTCTATTGATTGATGAATTAATAGCAGTTCAAATAAGATGATTTTCATGATGATGATAAGAACATTTTCAGCGATCATAGGGGGGTTTAATATAAAAATTTGAAAATATTTTGATTTTTGGTATTTTAATGTTCAATAGATGAGCGAATCAGTAGCAGGTAGAATTGAATGATTTTGGACGTTTCTAGCGAGCGAGCGACGTTTGTTAATTTTGGATATTCTTAGCGAGCGCTGGATGGCTTAATATAGAAATTGTAATTTTTAAACTATTTACAATTTCATGCCAACGGTAAAGAGGGAACCGCTTGCTGTTCGGCGGAGCAATATGTACCAAACCATTCAGTTGGCAGACCATCAGCGAAGGTCAATTGAGCTCAATTCGATGCGTAGTTTCATTATTTATGGTTCGATGAAATGCCTACCTACAGCATCAAAACTAAATTCTATTTAAGTAGATGAGCAAAGTAATAACGCGTTAAAAATTACAATCAAAATCACAGGCACTTCGACGATTTGCATTTTAAATCCGATGGTTCACCACCACTACTATTTATATATTATTCAATACAGCATCCGATTTGGAAAAATGGTTCACAATTTCTCATATAAAGCTGCCTTACCACCGAATAAAATGATTAAAATTCTAATATTCCAATTGCTATCTATTAAACATTGAATTAGCAAAAGGTAAAGTATTCCAAAATTTTTATATTAAGCCATTCCACGCCCACAAGATATGTATAAAATTATTCTATTCGAATATAATTCATTCATCAATTAATAAAGCATCGGATCTGCAAATTCAAATACTAACGTTTTTCAAATAGAACCACACTACGCTCGCTTTAAATTGGAAATCCTATTGGAACTGCTATTGATTCATCAATTAATAGGACATTGAATCGACATTAGTCAAAAATTTTAAAATTTTCCAAATAGCACCACCCTACGCTCGATAAAAATGTAAAAAATTATTTCCAGAATCAACAGACCATCGAATTAGTCTAAGATACAATTTTTGTCGATTTTTCAAATAGAACCACCCTACGGTCACTGAAAATGTCCAAAATTGTTAAATTTTAATTGCTTTTGAATCAATATTTAATAAAACATCAAATTAGTAAAAATCAAAAAAATTCACAAATTTTCATATTGCGCCACCCCCGCTCGCTGAAAATGTGAAAAATTATCCAATTCGAACTGCTATTTATTCACTAATCAATAGAGCATCGAAATGAGATTAGTCAAAAAAATTTCTATTTTCCATATACAGGCACCCTACGCTCGTTGTAAATGCCCAAAATTACTCAATTTTAATTGCTCTTGACTCACCAATTTATTCAATATCGAATTTGCAAATGTTAAAACATTTTCAATTTATCATATTGAGCCACCCTACGCTCGCTGGAAATGTACAAAATTACCATACTCTGCTAAGCTACCCAAAAACTGAAACGTCCAGCCGCAGCTGACCAAGTTCGGTTCATCCGAAGCAACAGCCTATAGTACTCGAATCGGATGTTCATGAACATACTAGTAACGATAGGCTCACAAACTGAAGCATCGGTTCTTTCACCATCAGCATCGCTTCTTGGTTCGACGATGCTTGCTCGAACGATGGTATCGGCAAATTCATACTCGCGATGGTGGTTCACTTTTTGGTTCGGAACGAACACGTTTTGCGTGTTCGGAATCGATGCTTTACCACCACTGGTTATAGGGTGAAGTGTGTTCAATATTGTACACCGTCTTTTAAACCGGCGGAACAAAAACCGTAAAAAATGGTATAAACTGGACTCTAAACCGTTATTCCCAATCTTAGGGTCAATTGAAAGGTCTTATGGTCCTACCAAAAATTACTGCATATTTTTGGATGCGACAAACATTTAAATCGTAATTTAGAGTGCGTACTAGTAGAATTTGTACGTTATGTTAGTTGGTGGCCGTACGAACCGACTTTGATTATACCGGTTCTCAGGTTCCGGTGCCGGAAGTGCATATAATAGTGAACCCACTCCGTTTTCTTAAGGATGGCCTACGCAATCAAAGCACTGTTTTATTCTTTATGTTGTACTATTTAATGCACAAACAATCTCTTGATTTCTTTCAAAAATCGAAGAAAAAAAATTTGAATAGAATACCACAATATTATACATGAGAAAGGCATTATTACACCACTAGGTGGATTAAAACCGGTTTTTAATTCAACGTTATGAGAAAACTTGGCAACTTGCGATACGAAATGAGATGAAAACAAAGCGCAATCAAGTGAATTAAGTGCAAATTTTCATCCCATATTTTTCAATGCTTTCATTGCTTATCAAGTAATTTCAGAAGTCTTTAATCGTTGAATAAACAAGCGGAAAGTTAACATTACTAACTATAAAGTCATCCAACATTTAATAGTGGTGTTATTATGTGAAATAGTGATCATGTTTTGAGACGAATCGATTAGTAAATATTCAGAAACATGATGAATTGTAAAACTTCAGACGAAAGTGGTTCCTAAATCAAAAAGTGTGTTTATTTTAAATGAAAAAAAGCAATCGTTGAAGGTTTTTAAACTATTTATTTCAATTGGAAAGTGTGGCAAAACCTAGAATAAATGTTTTAAAACTTTTCACAGTTTTGTTCAGGTACGTTTAAAGATATGACTAATGTTCAAAGTTATTAGGTGAAGGAATGAGATGGAAATTGGAGCTGAGATGAAATAGGGAGCCCTTACCCTATTTTTTTAAATTCATGTTGACTAAATCATGGATGGCAACATATTCATATATTTGAGAAATGAACTTCTCATAAACTTGAAACTTTTTCTGAGATTTTTCCATACGTTGTCAAAATTTATGTCAATTACGGTTTGCTGAATTATTGAAAGTCAGAAATGTAGAAATTTGCATGTTAGTTTTATGTTTGTCTAGCCTGGTCAAAGCTCTTCTGAATTTCTATTCGACAGAAAGATAATTGTTTCCAGTTTTGCACACGTCATTTGTTTGATCAACTCACATCGAACTATCGAATTTCGATATTTTTTTCCAATATATATATATATATATATATATATATATATATATATATATATATATATATATATATATATATATATATATATATATATATATATATATATATATATATATATATATATATATATATATATATATATATATATATATATATATATATATATATATATATATATATATATATATATATATATATATATATATATATATATATATATATATATATATATATATATATATATATATATATATATATATATATATATATATATATATATATATATATATATATATATATATATATATATATATATATATATATATATATATATATATATATATATAGCAAATCATCTATTTTATTTCAACCATCTGAACAACTGTGATTAACTTGTCAAAATAAATTTTCGAGAATTATGGATGCCTTTGGAAAGAGCCATTTAGTTTGTTGTTATGAGTAATGCTGTGAATGGTGCTGTTCACGACAAACCAGAAGTCCCTGATTAAGGTCGTCCTCCGTTTTCCTCGAATGCGAAGAAACATTCGAATTTCGATGAAAATGTTTCTCATGCAAGGCGAATGGCTTTGAAAACAAATCCACAAATGTTCCACTTTGAGAAGTGCATTGAAAATGATGTTTTATATTATTTGGACTCTAAACGGGGTTTGAACCATTAAAAACTGAAAAATCACAATAGCGGGAGTAGAGTACGTGAAGTTTCCGAAATCAAAAATTATGTTTTGATTTCAGATGTATTTAAAATACATAATACAGCTAGATTTGGTTTGGGTTTCAGGAAGTGTTTTGACTTACAACAAATCTATTTTCGCCTGTAATTTTTGTGTATCTCATTTCTCGAAAGGACAATGTATGGAACATTTTTAGAAATAATTTAATGCTATTATTTTGCTGAAGGAAGTATGTTGATACGTTAAGGCGTTTAGGAGTTATGTAATGGTTTTGAGTGAAGGTATTTTTAAAACTAATTTAAGTAAGTTAAAAAACTAACACCCTCCCAATTTTCTCTTAAATTTTTACTTATATTATGACCTTTCAGGAACCGAATAGGATACATTTTTATCAATCTGGCATCTAATGAATATTGATATTTGAAGCTTAACTAGTTTTTGATGAAAAAATAACCATAACTTTTTACTGGTAGCTCATATGAAAAAGCTTGGTTGAACAAAATTATTCGCAATGATTAGTACAACAACTCTTCTGAAGACAACTTTTCCGTAGAACGTTTCACAAAAAAGTTAAAAAATGAATTTTCTGGAGCCACCCTACTTTTATTCGGGAAAATTGATGTAACTCGATCAAGTGAAAAGGTAGAGAGGTGCTTTTTTGCGTAAAGTTGCTCAAAATAAAATTTCCTACAACTTTATTGCACAACAAAATCAGTTCTGAGTTCAATTAAGAAAGTTTGATTTCAGATTTCAATCTAAATGAGGACCACCCTAGTAACATTTTTCATCAAAAGGAGCGCCATTTGATTACAAACAACTTTTGTGAAGACACCAACTACAAAAAACTAATATTTAATAGTGAAAATATTTTTGTCACGCTAATTTCCCGTTTCGGACCATAGCACAGTGGTTCGAATCAATAAAAACGTGGACATAAATCAGTAGCTGCCAAACCGTTCTTTTAATGCATATAGTTGCTTTGAAGAAATTATTTACAAATATATACCGCGTAATTTGATCATATCATTAATTGTTCATGGCCTACTTTGACAAAAAATGTAACCATAACTTTTTTATCTGAAGAGATAGAAATTTTTTTACTTCTACAAAGTTTTAGAACTAGTAAAAATAATTTACTTTGTCGAATATACCAAAAGTCTAGGTCGCACCGTTTCGGATATACAAAGCGTTTTTATGGCAACCCCCTTAAAATCAGTTTTTTATTCATAAATTGTTTCGAGCTATTTTGTTATGCATACTTTGTTTGAAATAATTGTAGAATTTATAAAATCGCATATTTTTGTTGAAGATAGTGCATAGGTTTGTTCTTTCCTGACAAAGTTATGCAACATTTTACCTTTTTTTTACCTAGGATAAAACCTTGCACCGAAGCGAAATATGCAACTTTATGCAGCTGATTTTTACAAAATTGGTAGGAAAAGATGTGCCCAATATCATAAAAAAAAATCTAAGTGGAACTCGGTGGAACTTTTTTTTTAGGTCTTTTCAAAGTTAGTTTTAATTACTGAATTATGGCAACCCCCTTAAAACTAGTTTTCTAGTCATAACTTGTTTCGTGTTATTTTTTATGCATACTTTGTTTGAAATAATTGTAGAAAATATAGAATTTCATAATTTTGTAGAAGCTAATGCATAAGTTTATTCTTTTCTGGAAAATTTATGCATAATTTTACCTCTTTTTACCTAGGAAACCTTGTGCCGAAACGAAATATGCAATTAATGCAGCAAACTTTAATAATACTTATAGGAGAACATGTACCTATTCCAATTTATTTTCCAATGAGTATATCTTGAGTACTCTTCGTGTGACTCATTTTCACTATGGTCATGCTGCAACCATGAATGGTTAAGAAACAGAGGGCGCACAGTGGTCCAAAACTGGAAAAAGACGGTCACAAGTCTGTACAGACTCTCACTGATTTTTAAGAGCTAACGTGTCTTCGAAGAAGTTTTACAAAATTCTATAACACTTCTTTTGAAAGAAGCACCTTAATTTTTGTTAAGGAGGTAGCACCGATTTCGAAAAAAAATAATTTTGTTTTTGACGAAAAATTTTTTTTTCTATCTCATTTCAAAGAAAAAAATATTTCAAGTATTTTTGCTATCTTCAGCAAAAAAAAATTTTTTTTGAGATATTCGCTTTATTTTAAAAACGTTTTTTTTTGGATTTACCTACGTAGAATTTATCTCTATTACCTAAGTATCTACTACAAAGTTAGCATTTAAATGAGTAACTTTTCCCAACACTTTTCACAACCTAATCAATCAACTAGGTAGTTAATGTTACCTAATAAATCATTACAATATGTCACTTAGTCGCATTGCATTCGATCAATAAGTATCAGTCACGCTATCGTCCGAGTTTTCCGTATCGCTAATTTCTTGTTCTGTTGTAAGTTCTAGCATATCAATTGCTTCCAGTGACAATTTCTTTCTAGTTTTGATAGGTTACTAATAAATATTCGAAATCAGTGGGTCAGACGCTACTAGGAGTCTACAAAAAACATCTGTCATAGTTTTTTCACGGCTGTTTTTCCTTGTGCCCAAGTTTGGATTTTTTTTATTTGTTTATTAATTTTTAACTTTTTTCATTCAATAAACTATAAAGGTTGTTTTATGGAATCGCTTATTTGAAACCTAAGAAAAAACCGTACATTCATGCCTTGGACGATTTTTTGTATCTTTGTTATATTTTACAGGCTGTTGAAAAAAGGCTTTGTGTGAAATACCCCATGGATTATTACTATACATGCTATGCACGTATGCAAATATATGAAAGATATTTCTATCCTATTTCCGACTACCAGTCTGGACGCGCGTAAACACGCATAAACAAGTTCATGCTTGCACACGCAACTTAAGCAAATTGTTGCGATTTTTATTTTGTTACTTTTTACAATTTTTTTTATTCAATAATATAATTATTTTTAAGGCACACTGCTTAAGCTCTAAGGTGCCAAGGACTACTTTTTACAATTGACAATATTAGAATAAATCTAAGTGGAAAATCCGAAAAATTATCAAAACTTCAACACATATTTAAAAAATGGAAAAATGTTTTCTAGACAAAATATGATAAAGTATTGTTAAAGTACAAACCTTTACGAAGAGATTCCATGTTTAAACATGTAAATAAATTGAGTTATCGCGAAGCAACACGATTTTTAAGACGAGATGTTGACCCTCTGTTTCTTAACCATTCATGGTTTCAGCATGACCATAGTGAAAATGAGTCACACGAAGAGTACTCAAGATATACTCATTGGAAAATAAATTGGAATAGGTACATGTTCTCCTATAAGTATTATTAAAGTTTGCTGCATTAATTGCATATTTCGTTTCGGCACAAGGTTTCCTAGGTAAAAAGAGGTAAAATTATGCATAAATTTTCCAGAAAAGAATAAACTTATGCATTAGCTTCTACAAAATTATGAAATTCTATATTTTCTACAATTATTTCAAACAAAGTATGCATAAAAAATAACACGAAACAAGTTATGACTAGAAAACTAGTTTTAAGGGGGTTGCCATAATTCAGTAATTAAAACTAACTTTGAAAAGACCTAAAAAAAAAGTTCCACCGAGTTCCACTTAGATTTTTTTTTATGATATTGGGCACATCTTTTCCTACAAATTTTGTAAAAATCAGCTGCATAAAGTTGCATATTTCGCTTCGGTGCAAGGTTTTATCCTAGGTAAAAAAAGGTAAAATGTTGCATAACTTTGTCAGGAAAGAACAAACCTATGCACTATCTTCAACAAAAATATGCGATTTTATAAATTCTACAATTATTTCAAACAAAGTATGCATAACAAAATAGCTCGAAACAATTTATGAATAAAAAACTGATTTTAAGGGGGTTGCCATAAAAACGCTTTGTATATCCGAAACGGTGCGACCTAGACTTTTGGTATATTCGACAAAGTAAATTATATTTACTAGTTCTAAAACTTTGTAGAAGAAAAAAAATTTCTATTTCTTCAGATAAAAAAGTTATGGTTACATTTTTTGTCAAAGTAGGCCATGAACAATTAATGATATGATCAAATTACGCGGTATATATTTGTAAATAATTTCTTCAAAGCAACTATATGCATTAAAAGAACGGTTTGGCAGCTACTGATTTATGTCCACGTTTTTATTGATTCGAACCACTGTGCATAGTGCAGTGCAATGAAATCAGAAGGAAACAGTTAAAGCATACTTTATAATACCCTTGTTTTCGATTTGTAAAAGAGATGAAATAGCTAAACGTACTTAAAATTGTTACCGACATGAGCAGAGTAATATCTACTTAAGATATATCCAATACCACAGCAATACCACAGTAACATTGAAAGTAGAAAATAAT
Source organism: Malaya genurostris (assembly GCF_030247185.1). NCBI lineage: Eukaryota > Metazoa > Arthropoda > Insecta > Diptera > Culicidae > Malaya > Malaya genurostris. The sequence continues at coordinate 281,995,976 of NC_080571.1, forward strand.
GGGCCGTATGAATAAAATGTAGTAAAGTCTGTTGTTTGTAGTATCTTCTCAAAAACAGTAAGTAAAACGCGTTTGGCATGAATAAAAACTCTTCTACTTAATTTTATCAACAAACACACGAGTAGCAACCTCTGGAGCTACCTACCGAAAAATTGTAGTAAATACTACATGTTCGAGAGTTGTTGTGTAGTAAAGTCTCTGCTTTTGACAGGAACGCGATCCACATGTAGCATTTACTACCGAAATTCAAGCATGCTACGTATTATTCATACGGCCCAATGACTAAACATAAAAAGTATTTGAATTATCTTTTAAGAAACACGATTGACGATTTCGAAATGTATATTTTTATTGTTGATGTATACCAAATAAATGACACACTAAAATAAAACGACGAATAACTATTTTACTAAAGGGATGTGAAATCTCCCTACAAAGGGAATTCATATTGTTATACCACATTCGGAAGGTTATAGACTGGAAACAAAGTATGATCGTGTATGTATTATGCAAAGGTTGAAACTCATTTCCTCCTTTTCCTTACTTTGATTTCTAAGCCCTGCACTTGAGTTGCATAAACTACTAGAACAAACGATTTATTAATTTTAGTTGTTTGACGTAAAGCCGCCATAACTAAGTTCAGTTTTTGCAATGACTGAGCGGAAACATATATTGGAGAAGCCAAATGAAAGAAAACTAACAGAAAAGATGAATTTTTGGAAAAAGATACGCTCAGAGACAGAACTCGAACCTGCGTTCTTATGCATTCCGTGCATACGCGCTACCATTTCGCCACTCTGAATCTTGTTTTAGTCACTCTAAAACGCCAGTCAGACACAATAGTGCGTACATCGATCATGGTCTACATCCTGGCCGTCACCCGACCGATACCTTATATCCAAACATCTTCTCTGTCCATCAAACACTAGTCTTCTCGCTTTATACCTACTTCTCCGATCAAGCATTGAGTAGGAGAGTGTATTTATTTCGCTTGTCACCTTCTTTAATGGTGCCAAAAAGATTTCGGAATTTATTCAGAAAATTAAAAATACAAGATTATTCATCAAAATCGATATTGTCCCCTTCAAAGTACTCCCTGTCCAGGTATAAAGCTGGAAGATTGATAGAATATCAGAACAGATATGGCAACCTTAAGAAACCTAATCGGGTGACTGAGAGCGCCACACGGGGAACTTTTTGATCAAGGTAGTAGAGCGACGAAACAAAAAAGCGTGAAAGCCCCTTAGGGTGAAGCCAGAGTGAGTGCGAGATGCGATGCGACGCGATCATTAAAGCTTTGTATTTCGTTCATTTGTTTACAGCAGAGTAAACATTTGTATTTCAGAGTAAACACGAGGCGTTGCGTAGTGACAAGCAATTTTCAGTGCGACAAACAACGAAGCAGCTTGTGCATAGTTTTTCATGCGATTAACGAGCGAACAAAGTTTTCGTAAATTATTTTTCGTTTTGATGGAAGAAGATAATTTTATTGATATCGAAGCTCTAATCAGAGCAGTTTGTCAATGGAATTCGCAAGTGTTGGGAAGAGGTTTCAAAAACATTAGAAATTACTGGCAAGCACAGTCAATGAAAGTGAATCAAATGAGTTTTGAGAATAGTTCGAGTTATCTCGATGAAAAAAAGTCTACACATTTTCAATAAATTTTTAGATGAAATTGCTAAAAAGCTGGCTTCATTTCAACAGGCATTTTTTACGCTTTCAAACAATGCCCCAAAAATCTTCGAGATATATAAAGTCTTCTATACTTTACAACGACATGATTGATACTGTCGAAAAAGAGCACTACTTTTGGAAATAGAGCTTCGAAAGTTGACACTACTGGAGAAAAAAAACATCACCATTTGAAAAAGATTTTCATTATGCAAAAAAAAACTACAACTTTGGATAGAGCTGCGGCAATTGACACTACAGCATGGCTTTAATAGGAATAGATTCAGCAAAGATGATTTCGTTTGATTTTGATCGAAATTTACTTTTCGACAAATATGAATATAAATATATTATATTGTTTTGTTACTACTATCACTTTGACACTCGCTACTATAATTACTTGGAAAACTTTCGCGTTACATATCGCGTCGCGTGTCGCACTCACTCTGGCTTCACCTTTAAAGGTCAAACCGCATTCGGTCGACATGTCCATCGCCGATCATTTTTTCGCTCTTCGGTTATGACTGAGCTGCCGGCGTGCGCATGTACAGGTACGCCGGACCCGACATAAAACTCATATCTTTGGCAACGATATTCCTCACCGAGCTTTTCGCACCGTAGCAACTGTGTCGGGTCCGGCGTACCTATACATGCGCACGCCCGTGCTCAGTCATAGCCGAAGAGAGAAAAAGTCAATGCCGGAAAGCTCGGATCGGCCGAATGCGGAGTGCCCTTAAGTCATGCGAAATGTCAATAAGAGCGTGAGAGCTAATTGCATTTCATCAAAGCAAACATGTCAGAATATCAAATCGATTTGTAATGTCGCTTTCGATTGAGAAAACTGAAACTGGCTCAGAGTAGTCTCATCAAACAAACACTTTTCACGAAACTGTTTTGAGTTCGCACTTAGCAACGGGGGTTTGAGCAAACCTGATATAAAAACCAGGTTTGAAACTGACTCGATTTTCAGTTCAACAACGTTGAAACTAGGCTCGAAACGATCGTCAAACAAACGGTTTGACAGTGGTTAGGGTGGACTGGATTAGGTTAGGCATCAAGCGAGAACGACATAAGTCTTTGTGTGATACTTGCTGACTAGCGGAAACCTTTCTCTAGCATATTTTTTGTGATTCTGAAGCTTTAACAATAATTTCTTCTGTTTTTATAGATTCGTATGCTTTCACAGTTTTGCTTTTGCTTTGAATGACCAATCAGAGCGGTAATTTTCAACTGATATGTCGCTTCTCGCTGAGAAAGCGGTTAGAATTTGATGGACGTTGAGCATTTGTTGAACGGCATACTGAACGAAATACTCGTTCTAGTCGTTGGAACTATTTGTTGTTGTTTTTTGCCTGCAAAAAAAGTGACCAAATTGGGTGCTTATATAGCAGACAAAATAAGATTTGGTCGCTGTTATTAAAAGTTCAAATCATATTTAATTGAAAATACGCGGTTTTATTCATTTGAAGTGATACGTAGACATATTTTCTATCAGAATGCGAAATAATATTGGTGGTGAAAAAACTGATTGGGTTTGAGTGTTCAAAAACTGATCACATTTTCACAAGTATTTTTCGTGGAATTTCTAATTTGTTCCACACCAAAAGACATTATAAATCCAAATTGTTATAAATTCAATTATTGCCAATATTCTGATTCATCTGCTCTGCACTTGAATATATTGCAGAACGGAAGTATTGTTTGCCTATTCCACTACACAAAAGACTAGGTGCTTCCATGTGACCGCAAACTGATGCAAACGCATGGTAGTTTTTTAAACACGAGAAAAATTTTTCTGTATGAAATGTTCAAAATGACGAATGTGACAATGAGGGACTCTCTTTGTTTGCTTTCTTTTTCGATTATTGCGAAATATTCCTGCTTTTTTCGGTAATTTCTTCAGTGCAGATTGAAAGACGATAGCCTTAGTTATTATTATCTGAAAAAAGTTGGAGAGAAGAATTGCTAAGAGTACCGTAGTAATCGAAAGAGAAAGTAAACCAAGAGAATCTCTCATTGTTACATTCGTCGTTTTGGACCTGTTTATGCAGATTTACCCATCTAAGGCCTCACACAGAATGAGCGCGACAAGCTGAATTCTTTGGAATCTTTTACTTAAAAATACTAATGTGATTCACCGTCTTTAATTTTTTACACATTCCTGAGATCAAGTGCAACATACTTTTTTTTTGGAATTCAGATTATAGTTGAATAAATTCATAGTTGAATTGTGGATTACTTTGTGCTCGAACGTTTCCAGGTTGGCGGGTTGGCGGTTCAATGCATCGGGTGCTGGTCTTACAAGTCAGTTGTATGTTGGAGCCTCGACCTGGAAGGATTCTTAATGTCAGTAGAATCGTAGTACCAGTCATGCGATGATTCTGTACGCTAAAAATTGACTGCAAAGTCAGTTGAAACAGAGTGGTCAAAGTTCTCAAAGAAATGTAATGTCAAGACTTTGCTTTTGATTCCAATTGTGCAATATTCCTTTGATTTTGTGGCAAATGTCTTAAGTAAATTATTTTGCATTCAAAAATAAAAAGAAAATTAGTGCTATTTAGAAAAGTTTTATTAGTTAAATAGCTCGCATTTCATCATAACCTGCTAGTGCAACATAGCAGTGCAACGGAAACCGCATTTTGCAATTTACAATTTATCGCCTCAACACATTTCTCGCTTTATTAAGAATCGGAGCTTAAAATTGTCATGCATTCTTAATGAAAGAATCCAATCCAACAGTCTCGTATTCGTTTTTACTGTCGCATTCGTAAACGATCGCATCCAAAACAAACGAAGGGGGGCGATGCATTCTCGTCTCTCATTGACAAAAATAGAAAAAATCAATTGGGAAAATGAGTCGAATTACAATTCTCATGCTTACATCGATATATCGAAGATTTGTGGCGCTTGGCTTAAAAGCATCTCTAAAATATGATAAATTGAGGTAATTACATGCCAGAACCTCTTTGGAAACCAAAACTACTAATGATACAAGCATCAACAGGTAAAAATCATTGTGTATCGTTTTCTATCATAATCGATTCTCGAAACTTCGGTTCAATTTTGAGATTGCACTGTAAACGATTTTCACTGAAAACCGAAAATGACTGAAGGGGTAAATGAAAAAATGTACGCAATTTTGAAACTACTATTCCCCGCTAATTCTACACAACTTAAAGTACATTGCCGTAGGCGAAAGGGAGTCCAAGCTGCACAGTGAACTAAAAACGAGCTACATGAAACCGGAAGCGGACCTTTGCTTTGTCCGTAGCTTATCCGATAGGCATTCCGCTAAGCAAAAAGCGGCTGCTTATCAGAATGGAAACATTGTTGCTTCTTGGTCCGCACAATCCTCGACGTCGAGAGAAGACACGAAGAACTCAAAACGAAAACGTATTGCTTGTGTAACCGTGGGGAAGATGTTACATTTTTCTTTTCCTGTAGCCGACGAGAGTAAGCTTTGTACAATTAAATTTAATTTATGTGAATTTTATACCGACAACCCGACGGAAAAAGCACGGTCAGGGGTACAATGTTTTACTGAGACTTATTCCGTCATTCCACCATGCGTTGGTCTAAAATGAGTCATTAGTTTAAGGGTTGAATAGGAAAAATACGGACTATCTTGTGCGCCATTGAAGCGTGGATGCGACTCATCCAATAAAAGAGACCGTCACAGGAGTCGGTCAGTTCAGACAGAGGCTCTCATCCATTATTCATAAGCCTTTCTCCAGATCGGTAGATTTATTTCCGTGGTAGAACCGTGGCAAACCAGAATCATCCGGTGAAGCCAAACGGAAAAGTGCCTCATCAGCTGCTTCGAAACAATGGACATTATATTGCAGTATAGACTTGTAGTTATTTGATTTCGCTTGCTAACCACACTTTTTTTTCATTTTGTTGCGAATTTCGCATCCCCCGTAGGTCAGCATCCGGCAACCGAATCCGATGGATCTCAAAGGATGATTTTCCCAAAAGTCTAGTCACGCTGGAGCTAAAGTCCAATCCGTTGATTGGCATGAAGCCAGGTGCACTGCAGAATATGCCTCGGCTTCGAAAGTTGTAAGTTACTACATAATTGCATCCAGGGGGAACTACGGGTCGAATCGGCCTCAATTTGCTAAACGCCTGTTTCATTCTGTTCTCTATTTGCCATTTGCAGAATTCTTTCCGACGTCCGGGGTCTCCAAGAACTACCTCCACTAGATGGCTGCGTTTCGCTGGAAGTACTGCGAGTCGACCGAGCCAATCTAACCACACTACCTGAACATATTTGTAAGACGTCGCCACGCCTAAGGAGTTTGTAAGTAGAGCTCGTAACCTTGTTATCATTACAAATATGTAGAGTATTCTTTTCTCATTGTTGGGTTCGAAAATACAGAGGAATTAAACGGAAGCACATCTAATAGAAAAGAGCAAGATTTATATTTTATGTCATTCAATTGAAATACAATGACAAAACATGGTACGAAAGAAAGGTTATGCAATCACTTAAAAATTAGACTTGCAGAAGTTAACCAAGTGTCCTATCGACCACGATGGCTTTCATGAAGGGGAACCTTGTTCTTGTCCCTTTTTTCACATGACTTACCATAGTGAAAAGTTTTTTGGCAATATTTACATACGGCCATCTGATTGTCATAGGTAACAAGTGATTTGCACGGAACCCTTCTTCAAGCGCATGCGTAACAAACGTACGCCATTTAGAATACAGGGGAAAAAGTTCTTCGACACTTTTCTTTTTCCATGGAAAGAATCTTTCCATACTGGGTAGGTCATGCACACCCAGCTAATAGCCAGTAGTCAATGGGGGCCAGGTAGATTAGGAAGCAATTCGAAGCGTGATTCGTTCAATTTAACCATCGTTTTCATCGACTTGTAAATCGGTGCATTGTTTTGGTGGATCATATAAGGTCGTTTTTCTTTTATTTTGCCCTATCTATCGATTTAATAACGCTATGCAGTATTCGCTAATGATTACTTTTTCCTTTCTCAAGATAGATAGAGGGTACATTTTGGTTTAATGATTTTTTGGCATTAAAAATGCCTTACTCTTCACTATATGGGGCCGGGTGTCAATTAAAAGTTTCAAAAATAGTCGCGTAACCTTTTTGTGTCATAATTTTGAACATTAATAACTCGGTCATTTGTTGATGGATTGATATAATTTAACAACCAATCGATTCGGAAACTTTTTACTTAAACATATATGGCAACGTCGTTTCAGTATTTCAATAGAATACATACTATTGTTTTCATCCACCAATCCCAGTTGTACAAAATGACGTCAACTTCTTGTTCGGCATAGGAGGCTTTGCGTCATGCATAAAAAACACCGCATCGTTCTGCGTAGTATGAAAAGAAATCTATAAATATAGGCTGCACAATATTCCTTTGCCTAGTTGATGTTTGACTGTGAATGAAACAAGTAGCTCGTCCAGTGAGCTGATGACTGGATTGTTTATGCGTTCACTTGCTGGATTGTCGCTTTTGCATTATGTGTTGGTGAAATTTCCTGTTGTCTGCGCAGCACCGTGTTCGCTTGAGTATCTTATATATCATCTAGATATTGAAGAACCGAATCAGCGTGTTTACCGATTCTTTCGAAATTTCCCATGTTTTAGCAAATTTTTGGTAGATTTTACCATTAAAAATGCCTATTATGAGATAACGACATTTGAATATTTCAATTGCATTCCATTGAAAATTGGTTTGAATTGAGTATTTTATTTTGGTTCTCTGGTAACTATCAGGCCAATTTAGAATTATCGGCGATTAATTTTTCGGATCTAATTTGCAGCGCTTGTTCCTCGATGATTTGTTAATGGATTTTCCTAATTTAAATGATTCCAAAGCTTCAATATTGTAAACTTAAAAATGTTTTAATTTGCCAACGGATCGGTTTGCATACTTAAATCTCCATTCCCATACGAACAAAACGTGACAATGTGACTGAACAAGTTGTTGTCCCACCAGGAATTAAACGCTTCAAATGATTCCAAATTAAATTCTGGAACTTATTCAAAAGCGGCCTCCTCGGTTTAGTAGTATAAATGAGTTCCACAGGCTCACATATACAGTTCAATTAGATGCAATATCATATAATATCAAAGATAAGCTCAAGGTAAGTTTACCTGCGATTTTACATGTATCGTTTGAATAGAACCCTCGTAGAATATGGTTAACCGCCAGTTTCAGTTTAATAATTATTGGCTTCAAAACAATGAGCGTCTGATGACTACACGCGTTGTAACTATGAGAATGTTAATTCATGTGTTAATAACATCAAGTTACAATATGAACAAAATTTCGGAATTTTGTTGCGTATCCATTCCGTATATTCCTCATATGCCAAAGCGAAAATCAATGTAAGTAACTAAATATTTTATGCGGACTGTTTCACATGTTTTCTTCCTCGTATTGTTGCCGCCATATTATTTACCGACACTTTCCGAAGATTATCGACGATTTTGAAGAAAGATTAAAAAACTACAAGGATCAGCCCCATGGGGTTGTTCGAGCCGTTGATGTGGAACAAGGCAACCAAAATTTCCAATGATTGACATTTTCAATTAATCGTCACACTTTTGAATCTGCAAATGCACAGGAGTCTGCTTAGATTGATCCTTATTAGGAATCAACACCGAACACGCGAACCCAGAATATAGACTCTATTTATCGTGATTTGTATTTGTTTCGTAGCCGACTAAATTACATCAATAGCCCAAATGTATACAATTAAATGTTTGTACATGCTTGCGATACGGATATCGATATTTAAGCTTCTCTTCACCAAGCTTGTGTTCAAGTTTTGTATGCAAGCAGTTATTTTTATAGCGTTTCTCTACCATTACTACCATTTTGCGATTTCGGTTGAAGCGATAAAACATTTCTCATTATCAATCGAGTTCATCTTATATAAATTAGAAATTAGTCTTATGCACTCAAAATTTACCCTGGGGTAGTTGTCAATTTCTCAACCAGATCAGAGCATACTAATAAAAGCTTCATATCGTTTATGGCACTTTTTATCTTGCTGTGTAGCAACAACCTACCTCTAGCAAGCTACGCATAAGACTGAAACGTTAGCTATAATTTCGCTTCTATTTGTAGATTCGCGTGCTCGCAACAGCTTTGCTTTTGCTTCGATTGACCAATCAGAGCGATACTCTCTCTTTGATACATCGCTTACTCCTTCATAACCGTCGACTATGGCAGGGAAATCCAGTATGCCGGAGATTTTTTGCAGCCAAAATAGGACACTGCTAGCTATTAATCAACATTTCAATGATATAAAATAAAAAATACATGGCTATGAACATTCAAATCAATACGTAGAAATATTTTCAATCAAATGGTGATATAATATTAATAATTGATACAAAACTGACTGAGCTGTAATTGTTCAAACCCTGACCACATTTCTACGTGTATTTTTCTATAGTTTCTAGCTTGCACCGCTATATAGAAAACAAAAATGTGCTCCACATTAAAAAATAACACTATTACTGAGACTACTGGTACAACATTCTCTTGGATCGATTAACACTCCAAATACCAAGCCTCAAAAAAAGTTGGAACGGTAACTTTGAGTTGTCATAGCTCAGCTGTTTTTCAATGAATCTCAATAAATTTTACACCCTCAAATTTTGTGAAGTACGTAGATTGTTTCAAAACCTTTGTAGGAGATGATTGGTAAAGAAAAACCCGATGTGCCCTATCTGCATTCCTATTTTCTTTCCTTTGGCATAAATGTCGCATAGAAAATATTGAATACTTCAACTATACCGAGTCATAACTTTGTTGTTAGCCAACCGATCTTCAAAATTTGTTTACCATTGGAAAGGTACTACTTCCAGAAATAAAATGCACTGAAAAACGAAACGAAAAATAGGGTTGTCTACCCAAAGTTATAATGAAAACTGTAGATAGATGACCTAAGAAAAGATGAGACTTTTCACAATGATCGTAAATATTTCGAAATTCAAAGCGATGACCTATATATTTTTATACGTCATTCGATTGCTAGTGATACCAGCTACAATTTTCGCTCAAGTACCATTCCTGCACAACCAAAAGAAAACATTAAACAATCGATGAATTTATAAATATATATGAATTTTTAATTTTTTTTGACATGTTTGTATATAACTCAGAAATTAAAGCGATGACATGTACATTTTTTTGATTCAAAATATTGGAATCATTACCAGAAATAATGTATTGATGATCAAAATTATATATCCGTTCAAAGCATCTCAATAAATTTGGTACAAATACAGAAAATTTCTATTATTGGGAAAATTTTGCAAAAAAAAAATCAAATCTTTGACATTTTATGACATATATTTTTTTATTATTTTAGTTGGAAATTTATTATGAACAACATTTACAAAAAAACTGAAACTTGGAATTCACTAAAAATCTTAAAAATTTTGGTAAATATACCTAAACTCTAAAAATAATTATGGAATTGGACAAAAGATCTAAACAATTTTTATGCACAACCCAAACGGAATTGATAACTACTAAAATTAGGTCTTTTTGTTTTATGTTTTCCGTAAAATCTCAAAAAATCGGTAGAAGATCGGAAATTTCAAAATTTCTTATATATATTGCGTTCCAACGTTTCTGCAAATCAAAGTGAAAATATTGGAATCCGTTTTGATTTCATCTTTTTCAAAGAGACGTAGAATTTGTTTCAATTAATAAAATAAATTTTGTGATAACACGAAAATTTTAAATTATTTCAATGGCTTTGTACAATAAGAAATAGAACGTAAAATTATATGAATTTCATATACTAACCCATGGCAAAAGAAACCAACAACAATTCTAGAAGAAATTATTGCTTGATTTTTGTTTTACAAGCAATTAATAACAAAAACATATATCTTAAATTTTCCGCTATCCTAAACGACATCAACTATAAACGATAGAATAATAAAATTTAAATATCACAAACTTAGAATTATTTCGGAATGTATGGAATTCGAAAATTATTTGAATTTTCTATTAGTAAACAATTCAGAAGAGTAGAATTCTGAATTTAGCACAAAAAATCACACGAAATTAAGTAAAGCCTGTTTTTATCCACCTAGTGGTGTAATGATGCCTTTCTGATATCTCTCTTATTCTCATATAAAAAATGTATTCTTCAAACAGTTTTGTTTGATTTTTGAAAAACATGAAAGCTAGTGCATGAACTAGTGTAACCTACAAAATGAAACAGTTCTCAAATCGGTTAGGCCATCTTTTTCAGTGAAGTGAGTTCCACTATTTCAGGTACTTATGAAACTGGAATCGCCCCGAATATTGGCTTTGCAGCAGCCTTTGCGATTAGCACCAACCAACCAATCTATTTGCAGCTTACAGTTGTCTTCGTCTCGAAAAACAACCTCTTCGTTTGAATGCTTTTTACTGAATGAAACCCTGCACCTATGTTATTAGAACTAATTGGCTCAAGTGGCATGTTCCCCTAGTTATTTGGAGATTCGTACCTTGCCGTAGCTTCTTATCAACTTCTTGATGGGAAGGGAAGGATAAAAGGAACATGGAAGGGAATTGGGAATCAGTACAGGTGGGTGAGGTGGGAAAACAGCACAAAACATAAATAAATAAATCATTCTGCATCCCCGAAAGGATGCTGAACGATCTGCAGGTGCAAAATGCACGGTTGATAAAACCTTCAACCACCGAGAGGCCTTAGAGATTTTACAAAAGCGACACCATTCTGCATTCCCCGAAGAATGCATAACGATTTCTTCCCGAATATGCACTTGAATTAATTTGACACTCTAGAAGACAAAAATACCTTATTTTCATTTATAGCTAATAAATGACTTACATGATACGAATATTTTTCAATGAAAAAACCCAATATATGAACATAATTTTAAAAAGTTTTAAGAAATATCTTCTCCGCCTTTTTTTATAAACATGCTCGAAAATATTGTTTGTCAAATACAAGAATCAGATTTCTCTTCGTTTGCCTCAATGTTAGATATAGCAGTTTAAAAATAACCTGTTTTTGAACTAGTTTTGCTCATAACTTCGGTTCAGAAAACGCTACCTGAATACGCCAGTCATTAAAAAATTGGTTTTAACAAACTCTAAAAGATGTTCAAAGATATCTATATGAAAAGAGAAAAATATAAATGCTTGAGCAAAAAATCTGTTTTTTGAGGAACACCCTAAGTTGCTCTTTAAAAATAGCTGTAACACTAAAACCGTTGCAGATACTACTATGGTGTCCTCAGCAAAGCTGCTCGATATAAGTTTATCTACAATTTTGCCGAAGAATGCTGTCCTCTATATCAATACATCCGGAAAATTTGTTTTGGATCACCTTAATAATAAGAGCCACCCTAATACCATGTGCATCGACATATGGCTTATCTTCACTGATCATTTGTTTTGAAGACATCATAGCTCTATAGTATAAGTTTAAGCCACAAATGTTTTTGTCCCCCTAAATTGCAATTTAACTCGGAAATTTTAAAATTTCTGATCTTTTACCTATTTTTTGAGATTCTACGGCAAACCAGAATTTTCAGAATTTTAGTAGTTATCAATTGCGTTTTGGTTGTGCATAAAAATTGTTTAGATCGTTTGTCCAGTACAAAAATATAACTATTTTTAGAGTTTTAGATTTACTAAAATTTTTAAAATTTTCAGTGAATTCCAAGTTTCAGTTTTTTTTTGTAAATTTTGTTCATAATAAACTTCCATCTAAAATAATAAAAAAATATATGTCATAAAATTTAAAAGTTTTGATTTTATGTTGTTTGGTAAAATTTTCCCAATAATACAAATTCTCTGTATTTGAACCAAATTTCTTGAAATTCTTTGAACGGATATATAATTTTGGTCATCAATACATTGTTTCTGGAAATGATTCCAATATTTTGAATCAAAAAAATGTACATGTCATCGCTTTAATTTCTGAGTTTTAAACAAACATATCAAAAAAAATGAAAAACTCATATATATTTATAAATTTATCGATTTTTTAAAGTTCTCTTTTGATTGTGCAGGAATGGTAGTTGAGCGAAAATTGTAGCTGGTATCACTAGCAATCGAATGATGTGTAAAAATATATAAGTCATCGCTTTGAATTTCGAGATATTTACGATCATTGTAAAAAGTCTCACCTTTTCTTGGTCATCTATCTACAGTTTTCATTATAACTTTGGGTAGAAAACCCTATTTTTCATTTTTTTCAGTGCATTTTATTTCTGGAAGTATTACCTTTCCAATGGTGAACAAGTTTTGAAGATCGGTTGACTAACAACAAAGTTATGACTCGGTAAATTTGAAGTTCTCAATATCCGATTCGCGATGCAGGTGTCGCATGAATGCAGATAGGGCACATTTTTGGCTTGAAAAAAAAACTTGGAACGGGAAAAATCTGATTTTCATTAGTTTTTCCTAAAAGATCATCAATAATGATACACTTAAAATAATCTACAAGCTTCACAAAATTCGAGGGTAAAAAATTTATCGAAATTGGTCAAGTAACAACTGAGCTATGATAGCTCAAAGTTACCGTTCCAACTTTTTTTGAGGCTTGGTGCTTCGCGTAACTTTTTTAGGCTTGGTATTAGGGGTGTTAACTGTTTATAAAATTAATAAGTTTCTACGTTTCTCGAAAATGATTATCATAAAATAAAATAGTTTTATTTGTTCAGGTTCAAATCTTTAGGTTGTTTGTATCTAAAATTGAGCTTTCAAGTAACTTTGAATTCATCATAATTGACTTCTAGTTAAAGGACGTTATTCAAAACTTAACAATGTAAAAATTTGTGGAAAGGGATAAAAATTGAATAGAATCAATTATCAAGACAGAATCTAATTGTCAATTTTATCATTCGCTAACAATCTAAGCGCTTAAACTAGAGCAAGTTTGTAATTAGTCAATTGAATAAGTTGTTAGTTTAGTGTATCATCATCATTATCATCTTTATTTTTGTATTAATTATGAAGACCCTAGAAACGTTCCATTTTTAATGTAATTGTGCTCGGTCGTGTCTTGAATACAACCCTCTAATTTTTTTTTTGATTTTATCTGTCATAATTTCAATCTGTCTTTTCGTTGGGTAATAAAGAATAGTTCTGCCTAAGGTTTGTTTTCTTGTGGCGTATGTGTTACAACACTGCGAATTTTTTTTTCAGGAGCTCGCCCAAAAGTAACTGTTACTATTACTATTATTAGTATTACTTATCTGTATTCTGGTCCTGAACACTGAATCTGGTTATCGAACAAGATTTCCGGATCAGAATACTGTATCTGAATCTGGATTCTGGACTGAGAAACTTGATCCTGATTTTGGATTCTAAACCTGAACCGGAATTCAGGAACGGAACTCTGGGCTAGGTCAAAAATTTGTAGCCTGATTAAGGAATTTACTCCTGGATCTGAGTTCTGTATCTGCATTCTGGATAAAGATTCTAACCTTAGATCTGTATTCTGACTCTAAACCAATATGCTTTATTTGGCCTCAGAACCTGGACCTGAATGGAGTAACTTGACCTACCCTCTGAATATGAATTTGAGATCTGTGAGCAAAATCTGAATTCTGAACCTAAATTCGGGACTTCGATTCTTGACCAGAATTTTTAGTTTGGATCTGGATTCTGGAACAAGATGCTGGACCTCAACTCTTGACCTATGGATATGAATTCGGAACGTGGACCCAGATTCTGGATCAAAATTCTTGACAGAGTTTTTACCTGAACCTGGAATCTGGAAAATAATTCTCAACCTGGACTTGGACTTTGATTCTGGGCCAGAATCCTGACTTGGATTGAGGACCGGAACTCCTAAAAGAGTTTTGGAACCTGAAACTGTATCCTGAACCTTGGCTAATCACCTGAATTGTGTACCTAGTTTCAAAACATGGACCTGGGTTCCTGAGTGGAAATCGGGTTCCGAATTCTGGACCTGAATTTTGTGCCTGGGTTCTAGACTTGTACTCCTGACAGGAATTCATAGATTTCCGTGATCTGAAGTCTGAACATGGACCTCGACAGTTTTGGACATGGATTCTTATCCCAGACCTAGATTCTGGATCTGAATTCCTAAAGAAACTTTGGATCCGAATCTAAACTCTGATTTAGGATGCAGGATTCTGGACCCTAATTCTGTGTTTGAGCAAGATTTTGGTCTCGATTTCTAAAATTTCAACAGAGATCCGAGGCATACCCCTGACTTATGAATGTGGACCTGGATTCTGATTCTGAATTCTGAACCTGGACCTGATTTTTTTTCTGTATTTTGTATGGATTGAATTTGGAAAAAATACATGATTTGAATATCTAATGAAACATTCATCTTCTCACTTTCATTTTCTTACTCTCAAATTTCACGAAAAATTAATGGTTTACTAATCACATCATTCTTACAACTAATAGGTTGGATTGATTCTGGATTGTATTTCGCAATATACATTGCATAATTTTCCCCATTTATTCAGGGCCTTAGAAAGATTTTTTTTATCTAGCGAAGCCCACTATTTTCGACTCATTACTCACCTGTTGACAATTTTGAGTTTACTACCAACTAAAAATGAACTAGAGCCCACCAGTGGGCTGTAGAGACCACTTTGGGAATCAGTATTTTAGATAAATCGTCCAGCTCACACCTTCTTCAAAACAGGTTAATAAATTCTTCGAGTTCCTTAGTCTATGACCAAGTAAACTAACGTTAGCTGTACCAGTCTACGGTTTGCAGAAGTATAAACAAATGAAATTCAATTTCAAATGAAATGTCCTTCAGTGCCCTAGGAGCCTGCTAAATTTTATCCGGCTCCGGCATTGTAACAGATCGGCTGAAAAGTTCGTATCGTTTCTATGAGAGGGCGCCACTAGAATTAAATGCATACCATTTTCAGTTAGTACCAACCTTCAAAAGATACGTGTATAAATTTGACAGCTTATTAGTTTGTGAGATATTGCATTTTGAATTATTGTGAAAAAAATTGAAAAAAAGGAATTTCGTGTGTTGATGAAACACTACTTTTTGATGAAAAAAAAGTGCCACCGATACCAAAAAATGGCTTGATGAGTGTTATCCAGACTCTGCACCGGGCGAAGCAACAATTCGTAAGTGGTTTGCAAAATTTCGTACTGGTCATATGGGCACCGAAGATGATGAACGCAGTGGACGTCCAAAAGAGGCTGTTACCGATGAAAACGTTAAAAAAATCCACAAAATGATTTTCAATGACCGTAAAGTGAAGTTGATCGAGATAGCTGACACCCTAAAGATATCAAAGGAACGTGTTGGACATATTATTCACGAATATTTGGATATGAGAAAGTTTTGTGCAAAATGGGTGCCGCGTGAGCTCACAATCGATCAAAAACAACAACGAATTGATGATTCTGAGCAGTGTTTGGAGCTGTTATATCGAAATAAAACCGAGTTTTTTCGTCGATATATAACAATGGACGAAAAATGGTTCCATCACTTCACTCTGGAGTCCAATCGACAGTCAGCTGAGTGGACTGCACGCGATGAACCGAACCCAAAGCGTGGAAAGACTCAACAATCGGCAGGCAAGGTCTGTATTTTGGGATTCGCATGGTATAATTTTCATCGACTACCTTGAAAAGGGAAAAAACCATCAACAGTGACTATTATATAGCGTTATTAGAGCGTTTGAAGGACGAAATCTCAAAAAAACGGCCTCATTTGAAGAAGAAAAAAGTTTTGTTTCATCAAAACAATGCACCGTGTCACAAGTCGATGAGAACCATGCTGAAATTGAACGAATTGGGCTTCGAATTGCTCCCTCATCCACCGTATTCTCCAGATTTGGCCCCCAGTGACTTTTTCCTGTTCTCAGACCTCAAGAGAATGCTCGCTGGTAAAAAAATTAGAAGCAATGAAGAGGTAATCGCTGAAACTGAGGCCTATTTTGAGGCAAAGGACAAATCGTACTAAAAAAATGGTATCGAAAAGTTGGAAGATCGCTATAATCGCTGTATCGCCTCTGATGGCAATTATGTTGAATAATAAAAACAAATTTTGGCAAAAAAATGTGTGTTTCTATTAAACGATACGAACTTTTCAGCCGAACTGTTAGGGTGATGAGCCTGAAAAATTTCAAACCGTCATTTAGCGATAAACTTAAAAAATCTTCGAGAATGTTTGAATACATAGGTTTGGCCATCGGTCATCTCATTTCGGTTAGACCTGTTTCAGGTTTCGGTCCCGATGATAAATTCCAATAAAATAAACTTGCATCAATTTTTCATATACAAGGTGATGAGAAAGGAATCATTACAACACTAGGTTGTATAAAGCTTATTTACAGCATCCTAATATGTACGTATCAACTGTAACAACCAAATCTCCTTCTGTTTCCATTCCAGAGACTTCAAATCCAATAGATTGCGAAGCATTCCAAATGTAACAAACTGTCGCGATTTAAGAGTTTTGTAAGTATTCTTTTCCCTTCTACCGGCGCATGTCGAATTTTTTTTGCACTAATGAAGCCATACCCCGGTGACTGTTCTGCTCTTCCACAGAGATTTAGCCGGTAATAGGATAAGCTCGCTCCACGGAGCTCCCTTCTCTAGTCTGGGTCAGCTGCACGATCTGCTCCTCTCGAACAACGAAATCGAGTCGGTTCCGTACGATGCATTCATTGGCCTGTTCCGGTTGCAAGTATTGTAAGTATATGCAAATAACCCGAAATGCCACCCGAGCCAGCCGGTAAACGGGATGGCGCAAAAATAAATAGTCTAAACAATGAAGAATTTACATTCGGAAAATTGAGTGCAAGCCAACTGGAATTGAATTGTATTGTTTACCACTTTTTCTCGTTTGGGAATTTTGTTATTTTTTTTACAGAGACTTGGAAGCAAATCGCATTTATTTCATCCATCAGGACGCCTTCAGGCACCTAGTCAAGCTAGAAGATTTGTAAGTGCAGTTTACCGCAGCTTATTACTGATAGTTAAATGACTTTCCGATTTCGCCCTCGCCGTAGGAACCTCGGTAATAACATTTTCCCTCATCTGCCTACGGTCGGACTGTCCCGACTGTTGCATCTGAAAACGTTCAACAATCCGAACCTGCGGGAATTCCCGCCACCGGAAATGTTCCCGCGCATCCAAACTCTGGCTCTGTCCTACGCTTACCACTGCTGTTCGTTCCTGCCGTTGATGGCGAGCATCTCCAAAGTTCCTAAGCATCATCCCATCAAGGAAGAGGTCCTCTTTCCGAGTGACAACGAGTTCGATATGACCTTGTGGAACAATAGCTACAACGATCTGTGGCCACAGCTTCGTAAGTAGAGTGAATTGACTTGTGCTATCAGTTTGAGTTGAAACCCTGTTCCTTTGTTTCGTACAGAAAACCTCAGTAAGAAGTTTGGCACTCAAATCAACGATTTGCTACACTCATACGGTCCGGAATATTATCCCGGTGGTATGCCGACCTATCCGGAGGAGTACTTCGAAGAGGAGGGAGGAGTAACGCATGCGATGCCAACCACTCAACCAACTACCGTCCAATGTCTTCCGGAGCCTGGTCCGTTCATGCCCTGTCAGGATTTGTTCGACTGGTGGACGCTTCGGTGTGGTGTTTGGGTAGTGTTTCTACTGGCCATGCTCGGCAACGGAACTGTTGTGTTCGTTCTAATATTCTCCCGATCGAAGATGGATGTTCCACGGTTTTTGGTGTGCAATTTGGCGGCAGCTGATTTTTTCATGGGAATTTATTTGGGATTTTTGGCCGTAGTCGATGCGTCCACGCTGGGCGAGTTCCGAATGTACGCGATCCCGTGGCAGATGAGTGCGGGTTGCAAACTCTCCGGATTTCTGGCCGTTCTGTCGTCGGAACTATCCGTTTACACTCTGGCTGTGATTACCCTGGAAAGGAACTACGCCATAACCCACGCTATGCATTTGAACAAAAGGCTTTCGTTGCGGCATGCCGGCTATATTATGACCGTCGGATGGACGTTTGCCATCACGATGGCGATTCTTCCGCTGTTCGGAATATCGGACTACCGCGTGTTTGCCGTTTGTCTTCCGTTCGAAATCAACAATGGAACCGGAAGTCTCGTTTACGTGGTGTTCCTCATGTTCATCAATGGGTTAGCCTTTCTCATACTGATGGGATGTTATTTGAAAATGTACTGTGCCATACGGGGTTCTCAGGCGTGGAATTCGAACGATTCACGAATAGCCAAGCGCATGGCACTGCTAGTCTTTACCGACTTCATCTGTTGGTCTCCGATTGCATTCTTCTCGTTGACAGCCGTTTTCGGGCTACACCTCATCTCTCTGGAGCAGGCCAAAGTGTTCACTGTTTTTGTGCTGCCTCTGAATTCCTGCTGCAATCCGTTCCTGTATGCCATTCTCACCAAACAGTTCAAGAAAGACTGCGTTCTGATCTGCAAGGCCATTGAGGAGTCCCGTGTTACACGAGGAATCGGTCGATGCCGGCATAGTTCTAATTTCAGCAATCGACACACACCGGCCAACACCAACTCGCTCGTGGAAAGATCTTCCCGCGAACTGCCTCCGTTGCTTCCGGGACAGATGTGTAATTGTTCGGCGAAGCTAATGGAACAGGAGAACTTGCGCCGTCGCTTCCAGGAGGAGAATACCTTCTCCAAGACATGGCGAAGATTACTGTGCAATCTTGGTCAAAGGGGAGACAACCGAAGAGGTGGTCGCAATGGTGATCAGTACGCCTACCAGATTGCTGAAATACAACAGAAGCAGCACAAACGGACCGGGTCCATGTCATCCAGCGAGAATTTCAGCTCATCGCGATCGGATTCGTGGAGGAATGCTCAACATCACTGTGGTATTCCACTGCGCCTGTTGGATCCCAAACGGAGACACACTTCGTGGTTGATCACTCGAAAGACTTCGCAGGATTCCAATCTGTCCAGTTCGCGAAATGATTCCTCCGGTTCGACGGCAACACAAAGCACCGGAACGTGGAGGATATCGCGATCCAGTGCCAGTAATTCAGTGGTTCTGCCGGGCGTGAAGATCGATGGGGTTTCGCATCCGCACCATGCAGGTAATTCGTTGACTTTCTCTTTCGAACAAATCTAATTGTCTAACACCATTCTTGCAGGTATCCCTCGCCAATCAGTTCCTGGCGGTAAACCCCGTCTCGTGCGCCAATCCGCCGTCCAAGACGACTCTCAGGAACTGTCCTGCTCGCCACCGCGACTAGCCGTTCGGTTTCTACCGACGATTCCATCGGCAGCCGATAGCAGTGTACAGTTGGACGATGACGCCGTGGAAACCATCTCTAGTCCGACTTGCAGCCACAGCGAACACGGAACGAGCGGGGCTGGCGGCAGCGGTCCACTGTCTCCGTCACCATTCTATGCCATCCTGCACAGCGGCAATCCTCAGGCGGCTGTATCTAGTCTTAAAGATAAAACAAAACCACCGTGAGCCGAGTGCGG
Organism: Malaya genurostris; assembly: GCF_030247185.1. NCBI lineage: Eukaryota > Metazoa > Arthropoda > Insecta > Diptera > Culicidae > Malaya > Malaya genurostris. Next base: position 282,016,094 of record NC_080571.1, read on the forward strand.
TGAGGGGCTTTAGTTCTATCGATTTTGTTTTTTATTAAAACGTTAGTTCAACGTGTTTAGTCAATGTTCGGTAGATAGCCAAATGGTTCGTTAAATTTGGGATCGGTGACAATTGTTGCATCTAGATAAATTCTTACGGGAAACAGCCATACAACTTGTAAATATTTTATAACTACAAATGTTAAGCGAATCCGAAACCGTGTGATACTAAAATGAATACTTTTTACTGTCTAGAGTATTTGTAATAATTTATTTCCGATAAGGACAGGTAATCAACAAATGTACGGGGCATTCAATCAAAACTCAGTCAGGTCCAGCAAGCGAAACCGGAAGCAAGCACGACGCACGCATTTTCACTTGGCCTGCTTTAGTTCTAGTCAAAAATCATCGCGAACGCCAGTATGCTTGCGTACGAAAGCTCTCTCTCGTATGCAACAACTTGCACGCCAGCCGCTTCGTAATGGAAGCGCAACGAATCGTTTACAATGTTCCGTCACATCTTGCAGCAGTGGTCCTACAACCGAAGTGAAAAGCTCACATTGTGCTTGCGAAAATGATTTTTCCCAGCCGGAAAATTTCCCTCCCTGAAGCTAGAAGGAAAATCTGCTGCCAACAGCTCAAATTAGTACAGTGCAAAACCAAATAGAACAAAACTCGTGTGAAATTCACCGTCCACAGACAATAATGAATCCTTGAACCCCGAACAAATAAGTCTCCCGTCAGTTTGCAACAGACAAATGAACAAGTAAAAATGTTTAGATAATTATACCGAAAGGTGAGAACCAATGCTGCCAAAAGAAATAAAAAAAAGTAAAAAAAAAATACACGATGATGAACGCACTGTGGATCAAAATGTTGAATCAAATTAACAACACTGCCATTCGAATCGAAATATCTTTAAGTTGTACAATTAGAACAAATTTATGTATACTTTCTAGGAAGGATGGAGAGTGATTTGCATGATATCATTGAACGAATCGATTTCCTTTATTGCGCGATGGACAAATTCAGACAGATTTACGAAAATCATTCAACTTTCAGCAGTATTATTTTGCTAAACAAACATAATGCATACCTACAACTTCTATTGTATCGGTTATGTCGGCAAGAAAATAAGATGTTACAAATTTAACGAAAACAAACAAAATTAAAAAAAAACATATAGACAATGTACTCAACTAAGCATGTGGAAACGATTTCTAGCAACTTTTAATCGTTGTTTGTTTGTTGCCTGTTGTGTATGGAAGCGATCAGAGTGTAGATAATGCGAACCGAGAAACAAGATTGATTTAATAGGAAGAAAGAAAGAAAGAAAGAAAGAAAGAAAGATGTACATGAACAAAAGATATAGACATTATATATTTATTCCAAATACTAATTTTACCGATCTCGATAACTTCAAAAGTTATCGAAACAACTTTACATAAGCGAATGAATAATATTAAGCGATAAAGAAACATTGTGAATGTTGACCGGAGTTTCGTAAATTAACTGATGACTTCCGAACTTGACTGTGACTGCCGCTGGTTTGTTCCCATTCGTCCATTTGACCTGATATAGTCTCCATGAAGTATTAGAAGGGGAAAAGCCCGATTGAGGATCGTTCAATCATCCATTGGGCGTAAAAACCCCCTTCATCTTTTCTGATGGGTGACAATACTACAATTATACATAGATTTTCATATTACATTATACATTACATTAACCTTCTTAGCCTATCTTTTGAAACATCACATGAAATGAAAATATTAAAAAGACATTGTTAAAACTATCACATATTTCCCTAATGAGTTCGTTTTGGCCATAGTCAGTACATTGATAGTCGAGTCTTAAAAAGTTCTGCGATCTTAAAGTTCTTGGAGCATCAATTTAACCCATCAAAAATTTTACTGTAGGTAAATACAGCTTTGGAGATTTGAGATAAATTAGGTAGTGACATTTTATTTGCTATGGATCTCTAAACAAACAAGTATGTATAACCATAGCAACATCAAATAATGTTAACAGTGAGAAATATTTTTGGTGCATTAATTGCAATTAAAGTTTATTAATTTTGGTTATTCTCAGCGAGTCAACGCTGGTGGCTTTATATAGAAAATTGTAATTTTTATACTGAAGAAAAATCGGAATAAAAAGTTTTCTTGAGCGATTTACCACCACACGGAAAAGCCAGCGATCGCAAAACAACTAAAATATTAGTTGTTTTTCTGATTTTGATTGGTTAAAATTTGGTACAACTAGGGTAACAGAGGTATTTTGGCCACTTCATATATTTTGGCCCACCTAACAAACTTTATCGATTTCATCGGATTTTATCGATGTTCAGTAACTCATTTTGCATCAATTTGAAGCTAATCACATTAAATTACCTATTGCGGAAGGGGTTTTTAAAGATATTACAATATTTGGTGGATATTTTTATAAAGTGGGCCAAAATAAAATCAACCCTAAAATCGACTGTTGTTTAAACTAATCTGTCATTTTTTATTTATCGTGCTGGCAGCTTAGCAACGACACCCAACAAGTAATGAAACGGTTCAGTTGAGCAATGATAAACACCCTGAGCGAACAATGAAACGTTTCAATGAGATGTCACTCGTGCAATTGAGCAAAGACACAATCCCAGCAAAGTTACTTGTATGCATGAAAGCAAAAAAATGTCTCAGTTGTTTCAACCAACTATTCAGTTATTTGAACTTAAAACGCCAATTGCAATAAATATATTTTACTGTTAGCCTCTTCGGGGGCAGCTAATCATTCACTGCTTGTACAACGAAATTTTAACTAATTAACTGCTTCTATCTTTATCACTAAACTCACAAAAGATATGGAAATGAACAAAAAGATTACAATTTTCAAAAGGGAACTCACCAGAAAAATGGTCACAGGGAATTAGGAATTAGGGGCTCGCTGGTAAACCTAATGCTACAGATACACTTTCAAGAAAATACAAATAGTACCACTTCACTTTAGCAGCAAATTTTTAAGCGTTAAGCGGATTTAATAACATTGACATGAACTGTCCTAGAATACATTACTCTCAGATGAAATAAAATCATTTATACTGTAGGAATATCTATTTAACACATGGAAAACTTGTTTTACAATTAACTGATATATTCTTCTGCATACTGTCACTTACATAAAACGACCACTACGTAACTAACATAAATGACGTTCATTCACCATTGAAAATTTTCAATATGAAACGCTTCTGGTGAAATGAAGAGGTTTTTTGATCTGCTTTTTGCTGTCTTCGTTCTCCGCCAAGTGACAGCATTTGAATACAACAATTTCGGTTACCTGAATGGTTATGTCAAAATCAACAGATATGTTAGTTAAATCAACAACATTTTAGTTGAAACAACCAGGGCGTGAAACAACAATTGCAATATTGTATTTTTGTGATCTGCGGGTTCTCCGTGCAGTTACCACAAATTTAGTGACCCCTTGAAAATGATAAAAATAATCTTCTTGCGCAACACTGTTCAAGATGCTACGAACTAGTAACCAAGGAGCCCCATAATAAATAAATAAACTGTAATGTCGAATAAAGTCCCGGGTTGGCGGTTCAATGCATAGAACGCTGGTCTCACAAGCCAGTTGTCGTATGTTCGAGCCCCCACCTGGAAGGATTCTTAGTGTCAGTAGGATCCATAGTACTAGCCATGCAATGATTCTGTACACTAAGAATCGGCTGCGAAGTCTGTTGAAACAGAAAGGCCAAATTCCAAAAAAGGAATGTAATGCCAGGACTAAAAACTAATGTCGAATAAAACCGTAACTGTTTTCCCTAGTGACTTCAAAACATCTGCAGGACAGGATATATATTGGTAAATGATTTTCAAGTGTTTTCTTAGAATTCATCGCATTGATTAAATGTTATCTTCGAAATTTTCTTGAGTGCCATCTAGATCTTGCTGAATTACTCTGCGAGGGATGCTTCAAAAAGGCAATATATATTGAATTAGTTTTACATGACATAATGCAAATTAAAGATGCAGTAAACTCAATGGATCTCCGAGATCTCGTGAGCCTTTTTGCAAAAACCATACCCTCAAACACCTTGTACCCGGTAAAACATGTGCGTACAAAAAATTACTCTCCGAGGACTGCAATTGATCGCGAGATGAGATCAAGAACTTGTTGCCTATGCGAATTCTAAAGATAATGATTTCGAAGCTCCTACAATCTACTAGTATAGCAGTCCGGCCTTCGTTCAACAACCCTACAAACAGATGCCCATGTTTGCAACACTTGGCGATACGCTAGATCCGAGGAATTCGAATAAATTTTACAAGTTGATTTAATTTGTGCGAAAAATTCTAATCAACGTGCATCTCTATAACGTGCTGTCTCTTATATTTGAAAAGATAACATTATATTATTATTTGATCTATCGTTTCAAGAAGAGTTTTGGAGTTTATGACACTGTGAAAATGACCTTCTTGATCGTATTTAAAAACATTTGTTCACGATTGGATACGGTTTGTTTTTGAGATTTATTAAATAAAAATCACTAGTTGCAAAGTGTAAAGATGACTGTTTGAGATGTGTTCTTCGATTTTTGTTTAAGGTTGTTTGTAAACAGTACCGCTGAACTGTCAAGGATGAATTCTTGTTCATTTATGACGTCACGATAAAAAATCTAACAGCCTATTAGGTTTTGCACGATGACGACACAAATGAACTGCCGATGAATCAAGTTCATCTTTGACAGTTGAGGTGTATTTGTTTTGTTTTTCGACTGCAAGTTAAAAATTGAAAAATGACGGAAAAGTGCCTGTTAAAATCGTATTCCACAGTGAAAATAACTAAAAAGATTGCCCTGTATGTGTTTCCAGCATCAAGGAGCGATTTATGTATGAATCTGTTGAGTGTGAGGCGACTTGCAATTTTTACATTCCAACGATGAACTTCTGATGAACTTTTAAACTGTAAACAAGTACACCTCGACTGTCAAAAAAAGTTGATTCTGTTCATTTTTGTGAGGTTATGTCACGTTCGTGCAAAACCTAATTAGGTTTTGCACGATGACCACTCGAATGAACTGCCAATGAACTGCCGATGAATCAAGTTCATGTTTTGACAGCTATCAGTGGTTTGTTTACGTATCTATTAACACGTATTCAAATTAGAATGAACTCAATGAACACATAAACAAACCACTGATAGCTGTCAAAATTGATTCATTTTGTTCATTTTTGTGAGGTTATGTTATGTTCGTGCAAAACCTAATAGTACTCGAATCGAATGTTCATGAACATACTAGCACATATAACAGATATACAGGCTCGAACAAAATTTTTCAAAATCCTGTGTAAATTTCAAATTTGCTATACGTTAGAAACACAACTGCCACCTACTCGACTATTCGCCGCAATCTTTCAAAACGTTCCACTACGTTCCGGAACGATAACAAAATCCTCCTGCCTGTTATAGAAATATTCCAACTACAACAATTTTAACAGTTATCGCACGATTTCCCTAAGTGTTAAAGACAATTTCATTTCCATGTCGCATAAATCACACGAGAATTCGATCGGAATTAAACAAAAATAAACTTGTCATTTTAACCAACAGCAAAACAAAAATCTAGCGTGAAGTGAATGTTGCATCCAAAATTGTTGCTCAGTGAAAGCGACACCCAAATCGTGGTGGCACCCCGTGTTTATCGTGGTGACATCTGCAAGTGTTCGCCACGCTGATTGAGCAAATTTTACACACAGATCATATGTGAGCCTGTATATCTGTTATCTGTGATACTAGTAAGGCTCACAAACTAAAGCATCGGTTCTTTTGCCATCAGCATCAGTTCTTTATTCAGTAATGCTTGCACGAACTATGGTACTGACAAATTTATACTCGCGATGGTGGTTCGCTTTTTGGTTCGAAACGCGAAACGTTTTACGTTTTCGAAATCGGTGCGTTACTACCACCGGTGACGACAGCTGTTCATTTGGATTGACAGCTTCCGGTTCCAAACGAGTAAACGATCTGATGTAAAGGAAGTTAAGTTCTTCACTCTGGTTATAGGCACTCTAATTTTTGGATAACTACGACTTATCAAGACTTAAAAAAAGGAAGGGCTATGTTAGACGTATTATTGTTTGTATTTGGTAATACGTCAGTCACAGAGACGTCTGCAGATTTCTTATATGGTGCTGAAGACATTGTTTGTTGCAGACTTTTGAATATCGAGTTTTTCGCAGTCTTTCGTCTAAATTTACAGACTTTTAAAATTGTTTTTTTTTGTGTATCATACTTTGTAGAGAAATTGAAGCCTGTAGATATTTTTTCGGATTTACAGACTTTGGCAGCCGTGTCAGAGAATATTTGGAATTTATACCTGGCATCTCTGGTCAGTCAATAAGTCTTTCAACATTTCACCAACAAAACTCAGAAACTCAGTGAATAAGTTGGCCACTACTTATATTTCGGTAACTGACCACACTAATGTCACTAGCTCAAATCTGGCAACACCAAAATAAAGTTTGGTATTTTTAAACATAAACGGACTCAGAACGTTTTGCTGTTTTGTTTTGTTGTTTACAGTAATTAAAAAAAAATCAATTTGGCTAAACACTCCTGACAATCCTTTACTAACTCTAGGGGAGCAGGTCGCCCCATAATACGGCTTCCACTCTTTTCCACCTAACAACAAGACAACCGGCCATGTTAAGCTAACACAAATGAGCCCAATAAAAAATTATACATATAAAAAAATTTGACTAAACAATGAAAATTTCAAAAGAAGAATTTCGTAGGATTATTTTTCACAAAATTCGACGTGGATTATCCCAACTAGAGTGTATCGATGAACTTAGTGCTTTGTGTGGCGATGAAGCACCATCAAAATCCACTGTATATCGCTGGTATAGTGAATTCAACCGTGGTCGTAGCAAAGATAAACTCAAGATTACGAAGTCCCATATAAATAAAGAAAAAAAATTGTTCGGTGATCGTGAACCCGAGAACTCAGTAGTAGTATACTTTTAGTAACCCCTTGTTAAAAAGCGTCGATAAACCAAAGATAAACTCAAGATGGAATAGTCTATGATTTTTTATACATTATTTAAATATGACCCCACGATGAAATCGGTTCACCGTCAGTCGCAGTTCAATCGACGACGTTCAATGATTAGTTGAACCGAAACAACAAACGCCCAGTCGCTCTATGCGTCGTTAGTTACTATGAGGATCAGGCCCGTACCCAGGATTTCGTTTCGGGAGGGGCCCACAAATAAGAAATAATGCGTCTAAGTGATGATTCTTGTGCATTTAGATTTTTTTGCTTTATTTTTTATTGAATATTGAGTGCAAGTATGTAGCATTTTAGGTGAATATGTACTCACATATTTCGGATTGGACAATGAGAGATTTAAGCAAAAATTTCTATGTGTCAAAGGGAAGGGATCGATTTTTACAAGGGGCTACTAAAAGTATACTATTACTGAGTTCTCGGGTTCACGATTACCGAACATTTTTTTTTTTTCTTTTATTTATATGGGACTTCGTAATCTTAAGTTTATCTTTGGTTCGGTCGCCGAAGAATTTCGTGAAGATCGACCAAAATCAGTTGTTCTGCCAGAAATCATCGATGCTGTGTTTGAACTGATAATGCAAGATCGTTATATACAGTGAGATAGAGGCATTCTTGGACATTAGTTCCACATGCGTGCATTTAATATTGCATGAGCACCTGGCCGTAAAAAAGATTTGTTTTCGTTGGATCCCGCACAATTCGATAATCGCTCAAAAAAAGGCTCGTGTCGATTGGTGCAAGGAGATGTTAAAAAAAACGATCGCGGTACATCACCCGACGTATATAAGATCGTAACAGGTGTCGAATCATGGGTATATACGTATGAGTCGGAAATAAAACCGCAATCGACTGTGTGGGTGTTTCAATATGAGCCAAACCCAACAAAAGTTGTTCGCGCACGAAGCACTTCGAAGTCGCCTGTTTTTTTTTCCGGAAGAACGGATTATATGGCAATTGTGCCGCTGGAGCAATTTCCAACGCCAGAAGATGCTATTGAAGCATTCAAAAATCATGGTTTTTAAGGGTACCATCTTCGCAGTGGCAAAACGCTTTTCTGATTGGTTCGAACGCTCGCAAAAGTGTATCGATCATCATGGTATTAGAATACATTGAAAAACAATTAAGCCATTTTCACTTAAAAATGTATGTTATTTTTCGCTTTTCCAAAATATAAGTAGTGGCCCTCGTTGTACACAGCATTATTAGATCGTTTAATTGGAATGAAGAAGAAAAACGTGCCTTTTAAACAGTATAATGCACCGTGTCACAAGTCGGTCGTTACGATGACTTAATTCAAACTGTTACCGCATCCACCATATTCATCAGATTTAACCCACAACGATTTTTTTTCGGTTCTCAGATGTAAAATAGATACTTGTTGAAAAGAGATTTGTAACGAATGATTAGGAGAGATCGCTCCCGCATGGCTGCCAGATAGCTGACTAAACGCTGCCAGCTGGAAAAGTATGGCTGGCAGACATTCTGGTGACCGACTGCCTCACCGCTGCCAGATATACAACTCAAACGATACAACCGTATCCACCAGGATTTTTCCACATTGAAATCTTTGACATTTTCAGCGAAGGTGAGAAGATGAAAACGCTCGGCTAACTTAGATACAGGCGACTTTGTTTTGTCAAATTGGATTTGACAACCGTCACTGAATCAATTTTGGTAGCCGCCTTGTGGCCATGGCTGCCCAGGTACCCGGTGGATGTTATCGACCCGCATCGGCCCGATCATCGAGCCGATTATCGGACCGATTGAGCACGATATAGGGCCGATTGTAGCGCTTCGATCGGCCCGTCATCGGACAATTCTGCACCATTTGCATCAATCGCGTCGACCTAAAAAAGCTTTATGTTTACATTATGTATCGCTAGAGAAACAGAGCGAAGGAATATCAAACAAGGCATTTTCGAGCCGACGTCTCCCCGATAGGGTGTGCAAGAGTGTTAAACATTCTTTTGTCTCGATCATGGAGGCTTCAACCTTTAGGTCATTCGCCTCTTAGGGCCAGAAAAACTCTGGCCCTATGTTTGAGGTTGGAAATCCAACCCCGATATATCTCATCACCTGAGTATTGGATATCCGCTCTCTGCTTTGGTATATCGTCACTCTTTTGTTCTACCGATACACTATGTAAGCTCGAAACGCAATCAAAAGCTTTCGTGCACGATGCGTCCGATGTTCGAATTTACTGGGTAGCCAAAACGCTATGCGGGCTGAGATTGAAGCGTTTTTTAGGCTAAAAAGAAATAGTGATAAAAAATTGGTGTAGAAAGGTAGGATCGCCATCGGTACAATTGTACTGTTCTTCCGACGTATTTTTTTAAAATTAAAGGCCCTTTTTACCGTTCTCACTTTCACTTTCACATTCACCTCACTTACATATCACTTCACTTGATTTTCGCTATTACCAGTATCACGCATAGTGAAATGATCACTGTAGTAGAAAAACCCTTTTCAACGAAATGTTGGTGGCGCGATGTTCATAATGACATCAAGTTCATCCAAACAATTACTTTTATCTATGAAGCGACTTCCGTAATAAGTAGCAAAAAAGTTTTCTTGGTCTTGGTTTTCACCGTGTAGTGACACCGTTAAAAAGGGCCAAAAATTGAGAAAAATGGAATCTGACAACGAAGACCGAAAGTTGTGGGTCAGTACTAAGATCAATGTCGCCGAGAAGTTAGTATTCCTTTATGATTGGAGTCCATCTAGTAGAATAATCACTATCATTTATTCTGATTCGACAATCAGAATACGTTTCGTATTCAACTCTACATTGATCGCATCCTAATTATCCAAACCTGCCAGGTAGTACGTGAGAAGGTCCTTTTTTGTTTTCAGTACGTAGTTAATATGATGTCGATTCGAGAGACTTTCGGATGGGTATTGCTTTCTTTTAGATACATTAAAAAATTTCCCAGTTTTCATCCACTATGGAGATTGGAAGGAAAGACGTCTTCAGAGTCCGCTTCAAGACTCTCATTCCTGGAGTCAGGGGCCAATTTCCCTGTGGGACTTTGCGATGTTCGAGTCTTAACAGCTCCTCTTTAACTAACGACTGACAGAGTGAATCCAAACTATTCCAATTAATCACTTTTACGATCATCAACTGACTGCACTGTAGTCTTTTTATCTTTACTTCCAGTACTGTAACGAGACCTGCAAGTGCAAATTCATTGAGCAGATATAACAGATCTTCCTCCAATTAATAGTTTTAATAAATTGAAAGAATGAATTAACTGAAAACGACAGATTGACCTTTTCATGGATGCGAACCAGGCTTGTCATAAATAAGTAAAAGATCAATGTGCCCTAGATGTTTTCAAACTAATGGTGGAGAGTGGAGATGGTACTTGAACTATTAGTTGTGAATCCTGTTTGAGACGAGCTTCCCTTCGACAACCCAATAAATACACCGAAGCCAGTTTTACATTGAAATTTATATTCATCTTTTCTTTAGTCAATTTCAACTCAAACTGTAATTTAACAAGAACAACATATCAACATCAATAAATAACCCACAAAATCGTCACATACATCCCATATAGCAAGCATTGTAACCACAGACGGCTGCCGGAGCGCATGGCGATGTGTAACAGGAGTTGGCCACTTGACAGCTGTATCCCGTCGACATGGTCGGATAGCAGTACTGAGCCGGCGCACAGAATCTATTTGTATCACAAATCACTTCCGCTTGGCAAGGTCTGTAAATATCAGAATAGTTTTATGTACACTATTGTCACTAGGAAAAAGGTCTACAAACGCGAAATTCCTAGCTTTACAACAAATAAATATAAGATATCTATTAAGATTATTTGAAAAAACTATGTATGTATTCTGCTCTGTTAAACATTATGTACAAAATATAATAAAATCAATATTCACTTGATTCTGGCGCCTACTGCTCCAACTGGAATTCCGGCGAATTTTCCAGTTGTTCTGCTCGAGCCTCCTTTTCCAGCAGCACCTTTTCCTGCGCCATCTTTTCCAGCGCCATCTTTTCCAGTAGCACCTTTTCCTGCGCCACCTTTTCCTACCCCACCCTTTCCAGCACCACCTTTTCCTGCGCCACCTTTTCCAACACCTTTGCCACCTTTCGAAGAATCCTTGTCTAACCCACGACCAACTTTAACCCTTCCGGCTGCATTCATATCCCGTGGATCTACGCGACCTGGTTTGCATTTTAGTTTATCTGCGGGAATCTGTACTTTGTAGTCCTCTTCACAATATTGCGTCTCCGTACAAACCACATCGGGTTTTCGTGTGCCCGTCTTTAGCATGGCTGACGGAGGTGTAAACTCGAGGTCCAACTCGGACTCACTATCGACTGGTACGTCCTTTATTTCGGTGCTACGAGCAAGTCCAAATCGTTTCGAAAGCTTCCGCAGCTCCTGCTTCAAAAGCTTTTTCTCTTTTTCGCTTCTATGGGTACAGGATTCTATCTCGGGACATCCACACAATGTGAATCCTTTGACTTTTAAAGCATTTCGCAGTTGATATAGTTTACCCATGTTGGGATCTTTTGCCAGTTTGAACCGAATCGGTTGGCAAGCAAGGTAAGGATCTTGGGCTGTTTTGAGGGTTGCCGCATCTTTCAATGGGTTCATAACGACAACATATTCTCCGTTCCGTTTTACTATTTGCAAAGTTGGCTTCTGCTTCGTAGGATCTGTTTCCGTTTCACCTTTCTTAAGCAGAGATTTTCCTCTTTTGCTCACCGGTATGTTGTCCAGTGGGTAGCTAACCAGGAAGTGTTGCATCAGTTCCTTGATCGGTTTACGCACGGCACCTGGGCGCCAACCTTTCCGGATGCGTCCGATTCCCGGCGTACTCACATTCCATTGCCAACCCATATGCGGCGGCACAGGATTCCCGCGAAGGATACATTCACGATGACCCACTGAAATGCCGGGATATCGGTTTCCGTATCGATAAGAGTATTTTCCACTGTTTTGTTTCTTGATGCGACGCAACAAACTTCGTTGATTTTTGCGGATCTGTGCTGCACTGAGAATCGAGCAACCTCTATCTAAGGTGTCGCTCGTAGAATTCCTCGATCTAGACCCAACCTTTCGCAACTCCACACTCTGAATTCCACCGGAGATAATTTTGTTTTTGTGGGCATCGGCTTTCTTCAAAATCTCCTCCACATTTAGAGAAACCACGGAGCTACGCGTCGACCGACGTCCGGATTTTTCGTGCTTGGAGTCCGCCTCTTCTCCGTATGCCTTTTTAAGGTGAGCCATCCGAGTAGCCTTAGTTATCTTTTTCGGTGTAGAACTGAATCGATCCCTTAACGATTGTCTGGTTTTCGGTCGGTTGATCGCCTTTCGGGCAAGAATCTCCGAGTCGGAAGTAGACGACTGAGTGGAGGAGTTTTGTGCGGTATTGCCGTTCTGTTCCGGTAATTTTCGTCTTTCACAATCGGGACACTTGCCTCCTCGGAGTCGACAGATCGGACAATGTCGGCCGTCAAGAGAAGCCGATCGGCCACCGGCAACTAATGCCGACGAATGTCTTCGTTGAATATCACCGAACTCGAAATCGCCCATCCACGAGTTCATTACACTGGGCGTCAGTTCATCTGCCTTGGGCAATGGACTTCCCGGACGTTTCGGGTGACACTTGAAGCCACACTTCGGACAGTGCGCCTGCAGCGGAATCCAGTCCAGGTTGAGCCCACAGCGTTGGCAAAATCTGAAAGTGAGTGTTGGGAATTGAAGAAATGATGTTTGGTTTATTAGCTTTAATTTTCGTACCGAGTGCCGACCGATCTGGGACATATTTTGTGATCCTGATGATCTTGATGTGGAATGGTATTGAAGGTGTTATCCTCACCTCTTAGTAGACTGTTTCTGAAAAACGAAAAAAGATGATAATACATATACTTTTGAATGTGTACTTATATGTGCGAATTTCACTAGACTTTTGCATAGTTTTTTATTTCATACTTTGTGCTAAGTGCACATAACTTTCTAGCATTAAAAATGCCCTACTCTTCATCATACCAGGCTGAGTGTCAATTTAAAAAATGCAAAACTAACCGCGTAACCTTTTTCTGTCATAATTGTGAATGCTTTTAACTCAGTCATTTGTTGATGGATTTATATAATTTAACGTCCAATCGATTCGAAAACATTTAACTTAAACTTATTAGGTACAGTCGTTTAAGTATTTCAATTGCATACCATTGATTGGTTTGATTTGAATTGACCTATGTTCTCACGAGCCAATCACAGTCGCAGTCACAGTGCGTCGACGATGTCATCAAAAGGGAATCTATAAATCCCTTGCTGCCAGCGAGTAAGGTGTTCGAGTAGTGAGTGGATAACGAAACTGAAAGTTACATCCATTCGCTCGCTGGATAGTCGCATTAGTATATGTGTGCGGTGTTTTGATACCGTATTCACTTGAGTATATTGAAAACTAGTTAGCAGTTTATTTTGACTCATCAGTAACTAGCAGCAATGTTGCTCGAATATCAAAAATGCAACGAACGCCAATGATCATCGTTCGCTTTCCTTCGCCTTTGTTCGATAATTGCTCTGATATTCAGACTTGTTCGTATATTCGGGTGCGAACGAAGCCAACGTTGCTTCGTTGCTCGCATGAAGGTCTATTCCTTGCAGTTGTTATTCGCATTGAACATACCCCCGAATGACTTAAAGCGAATGTGGAACGAATATTCATGCAGCAATCATCGTCAAAACCTAATTCGCGATGATCGTTCGTGCTGTCTTTGAAACAAGCAAATTAGTACCATAGTCTTATGTGTATGTGATGAACCATATCCCAAAACTCTCACTTTGCTGCTACCGCACGAGATATGATGAATTTATTAGATGAAGAATGCTTCGCGAACCAATTCGAAGAGTAAAGTAAATGAACGAATGTATAAAACGAACATGCACGATGTATACCAGCAGCGAAGAATGTATTAGAAGATTCGGGTTCTCTACGATTATTGCTTATTCATTTTCACCTTTCTCTCATTCGTGCAGTGAATAGTTCAACGTTGTTTGAAACGCGCATGAGTATAGACAGGATATTCGCAGCGAGGATTGGTGAATGAATTAGTTATACGAAGAATATGTGCAACATTGACTAGCAGGCCGATTTAAAATGCTTGTATCCCAGTGATTTGTTAATAGATTTTCCTTGATTCGAAAGCTTCAATATTGTACATTTTAAAATGTTTTAATTTGTCAACGGGTCGTGTGCATACTGAAATCTCCATTTACATACGAACAAAACGGTGGCGCGCAAATGGATTCAGTATAAAGTTGTGTTATGATGATAATCATAGTTACTTCTTTTTCATTAAATGTGGCTAAACACAGGCATTTTGTCCCAGGTTGTCGGCTCAATGCATAGGGCGCTGGTCTTACAAACTAGTTGTCGTATGTTCGAGCCCCGACCTGGAAGGGTTCGTAGTGTCAGTAGAATCGTAGCACCAGCCATGTCGTGGTTCTGTACACTCTGAATCGGCTTCGAAGTCTGTTGAAACAGAAGGAATGTAATACTACAGGAATGTAATACTAAGGCTTTGCTTTGATGCAATATTTTTCGATCAAAATATACAAAATGTTCTCTTGAATCTCTGTTTATAAAACTAATCAGTTTTTACGTTTTCTTTCTTGAAAATTATCATTATGATATGAAATCGTTCCATTTATTCAGGTTTATATTTTGAGACTGTTCGTATTCAAAATTGATCTTTTAAGAAACTTTGAAATCATCATAATTGATTTCCATTTGAGGGATATTTTTCAAAATCTTTACAATATAAAAATTTGTATAAGACATAAAAATATAACAGAATCCATTATTCTGGAAGAATCTAATTGTCAAAAAAATCTAAGCGCTTGAAGTATTGTAAATTTGTCACAGTTTAGTGCATCCACCATCATCTTTATTTTCGTGTTTTTTTATGGGAACCTTAAAATTATTTCATTTTAATGTAATCGTACTCGGTCGTGTCTGGCATACAAAACTTTTTTTTAATTATAGTTTAGAAAGCTTCCAGTCTTGTTCTGATAAACAGCAATGTGAATGTAATGTCATCTAATTAAAACTTCTTTTGATTTTGCGAATACAAATGAAAATTATCGAAAAATTAAAAAGGCTTTCATTCAGAATAAGGATGGTTTGGAAGCTAAAGTTGAAAACAATCAATTGCAATTATTCCGTTCCAATTATTTAGAATGTTACGTTCCTTTTGACAAGAGCTGTTTGTAGTCATTATAACCTGAGGATGAATGAATAAACCTTCGAAACGTTGGTCAGTCACGCAAATCAACTATGGCTACTATGACGATATTTAAATCCAAACAGATTGTAAAAATATCATCGAACTTTTGGACTGAGTTTAAAGCGCATCCCATAAGGAAATGTTTCTATATGTTAATATGTTATTAAAGAGAATAACACGTGAGAGTTACATGCATGACCGCCACCATTATTTCTCATAATTACGAACAAATACTCGCTGAATACATTAAAAAATACATAAAATATCTTATTTTTCAAAACCCTTTGAAAATTGTCCATTGAAATATAGGTGGAGCCCGATCGTGGAAAACATGAAAAATGTAAATTTTAAATTACACACGGCGAACCCTTCGACCATAAAACTGCGATATCGCAGTTTTTGATTTTTGCAATAGTTGATTTAACTAATTTCTTTTTGATTCAACCAATATGGTTTTTGATTTGCATATATTCAAGTAGTTGAAAAATATGTTGTTTTGAATGCTGTCAAATGCCGGAGACAGTTGAAAGCAAAACAATAATCGCAATGCAAAATCAACAACTTTTTTAGTTGAAATCTGTTCGCGTCACTTCAAAATGTCAATGAAAACAACATCGATGGTTAAAGCGTTTGTTGAAATTGCGTTCATTCGATTTGAGAAATTTATGATAACAAGTGTTTATCTAACAGCGGTGGTGTAATAAAGTTAACCTTGTTTAAGATGGAAATAATTTAGTGACAAATTAGAAAATGTTAATGAATGATCATCTCGTAATCTTTCAGGTATGCGCAAAAATTTTACGCTTCAAATTCGATCATTGATTTACTTCCGGCAGACTGTTTTACTTCCAGCAGTTTGATACCGATGGTGATGTTCATGCACTAGCAATAAAACGCTTTTTGACATGAATTTAATTTATAAAAGTAACAGGAGCGAAGGATTTCAAACACACAGAACGCGCTGCGTTTGAACGGCGCGTTTGAATCGCCGTCGCAAAATTCCAATTCCCAGCGGTTGAAGCACCGAAGGTCATGTAAATTGACTAAAATTATCAGTGCATAACTTTAGTTCAACCGTTTGAAGGCATCATCTTTCAATACTCATTTTAGGTCAATTTTATAATTTCGCTAATTTACTCGCCCCTCCGGGCACTTTTTCTGATTAAAAACGTTTTTCTACATCAATCATTTCCGATCGAATCAGAAGTATTTTTTTAGAATTAAGATCTTTACTGATCTCGACTTGACACAATCACGATCATACAAAAATCAAAATCACTCAGAGATCAGATCAGTTCTGATTTCGTAATGATAATTTATTCCTTGGTTAAGATCACTTGAAATCAGCAGTGATCGGTGGTTTTCCCAGCCCCAATGGTATTACATGTCAATATAAAATACTTTAACAACGATATTTATTTCATGAATCTCAACATACCGAACTTATTTCAAATAGATCGCAAATATTTTCGCAAATCAATAACATTGCTCGAGTTGATTCAACTATTTGCAATGTCTAAAACAAATAAAACCGATTTATTTTTCAACTAACAGAATTTTGTTTCTATAACAACACCAGTTATTTCAACTAAAATATTTGTTGAAATTGAAAGGTATGTGTCCTCACTAATTGACAGCATTTTTTTTTTCAAACAGTTAAATTAGTTGTTTCAACCATCGTTTCTGCTAATCGAAAAACAAAAATGACAGTTTAGTTAAAACAACAATCGATTAGTTGTACCAAATTTTAACCAATCGAATTCAGAATATCAACTAATACTCTGCTTGAAATGGGATCGCGGGTGGTTCCGTGCACGAAGTCACGGTTGTCTGAACATAGAGGCAGGATGATCTTGAACAACGGGTGAACATCCATCAAAACAACGGAGCAAAAATTAATGACAATAACAAAGCAAAAGACATCCTCATTTTAACCTTTTCGTGGACGAAATATTTGCCAGATGGATGATTGTTTGCTATTATTCATTAAATTGATAGCCTATACACAATTTTTTAAGTAAATTCATAAGCATTTTGCCTCACACAGTTCGGGTCATTTTGCTATTATTTTTTAAATTTTTATTGGTCATAATTTTTTTATTGTTAAACTGTTACGTTAAGCTTAAGCGCATCCCGATCATCAAGCCCAAACAAGTTTATAATAAAAACCTGTTTTCGTAGCAAGTGCTGATATAAGCCTGATATTGTTAGTAGTTAAAATATACAAATTTTCTAACAAGTATTTAAAAGAGAAATATTTTAGATACAATATGTTGATCGGGATATGAGCCGAAATAAAAACAAAAAATGAATGGTAAACAGATGAGGAAAACTCATCACGCTTGTTTGCCTTTTCCGAACTCGAAAGTTTTTGATAGTCTCAAACCCGACGAGTTTGGGTCAACTGGACGAGTATAAAAAACGAGTATAAATCATGATCGAAAATCGATCATTTCTTCTTGTGCGTTAGACGAAACCAAACGTCATTCGCATTTCGAATGCCGTGGCCTGCAACCAGCAGCTGTAGAAACAGACCTTCTACGTGGTGTGAAACAACATTTGGAATGGATTTTGTAACTGAATTCTAAACCTGAATTTTGGAACTGAATACAAAATCTGGTCTACCTGAATTCTGAACTAAATTTAAGGTTTGGAACTTAGTTCCAGAATGCAGGTTTAGAAATTAAGACTAAGACTCTGGAACTGAATCCTAATTCTAGATTCTGGAACTAGATTGATGAAACTGTTTTATAGACTTGATTTTCGAGCTAAATTTAATGTTTTAGTTTGAGTTCAGAATTAGTATCAAGGATTCTGATTCAGGAATTCAAGATCAGGTTTCAAGAAAAACAATTTAGAACTGTCTTCTGAATTATAATTTAATTGTTGAATTTAGTTTCATAATCCTCTTCCCAAATTCTGGTTCAGAATTCAGAGCCTTAGTTAGGAATTCAAGTTTAGAATTCAAATCTAGATTCAAATCCAAAACTTCGATTCGGAAAAGTTCCAGAATCTTGATCTGGAGTCCGAACCTGAGTTTTGCAATTGTGTTCGGAGCCAATGCCAGGTTTCAGTTCCAGTTCCTGAACACGCAGTATTAAGGTTCGGTCAGCTGAGCTGAGCTGAAGTAGATCGACCGTAGTTGCACTTCGTGATTAACCGAATGAGTGGAAATGTACAATGAGCCACGAAAATGAAGCTTGGGAGAAGCAAATCATTTTCACTGTACATACCCACTCACTCCTAACTTTTTATTAAATGATCAATAACGACGCTGGCTACAACCAAAGGCTGTGCTACTGAGGGAAAGGAAGGTATGTTAGTTCGATACTCGTTGTTTCTAGAGACCGCGGGTACCACTGTATCTCTACGAGCGTCACGGAAGAGGAGATTTGTTAGTAGGGAGGGAAAGAGATCCGGATATGTTTCGGTAAACAATATGATCTTAACAAAACCTGATTTTCGATACTCAGGAGAAATATAATAAGTAAGAAAAATGGAAAATATCTCCAAGGAACGATCTCACCAGTGTGCCTTTTCTCCTGCTCGCTCTGCTGTCAGCAACGCGAGATGAAACACGACCACTGAAAGAATAAAATAAAAACACTCGCGAATGGGTCCGCTACAGACCAACCCTAGACCTTTAGTCTGAATGATACGATCGACTTGTAAACTTTCACACATTCCATAGAAATCCGACAACACCGATAATGACATGCAGACGTCGCTTCGAACGGTTAACAGGTTAACATCGTTGAATTTTGGGGCGGTAAATTCTCAGTTTTCACCGCATGTGCATCTTTAGTTTCGCGGATCAATATTATTCAATAAATAGCACTCTCACTACTAAACACACACTTGTCACACCTGCACTATCTTTTCAACCAAATTTTTAACTCTTATTTAAACTTGCACTTAATGCAAACATAAACTTTACTCTTCGTTCGCATACGAGATATACACAGAAGTGAATATTTTGCTTATATAAATCGTACTGTTTCACGCAGTATTAAGGTTCGGCCAGACTATTAAGTTCTTTGATGAGCTTACAATACAAATGACCAGTGATAGAATATTACAAATGTTTGAACCATTTAGATAGGGTAAGAGAAAGTCATTATCATACAACTAGGTGAATTAAGAAGGGTTGTTTTACCATGCAAATGTTGAATTTTGTGGCGCATAATGTGTTTTTTTGCGAGAAGGGCTTCTTCTTTAATTCAATATGAAGAAAACAGCCGCCGAAACTCATTCGCCCTTATTCTGAATAACGACGTATTGATTTTTCGATCGAATGTGGTTCGATCGAATCAAAGCTACCTTTGATTTTGCTAGCGTTATGGGGAATACAAATGAAATACGAGGGAAAAAACGATACGACGTTATTCAGAATAAGGGCGATTGTATTTTGGTGGAAGTGTATAATGAGTAAGTCCAAACTAAACGTTTCGGAAGTGGTTTGCATGGATTAGAAGAGCAATTTTAATTTGGACGACGAAAAACGAGCCGGGCGCCACCAAAGTTTTATTATAAAGAATTAGAGGAATTGATCGATCAAGACCCGTCGCAAACGTAAAATAACTCGAAATTACTCAAAAAAAAACATTTAAAAGCAATGGGAATAATTCGAAAGGTAGGTAATTGGGTGCCGTATGAGTTGATCCATCCATGGAAGTTGACCATCAATGTCAACTTTCCCTCTCTGAGCAGCCTAGATAGCCGTGTAGTGTCGGTAGCGGTTTCCCAACTGGCTAAGAATAACGCTACGGTCCACCTGTACCGATGGTATAAGTCCACCAAACAGGTAAGCCGTGTGGCATCCGGCGGAATTATTTTTTTACCAAGAATTGATCCACTGGTTTCCTGTTCCATGTCGTAAAAGGCCACAAAAATAGGAACTCCTAAGTCAAGGTGTATTTCCGTGCCGATGGCTGAATGGCTGCAGGAGGTTAAACATTGCAGTCGTGAACGGAATATCTTGGGTTTTTCCCTTACTGGATACACGCAATGCTTAGCAATCAACTTCTTTGATCATCGCTTCGGCGAGCCAGAGATTAGAAAGCTGAGTGTCTGTGGGTGTCTTCAAGGTGGTGTACTATCCCCACTTTTATGGAACCTAGTCGCTGATGGTTTGTTAAGGAAACTTAATAACCTTGGATTTCCGACTTATGGTTTTGCCGACGATTATCATATATTGATGACCGGTATAAGCATTAACACTCTCTTTGATTTAATGCAGCAAGCCCTGCGATCTGTTGAACAATGGTGTTGTCAGGTTGGATTGTCTGTAAATCCGGGCAAAACATCAATGGTGCTTTTCACTCATCGTAGGATAATCACAGGAGCTCGTCCGTTGCAGTTCTTTGGTTCAGAGGTCACTGTGGTCGATCAAGTTAAATACGTCGGGGTTATTCTTGACTCAAAACTGAATTGGACTGCTCACATTGACTTCAGGATTGAAGGAGCTTGCATGGCTTTCGGCCAATGCAGACGAGCTTTTAGAAAATCATGGGGACTCAAACCCAGATATATTCATTGGATCTACACAACTATTGTTAGACCAATTTTAGCAGAAAGGAGAAGTCGCGACAGTTCAGTCAAAGCTAAATCATCTCCAAAGGATGGTCCTAATGGCGATGACAGGAGCATTCACGACAACTCCTAATGCTTCTCTAGAGGCGCTATTGTGTATTAAACCACTACATGTGTTCCTAAAACAAGAAGCATTATCTTGTGCATACCGTCTTACTGGCGCAGCTTGCAAACTTGCGCTCAGACAAAAGCATTTCTACCAGATTTAAATCTGAAAATGTCAAAGTGTCTACTGCATTTCTCCAAGTATCATTGCAGTATTCTGGTCAGAGCTCTGACTGGACATTGCAAACTCAATTATCACATGGCTACTATTCAACGTGCTGAGTATTATTCGTGTGATTTGTGTGAATGCGATTATGGTTCTTCATATCATCTGATATGTAACTGTCCCGCATTGACGCAACTACGTATCCGGGTTTTTGGTTCTCCATACATGGTTGAGTCTGTGTATGCGGAGCTAAAATTGAAGGATATTCTCTCGTTTCTCACCCAATGTGGTAAGGAGCTATAGCCAGAAGGGTTCATCGTTCTTCCTGGAGTGAATGAATCCCTTCTGTATTCACCTTAAATAGGGTTTAGCAGATTGTTTGGCATCCTTTGGGGGGTACCGAATTTACTTCTGCTCGTACATACTGCGAGTCGTTCTGCATTCTTCCGAGAATGGTGTCGCTTTTGTAAGATCTCTAAATCCTCTCGGGGGTTGGAGGTTTTATTAACAGCAGACTGTTCGGGACCTCCTAGAGGTTCAGAATTTCCTTCTGCTTCCACTAAATGTGATCCTCAGCAGATTGTTCAGCATCCCTTAGGGGTGCAGAATTTACTTCTGCTTTTATGTGTTTTTGTGTCGTCAATTTTTCCCATCCTCCTAATCCAACCCTTACCATTTCCTTTCAATCCTTCCCTCTTATATATCGGGAAAATGATGCTAAAAACAAATTGATGGCAAGGCACAAATCTCCAAATATCAAGGGGAACGTGCCATTTGAGCCAATTTGTTCTGATTCCTGATTCCTGAAGTCCAAACTAAACGTTTCGGAAGTGGTTTGCATGGATTAGAAGAGCAATTTTGATTTGGACGACGAAAGACGAGCCGGGCGCCACCAAAGTTTTATTATAAAGAATTAGAGGAATTGATCGATCAAGACCCGTCGCAAACGTAAAATAACTCGAAATTACTCAAAAAAAACATTTAAAAGCAATGGGAATAATTCGAAAGGTAGGTAATTGGGTGCCGTATGAGTTGAAGCTAAGAAATGTCGAACTACGTTTACTAACGTGCACACAACTACTTCAATGGCAATGCATAATAGATATTTTACATCGAATTGTTACTGGCGAAAAAATTACGATAATTCAACGTTAGGTAACGTATGAATACCTCGGCCATGCATCATCATCGACGTTCATTCCGAATGTACATGGTCTAAAGGCTATGCTCTGTATATGCTGGGACCTACTGGATATGATATGTGTATTATGAGCTGCTGCAACCAAGTGAATGGACCACGGGGGAGGTCTACCGACGACAGTTGATATGTTTGAGCTGAACATTGCTTGGAAAATGACCACAATACACCGATAGACACGGCAAAGTAATTTTGCAACATGACAATGCTAGCCCACATGTTGCACTACGGGAAAATAATCTTATAAACGCTCAAATGGGAAGTCCTACTCTATCCACCATATTACCCCGACATTGCTATTTATTCCGATCGATGCAGCATGGCCTTACTGACCAGTACTTCTCAAAACATGATGAAGTCAATAAATTGATCGATTGTGACCAAACCTGTTCGAATTTTTTCATAGGGGTATCCGTGAATTACCAGGAAGATGGGAAAAATCTATCTTACTATGGACAATACTCTGAATTCTCGTAACCATTTATTGTCAACGAAGCTTAGAATTTCGAAAAAAAAACTAGTGAATTGGAAGTTTTACTGCATCGACCTTGAATTGTAATAGTATAGATTGGTTGAATTATTCTTGCAAAGTGAATAGAGGTTGTCAACATTTGGACGTCAAGAATGTCGAAACGTCTAAGTGCAGAGTTTGCGAACAGAATTTCTTTTCCACCATGGATTGTATCACCGGGCTTCAGTTATTTCCGATAAGTAGTAAAGCTCATTAGTAGACTCCCCATGCTTTTTGGCCGATTACTCGACTATCAATCAATGAATTGTGATAAAATTTGATACAATATCATTGCTTCAGCTGTAAGAAGCAACACTGCAGGCGAATGCACCTATTTTTATTAATCGAACAGAAGGTCTCGCTCTAACTTATGGTTTCCGAATATGAAATTTTGAGTTGAGATTATTGGGGGTACCGTTACCGTCGCTTAAAAAAGACTGACTCGAACAAAATTACTGATTTTGATAAATACCTTGACCCAGCTCTTCTCCTAGAGACAAAATTCGGTTCCGATATGCGTGCCGCACCGATGGCATGCTTAGAAGGCTCAAACTCTTCAAAGCTGTAAACGTAAATAAAATACGTTTTATTCTGAAACCCATGAAATCATCTTATTATCTCCTACCGCTTGGCGCTACCTTCCGGATATATCTGGACAGGCTCCAGCTGACGAAGTAATGGATTGCAGGTTACACCGGTTACCGTGTATCCTCCGCAGGTGTTACAAAACCGATCTTCTTCGGGTTCCTTCGGTGGTTCCTGTACTTTACCGGCGGGATAAAGCCTAGCTTCCCGTTCGATCTGTTCAATTTTGCGCTTCATCATTTCCAGGTCCGGATCTTGCTTTGACCGTTCGCAGTTCGCCAGAATTCCATCTATCAGCTCGTACCGGCAGCTAATTTCACTTGGGCTTCTGAGAGCGTTGCATTTCAGGCAGGTCAACATCTGCCGAATCGTTTCCTCCTGATACTCACTGCTTCTCCGCTTGGGAGAATCGTTGACAATGAAAAGAAGGGAATCATTTTCAATCTTGGAGGCGTTCAGTTCCACGTTCGATTTTTCTCGATCAGTTTTCAGAATGAGATGGATGGTTCCAATCTTGGCAGAACTGTGCTCGAGGGGAAACGTTTTGGAAATCACCGTTGGTTCAAACTCGGCCGGATCAAACGTAGCCAGATTGACTTCTGCTAGGTGAATACTGGATCTACCGAGTTCTACGTCTTCGTGTTTGATTGCCACTTCAAGATCATGATTCAACAGGTACTGCTTGAACTGTTCCGCATTTTCACAAGGAATACTTAAAATAATATTTAAACATTACTTTTGAATTACCATAAAAAAATCCATAGAATTCAACGTACCTTACAGCGTTCCCCTGACGTTGTTGGTTGATTTCGCTTTCGGTTCCAACGATTTCAACCTCAGAATCCCCCAGCATCATGGTAATGCGAAGTTTACGCTGGACATCGTTACGAGAATCGACCAGTTCTAGAGATTTTACCAGAATGATTAAATTGTAGCTTTCGGAGGCAGCGATGTCATTGTCGGGAAATTCTGCTTTCTTGAGATCGTCGAGATGTCTTAGACTCGCACTGGAGGCAGTTTCTTCACTTTCAACCATGATGATTTCGAGCTGCTTCGAAACGGCAACAAGAACTTAAAACGGTCACGCCAAAAATGATTGAGAAAAAATTTGGACAGTTTTCCAATGGCTGCTACGATTGCACGATTGGGGGTTCTGCCAAATGCAAGTTATCATAAAACCCGACAATAATTTGTAAAATGAAAAAAAAAACTACATTAATCCACCTAGTGGTGTCATGATACCTTTCTCATATAACTCATGTTTTCATAAGTATTACGAAGAGATTTCTCAAAATACTTTTACATGAATCTTGAGAAAGAACAAAAAAGTTAGAGTGCATATAACCAGAGTGATGACATCTCATCCGTAATTCTGGCAACACCTCAAAACGTTTGATCCGAAATTATGACAGTTTCGTTCACATTGTATTGTATTTGACAGGTCGTTTGCTCGTTTGGAACAAAGCTGTCATTCCAAACGAACAGCTGTCGTCACTCTGGTTCAAGGCACTCTAAGAAAAGTTTGTTTGAGCATACACACTGAGAAAAAAGCGATCAAGAGTTTCATAAAACTAGGACTTATGAACCGAAAAGAAAGCAACTCCATTAAGAGGTAGAGATTCTCATAAACAGTCTTAAGATTTTTGCAATTGTTATCTATGCAAAGAATAATTATTCGTTTTATACAGAATTATAACAACTGAATTAATTTATTTCAGAAATATTTTGTAATAAATTTTGAAATATTTTTGGCTGGTAAACTGTTAAAATAAAAAAAAAATCATAACAAAAAAGACTCTAGCGGGAACAAAATTGTAACAGATTTTGAAACATTTGTATCACAATTATTATTGAATTTGATATGACTACAGAAGTCCGAATGCAGAAATTTCTATCAATAGTTGTAATAAATTAGATAGCAAATTTAACACAGAAAAACTACATCACAGCCAACTTTTAGCATCGTTCTAATCCAAAATTGTTGAAATATTTTTAATAATAAATGAATAATTCTTTTAGTTCTTTGAAATTCTGATCATTATATTTCGATTGAAAGCAACGGAAGAACTCATTTTTCCAATTAATGAACTTTATCATGAGTCTTGCAAATTGAAAATAAAACAACATTGTTATTATATAGTTATCATAAGTTTTAACTTTCAACTGTTTTCATTTGTTAAATATCTCAAAATAACACAAATTGTTATACATATCAACTGTTGATATACTTGTGTTATGATTTTGTTATGTGCATCTGATCGGGTAGTCCGTGATGTGAAAATGTCATAATTTGTTCGTATGATTTCATTCTTAGCAAAGATGGCAAACGTGAAAGGAATCGTTATTAACCAGCCGCTATTGCTTAACGATTTATTTAGTGATGCACCAGAATTTTGCAGGAAGATATTACCGTCTACAAATTTCTTTCAGTTGGTTACGTACACACGAACTGATTTTTGCGTTTCTCATATAGAAAGGTTATGCAATCACTGTGAAAACCGACTTTTGAACCGAGGCCCGGAGGGCCGAGTGTCATATACCATTCGACTCAGTTCGTCGAGTACGCAAAATGTCTGTGTGTGTGTAACGTTTTTTTGCACTAACTTTTCTCGGGGATGGCTGAACCGGTTTTCACAAACTTAGATTCAAATGAAAGGTCTTGTGGTCCCATACAAAATATTTGAACATTATTTGAATCCGACTTCCGGTACCTGAATTATTGGGTAAAATGTGCAAAAAATTGTGAAAATAAGTGCACTATTTTTTCTCAGAGATGGCTGAACCGATTTTCACAAACTTAGATTCAAATGAAAGGTCTTGAGGTCCCATACAAAATTCCTGAATATTATTTAGATCCGACTTCCGGTTCGGGAGTTATGGGGTAAAATGTGCAAAAAAAAGAAATATGTTACTTTTCTCATAGATGGCGCGACCGATCTTCACAAACTTAGGTTCAAATGAAAGGTCTTGTGGTCCCATGCGTAATTCCTGAATTTCATGCGGATCGGACTTCCGGATCCGGAAATATAGGGTAAAGTGGGTTAAAAATTGTATACCATCACTGAAAATGGGGAAAAACCTTTAAAAATTTTCTAAATCGACCTCAAATCTTCTCCAATTGATAGTTTTTATCAGTAGACGGTCAAAAATCCCATTTCGGTTATTCTTTAAGAATCGACGAAAAAATTTCTTAAAAAATACCACAGTTTTATATATGATAGTATGATTGATATGAGAAAGGCATCATTACACCACTAGGTGGATTAAAACAGGTTTTTTCAAACACATTCCGATAGAACTTTTGCAAAATAGCGAAACGTTTTGGAATCGGTTAATTGATTGCCGACAAAGAAATGTAAGTGATACTAAAAACCAGACATAAATTTGTCGTTCCTTTTTCCAGGGAATCAATTATGTGATCTTCATGTATACCAGTTATGACAATGATTTAGAAATAGAAAATGTAGAGTAGTTGATTTCCGACACTTTGATCGATTATCCGGATTGACTACGAAACTACGACTACGGAAGCAAAAACCCACCCTTATTATTCTAAAATTGATCACAATTGTCCGATTAAACTTGCAGATAATTTATCGCTCGCTCATTAGGTTTTACACGAATATGACATTAGGTTTTTTACCGTCACTGCTAACTTCAATCGGATGAACACATTTTGACAGTTCAGCGGTACTGTTTGTAAACAGACTTTTTTTTGTTTGTCTGTTGACAAACGGATGAGAACGTTCGCGGTCCATATCGCCTAAATAAAGCTTGCTTCATTTAGAATTGGAACAAACTTTTGCTCATATTGTGGCGCTCCTGGTGGGCGGATTTGGGAGTTCCACGTGTCGGGAATTTTGTCAGCTTTATGTATGGTTTTTGACATTCCGCAAACCGACTGTATTTTGTAAACAATCAACATGGAAGCCGGAAGAAGGGAAAAAATTGTGCACAGTTATTTGGAAAATCCATTGTGGTCTGCATCTAGGCTAGCTAAACAGCTGAAATTGCCCAGAAATACCGAATGGCGCGTTATCAAACGGTATAAGGAAACATTGACGACGATTCGAACTGTAGACCGGAAACTGCGTGGTAAGATTTTGAAGACGATTAAGAGGAATTCTAATCTGCCGGACCGTGATTTGGCCAGAAAATTCGGTGCTGCCCATAGTACCATGAGAAGAACTCGACTCCGGGAAGGAATCAAGTCGTATCGAGCTAGCAAACAGCCAAATCGTCCCATAAAACAGAATAGTGTGGTCAAAATTCGTGCTCGGAAACTATATGACCAGGTGCTGACCAAGTTCGACGGGTGTCTTCTGATGGACGATGAAACCTATGTCAAGGCTGACTTCGGGCAAATCCCGAAAATCAAAAATTTTACTTGGCAACGGCTCGGGGGAATGTTCCAGCCAAATTTAAATTTGTTTTTGCCGACAAATTTGCAAGAAAATTTATGATTTGGCAGGGCATTTGCAGCTGTGCAAAAAAACGAATGTTTTAGTTACAAATAACATAAGACAATGACATCGGAACTATACCAAAAAGAGTATCTCCAAAAACGAATTTTGCCGTTCATTTGATCCCACGACCATCCCGTAATGTTTTGGCCAGATTTGGCAAGCTGTCATTACAGCAAAGTCGTTCAAGAATGGTATGCAGAGAAAGGGGTCCAGTTTGTTCCGAAAAACCTTAACCCACCCAACTGCCCCCAGTTCCGAAATACTGGGCAATCATGAAGAGGAGACTCAAGGTAAAGGGAAAGGTTGTCAAAGACATCAATCAGATGACGACCTGGTGGAATAAGATAGCTAAAACGATGGACGAAGAAGGTGTGCGCCGCCTAATGAGCCGTGTTACAGGAAAAATTCGAGAATTCCTTCGAAACTGTGACGAATAATTTTATCCGCATTTTTTTCTTAAAAGTTTGAAGAAAACGCTACATTTGTATAAAAAAAAAATTCAATAATAAATGACTGAAATACAGGCAATTGTCTTTGTTCCAATTCTATCTGAAGCAAACTTTAGAGTTTCAAAACATTTGTCAACGTTTCGATACAGTTCGTCTCAGAGACCTATTAAACAAAAGTGGCAAGTTGTGAAATGTAAACATGCTTATTTGAGATGTGTTCCTCGATTTTGTTTAAGCTTGTTTGTAAACAATACCGCTGAACTGTCAAGGATGAATTCTTGTTCATTTGTGACGTCACGATAAAAAATCTAATTAGGTTTTGCATGATGACCACTCGAATGAACTACCAATGAACTGCCGATGAATCGAGTTCATTCTTTTGACAGCTATCAGTGGTTTGTTTACATATCTATTAACACGTATTCAAATTAAAATGAAGGCAATGAACACATAAACAAACCACTGATAGCTGTCAAAATGGATTCATTTTGTTCATTTTTGTGAGGTTATGTCATGCTCGTGCAAAACCTAATAACCTCACAAAATGAACAGGATGAACTTTTTTGACAGTCGCAGTGTATTTGTTTACAGTTTGAAAGTTCATCAGAGGTTCATCGTTTGAATTTAAAAATTGCAAGTCGCCTCAGACTAAACAGATTTATACAAATATCGCTCCTTGATGCTGGAAACGCATACAGGGCAATCTTTTAACACATGGATCAATAAGTCCCGAGACTAACAATGGAAACAACATTTTTTTAGCAAAATTTTTTTTTTATTCATCAACATAATCACCTTTTTGGGTGATACACTGGTTCCAACGTTTTTCCAATTTTTCAATACCATTTTTATAAAAAAATTTATCTTTCGCTTCAAAATAAGCTTCAGTTTCAGCGATGACCTCCTCATTTGAGCCAAATCTTTTTCCCTGGAGCATTTTATTAAGATCAGCAAAGGGCCAGTAATCACTGGGGGCTAAATCTGGCGAGTATGGGGGGTGGGGAAGCATATCAAAGCCCAATTCGTTCAATTTCGCCATTGTTTTCATCGACTTGTGGCAGGGTGACTCGTTGCTGTTGCTGCTCAATTTTTCATGAAGGATAGTAAATACACTTCCATATGATATCTGTGTTATCTCAGCAATCTCACGGAGCTTCACTTTACGATCTATCATTATAATTTTTGTCACTTCACTCACATTTTCCGGTGTAACGGCTTCCACAGGTCTACCCGAGCGTTCCGCGTCAGTTGTGTCGGTACGACCACGTTTAAACTCGGCGAACCACCGACAAATCGTTGCTTTTGATGGACAAGAGTCCGGTTAATATTTTTCAATCCATTGTTTCGCTTGCAAGGTGTTTTTACCCATTAAAAAAACAATGTTTTATCAAAACACGAAACTCGGTTTTTTTTTCATTTTTTAAACAAACTACAAAACGACTTTACTCCAACCTCGATAACTCAGCTGTTTCTGGTCGGATCGATTTGAAATTTTGACTCGTTTCAAGCAAAGGTTAGTACTCTAGAAAGACGTGGTTACTGGTTTACTACGAGCGCCATCTCTGCTTTAGTCTCGGGACTTATTGATCCATGTGTTAGTTCTTTTCACTGTGGCACGTTTTTAACAGGCACTTTTTCGTCATTTTTCAATTTTGAATTTGCAATCGCCAAACAAAATAAACCACCGACAGCTGTCAAAGATGAATTTGAATCATCGGCAGTTCATTTGTGTCATCATCGTGTAAAACCTAATAGAAGTGCTATTTATAAAGCAGGCCAATTTGTTACAGATTCTGATAAGATTTACAAGCTTGTTGAAATTGAAGGATTTATAAGACAAGATAATAAAATCTACATAGTTAGTAGAAATTGGGAAACAGGAATGTATGAAGAAAATTTTTTAGCATATAAGGTTAATGAGAGATATAAGACAATGGCCATTATTGATATAAATTCATTACATGAATCCCCAATTTCAGTCTACGAAATCTTATACGATATTATTTTAAACGATGTAGTATTTAAGTTAATTGGAAAATGTAAATATAGGATTGCCGGAACCGCGAACTGGGGACCGGAATAACTGCAATTGGGTCGTTAGACCAGCAACTAACACAAGCTACCAATTAAAACAATGTTGAGTCAAATTTGAAAGATTTTTCATTTTTTTGCATTATCACTCTAAATAACGGGTTTCAATTTCATACACACTTAAACCTGTATTTCAGGAACCGAAAGCCGGATCCGGACAAAACTCTACACTTTCTTATAGGAACATAATACCTTTTGAATCTAAGTTTGTGAAATCGATATCCAGCCGTTTCTGAGAAATTAGACGAAATGCGAAGGAATTCGCTCGCAAAAATTATTCATAACTTATCAATTAAAGGAATAATAGTAAACAAACATACATCTAGAAAGTATTTCTTCCACGAAAAGAGTAAAACTTTATTCCAAATTTAAAGAAGAAATATTTTCATGTTTTTCACGAACGGTCGTTTTGACCCACACATATTTCACATGACGTTTTCAAAAATAAAATAAAATATTTTCAGATGTTATTCAATGAGTATTTGTTCATAATTATAAAAAATGATGGTGACTGAAGATAGTCTTTGCATGAAACATTCACAATTTGTTTTCTTTTATTAAAATATATATCCTTAGGGGGTGCGTATTACCTCATCTCACGCTATTTGGTCATGAACTAACCAAATCTCACTAAATTTCTGTTTGAGCTGTTAGTAGAATATTCTCACTAATAGTACTGTTGTTGTACCGTTGAATTCCACTATATCACGTCATTACACTCTCACAAAGTCACTATTTTCACAGTCACTATTTTTCCGAAAGTGTATCAAACGTTATAATACAGATACGTATTTCGGAATGCTATTTACATCCTTCTTCAGTGTATCGGTTTTATAAGTTTATTGAAAGAATGCTGCAGTGAAATTCCTTTTATACAAACGTAAGTAGGTAAACCACAAACGGAACAAAAAAAAATTGAAAAGGTGAAAACAGGTAACAGAAAACTGGAAGAATTGATTGTTTTCTATGTTTGTTTTTATCTTGGATATGGGTAGTAACTGGAAAAGCCAAGAAGATCTATTCCCTTGGTCTCGGTTTAATAAAGAGATGGAGTTGTTTTTGAATATTTCTAAACTTTCTGCTGAAGCCAAGTTCTGCTACTTTTGACTTGAAGTGATGTGGTAGTCCCTTTTCCAATTCTTTGGATGCTTTCGCTATTTCTGAGATATGTTCCTTGAAACTAGTGTTATCTTTGTTTGTCCGATGTATATTTTATCGCAATGAGGACACGAGATTTTGTATACCCCAGACTTTTTCAAATTCTCTGTAGGATCTTTTGTAGAACCTAGTAGAGTTTTCAATTGGTAGTTCATACTGCTGAACACTAAATCTAAACCATTTTTTTTAGTTTTGATTTTAGTGGGTGTGAAATGTTTCGATTGAAGTCCACCGATATTCTTTTAAAATTTTCAGAAGGGGGTACAACAACAGTACTATTAGTAACCCAATCTGTTCAATTGAATAACCATACGGCTAGTTAAAAGTTGTGTTTTCTTCTTTCGTACCAGCACTTACCGATGCGTAGCGATTTTGCAACGTCGCTCTATTTGACGGATGGAATACTTTGACACTTTCGCTGAATACTCGAAATAAGTTCCATCTTCTGAAGTTTGTCTTAACTACTTTCGGTGCTTCCGGAACCGGAAACCGGAAAATAGTAGTGCCGAAATAAGTTTATATTTCCTCAAACTAATATTATCTGCAAAGTAGAAGAATTTACCAGTCAGTTTTATGGAACTTGCACCAATACTAATGAAACTGAACATTTTCCATTTATCGAGCTGTAATCTGGAGCCAGAAGTAAGATCGGGCTAAAATTCGAGATGTTTTAGAAACTTTGATATCTTTCTTTTGAATCCTAATTTGTAGCAATCGTTTAAGCAATTTCCAAGATAATTGAGTGCACGTTTTTTCATTATTTAACTTCGGAACCGGTAGTCGGATCC
The DNA here is from genome assembly GCF_030247185.1 of Malaya genurostris. Classification (NCBI taxonomy): domain Eukaryota; kingdom Metazoa; phylum Arthropoda; class Insecta; order Diptera; family Culicidae; genus Malaya; species Malaya genurostris. Next base: position 282,048,451 of record NC_080571.1, read on the forward strand.
AGCCTCAATGCCTCTACCTCTACGATCAAATTCGACATTCAATGATGCCGAGCTCGGTATCAACCATGCAATTAATTACAAAACAAATTCAATTCAGCTATTTCGGTCTCATATTTCAATTTCCGGATACACCGGAAGTAATAGTCAAAAGACGGAAGCAATTCGTGCATTTATACGGACATTACATTGGCATTACTTTACGTTTCATCTCTTCAGTTACTTCGAGTTACTTTTAGTTCCAAGAATTGCGGAAAGGGAAAGACTTCAATCAAATGAAAAACCCAACAAAAATGAAAGGAATTTTTCATTAATTTCTTCTGAACTTTTCACTCGATTGAAATTCTGATGCTGAATGGAGATTTCAATCAAATTCTGTTGAGCACACGAAGAAATGTTTGGATCATCAATTATACTTACGTTGTCAAGTTTTTCTACTAGTTTTTCGTTCGAGCATGTCATGATCGGTAGTATTTCTCCATACATAAATAAAATGGTAATTATTTCAATAGTTCCATTGAGATGACTAAACTTGAGGGATATTGCGATATCTTAAAAGTCCCTTTAAAATACGACGAAAACCCTTCTAAAAGACAGAGTAAAGAAATTGTCATTTGTTGGTCATTTATCAATTTACGCTGCAAGAAAATCCCGCAAAACGCTCGTTTATCAGAAAGTATCCTAAATAATTTTCCCCGCATTATCACCGCAATGGGGACCGAATGCGGAAATCGATACGAGCGCTTACGAATGTTTGTCTAGGATCAGCTCGACCAACGACCGTTCGTTGATGCCTCTTCTGGGTGGGTGGCTCCGAATGGAGGTTTACTTGGAACCAAGGCCACTTTTGTGTATTGTTTATTTTGTCGACGTCTGTCTCCACAGTGGATGAAAAATACATACAAACACACACACACACACACACACACACACACACACACACACACACACACACACACACATTTTCACTACAAAACGTGGATTCGTACTTGTGGGTGAGTAGCGACGAAAGAAGTGCTCCACATTCGACCATCCGGTGGCTTTAATGATTAATTTAAAATACCTTCAGGAGCTGCTTCCTTCTTCGGATGCTGTGTTCACCGGAGGATAAAGCGCGAACCTTCAACCCATATAAATTGTGAAAAGTAACAAAACGTGCTCCATATACATGTGATTCTTATCATTTGGCACAGTGAGTGTAATATGAGCTGTGTTCAACCGGATTGTGAAAAGTCGTCCGGATTCCCTGATCTCCTCTCTGGCTTCCCTTCTCTGTTGGGAATGGTCGGTTGCTATCCATCGCTTTCCCGCACATTACGACGACTTGAGAATCGTTGTTAAATAAATAATAGATGCCATGCCGATGGGTGAAACCTCCCCTCGGACTGCACGGGATGATATTCTATGAGTGTTCAACGAAAACAGAAACAAAAAACAAAAACTAAATGCTAGAGCGATCTGCGGAGCTCTGGATATTAAATGTTGAGTGGCCAGGACCACGATTGCACTTAAATTGTTCCCGGATAGGCTGAGCACAATGGGAGCCTAGTAGGAACCAGTGGCTTTCAGCAGTCGACGAATTGTACCAATATGTATTCCAATCTCTGTCGGAATGTTATTTTTGAAAACGAGAGCAAAATAGCTTGACGTATGTACTTTTGTTTTTACTGTACTCCAGGGAATATGTGTCAAGGAGTATAATTCCTTTCTTGCAGGTGGACTGCAATGCTGAAGAACCTAAACAGTAATCTCGGTTTCTGTGGTGCCTAGGACATGTGTACCGTAATCAAGTATAGTAGAACAAAAACTTAAGGCCGCTTGGGAGTGCTTTTTAGATATCCGTTCCTAGATTTTCACCTCATATTTTGCCCAAGATTTTGCGACTGCTACCGAGTCTCGGCTCTATTGTTGCAACACTCCTGTGTGAGATTTGGAGTGACATGCTATTTTCACAAACCTGTTTTTTGCGGTAAGGTTTTTTCATCTCTGTTCCCTCATGCCTCCGTCCAACGTCAGATACAGTCCTGACATGGGTTCAAAGCAAGTTCAGGCGTGAGCTTTCTTATTGTAGCAGAAGAATAGAAAATAAATAAAAACTACGTATTAGGAAAAGAAACCAAATGGAAATGTATTTTGATTTGGGTTCAGATTGGGAATGTTTTCATCAAGGTGTTTCTTTACTTAATTGATTTGATTTGGAATACAGTCTTCTTTATGTGTCGGTATCCTATTTGAAACCATAAGTTCATCAATCAGAAAGCATCACTTAAGCGTAAACTTTTTTTATGTTTTTAATTCTACACAGTTGACTGAAATAATATTTTCGTTATAACCACGGAAAACAGACATCTAAGCTAGTACAAACTAGCATACAAGTTAAAATTCATTAAAAATCACCGTTGTGCATGATTTTGAATGAACAAGTAGGCTCAGTCATTTCCGAGAAAAGGGAGCGGTAAGAAATATATCTCTGGAACCAGAAGCGACAGCCATTTAAGTTTTGAACTTGATCAATAATTCGCTTTTTTCCGCTACTGTGATGATTGATCCGCGATACTATTGAATCACATACATGGATTACATTACAAACTTTCTATCTGTAATAAATTTTGCATTTATTGTCGTTCGTTTGTATCTGTTACGCAACGAGATGGCGAGTACTTTTGTTAACGAACGAAAGAATACTCGCATACCGGTTTCCATCTTAGCATGCTATGCTTTGTTCGCACGTGGCAAAATTTCATGTTTGATTATCCGTTCAGGTGAAACTTTTAATCGTTCCATATACAGTGGTACAAACTCGTATTCGTACACCTGTATATATTTGGATAAACAATGTTTTTCGTCTACATTAATTATTTTAGATGACCATGTATATTTTATTCTTGTGCATTTTTCACACTATTTCAAGAAAATGTCAAGTTTTTACCAATCTTATTATGATATATCTCGTAAACGAAAAGATTCAGCGACAAACTCGTATTCGTACAGCGAGTCGAAAACGTAGTTTTCCATCACTTACTACTAAGAAGTGCGTTTAAAGTTCAAGTTTAGCTAAAATTAAGGTATACAAGTATGTCTGGATTTTAAGATGATTGATTGTAATAATAATGTATCTGTTGTAGCTTCGAAAGCGTTGAAATGGGAAGAAAAGGTAAAGAAACAAATATTTCCCAACGTTAGTTGATGATTTCCCATCATGAAGAAGGAAAATCATTAAGAGAGATTTCAGATATTCTTCAAAAACCGCGATCCACTATACAGTACACCCAAACCTCCTTTTACGAACCTTATATATGTATGTATGTATGTATGCTTACACACTCACTCGTCTGCATATATGTGTACATAAATATAAATGATCGCTTTTACTTCACCAATATTTATATGTATTAAGAAATACAAATATTTGCACACATATGTACGTATATTAATACATATATACATATATAAGTTACGTAAATGGAGGTTTGGGTGTACGTGATAAAAAGGTTTGTTGAAGAAAAGCGAATCGCAGAAGCCGATTGAAATGAGAAAAAATAGAGAAAATCCTAAAAGCAGTGCAATGGACATAACGAAAGGACTGAATAACCGAAACAAAGTAAAAGTTTGTGCCGAAACGATAAGAAATGTAAGAAGAGAGAAAAACTTTAATGCTCGTTCTCCAAGGAAAAAGCCTTTTTTCAGTGCTAAGAACAAAGCAAAATGGTTAAATTTTGCGACACAGCGACCAGCAAGTGAATTGTACGATGTTATTATTATTGAACTGCATCTGTTTATATAGCAGAGTTGGCAGCAATTCATTATAGTTTGAGTGTAATCGTCACATTATCTCCAAACCATTATTTTCTCTTCACAGATAGTCTGAGCGCAATTGAAGCCATTCGCTCAAACGCTGCTGGCAAAAATGAACCGTTTTTCTTGGGCAAAATAATCAATCACAATAGTTTGGGTCCCGGCTCATTGCTCCATTCCAGGCAATGAAAGAGCCGACAGTTTTGCCAAACGTGGTGCTATTGAAGGTGAAATTTATGAGCGACCGATTGCTTTCAACGAATTCTATAGCGTGACTCGCCAAAGAACACTTGCCAGCTGGCAAGCTTCTTGGGATAGAGATGATCTGGGTCGGTGGATGCACTCAATTATTCCGAAAATACCGACAAAGGCATGGTTCTGGGGACTGGATGTGAGTAGGGATTTCATTCGTATGATGTCCAGACTCATGTCTAATCACTACACATCAGATGCACATCTCCTTTAAAAGGGACTATCCGAGACTAATCATAGTGCTTGTGGCGAAGGTTATCGCGATATTGATCATGTCGTTTGGACATGCGTGGAGTATCGTGATGTCAGATCTCAACCAATAAATTCTTTGCGTATTCAAGGTAGACTATCCAATGTCCCAGTTCGAGACATTCTTGCTTGTCGTGACCTTCCATACATGAAAATTCTTTATCATTTCATAAAGAAAATTAGAGTTTCAATTTAATAAAGGACCCTTTTAAGACTTAGTTCTGATTCCAGCTGCGTCCATGAGTTCAACCAATAGCTAAATTAGAATAGAAATTATTTAATAATACAAACAAACTCGAAATACTTTATGAAATTATTAACAAAATGTCTGAAAATAACAGCTTATTTTATAATTTATAGAAGTTAATCGTTTGGTTCAAATTACATTTCCGAGTAGATTTCATAATTAATGGCGAATTACCTAAGATTATATTTAAGTAATGAGAGGAATATGTTTTAATAAATTTAAATCGATGTGACTATTTTAGAAATATACTAGGATAAGAATTTTATGTAAAAGTGATGCTACGGCGAAGAAAAATTTAAGTAAACTGCCTTAAAAAATAAACGTATTAATGGAAAAAAAATAATTATTGATGAATCAAAATTTAATATTTTTAGCTCTGATGGACCCAATGATGAATTGAACCCAAAAAATTTAAAAGCTACCGTGAAGTACGGTGATGGAGGGGTTATGGTATGGGGTTGTATGTCAGCCAATGGAGTTGGGTACTTAGTTTTTTTTTTGTTTCAATTATAGAGGCTTTAACATCTTAGGTCATTCGCCTCTTCGGACCAGAAAATCTTTCTGACCCTATGTGCGGGGTTGGGAATCGAACCCAGGCGGGCTGCGTGACAGGCATCGACTATCCCATCACGCTATACCCCTTGGGTACTTAGTGTTCATCGATGGAATAATGGATCAAAAAGTGTATTTAGACACATTGAGAGAAAATCTTAAACCAAGTGCCGAAAAAATGGGTTCAAACGATGCACAGTGGGGAAAAAACGATCAAAAACGCGACTTTGCTCATTAATTTTATAAAAACATGAGCAAATATTTTCAAAATTAGTATTTATTATGCAAATTTTTCTGTAGAATCGATTTATGATAGTTAGAAGATCCGCAAAATTCACTATCATGCCCGTTTTGCTCCAATTCTTCTTTTTTCTGACCTTACTTTGAAAACTAACTGTGAAACTCAGGAAAAAATCAATTCGACCAATCGGAAGGTATTCCTGACATGCTCATAAGTTAGATAAATGGATTGTTTTTAATAAGATTGACCGCAAACAATTCTGGTTTACCCTCAGTCATCTTCTTGCGTGAATTTACAGAAAAAAAAGTACTACTGATCGGTTTTTGGATCAATTTTGGTTAAACAAGACAGTTTTATGTTTCGCATATAACCTCAAATAATAATTTACAGATAGTGTTCATGATCGCATGCTTCGTGCTACATCGTTTTACCCCAATTTTCCCACAAATATAATTTTATGATGAATTTAGATTTATAATCCCGAAACAGATCCAATATGACCTACCAATATTGGTTCATATTACGTGCAAAACATCTGAGATCCAATTAAACACAATGGGAATGGAAGTACTATCCTGTTTAACCAGTTTTACCCCAATTTAATTCATAAGTCGTATATCTGGTTAAACTTTCTTTCGCATACCGAAAGCAGGCTGATTGCGGTTGATGAAAATCGATTGCTATTACGAAGAAAGCCCTGAAAATAGGATTACAAATGAATTCAATGTGGAGCTAATCTTAAGACTCAGTTGAAGGACAAATTGGGGTAAAACGGTATAACAAGACTCGTGCGGTCATTAACATCAATTGTAATCCTATTTTCAGGTCTTTCTTCATAATATCAATCGATTTTCATCAACCGCAATCAGCCTGCTTTCGGTATGCGAGAGAATGTTTAACCAGAAATACGACCTTTGATATAAATTGGGGTAAAACGGGTTAAACAGGCTAGTACTGTCATTCCCATTGTGTTTAATTGGATCACAGATGTTTTGCACGTATTATGAATTAATATTGATAGATCGCATTGGATCTGCTTTTGGATTGCAGATCATATTTCAACTGAATATTATAACTAGAAAAGAAATGGGGTAAACCGGTACAACGAGTTTTCTGCTGTCAATAAAACTATATGCAATCGATTTGTTAGACTTTTTTACATCAAAAACACTCTATTCGCTCTTCTGCAAGTTCTACGGTTTCATGTTATATAGTTAAGCTTGAATACAATGCAGTATAACAAGGGAACTTGAGGTAAAATGAACATGATAGCGTTTCGTGCGGTCCTTGTAAATACATGGAATCGACTTTACTGATTATTTTACACCAAAAAAGTGCTTTGTGGTCAGCTGTATCATGCCTCCAAAAAATTCGTTGCGTTTTTGGTCCATTTTTCCCCACTGTGCGATGGTTTCAAATTTTACCAAGACAACGATCCTAAGCACAAGGCATACAGTTTCCGATCATGGTTGTTATACAACTGTAAAAAAGTTATAGAAACTCCTCCACAATCACAAAGCATCCCTCGTCGTTTGAAGGCAGTTTATGATAGTAAAGGATATCATACTAAATACTAAAATTTCAATTAAAATATTTTCCCAATGATTTCGTTCGTTGTACGAATATGAGTTTGTATAATTTTTCAACAAAAATTTAGTGCACATTTGATTGTTATTAAATAAACCAGGTTTCAAATAATATCTTATATTTATCTAGTTATCCGGATGCTGTGCAAACTATTTGACACAACTTTCTGTTGTTAAAAAATGTTTATACTATAGCAATTTGATTACAAAGTTATACACGAAAGGTGTACGAATATGAGTTTGTACCACTGTAATAAAGTTTTTGATATCATGTCACGTCTTGATGCAATTAAATTATATGGTGGAGATACGGAAGACAGCTCAAACAGTGACTTTGTAGGTTTTAATGCCACCAACCCCTGAGAGAAATATTCTGAAAGCTCTCGTTCAGCTCGGTATGTTCGAGATAATTCCCATTTGAAATATTATGCCTACATCTGATTTTAGTCTAAGTTTTGGCAAAAGAGCTGAATCTTTTCCTATAATTGTTGCTTCGGAGGATGAAATTGTGAGTATAAATGGGAGCAATACGTTTGATTCTGAAGGAAGCTATTTTGGCGAGGAACTGAAATCGAAACGCAAAAAATCCAAGAAGATTTATCGTACCGGCTATATCCAAAGATCGATTCAAGGATAGTTTATCTTACATTATCTAAATTTTTGCATGCACTGCCAGCGCTAAAGATTGGTGTACGATGGCCAGAAAAAAATTATTGCAACCTGTACATTTTTCAGTTACTAAAACGTGATTTTTAATGCGTGGGACAAATATGCGAGCTCTGTGCATATGGGACAGACCCGACTTGATTTTTTTTCGAATTTTGCTGAACTAACCCCAAATTATTCTTGCAATTTCTGAAAGTAACGTAAAATAGACGTTATCTGTCGGGCTAACTCAAAAGTAGCCAAAATCCATAAGGGACTGATATGCGGGTATGGACAGAATGGCCTGATAGGCGTTTTTGAACGAGCCTAAGCCTGTTCATTTACGCCACTTATACTGTTATATCTCTGAAACCAGAAGTGACGGCTATTTGATCTTCGAACTTGACAAATTGCTCAATAGTAGCTTTCAAACAAGCCTAAACTTGTGGAAAGTGGTTAAGCCATTGAGCGGTAAGAAAATATCTTTGAAAAGTGTAGTGTTTACCCTAGTGTCATAAATAAAATAAACCTAGATTCCCCAGTATAAAGGAACTGTAGTTGAGCAACCCGTGACACCAAAAGCGCCATCTGGTGTAGAATGGGTGCGTAAATGCTCCTAAAATGCATGTACAAAGTTGTCTGCGCATTTAACACAACCACAGTAGCTAATGGAAAAAAGTACAACCGTTTCTCACTAGAAGCGCTGTTAGTGTCTCCGTACAATGGGAAATCTATGTTTATTTGATTTATGCTAGTGTACAGGGTGGGACAAAATGTTGATTTCAGCTCCACCAAAATTTTCGTGTTCGTTTTGGGTCCCATAAGGGGCTGTCCATAAAAGACGTCACACTTTTTTGGACGATTTTTTACTCCCCCTCCCCCCTTTGTCACAAAGTGTCACAGAAGCAAAGACCCCCCACCCCCCCTATGTCACATGTCACGAATTCAAAATAAATAAAATTCATCTCAATACATTCTCAATATGTATGACAAACCATACAAATATGAGGGAAAAATCGATATAGATATATTATTGTTTTAGGTAAAGTATAATATTTCCTTAGTGTAGCAAATAAAGACTTAGTGTAGAAAATAAAGACCAAAACCTCATTAAAACGAGATCACTGCCGAAGAATCTTTTCAAGATCAGTTGATCAGTTTCTTGATTTATGTAAGTTCAATCATTGGATGACTCGATAAGCTTTCATGTTGGTGGAGGAAAATCACATATGATCAAGATAAGACATGACATGATCTACGTCTGAAATCGTTTATCTCCCGCCATTTTTCAAATGGAGTACAATTGAATAAACTGCATCAGAATCAGATAAGAGAAATTCTTATGATAAACTATTATCAATGCTAGAAAATCAAATTACTGAAAAAATGTCAGTGTATAACTTAAGTTAAACCGTTCGAAGGCATCTTTTTCTTTTTTACTCATATTAGGCCAAATTTATTAATTTCGCTAATTTACTCGCTCCTTCGTGCACTTTTGCTGATCACAACAGAAATGATTTCCTGCATCACTCATTTCCGAATTTACAAGAAGAAACTTTTACATCAACAAATACACGTTTTCCTATAGAATGTAAACGTTTATTGTGAAGATTTTTTTCAGGACATAGGGCAAAGCAGTAATATAATTAGGTATTTCAAAAATGCGCTCATTAAAAACATTGGACGTCACATTCCAAAAACCTCCCCCCTTCCCCCCTGTCACAAAAGGTCACGTTTTATGAAACACCCCCCTCCCCCTTGCGGCGTGACGTCTTTTATGGACAGCCCCTAACCACCATGCAAAATTTTAAATCAATCGGTGAAACTATATTTTCGCGCCCGAGATTTAAAGTTTGTATGGGATTTAGTATGGAGAAATTCACTTTTTACAAAAAAATCGGTTAAAGATCAACCTATGAATTTTGAAAATCAGTGCATGTGTAATTCTAGTAAGAAACTTAACGAGGAAGAAAAGCTTCGAAGACTACAAAACAATCCGACATTTGTAGAAAAGGTTGTTGAAGGGAAACCAACACAACATTTCTTAATATATCTAGCATCACTGCTGCTAGTGGTGGTGATATGATTTTGTTTTCTTTTATTATGCTATAACGGTTGATATGAGTTGTTTGATGTCTTCACGATAGGTGCTCAGCTTAGAATGAAGATTCTTTTTAAGTGACAAACCATGCTCCAAATCTTACTGTATATACACATAAAGTCATGTAAATTATGTTTTTGTTTGCATAAAATAATATCGTCTGTATCTTCTAAAATATAAGAGATAGAGCATTTATTTCTTCTGCAAAGTTATTGGAAGTTTTTCTAAAATATTGTAGAAGACTTCGAAAACCTTTTTCTTCAAATAAAGTAGTTAGACTTTTTTGTGTCTTTACAGTGAGTTTTGGAGCATGGCTTGTCATTTAAAAAAAATCTTCATACTATGCTGAGTAACTTTTGTGAAGACATCAAATAACTCATAACAACTCATATAACATTGTCATACAGACATTTTACGATTTTGTCGAGCTGATATCACACTATGGGTCTCCGGAGCTTCGATCAGAAGACGGTTTCTCCGGCAATTCTATTATCTTTCTATAGAATATACCCTGTACATAGAACTGAACAAACCGGCAGAGTTTTGCATGCCTGAGTACCGATTATTTCGGTCATGTTGCCTTTCAAAAGTAACAACGAATTTTTGCAATTTATCATCGCAATAGAACCGGGTCACATGGGTTCAAACACCGGGCACGGGGGTAAACTGGACAGCTTAAATATGTTTTAAATCAGCGATTATTGCGATCCATGGATTGACTTTGTAAACGCGCTTCCATACGACAGACAGCCGTCAGTTAGTTGGATGACACTTAGTCAAGAAGGGGAAGTTTTTTACAGAATTTTTTTTCTGTTAATTTTCGGATTTTTTGGAGCATGTTCCATTCCTGTGCATTGTAACTACGGTCTGGTTAGTGCTTTTAACAAAATTTGTCGTGCTGAATCCAGTGATTATTGAAAACAAATGAAAATATTATTATCAAACACTAATTAAACAAAATAAAAACAGGACAAAAAAAACTCAGTTTGCAATGATTAATTAGAAACATATATTGAAAGAGTCAAATGAATGAGAAAATCAAAGAAAAGATGATTTTTTGGAAAAGATACACTTAGAGGCAGACATCGAATCTGCATTCCATGCATACGCGTTCTACAATTTCCACCTGGAGGTCTGCAGTTTAAAGATGATCCAAAAGGATCGTTATAAGTAGGTAGATGAAATTCAGGAATTCCGTATGGGATCATGAGACCTTTCATTTGAATCTAAGTTTGTCAAAATCGGTTCAGCCATCTCCGAGAAAACCTAGTGAGATTATTTGATACACACACACACACACACAGGCATTGCTCAGCTCGATGAACTGAGTCAAATGGCATATGACACTTGGCCTTTGGGCCAATTTTTACAAGTCAGTTTTTCAAGTGATTGCATAACCTTTCTATATGAGAAAGGCAAAACAATTATTTTTTTATTAAACATTAGTATGTAAAACAAAAATAACTGCAATACCTATAATTAACTAGCTGACTCGTCGAACTTCGTCTCGCCCAAAAAGTTTTCGTTCGAATTTATGTTTTCGGACAGCAGAATTGTCATACGACTAAGTGCTTCACGTATGTCTCCATTGTTTTTCTAATTAATTTTTCTAATTATTGTATGTTAGAATCAACGGAATGCGACACACACACGCTTTAGCTCAAAAAGGAGTAAGAAAGAAAATTATGAAAATGTGAAATACTTATATTAAAATTGAGCAAATGCACGGGTTGTCATCTCATCCTTTGAGTCAATGAACTGAACAGAGATCCTTCTCTAACGGCTTCGACGGAATGGATATAAGGTGCCACGTTTTATGTGACTCTTACTTCCGGTAATCGATAAAAAAGCTCACTAGCCATAATATTGGATTGACAAACTTAACACAATGTTGCAGAGTTTCTCTTCTAGAGTTGTTCATTCGGTAGAGTAGGATATATTTACAATTTGTTTTTAGTCCAAGTAACCAAAAGTTCGTAAAAAGGATTTGGCTTAAGTAGCATACAAAACATTCCCAACAGTCCGTTTTTAAGGAATTACTCAAACTTGAATGTTCACCCGACGCAACAGAACAAACTTTGTAGAAGTTCCTTGTACAGCTTTGTACAGTTTTCTGGGAACATTTTCTGTACGTTCTAGTTGCTAAAAAGTACCACGCGTACATTAAAGCTCTAATAAAGTCGATACTGTTCAAGGTACTGTGGAACTTTTGGCTGCTTGGAGAGACGACGCTTAAATTTTAATTTGATGTATCTTACCAATTTTAACATTCTTCACAGAATATGAAATAGAAATTGGCAGTCTCAATCCGTTATGGTAATCATCTTGAACATTGACCTAATTGTCACTTATTATGTGTGCTTAGTGTAATCTAAAACATTCGAAAGTAGAATGCAAGGAAGATCTCTTAGTTTGACCTTAGCGCTTCTACAGCACAATCTTTTCATTGATTCATTCAAAAATTTTCTAATTTTTTAAACTCGCGCTCACAATGATCAATATTATTCATCTGATTTTATTACACACAATTCTTCAACTGGTAATCGATATCAGAACCTGCAGAATTCTTCTACCTGCAGCGGTCATACAGTCATATGCATTCTGTCATTAATTTATTTACCAAGCAATAATTTTGATACCAAATTAATCACGTATGCATGTGAAATCTCCATAAAAAAACATCTCGTTGCGCGCCACACAAATTTTTCAACGATCTAGTATTCTTTCCTTCGACGACCAAGCACTTAAGCAAATCGTTATGCGCCAAACACCTATCGATGATCTAGCCATCATTGTCGACTTTTTCAGTGGAAAATTCCATTATCCATACAAAACAACTTTATGGATTTTTCCCACTTTTCCGGCAAGTTTTCCTATTTTTTTAATGTACGAACCCGGTGTGGGGTAAAAACTGATCAAACAAAAAAAAATCATGTAAATCCGTCCATCCGTTCTTACGTGATGCGATAACAAAGAATGATCTCTGCATTTATATATATATATATATATATATATATATATATATATATATATATATATATATATATATATATATATATATATATATATATATATATATATATATATATATATATATATATATATATATATATATATATATATATATATATATATATATATATATATATATATATATATATATATATATATATATATATATATATATATATATATATATATATGGATAGATAACGAATCGTATGAACGTTAAATATGAAAGGCAGTTGATGTAATACAGTAACGTAATAATGTAATAATAGATTAATAAACAGATATTGATGCAAAAAAATCTCTATTGCTGCCCGGCTATCGTCAAGGACAGACCTTATGAAGGCACGAATCTTTTTTCCGGCACGGTACGTATCATCTTTTCTGTGAGTGACATTACGCCAAACCAACTAAAATCGATAAAAAAAACCTGCTTTAATCCACCTAGTGGTGTAATGATGCCTTTCTCATATCAATCATACTATCATATATAATACTGTGGTATTCTTCAAAATCATTTTCTTCGATTCTTAAAAGAATAACCGAAATTGGTTTGTTTGACCGTCTGCTGATAAAAACTATCAATTGGAAAACATTTGAGGTCGATTTAGAAAATTTTTAAAGGTTTTTCCCCATTTTCAGTGATGGTCTACAATTTTTAACCCACTTTACCCTATATTTCCGGATCCGGAAGTCGGATCCGCATGAAATTCAGGAACTACGTATGAGACCACAGGACCTTTCATTTGAACCTAAGTTTGTGAAAATCGGTCGCGCCATCTATGAGAAAACTTTGAACACATATTTCCTTTTTTTGCACATTTTATCCCATAACTCTCGAACCGGAAGTCGGATCCAAATAATATTCAGGAATTTTTTATGGGACCACAAGAAAATTGAGAAAATTGTTTCAGGCATCTTTGAGAAAATCGAGTACATATAGTTGACTATACACTCACACTAACATTTTGCGATCTCGACGAACTTCGTTTCAAAGGTACTGTGCAATCGGGTTTTAAATAATTGATAATTATATTGGGAGCACAAATTAGTTTTCGATTTCGTATTAGAATAGATTAGTCCGTTTTCAAAAGATGACTCTGGCTGTTCTGAACATTGAACAGTATTGGATTGAGTCTGTCATTTATATTCAGTTCATATTGCTTGTTCTAAATTGTTGTTTTTTACTGTGTTAATTGTTTTCTGTTTTAATTGGAAGAAAAGTGCAGCTGAAGTTGATGCGCTTCAGCTGCACTTTTCTAAAGTACCAATTCGAATGCCTTATGATCAGTGTTGGTGATTGCCGAAAATTTTACAGAAGCTGCTATATTGCTATCTATATTGTATACAACATTTTCAATCCGGTAGAAGATGCTACAAGAGCTCGAGTCTCTCAATGCATGAACCGCGAGAAAAATTTTCTACATTTCTTCGCTCCACTTCATACTCAGAGTATTTCACGTTCATAAAAAAATTTACAGTCTGATAATGATCGTTGCTGTGTGGAATTTCCCAAGAGAGAATCGCAAGTTGACAATTATCGCAGAAAATCGAGTCGATGATTCAACTTGATGATTCTCATACTAGGTTGCAATACTTCAAAACCCTTGTGTGGAGCATTCACATACATTTTCATAGACACAACTTATACAAAGGTTATATGCACATAGTTAGAATAAGCGGCAATAGTAAAATGATTCTATCGCAATTATCAACTGCCTGTATAGAATCGGATCGCGAAACGAGAATAAGCGACCGTTTGTTGCTTCAGAGAGGATCCCCACAGCAGCGTGCTAACCTTTGATTCTCAGAAATGTCATCGAGAGAAATTCGCTCTCGCACTGGTGTCGATTCTATGTTAAATGAGCCATGCCGGGTTTTTGTTGTTGCGATGATTTCCAACTCTCTTAGATGGCACTGATTCAATCGTTGAAGAGTTGCCAGTGAACGTTCTTTGATACGATAAAAGCCATCCTTGCTTATGATTCTGATTATAATTTATAACAGTTTTGTAATTGATTCGGGAATTATTACCAGTTTAATGACAACTATAATAGATGTCTCTTTTGACAAATAATATACGAGGTCTGTTCAAAAAGTTCCCGGAATTTTATAATTGCGCGCGTCCGGAGAGTCCGGTGGTCAAAATTTTTGTCGTGAATACGACTTACTTTACTATGGGGTGCCTTTTCAAAATTAGCCATATGGAAGAATGGGCAGAACTTAATCGTGAATATCTCGACTTGTATTAATGGTAGCAACATAATTCTTTCACCATTTCATCAAAAATATGATCAGGAATTTAGGATAATATTTTGAACAGTGTGAGATAACCACAAACAACTCAAAAATTAAGTTTTCTCAAAATTTCAAAATAATGCGGAAAACTCTTTACTTTCGCTTGGGTTTTTCGCGCAAGGACGACGATTTTGAGGTAGTCAGGCACATATCTTCAACTGAATGCGTATAAAAGGGGAACCGTGGTGAAAATCGATCATTGAGTCAGTCATCATTCTTTGTCGTTAGTTGAACGTGTTCTCAGACGTGTTTTCGTTCTCTCGCGTTTGTTCGTTCGTTTGTTGAGTTTTAATGGCGAAACGTAGACGCCGCTCGGGAGGCTCTAAAGCTAGTCCCAAGGCGAATCCTAAGCGTAACAAAAATAACACACCCAGTCCGCGTGTGGTTATTCAAAACCAGAACCAGAATCAATCCACAATTGGTGATATGATGTCAGTGCACTCCGCTCGTTCGGAAATAAGAAGCAACCGTACCGCAACCAACGTAAGCGATGTCAAGGGATTCGGTGGCCCTCTCGATGAACTGTCCGAAGAAGAAGAAGAAGCTAAAGTGAAACTTCCACCGCTGATGGTGAAATCAGTTCCGCTCGCAACGTTACAGCGAGAACTGATTCGAATTGGAATTCATGCCGAATTCAAGCTGTGTGGTATCGGCATCAAGGTGATGTTACATACCAAATCCGAGTATGTGAAGGCAAAAAATTATCTCGATCGTGCTGGTGCAGAGTATTTCTCGCACGATTTGGCAACGGAAAAGCCATTCAAAGCAGTGGTACGTGGTTTACCGCTGATGAGCGGTAATGACATCGCATCGGAGCTGGCCGAACGATACAAGCTCCAACCGGTTGCTGTTTTCCCGATGACTAGGAAGGATGTCACCAACAAATATCGCGATTGTTTGTACCTTGTGCATTTTAAAAAAGGTACAGTGACTCTGAACGCTTTGAAAGCCGTTAGATCCATCAGCAGTATGATTGTGAGCTGGGAACCGTACCGTGGGACAAACCGTGACGTCACCCAGTGTATGCGCTGTCTGAACTTCGTACACGGTACACGCAACTGTCATCTTCAACCGAGATGCAACAAATGCGGTCAGGTGCATTTAACGTCTAGCTGCCCTGCAGAAGGAGACGCCGTATTGAAATGTATTCATTGCGGTGAAGGTCATCGGTCTACCGACAAGCAGTGTCGCAAGAGGGAGGAGTACAAGCAAATACGGAAACGTGCATCGCAGAATCATCAGCCTGGAAGAAAACCCAACAAGGGTCCAGTTTTCAATAACGGCGAGTTTCCTTTGCTGACGTCAAATCGGGAGAACGGCGCAGGAACTTCCTCCACACAGCAACTGCCGCCGCAGCCAAATCCCATGGTTCTCTGGTCATCGTTGTTGGCAGGATCCGGAATGCCACTTGCTGGAGCGAACGGTCAACCAGCTCAGGTGAGTCCCCATTTAAATACCCCTCATTTGGACCAAAATCTTCCGCCCAAATTTACCACCGAACAACTCTTGCCGATCTTCGCAGAGATGTGCAACAAAATGCAAAAATGTCAAACAAGATTTGACCAGATTTCTGTGTTAGGGCAATTCATCATAAAATATGCCTGTTAATCCGTTAAATGTTGTTTTATGGAACGCCCGCGGATTGTCGCGGAAACGCGTTGAGTTGTGTGATAAAACCCGGAAATAATTTGTATCTTCCTGGGTTTAACATAGTTAGGCTGGATCGAACCCACTCGGGCGGAGGGGGTGTCGCTCTAGCCATCAGGAAAACTATTAAATATACCATTCAACCACACTATCGAACATCTGTTATCGAAGCCGTCGGTATCGAGGTGTCTTCCGATACTGGAAAAATTATTATTATTGCCGCTTATTGTCCGACACAGTGCTATGACGGCAATGGGAGTGCAAGAAAGTTTAAAAACGATCTTGGGAAGCTAACAAGAACCGACAAGAAGTTTATTTTGGCTTGCGATTTGAACGCGAGTTAGCAACGGAACTACCCGAACGAGGGCAGCGAGAATCGCTGACGACACGTTAGCATCGGCGCCGACCCGACGGGACAGACAGGAGCGCCGACGGAGCATTTTGTACCTGAGGGCATCGATCCGTGGGAGCGGAGGAGCGTCACGTTGACTAGAAAGTGCAATTCGGCAGTATGAACTGTAGACATAATCGAATGAAAGAATAAAGTTTAGTTTAATTCTAGGCAGTGAACCAAGTGGTTGTTCTTTTTTAAAAAGAGGTTTAGGTAAGGAATTATTTAACTGGAGGCTCCGGCGAGATACTCCGAAGCGGGAACAGGATAAAGTGATAGTGCAGTGCAAAAATCTTCAAATCAGTGTAACAAAAATCTTAAGAAAATCACTTGGAAAATAAGTGTTCATTGCTGGTTCAAAGAGCCAAGTTGCATATGCTGGTTAAAAGAGCCAGGTCTGGCTATCACGAAAGCGAGCTACGAGACACCGAGGATACCTACCGGACCCGATCGGCACCGCTGGCCCGAAGTAACGAATAGTAAAACGGATCCACCAAACGTGCCTGCTCGTAGATTCCCCCGTTTGCGGAGGACAGCCACAACAAAAGTCCAACCGATGTTGGCCGCAACTAAGACACGGTCTTTTATGTAAGTAATTAGTTATACAATATATATTAGTAATTTTTGTTCAGAAACGAACGAAGGAAATTTAGAGATATTGCTCAAAACCAACGGAAATAAATAGTGTTTTTGTTCGCATTGCCACCATTAAATTAATTGTGGAAAAAAAGCCAAGAAAATCCAGAATACTGGTAAAACAAGTGGAAAAAGTGTTCATCAGTCTCGGTTAAATTCTTATTTCACAAAATAATGGCAAATCCAGTACCGAATCCGGTTGCTGCACCACTGACGATGCAACAATTCATTGATCTGGGAAAATTACCAGATTTCATTCGAGATTTACAAAATTATGATGGCAAGCCAACAGAACTATTAGCATGGCTAACGGATGTTGAGGGCATTTTCTGTATGTACAGAGATGCACGAGCCACGGAAGCGCAACTTGAATTAATCGAGCGCTCCGTGAGACGAAAAATCAGAGGCGAAGCAGCCGATATCCTTAATTCAAATAACATTGTGCATAATTGGCAACAAATAAAATCTACGCTGCTTCTGTATTACAGGGACAAACGTGATATAAAAACGTTGGACTTCGAATTAACCACAATAAAAAAGAACTCAAACGAAACTTTAGGCAGTTACTACTCCCGGGTGAACGAACTACTTTCATCCATAGTAGCTCAAATCCAAACAGAAGAAAAATTGGCCCCACACGTTAATTCACATATCGATTACTTTAGAGAAAAGGCAGTAGATGCATTCATTCGAGGCTTAGAAAAACCTTTGTGTCAGCTACTAAAAACATTTAATCCAAAAACGTTAAACCAGGCATATCAGTTTTGCCTAGACTACTACAATATGGATACTAGATCGGCACCTTTCCGAAATGAACATTTCACCCCAGCTCCCAAACCAAGAGATTTGGAAATTAATAGACTTCCTCCCAGACCACCTCCACGGAGATATCCACCTCCACCAATTCCAGCCCCTAGAAACTTAGGCTTTCCACAGATGCCACTATTTGGCAGGCAATATTTCCAAGCCAATCCCTTCACCCAGACCAGGCCTCAGTACCAACCCAATCCGTTTCAAGCACCCCCACGACCATGGGCTGCAAAACCATTACCAAAACCCGAGCCAATGGATATCGATCAAAGTATGAGAACACACAATGTAAATTATGGCAACAGGCCATCAATGGATCTTAAAAGACCGCCGCCAATGTCGGGGCAAACATATCCGTACCCCTTCAAAAGGCAAGCTCACCCGGTTGATACAAATTTTGATGATCAAACAGATGATCTCTATAATTACGAATATGATTATTACAATGATCTATATCCATATTATGATATTCAACCATCAGTAGAACCGGAACCAAAATTAGACACGCAAACCGAACAAGAACCGCAGCAAGATGAGGCTACAGCCTCTAATTTTTCAGAATGGAACCCAAGTTGGTGAAACCTATTTTGCTCTACATCAACTTGAAGACTACGAGTGGAGAGTTTCCCTTCTTAATAGATACAGGAGCGAACATAAACTTAATTAACCCAAAACTTGCCTGGGCCTACAAGGATAGCAGGCCGTACGACTTTAATGCCAAAGGCATAACTAGTGCTAACGGTAAATTTAACGCAACCTCTGCGATAGATATAAACTTTTTCTATCCGAAAATTAATTACATTACAAAATTCGTCTTACATAAATTCCACTCATTTTTCCACGGGATCATAGGGACAGAAATACTGAATGACTTAAATGCAAACATTGATTTTTCTAATAAGATTTTGACCTTGTACTCTGATAATCAGAAACTTGTCATTCCTCTTTGCGTATATTCTCAGACAAACTGTGCTTCTAATAGTGTTTTTCGAACTGCTCATCTTACTGAAGAGGAGCATACTAAACTAAAAGTCGTCCTCGACAACTCCAAAGAAGTTTTTCATGAAACCAATGCAAAATTAACATGCTCAACAAATGTTGAATGCACAATCAATACCACTGATGATACTCCAGTTCATCAGAAGGTATATCCTTACCCCGCTGCCTATGCAGACGAGGTAAAGAAACAAATTAACAAACTCCTGGAAGATGGTATTGTTCGACCATCTCGTTCAGCGTGGACGGCACCAGTATGGGTTGTACCGAAGAAACCCGACGCTTCAGGAGAAAAAAAGTTCCGAATGGTGATCGACTATCGGAAGGTGAACGAAAAGACAATTCCCGATAAATATCCAATGCCAGAGATAGGGTATGTTTTAGATCAGCTCAAGGGTCAAAAATATTTTACCACTCTTGATTTAGCGTCTGGGTTCCACCAGATTAAAATGAAGGAGAAAGATATTGAGAAAACTGCTTTCGCCATTAACAACGGGAAGTACGAATTTACTAGAATGCCATTTGGCTTGAAGAACGCTCCTGCGATCTTCCAACGGGCAATTGACGACGTACTTAGAGATCACATAGGGAAAATATGCTATGTGTATATCGATGACGTTGTCGTGTTTGGAAAGACCCTAGATGAACATTTGGAAAATCTTAAAATTGTTCTAGAAACACTAAGTAATGCAAATCTCAAGATTCAGTTAGACAAATGTGAGTTTTTGCATTCTGAGATTGAATTTTTAGGGTTTGTTATTGGAGCGGAAGGAATCAAACCTAATATTAAAAAAATCGATGTTATCAATAGGTATCCAGAGCCTACGAATCTCAAAGAGCTCCGTTCTTTCCTCGGAATGATGAGTTATTATCGAAGATTTGTAAAAGACTTTGCGAAAATCGCAAAACCTCTTACAAACCTTCTTCGGGGGGAAAGGAATCCCTCATCAAATAGGAAAATTTCGCTTTCATGTGATGAAAAACGATGCTTCGACAAGTTGAAAAACGTATTGAAATCGTCTGACGTCCTCATTTACCCGGATTATGGGCAACCTTTCATTCTCACAACAGACGCATCTGATTTTGCTATAGGTGCTGTCTTATCCCAAGGTGACATCGGAAAAGACAAACCGATTCACTTTGCTTCCAGAACTTTGTCTTCGGCGGAAGAAAAATACTCAGTACCAGAGAAGGAAATGCTAGCAATTTTCTGGTCACTGCAAGTATTTAGGAATTATTTATACGGGGCAAAATTCAAAATTTTAACCGACCACCAACCGTTAACGTTTGCTTTATCCCCAAAAAACACAAATGCCAAACTCAAAAGATGGAAGGCATATCTAGAGGAGCACGATTATGAAATCGTGTATAAGCCGGGAAAAGCAAATGTGGTGGCAGACGCCTTAAGTAGAATTGTATGCTCCTTAACAGCAACCCAACATTCAGCCGAAAATAGCGACGACTTTTATATACCCTCAACGGAATCGCCAATCAACGTATTTCGTCATCAAGTAATAATAAAGAAAGGACCCGATAAAACAATAACAGAAATTCCATTTTCAGGATACACAAGAATTACGGTTTACATAAATGAAATTAACGACAATTTATTATTACAGGTACTAAAAAACCACTTTAACTATTCTAAGGTAAATGGTTTGTTAACAGATGAGAACATAATGGGAAAAATCCAAGAAGTCTATAAAAGACATTTCGGACAACAAAATCTGTTAACGATTCGTTTCACTCAGAATATGCTCGAGGACATAACAGAAGAAGATGACCAATGGAATATTATTCGCACTGAGCATCACAGAGCGCATAGAGGTGCACAGGAAAATAAGCAGCAAATATTTCGGAAATACTTCTTCCCAAAATTAGCTCAAAAAGTAGGAGATTTTATCACTAACTGTCAGATTTGCCATGAGTGCAAATATGATAGAAACCCGATAAAGTTTCCTATACAAGAAACACCAATTCCAAAGGCTCCATTCGAAATAGCGCACATCGACATTATGTTTTTGGAAAGTCTTCACTTTCTAACATATGTCGACAAATTTTCAAAATTCGCTCAAGTCACACAAATTGAATCAAGAGCAGCCATCGACCTCATACCAGTAATAAAGGATATTCTTTTAAAGTACAAAGCACCAAGCACACTTGTGATGGATGGCGAGAAATCCTTTATGACGGGAGAGCTCGTTAATTTCTACAACATACATAAAATCAACCCATACGTAACCGCCACCGGACGGAGTGAGATGAACGGAATCGTTGAACGTTTCCATTCAACGCTCCTCGAAATTTATCGAATCACAAAAACTGAAAACCCGAATCTAGCAACGCCAGACCTGATCCAACTATCTGTACAGAAATATAATTCTTCTATTCACTCCTCCACAAATTTCACTCCTTTGGAAATAATTCTCCCCTCTTCTCGTACCCCAGAAATTATTGAAAAAACCTACAGAAATCTACTGCAAACTCAGAAAAACGCGTTGGAACACCATAATAAAAAAAAGAAACCTATACCAATCGAGGAAAATCAAGACGCATACGAGACGACACGACAAAGACTTAAACACAAGAAAAGGTACAAGAAAATAAAAATTTCGAAAATAAACAAGAGCACAATTACAACCGACGATAATCGACGAATTCATAAAGATGACCTAAAAATAAGGAAAATATAAAACACGACTTCTACTTCTACGTTTCAGATTGCTACTGCTATTATTCATTCAACCAGACCAACTACTATCAAGACACGATGTGACAGCCGACTTACGGGACGTAGGACGCCAGCCAGTCCTGATCTTCGATCAAGGCGAGGCACGGATCAAACTTGACCACACGTATTACATTCACTACTTCAATTTAACGACCATTAGAATGCAAGTAAAAAGCCTTAGGGATCAGTTCGAAAACTTTAGCCAAAATCAATTTTCTGACCTAGTAGAAGAAAAATTCAACGAAATAGATTTCGCATTAAAAAGCATAGACCCAATCAGACGGCATAAACGTTGGGATAGTGTAGGTACAGTTTGGAAATTTATAGCCGGCAGTCCAGATGCCAATGATTTGAGAATCATCAATTCTACCATAAATAATTTAGTTACGAACAATAATGAGCAGATCAGAATTAACCGTGAGATAAACCTACAATTGAAAGAAGCAATGTTCGAAACCAAAAAGGCGATTAATTTGTTCAACACAAGATCAATCGAAATGTATTCTACTAAGATATTGTTTCATCTGAATTACTTATCCAAGAAATTGAACCAAATAACTGATGCAATCATGTTGGCTAAACTAGGAATAGTAAACGAAAAAATTCTAAGCCAGCGTGAAATAGATATCTTAATTAATGATTTAGCTAGGGAAAATATAACAGTTCATACTGCTTTGGAGGCAACGAATTATGCGACGACATCAGTGGCAACTAACAATCTGGAAATTGCTCTCTTGATAAAAATGCCAAAACTCGACCCCAGAATATTCAACAAAGTACGACTATACCCGATCATTCACAAAAATAAGCAAATTCATATAGATCATCGATTTTATCTAACTCACAAAGATGAGGTTTACTCCATAAACTCAATCGAACCTACTATATTCAATGCAAACGAAATCAACTTGGACAATTCAACATGCATACCGAAGCTATTGAAAGGAGAACAGGCAACTTGTAATTTCACCGTCAACCCAGTCGAAGAAGAAGTTATCTTTCTAGACAACCAACACTTGTTCATAAACACAATAAAAAATTTCACCCTATCATCAAATTGTGGCATAACAAACAGAAACCTGACCGGACCATTCGTAGTTTTCTTCAGAAATTGCCAGTTATACATCAATAACGCTTCATATAACTCAAGAATGAAAACCTTACCGGGAAACCCAATACAACTACCCTTAGACGGAATCGCGGTAAAAATGCACCAAGAGATCCTAAACATCAGCCTGGACCATCTACATAAACTCCATCTGGAAACGAGGAAGGAGTTAGACGTTATCCGACTATCAACCAATAGTATAAAGTGGCCAACACTGTCTCTTTTTGGGGGAATTATGTCCCTACCTAGCTTAATCGGTATAGCATTTCTCCTTAGATTTCTCATCCATAGATCATCTACAATAAACATACAACAGGCAGCCCCGACCACAACAGTCGAAGATCCAGTACCAGACATCCAACCCAACATTAGACATTTGACAATCAGAGAAGTGATTCGTACGGAACCTCATCTCTTAGGAAGGACGAGTTAGCAACGGAACTACCCGAACGAGGGCAGCGAGAATCGCTGACGACACGTTAGCATCGGCGCCGACCCGACGGGACAGACAGGAGCGCCGACGGAGCATTTTGTACCTGAGGGCATCGATCCGTGGGAGCGGAGGAGCGTCACGTTGACTAGAAAGTGCAATTCGGCAGTATGAACTGTAGACATAATCGAATGAAAGAATAAAGTTTAGTTTAATTCTAGGCAGTGAACCAAGTGGTTGTTCTTTTTTAAAAAGAGGTTTAGGTAAGGAATTATTTAACTCGCGAAACACGAGACAAGGCGGAATATCCGTAGGAATTAAAATGGGTGTCTTCTCTTCGAGGATCTACAGCTGGGTTATTACACTATCCACGCTCCGTATCAGCCGACATATCTTTCGCCTGCCGGCATCTCGTCCACCTTGGACATAGTTCTGTCGAATTTCGACTTGCTGAGCCAACCAGTTACAATAAACGATCTCAGCTCTGATCATTTTCCGGTTTCATTTCAAATCGGTGGTGATATTCAGCGCGGTGAACCGCAAACCAGGAAAAACTACCACGACGTCAACTGGGTGGAATTCGCCCGGATTGTTGATCGGCATATCGATGCAACCAAAGCGTTTAATTCTACTGACGATATAGATGAAGCTTTATCCGAGTTAAAGGCCGCTATCTCTGTAGCTGAAAACCACTGCGTTAGACAGGTTCCGATCCACGGAGTGTTGCTTAAAATCGACTCAATGACCAAAGCAATTATCCGTCAACGTAACAAAGTACGGCGCCAATTTCAACGGTCAGGCGATTTATCGAAAAAATACGTTGCATCGAAATTGTCAGAGCTGATCAGTTCACGAGTTGATGACTTGAAAAACGAAAACTTTTCGTCAATGATCCGAAGGCTGGACCCGTTCTCGCGGCCTTTCTGGAAGGTGTCAAAGGTACTAAAGTCCAAACCGAAACAAATCCCTCCGTTAGCTCAGAACAACGACATTCTGGTCACCCCGTTTGAAAAAGCGACCGCAATCGGCGAACACATTTTGCGCTCTCACAATCTGGGTAATTCCGTTGTCAGTCCCATGGAAGACGCAGTTCGAGAAACGATGTCCACTTTGAGTAACACCCTCTGCTACGTTCCGGATAATGTTAAGGTTAAACCCGAACAAGTTGCCGCAACAGTAAAAGCATCAAAAAACATGAAGGCGCCGGGCTTTGACTCGATTTTTAACCTTACATTGAAGAAACTCAGCCATCAGACCTACACCTTTATTGCCAGTGTTTTCAACAGATGTCTCGATTTAAACTACTTCCCCTCGGAGTGGAAAATCGCCAAGGTGGTACCGTTACTTAAACCATCTAAAGATCCAACAAATCCCTCTAGCTATCGTCCCATTAGCCTTCTGTCGTCGCTAAGCAAGCTCTTCGAAAGACTAGATCGTGTTCTGTTGCACATCGAAAACAACAACATTTTCTTGCCCAAACAGTTCGGATTCAGAAAGGGCCATTCCACAACTCATCAGTTGCAAAGAGTAGTGAACATCATCGACCGTAACAAGCACGTCGCAAAGTCTACAGCCATGGCTCTACTGGACGTCGAGAAGGCATTCGACAACGTCTGGCACGAAGGTCTCATCTTCAAGATGTATCGCTACAACTTCCCAGTGTACCTCATCAAGATAGTGCAAAACTATCTCAGTGGCAGAAGCTTCAAAGTCAGCGTGAACGGAACCCTATCGAACGGGTTTGTTGTACCCGCCGGAGTACCTCAGGGTAGTATTCTCGGACCAGTATTGTACAACGTCTACACCTCGGATTTCCCTCGACTTCCTGATGGTTGCCAATTCTGCTTCTTCGCGGATGATACAACTATCCTTTGCAAAGGAAGGGTCACAAAACATCTCACCAAAAAGCTGCAAAACTGCCTTGATTCCGTTGTCAGCTACATGAACACCTGGAGGATAAAAATTAACGCTTCCAAAACTCAGGCGATCCTGTTTCCATACAGTCTATCTCAGCGACTTACTCCTCCAGCTGATTGCAAGGTCGTGGTTGATGGGCTTCCAATCGACTGGTCCAATGAGGTGGTCTACCTGGGGCTCACTTTTGATCGTAAACTACTTTTCCGCTCGCATGTCGATAAGATAAAATCTAAATGCTCCTTGCTCATCAAATGTCTCTACCCGCTAATCAAGGGAAGGTCATCTCTTATTCGCAAGAATAAGTTAGCTGTTTACACCCAGATCATCGCTCCAGTGTTTCAGTACGCGTTGCCTGTGTGGGGGAGGTGTGCCGTTACACATCGGAACAAAATCCAAGTGCTGCAGAACAGAGCTCTGAAAATGATTCTGGATCTTCCGTGGTTCACCAGGACTTCAACAGTTCATCAAATAGCAGACGTCACTACCGTCAACGAGAAACTAATTGCAGCCAATAGAAAATTCCAAGAAAAATGTGCAATTTCTGAATACCCTCTTATTAGTTCACTATTTTAGTTTTGTTGTAGTTTTAGTTGTAGTTTAGTTTTATAAATCAAACTGTCTCTCAGTTAAACTGTTAAAAAGAAATTTAATCAAAATTATTAACTAGTAAATTACCGTAAATCAAAAGATGAAAAGTAACATTACTACATCACTTGACATGTAATATCATACAGAAATGTAACCAAAGAGAAACAATAAATATTTAATGTAAAAAAAAAATCGATCATTTCTATTCGTGCGTTCGATGGGAGCAGACGTCGTGGGAGTTAAACCTTCAACCAGCAGCGACGGAGAGGGCGCCTTTTGCGTGGTTAAAACCTCAAACGCTCAGGTAGCAACTTTCATTCGCTTGCTGGCCTTCAAGGCGAGCAGACTGCCATCGCGAGAGTTAAACCATCAGCGACGGAGAGAGCACCTGCCATCATTTGGTTTTCAGTAGTCGTAACGAGAAGTTCAATTTTCAGATTGTAGTTCCGCAATATAGGTTTAGAATTCAGAGCCTGCGTGCTGAAACTGGATTCTGGAACTGTATTCCGGAACTAATTTGAGTTTCGAAATTGCAATTCTAGAATTGAAACTGGATTCTGAGTCTGTTATTGGTTCTAAATTTAGTTCTTGAACTCAGGATCCAGTTCTTTATTCCAGACTTCTTCTATTCGGTTCTTTTTAGAACCATAATAATACTCCTAAAGAATTATGCGGAAATTTACTTTACTGTACTCTATAAAACCCATTCTGGTAGTCATGGCGAAAAATCGTCTTCATGTTTTAGAGCTTAGTTCTGGAATATGGGTTTAGAATTCAGAGTCTGCGTGCTGAACTAACTCAAATCGTCACCATTTTTTTTATTATAAAGAATTATACTGCTTATTTCATAGTATTTAAGTGCGTTTCAGAATGTTTAATGTAACTAATCTGTAATTTAGTCTAGGCGCATCGTTTAAATTTCTAGTAATGAAAGAGGGGAAAGTTGCACAATTCAAACAATCGATGAACTACCAATTCGAATTCGGAAGCATAAATAAAGCGTGTCATATTCGTATTCACGACATCCAGTTATGTCTCTGACATTACACACCCGTACTTTTTTTTATTGTGTTGGTACATATGTCCCTAATTTATGGTGAAATTTTCAGCTGCATTCATTGTTTACATTCTGTCTTGTAGCGGCTGGTGTAGACGTGTTTTTTTGAGCTCGACGATTTTTGTTAGTTTAAACAATGGAAGAATTGAAGAAGTTGTATTAAATTTTGCGTGAAAAATGAAATAAAGTGTAACCAAGTGTGCGAAATGTTACAGAGAGCCTACGGTGAGTCTGCTATGAAAAAAACAAGTGTTTACGAGTGGTATAAGCGTTTCCAAGATGGCCGCGAAGACGTTGTGGAAAAAATGATTATGGATGATCGCCGAATCACTATTAGAGAAGTTGCTGATGAAGTTGGCATATCAGTTGGCTCATGCCATCATATTTTTTCAAATGTTTTGGGCATGAAACGAGTGGCAGCAAAATTCGTTCCAAAACTGCTGAATTTTGATCAAAAAAACAAACGCATTACCATCGCTCAGGAGCTGTTAAACGACGTCAACGACGATCCAAATTTACTTGAAAGGGTCATAACTGGTGATGAAACATGGGTTATGATGTCGAAACAAAAGCACATGAGTTATGATGTCGAAACAAAAGCACAATCGTCCACGTGGAAGCAACCAACGTCACCATGACAAAAATCGCCGAGCTCAAAAAAATACGTCTACACCAGCCGCTACAAGACAGAATGTAAACAATGAATACAGCTGAAAATTTCACCATACATTAGGGACATATGTACCAACACAATAAAATAAAAAATTTGACCACCGGACTCTCCAGACGCGCGCAATTAAAAAATTCCGGGAACTTTTTGAACGGACCTCGTAATAGTTTTCAAAGCTTCTATAAAACCTTGTACCCGGATTAACAACTGAACATAAAATTAACAACTTGTACTAGAATAAAACCATGCATACACATCTAGTTTTGTGCATGTGCGTGTTCATTGGATTGCAAATTGGAAAGCAAGTGGAAAGCAAATTTGAGTGTTTTAAAGTACATTCATTTATGATACATTTGTTGTGGGCTATTTGATTTTTTACCTCTTAGGTGCAGAGTGATTTGCATTAAGGAAAATTTCATGGCCGTCATTTCGATGTTCTATACCGTAACATTTACTGACATCAAATAAACTTCGAAATACAAAAACGAGTTAATATGATGGACTTTTATGATTCATTTCCAGAGTGTATGCACAAGTTTTGACGCAACGAAACATATTTATACAAAAATGAAGATGAATTAAAAACATTGTTTTTTTTTATAAATCATGGAGACTCATGAAAACCGCATTTATTTCACGGCGATTAGTAATTTTGTTCTTATTTTTAAGATAAAAATTAAAGCTCATGATTTTTTTGTATTCAGAAAAAGTCTCAATCTAGTAATTAAAATCTAAGATAATCTAACTGATTGCATTCTGAACCGACACACACATATTCAAGAAAAAATATGAAAATGGAAGTATTCATTGCGGAATTTATTCCATCCGAATAAATATAATGTTGATCATAAAGTTGGTTTCAAAACTTTCTTGAATTTGGAATCTTTTCGAACAAAAAAATTTAACACAGGATTCTGCTGATTCTTCACTTTACTTTATAAACCTAATGAAGAATGATCCACTTGGCAGAAATATGCTCTTATAGTTTTTCAGTAGGCTTATTCAAATCATCTGACTGAACTCAAATACCGAGCATTTCGGTGAGTTTAATGATGGCGGAAATCATTACCAAGCACTTCGTTTTGCAGAGATTTGAAAAAAAAAATTTGTCTTATTATATCTGACTCTGATCGGCACCGAACCCGATCAGATGGAAGTATTTTGTAACAAGTTTTGTAATATTTTTGGCTAAGCTGTTAAAATAACAAAAATCATAACAAAAAGACTCTGGAGGGAACAAAATCGTAACAGATTTTGAAACGTTCGTATCACAATTATTATTAAATTTGATAAAACTACAGGGGTGGAATCATGTAAGGTGATAAGTGACTATCACCTCCTGGTGATAAAGAGGTGATCACCAGAATGTATGGAATCACCGAAGGTGATCACTTTTACTATCACCATCACCGGTGATTGAACCAACTTCACTCCACTTATCACCTGTCAAGAAACGTCAATTTTTCAGGAGTAACATATGAAAGTGGCGTATACCCATATAATATTTTAAAATCTAAATTTTTATTCTTATAGTTTTCAATCCTTTTCATTAATTCGAGTCATGTTTATCAATGATGATTTGTATGGATCGAAGAGTAACGTTGAAAAAAATTGTCTCGCGAGTATGGCAAACTGCGCACAAACAAATAAAAAATTCACTTGTTGGTTTAATTTAGTGCCAATTTTTATTTTTCAATGGAAATCAATGTCACAGTCAGTTCTTTGGGATAAATTTGCTAGCTTTGAAATGACACGAATTGTTAGATCTTCTTGATGTTTCACAACGGATGGCATTCTTCTCGAATGTGAATGATCCGTTAAATAATTTTGTGTATAGTTTTCATTCACTTTACGATTATGGCATTTCACAGAGCTTTCGAATGCTAGTTTAATTTTGGAAATTTTACTCACCGGTACTACGAATATCCACTATGATTAGCAACTAATTGTCCAAAAATATTGCTTTATTTAGTTCAACTCACATGAAGAAAATTAAGAACGCAGTTTAATCTTTTTTGATCGTTCAGTTGAACGAGACTGATAAGTCGCTCACTAAGTCACGACCATCTAATTCTACTGAAAATGTTAGCATAGATTTTTTAGGTTGTTACGTTATGTGCAACAGGAGATGTCTACATTCATAAACTTATCACTTTTCCAGAAAGCAATTTATCTTTGACTCTACGAATACCCTAATTATATTCTTTCAAAAAATAATTACAACATAAATGAATTGATTTAATTGATAAACACTACCGTTCATTCTATGAATTCTTTAAACAATACAAACGAAGTTACTTTTCATTTTGGTATTTAATTTTGACACAAAATCAGTACGAATTTTATTAAAAAATTATCCTCTCCGACCAATTTTGGTAGGTTATGTTTATATCAGTGGCTTAAAATTCACCTAACGGACAATAATTTATAAAGCCACTTCTCAAAAAATCAAATTACTACTAAAAGTGATAACTAAATTGCTATCACCTCCATTTTGACATGAAGGTGATTAAATCGTGGTGACTATCACCTTACGTAATGCCAACATTTGATTGTGATGTTAGCCCTCTAGCAGTAGTGACAGTACTAGGTGATTATCACCTTACATGATTCCAAATTTTCAAAAGTGATAGTTACCTGGTGATAATCACCTTACGTGATTCCACCCCAGAAGTCCGAAAGCATAAAGTTATAACAATAGTTGTAATAAATTAGATAGCATATTCAACACAGAAAAACTATATCAGAGCCAACTTTTAGCATCGTCCAGAATTGTTGAATGATTTTTTTATTAAATGAATTATTTATTTAGTGATCTGGGGTGGAATCATGTAAGGTGATTATCACCAAGTTCTGTGAATGAAAACTATACAAGAAATTATTTAACGGATCTTCCTCATTCGAGAGGAATGCCATCCGTTGTGAAACATCAAGAAGATCTAACAATTCGTGTCATTTCAAAGCTTGCAAATTTATCCCAAAGAACTGACTGTGACATTGATTTCCATTGAAAAATAAAAATCGGCACTAAATTAAACCAACAAGTGAATTTTTTTATTTGTTTGTGCACAGTTTGCTATCAACGCAAGGTAATTTTTTTCAACGTTACTCTTCGATCCATACAAATCATCATTGATAAACATGACTCGAATTATTGAAAAGGATTGAAAACTATAGGAATAAAAATTTAGATTTTAAAATATTATATGGGTATATGCCACTTTCATATGTCATATGAAAAATTGACGTTTATTGACAGGTGATAAATGGAGTGAAGTTGGCTCAATCACCGGTGATGGTGATAGTAAAAGTGATCACCTTCGGTGATTCCAAATATTCTGGTGATCACCTCTTTATCACCAGAAGGTGATAGTCACTTATCACCTTACATGATTCCACCCCTGGTTTCTTGTTTTAGTTTTTTGAAATTCCGATCATTATATTTCGATATAAAGCAACGGAAGAACTCATTTTTCCAATTGATGAACGTTACCATGAGTCTTGCAAACGAAAATAAAACATCATAACTGATTTTGTTATTATATTGTTATCATAAGTTTTAACTTGTAACTGTTTTCATTTGTTAAATATCTCAAAATAACACACATTGTTATAGATATCAACTGTTGATATACTTGTGTTAAGATTTTGTTATGTGCATCCGATCGGGAATTCATCATCGCGAAAATGAAACCAAGCAAACATTTTCGCAGAAGTCAATTTCAAATCTAAAACTTTTTCCAATCACGAGGAAAAATAAAACCTTCGGAATTATTCTCTTGGGATAAGCAAAAACCGAGAAAACAAAATCCATTGCAAGACATCTTCAACCATTCTCCCGACGCTTCTATTAAAGTGTTTATTGACAGAGGACTCGCGTCGTGTCACCTGCCGACACCATCGACGCCGATAATGCAATCCTCTGTAGCTCGCAGTGTTCCAAGAATTACACGAGTAAACCGACAACAAAAAACACGTTCTCAACATTTCCGAAAGCGAACGTTGACAAAATTACAACAAAAAAATCCAACACTCGTTGAGATCGACCCATTTTCTTCGGAGTTTTTTTTTCTTGTGATAATACTATGTCATATATTTTGTTTGTGCGCGCGTGTGTGTGTGTGATGAAGGCTTATATGAGGTTCGATGGCGTTTGCACACTCGAGCAATGTCGAGCACTGGAACAAAGCACCATCATCCTTCAGTTGGCAATTAAGTGTAAAAACAAACGACGGAGGCGGATTACTACGTAACGTACGTACGTATTAGGACGAGTGTCCTCTCCAGGCATACCGACTGACATCGTCGTCCCAGTCTCCGTTACACGAACGTGCCGCTGCATGTATGGATATTGTATTAGCTACATTGTAAACACTTACCAACTTAGATGACGGTGGAGCGGGAAAATCTTCCGTTTGCATCTCCGATTTTGTTTTCTTCTGTGTGGGGCGGAAAAACTAAATCGACCTGTCGAAGGACTTTTCTCTTTCTGTTCGGCGAAATTAAAACAGACGGACAGTTTTTCTTCTCTTGTTTGTTGTTTTTCTGTTTTTTTTTGTTCTTTCAGCGGGCTATGATTTTGTTTAGCCTCACATTTTTTTTCCGTTTTTTCATACAGTGGTTCTTTTGTTTTGCTTTCGTTTGTTTTAGATGGCTTTCGAGTTCACAGTAAATTCTTGGTTGTTTGTTTGTTGGCGTTCGAAAGTTCTTCTCCGTTTTGCTTAAATCATTGTGCACCTTCTTCCCTAGGACCAGTAGATTTTTTTTTATGGTGCATATGATTTATTTTGTGTTTGTTTTCTTCTTCCATATTGCGTAAGTTCGCCTTTGTTTTTTTGGTTTCCTTTTTTTTAAATTTTGTTTTCGCTTTTGGTTTCCTTGCTTTTATTAATGTGGCTGTCGTTGCAGATCACTTTGGTTTGTTATCGGATTTATTATTTCTTTTTTTCATGTTGTGGTTACCATATCATTCATCATGTTGGATAATATATCGCATTGCATAATTGTAAGTCCTTAATCTAGTATTCATACAGATAGTTTATAGTGAAATCATGCTGCTGCTTACCTTATTTAAAGCATATCAATAGTTTAACTTGATTAGTTATATGTTTGCTTAAATTTTCAATCAATAACATTTTTTTGTTCACTTATATCAACAAGACATGTCTTGTATGCAATTGCATAGAGTTCATATTTTTTAACATATGAACTTGATTATTATCTTTAATATTCATGCTGCTGCTTTCTTAAAGTAACATCTTAGATCTACAGTATTCTTGCATTTATTGTTCACTTATTCAACATCAAGTGTAAAAGATACAGATGCATGCTTTAATTGTATCTTTTACAGTTTCCATTTTTTTTTATAGTACCTCATACACTAATTCTAGTTTCTTCCAGACAGAATGTGTCGGATTCTCATCCATCCACGTATTGCCAACGTCGATCAGTTTTGCATGAGGTTATCCTTAAAGCTACATTAGATGATTTTTTTCTTTTTCCGTTATGTATTTTTTTTTTTCAACAATGAATGTTAGAGATGGGTAGGTTATAATGCTTCGATTGGATGACCATTTCTAGTTTCAATAAGTTTACGATGTTTGCAAAACACGTGTTTCATTTTAACAGTGTTTGCATTTTGTTTCGTTTTTTTTTATATAAGTGACATTAGCTTTCTGCTGCATATCCAGATGTTGCTTTCATTTTCATCATTTTTGTTTTTCAATTATTCTCTGGTTTTAAATCGAATTAGATCCAAATAAGTATGGTTACGTTTCGAGCGCCCCAGGCAACCAGATGTTCTTTGCGGGAGGCGCACATCGAAACGCTGTATTGTATGCTCTGATTCTAGTTAGTATTTTGTTTTTCTCTAAACGAATAAACAATCATAAGTAATTATTTGCTTGCATATTTTTTGCATGTTTATGTTTTTTTTTGTTTGTGTTCATTGGCATTTTTTTTAAAGCGTGGCCCAACCGAGCTCCTAGAGAGCCGATTGGCACCAAATAACCTTTGTTCGCTAATAGTGTCTTTTTTTTCAGCACAACCTTTTTTTTCTCGAAATTGGTACTGTTCAACTGCGAATGTAGAACTATTTGTTGCCTCCGAACAAAGATTGAACATTTAAAACTACTATTCCTTTTTCTTGTTTTTAGGTTTGTGTTTTAATAATCAGTGATACAATACGTGTGTGTGTTTTTTTTTTGTTTTGTTTGTTTGTTACCATGTCACAAATACATAATTGTTAAGAAACTTGAAACTCTAAGTCCACTAATATACATGTATGATCATAAATTGCATTTTAATATCGTGCACGTTTAATATATTGTTGTTCATTATATGTTTATAGGATTAATGATCCAGCAAGGTTATTTTCTAGCAAATACAAACTGTGAAAAAAAAGCCTACATATGTAACTTATAGTTGAAGCTGATTCCGTTTCTGCCGTTTTACCACACCTTCCCAACTTTCTGAAATCAGTCCATTTCAATCTTTGAAAATTCCTTGTTTAATAACTAACTCGCTCCTAACCATCAACCATTTTTGTTTCCATTCTTCAAGTTTGAAATAATGCAATCATAAAAACGCACTAAGTATCAATGATTTATCGTGGTAATCGTTTCTAACTGTATTTTCAATAAACCAACATAATCCGATAACTAATCTAAAGTGTAATCAATATTCAGCAATAAGTGATATTTTTTTTTGTTTTGCTTCGAATGTTAAACGACCGGCCGTCCAATCGGTACCGCATTCCTGTTCTTTTTTTTTCTTCTGTGAACTGGCCAGCAAAACAATCCTCGAATCAATCAATCATTCCACTTCCACTTCGTTCGACGGTGGCCTGCCTGTTCAGGGTGTCTCTCAGCTGCCGATCGACCGGAAACGGTGCCCCGTGCCCGGGTATTATGACGTCGGCCAGCGTCGCTAGTTTCGCGCGATTGCGACGCTGTGCCGCGGGATCCTCACTGCCGGCATCCAGCCAGAGTCGTTCGTCGGCGATGTCCTGGTGCCGCTCGAACAGGTCCCCCACGATGGCCACCAGTCCGGTTGGGGCCAGATTGCTAGCCCTGACCAGCAGCGAGACGCAGGACAACGTGTGACCGGGCGTCCCGATGATCTCGACGGTGTCCGTTAGGCGATAGGGAGCTGAAAAAAAACAGGAAACTTTTAGTGAATGTGGCATTTCAAGAGAAAGGTTTGATGCATTCTTCCGTTAATGATTATTGAATGACATAGCAAAAACACTAAAAATCAATCATGCTTCCGAGAGAAGATAAAAGTTATTTTGCGTTCCCCAAAAAAGAGACGAAAATGACTTGGCAATAAAAGTAATCAAAAATCCACTGGCAAGAGCAGAATGTACCAAATCGAATAGGCGCTTTTGTCTTTTTTAGTGAGGTTAGTATAAGTCCCATAATTGTAGGCCGAGCTTTGCTACCGAGCACCCCGATTAACCAAGGCCAGGCATTGGTGGCTATTCGTTGTTTAAGATAAGTAATATTCTCTTTTCCTATTTCATCTGTCGTTTAAATTACCTAATAGTACCCCAGATCTTTTACCCGCGCGGATACAATTCCGTGTCACGATAAACCCTGAGAAACATAACCCTGATCGACCGGATAATGAAATGGATACAACTGCTAATAGCAACAAACCCCGCGTTAAAAATTATCCCGACGGACTTCCCGAGTAAAGTCTAACATCAAAATGTAAACAAATTGAAATCTGATTATGATAGCATCATCAGATTGAAATCCTAATATGATATTCACTCATCAAATTTTCAATTAATATCACATTATGTTATCATTTTGCTGTTTAAAGGCAAAAGTTTTGTGAAATTCAAAAAATAAAAATAATCAAATCAACAACTTAGTGAATCCATTGAAATTGAGCAAATTTCAAATGGCAAGACAAAAATACAAAGTTAAATTTCAATGGAAGAATTATTCCTTCAATCCTATGTTGCCTTTTACAAAAATGCTTTGACATTCTGCCGAGATCCTGCAGTTGACCGCAACCATAACCGCGAAGACACAATTATTCATCATTTTTTCAACTTTTACCCAAAAAATGATCCTTATTTTTAACCACGAGAATATTAGTGTCAAATTAGTGGCGATCATCGGTACCACATTTGTCTGAAGCAGGTCAATCTGAATAGTGGCTTTGGCATTCCCATTTCGCTGATCGTCTGTCGTAGAAGGAGTTTATTTCAGAATTTGATATGAGAAATATATATGACGTCATCGATTTCCTTCTAGATACGTTAAGTATCCGATCCTGTAACAATTTTTGCGTTTAGTTTAAAAAAAATGTTTCGATATTTGTAATCATACGACGTCGCGAAGTTCATTCCAAAGTTTTTAGACCATTATTCTCAGTGCATCCAGAAATCGGGGACCTGGATGGCGAATATAATCTACTCACCAAACCCGTTCTGAAAATACCCATAATTTTATATCCTACAGTGTGGAAAAAAACATTGTTTACGAAGTTCGAACATTGAATGTCTCAGATTTCAGAACCTAGGGCTAATAATACTTTAGTAGCCACCAAGAAAATATATGTTTAATTTGTATATTCCTAAGTAGTCCACAAACTCACTCTTCATAAGAATTCTCATGTCTAGTTATAAATGCTTGAAAATTGATATACTCACTACCGCTAGATACAATGAGAAGTTTTTTATCAATCATCTAATATATCTTGAAACTTTAATACACTTTTCCAAAGAAATCGTCTAACCAAATCTGCATAATTTTGAGTCACAGGACTAAATTTACCAAAGCGGTCAGAAGCGAGATAATCGTTCATTGTTCCAATTAGTCGAAAAAACAAATGATCTGGGATATCTTTTTGCCGGATTCCTAAGTCACGTTCCCTGTGTTGTAGAAGGCTTCACTGTAAAAGTTCGGTCTTCAGAGCCTCTAAATTCGTATTTCAAAATTACATGTGCGAGTTGTGTGCGATCAAGTAGATAACTCAATTTAATGTTATAATGTTTCAATGATACAGCTTTGGATATAAGAAGGACAAAGAGAACATTTTTATACTGTGCTCAAACAGCCACACTGCTATTCACGGTGGATGCGGGATGGAAGCGACGCATGGATGCGGTGGATGCGGGATGACAGGAACTACCTGCATACAACTTTGTGAAACAACACTGCTTGTCATATAACAGAAGATTTCCCGGCTACTTTTAGCTAACACTTACAGTCCATAGCCATCGCAAAACAGTTCGCATTCCAAATCACCTAAGTTCGAAACTGGAATCTTTCCGCGGCTGTAGTGGGAGATTGCGTAAAATCTTTTTTCTTGCTTGCTACTAATATGGAGATTGCATACCATTTTTTTTGCTTGCGAGTAATATCGCCTAAATGTATACTATCCCGTACCTATTTTGACTGTTCTATTTTTAGATTATGCTCGTGACGTGTCATTTCGAGAAAATCTACATCATATTAAGTATTCAATGTGCTTTCACTGAGAGCAAAACTAGTTTTCAGTATGATGTCACACAGCATTTTTTTTCCTTTCGATTTTGATCTTTTAACCGTTAAAACAACCAAAACGATAGCAAATTAAGTAATCGATATGTACGAACAGCACAACATCACATTGAGTTTTCTTTTTGATCTCACACTCTACTCGGGTTGCACTCTCGGCCGGACCGTATACGGTTTATTTCCGGCCCAAATTAAATGGAAAAAATTGAACATTTTTCAATTATCGAGAGAACTGACAAAGCGATACTCTACCGTTAAGAGTATTGACAACGTGCGCGCAGACAAGCTTAGGGTCTCGTTAACCAGTGCAAAACAGGCTAACGAGATCGTTCAATGCAAGCTCTTTACGCGGGAATATCGTCTGTTCATCCCCGCTCGTGAAGTCGAGATTGACGGCTTGGTCACCGATGCCAGTTCGACATGCGAATATGTTCTTAAGGACGGGATGGGTTGCTTTAAAAACCCCTTACTTAAGATTGTAAAGATACTGGATTACAAGCGATTGCATTCAGTGTCGATCGCGGGGGATGGTACCAAATCATATCCCCAATCAGACTCGTATCGGGTGACCTTCGCTGGCTCGGCTCTACCTAACTACGTCCTCCTGGACCAAGTGCGCCTCTCTGTTCGTCTTTTTGTTCCGCGTTTAATGAACTGCACCAACTGCAAGCAACTGGGACACACAGTTAAAACTTGTTTGAAGCAGTTGACTGCAAAATGGCCCCTTCTTTCAGCGATGTATCCTTCGATGGCTAATTCATCCACCGAGGTCACGGATTCAATCACTGTTTTACAGTGGAATTGTAGAGCTATTATCCCAAAAATAGATTCTTTCAAAATTCTAGTGAATAAATTCGCATTTGCATTGTGCGAAACTTGGCTAACTTCTGATGTATCCCAAAACTTCCACGATTTAACATTATTCGCCTGGATCGAGATGATCCCTACGGAGGAGTTCTTTTGGAAATTAAAAAGTGCTATTTATCGAATTAACCTCCCCTCGATACCAGGTATTGAAGTTGTCGCATGTCATGGTACAATCAAAGGCAAGGACCTTTGCATTGCTTCCATCTACAATCCACCAAGAACCACGGTTGGGTACCGCTGGCTGAGCGATGTCATGCAGCTTCTCTCAGCTTCTGCAGTTTTATGAGACTTTAACTCTCACGGTACGGGATGGGGTTGTCTTCACGATGACAACAGATCAACCGCGATCTATGATCTTTGCGATAACTTCAATATGACTATCCTGAATACCGGAGAAATGACACGGATTCCTGCACCACCAGCAAGACCAAGCGCGCTGGATTTATCCCTTTGCTCAACATCGCTACGGTTGGACTGCACATAGAAGGTGATCCCCGATCCCCACGGTAGCGATCATCTACCTATGGTAGTTTCAATCAAGACCATCGGAGACAATCAATGTTTCGTATGACCTCAAACGAAATATAGATTGAAAATACTACGCAAATTCGATGTCGGAAAAATTAGTAACAGCACAAGAACTTCCTCCGGAGGAAGAGTACACGTTTATGGCTGGCTTGATTCTCGTTACTGCCATTCAAGCTCAGACGAAACGTGTACCTGGCGCGAAAACTAACATCCATCCTCCTAATCCGTGGTGGGACAAAGAGTGATCTTCACTTAACGCGGAAAGATCTTCAGCGTTCAAAAAGTTCAGAAAAAATGGAACACCTGATAATTATCGGAATTACGTGACGTTAGACAAGCTAATGAAGAACTTAGCGAAAGCAAAGAAACTTTGTTATTGGCGACGGTTTGTTGACGGATTATCAAAAGAAACATCGATGAGCACTCTTTGGAACAGAACCCGACGAATGGGAAACCAAAACACCACGAACGAAAGCGACGAATATTCCAACCGTTGGATATTTGATTTCGCTAAAAAAAATATGTCCAGACTATGCTCCGGAACAGAAGATCTCCCGCGCCGCGACATCAAATACAAACGAAACACCATTTTCGATGGTAGAGTTCTCACTTGCACTCTTGTCGTGTAACAATAAAGCCCCGGGACTAGACAGAATTAAATTCAACTTGTTGAAAAATCTTCCTGACTCTGCCAGAAGGCGCTTGCTGAATTTTTTCAACAAGTTCCTCGAGGGTAATATTGTCCCACACGATTGGAGACAAGTGCGAGTGATCGCCATTCAAAAACCAGGAAAACCAGCCTCCGATCACAATTCGTATCGACCGATTGCTATGCTTTCCTGCATCCGGAAATTGTTTGAAAAAATGATTCTCTTTCGTCTAGACAATTGGGTCGAAACTAACGGCTTCCTTTCAGATACAGAATTCGGCTTCCGCAGGGGCAAAGGAACGAACGATTGTCTTGCGTTGCTATCAACAGAAATTCAAATGGCATTTGCTCGTAAAGAACAAATGGCTTCAGTTTTCCTAGACATCAAGGGGGCTTTTGACACAGTTTCCATAAACATCCTATCTGAGAAGTTGCATCAGTATGGTCTTTCATCAATTTTGAATAACTTTTTGTACAATCTATTGTCCGAGAAAAACATGTATTTGGCGCATGGTGATTTGTCAACAATACGATTCAGTTACATGGGTCTTCCTCAGGGCTCATGCTTAAGCCCCCTTTTATACAATTTTTACGTAAAAGATATCGATGAACATATCAACACATCTTGCACGCTAAGACAACTTGCCGACGACAGCGTTGTGTCCATTATAGGACCCAAAGCTGCCGATCTCCAAGGACCATTGCAAGATTCCTTCGACAACTTGTCGACATGGGCTCTTCAAATGGGTATCGAATTCTCTACGGAGAAAACTGAGCTGGTTGTATTTTCGAGGAAGCGAGAACTAGCACAATTACAGGTTCAACTAAGGGGTGAAACCATAGCTCAGGTCTTCACATTTAAATATCTCGGGGTCTGGTTCAACTCCAAAGGCACCTGGGGATGTCATGTTAGGTATCTGAAACAAAAATGCCAGCAGAGAATCAACTTTCTTCGTACAATAACCGGATCATGGTGGGGTGCCCACCCAGGAGACCTGGGATGGAATCATGTAAGGTGATTATCACCAAAAGATTATCACTTTTGAAAATTTGGAATCATGTAAGGTGATTATCACCAAGTTCTGTCACCACTACTGAAAGGCTAACATCACTATCAAATGTTGGCATTACGTAAGGTGATAGTCACCACGATTTAATCACCTTCATGTCAAAATGGAGGTGATAGCATTTTAGTTATCACTTTTAGTAGTGATTTGATTTTTTGAGAAGTGGCTTTATAAATTATTGCCCGTTAGGTGAATTTTAAGCCACTGATATAAACTTAACGTACCAAAATTGGCTGGTCGATATAAACATAACGTACCAAAATTAGCTGGTCGTGACTTAGTGAGCGACATATCAGTCTCGTTCAACTGAACGAGTAAAAAAGATTAATCTGCGTTCTTAATTTTCTTCTTGTGAGTTGAACTAAATAAAGCAATATTTTTGGACAATTAGTTGCTAATCATAGTGGATATTCGTAGTACCGGTGAGTAAAATTTCCAAAATGGAACTAGCATTCGAAAGCTCTGTGAAATGCCATAATCGTAAAGTGAATGAAACTATACACAAAATTATTTAACGGATCTTTCTCATTCGATAGGAATGCCATCCGTTGGTAAACATCAAGAAGATCTAACAATTCGTGTCATTTCAAAGCTAGCAAATTCATCCCAAAGAACTGACTGTGACATTCATTTCCATTGAAAAATAAAAATCGGCACTAAATTAAACCAACAAGTTAATTTTTTATTTGTTTGTACACAGTTTGCCATACTCGCAAGGTAATTTTATTCAACGTTACTCTTCGATCCATACAAATCATCATTGATAAACATGACTCGAATTAATGAAAAGGATTGAAAACTATAGGAATAAAAATTTAGATTTTAAAAAATTATATGGGTATACGCCACTTTCATATGTTACTCCTTCTAATATCAGCGGTATACGCCACATTCATATTTTACTCCTGAAAAATTGACGTTTCTTGACAGGTGATAAATGGAGTGAAGTTGGCTCAATCCCCGGTGATAGTGATAGTAAAAGTGATCACCTTCGGTGATTCCAAACATTCTGGTGATCACCTCTTTATCACCAGGAGGTGATATTGTCCGTGATGGAAAACGGATGCTTCTACTTCCGATCCGTGGCGAACACTCATTTCATCAAGCTGGAAAGAATTCAGTATCGTTGTTTGCGTATTGCCTTGGGTTGCATGCAATCGACTCATACGATGAGCCTCGAAGTGCTGGCTGGCGTTCTTCCATTGAAAAACCGGTTCTGGGATCTCTCATATCGTTTGCTCATTCGATGCGACATTCTGAATCCTCCGGTGATTGAAAACTTCGAAAGGTTAGTTGAGCTTAACTCTCAAACCCGTTTTATGTCCTTGTATTTTGATTACATAGCTCAGAATATTAATCCTTCTTCGTTTTTTATCCAACCGTGCTCATTTCTTGGATACTTTTGATTCTGCTGTGTTTTTCGACACATCCATGAAGGAAGAGATTTATGGAATTCCGGATCACGTACGCCCTCAAGTGGCCCCTAATATCTTTAATAATAAATTTAGAACAGTCAACTGTGAAAAGGTGTTTTACACTGACGGATCAAACATCAACGAGTCCACAGGCTTCGGCATCTTCAATCAAAACATCACCGCTTCTTACAAACTCAGTGATCCGGCTTCAGTTTACGTCGCAGAATTAGCTGCTATTCAGTACACCCTCGAGATCATTGAAACCATGCCCAAAGACCATTACTTCATTGTCACGGACAGTCTAAGTTCAATAGAAGCTCTCCGGGCAATGAAGCCAGGAAAGTATCCCCCATATTTCCTGGGGAAAATAGGGGAACATTTGAGAACTTTATCTGAATGGTCTTATTCAATATCGTTAGTCTGGGTCCCTTCGCATTGTTCCATTACGGGCAATGAAAAGGCAGACTCATTGGCTAAAGTGGGCGCATTGGAAGGTGATATTTATGAAAGACCAATTAGCTTCAATGAATTTTTCTGTATCTCTCATCAGAAAACTCTCGAAAGTTGGCAAACTTCATGGAGCAATGGCGAACTGGGACGATAGCTACACTCCATTATCCCTAAGGTATCGACGAAACCTTGGTTCAAGGGGATGAACGTGAGTCGTGATTGCATTCGCGTTATGTCACGGCTCATGTCAAATCACTATACATTCAACGCACATCTCCGGCGTATCGGGATCGTGGAGAACGGGCTCTGCACCTGTGGCGACGGTTATCAGGACATCGAGCATGTCGTGTGGTCGTGCGTATAGTATCGTGACGCCAGGTCGAAGCTACTGGAATCCCTCAGGGCCCGAGGTAGACCGCCTGAGGTGCCGGTTCGGGATGTGTTGGCGAGTCGGGATAGTTTATATATGCTTCTCATATACCAGTACCTTAAACACATTAATATACAAGTGTAATCCGTAGTATCCTCTCTCTTGTCGAGGCTAAGAATAATCTTCACCTACAGGTTCGAGACTAACATTTGCCCGATTCTCCCAATCCCTCGCCTGTCCACCATCTCTGTAGAAAATAACAAGATCTTTTTTCTGTCACTAACTTTTTCGTTCCCCCTTCCTCCGTTTCTCCATCCTCTCGATGTCAACTAATTATATCTTTGTTGTTTTTAGTCATTCGTTCCCATACCCCCTTTTTTCACTCCGTTTTCCACAAAAATTACTTCTCCATGTTTCTTTCAATCTCTTAGGCAACTTCACCATCATCGTCCACGGAAAACTGCTCCATTCGATGACCAACATACGGGCCACCCGCCGGGTATCCGTGGCCTGGGGGTGTTTCCCGCGGACCCATTGATACGTAGAATCGTCATCTGGAAGACACGCGTGTTATATTCAACCCACCGACCATTGCCGATCGCCAGCTGCAGGCTGAATCTGCCAGAATCGACCATTGCGACCGAAATACGTCACTACCCTAATGATAATACCCTAATTTTAAGTTAGTCGTTAAT
The DNA here is from genome assembly GCF_030247185.1 of Malaya genurostris. NCBI lineage: Eukaryota > Metazoa > Arthropoda > Insecta > Diptera > Culicidae > Malaya > Malaya genurostris. The sequence goes on from NC_080571.1 coordinate 282,091,960, forward strand.
CAAGATTAGAAAATACCCTTGGCATCTTAGAGCTTAAGCAGTGTGCCTTTAAATATGTTATTATTGAATAAAAAAAATCCTAGTCTCGAAAGATAAGAAATAAAATGAAAAAGAATTTTGTCAGACAGAACTATTTCTCGAAGCACAAAGAAATGGAAAAAATCTCTCGAGAAATTTGGAAAAAATATTTTTCAAAGAATTATACTTTGAATGAGAAGATAGTTTAGTGGAAAAGAAAAACCAAATTCGAAACATTGAAAATATCTGATTACTGAAATTAGTTTTACCAATATAAATTCGGAAAATCGAAAAACCGTAGTGGAAAGATCTCTAATCGGTGCTGATCATCAAGAGTCTATTCGTCCCTTGCTAATTCCATTCAACCAATTCCCTCGCGCGGAGGAACAATGCCAATTGATTTCACTTCTTGTCGTTCGTAACAACCTGCTTTTGAATAGCTAACCGCTATAATAAAGCAGCAGAAATTGGCGTCGGGTTGTGTACGTTGTCGACTACCGGGAATAAATTCAATAACCATCGTTTACGGTTAACCTTGGTTTTGCTTGACCGAGAAAATAAGCCGCTCCAAACAAAATGATCCACTAGCGAACTACGCCGCGTTCACAGCAAAACCTGAGAGTACAATAGTTCATAATTTTGTCGTTAATTCCACAGCACCTGAAAAGTTTACCACGGTTCGGTGCAAATGGCCAGTCAAACAATGCGCCCGGCACGTACGTCCCTAGAGTCAACAACGCTTCGTGTCGATACTCCAACCGACGCCGCCGTCGTATAACAAGAAGTTGGTCCTGATAAGATAATAAATATCCACTAAATCCATGTGGGAATTTTTACCGGCGCTATTTCAACACCGAGCTCACATTGTTTATTTTTTTGACGAGCACCATGACGGGACAGCAGGGGGTGGTTTCTGTGGTGTGCTTCCTTCATCCGGCGAAAGTGGAAAAAGACTAGCTTTCACCACCGAGAGCCGCTAAACTGACTGATGGCGGTTTCTTCTCCCTAGATAGTAGTAGTAGGTAAGTCGACTTGATTGAAAGAATGTCGAGTGGGAAAAAATAAAAAAAAACGTCGGGTTCTACGTTTATCTACCGTCATATAGGATATTCGAAGGTTAATAGAATAATAGGGGCCGAATGGTTTCGTTTCCGTGCGGGCCAAAGCCGGTGATCCACGGTTAATCGTTTGAGGTCAGCCAAGGCAAGGACAGACCGGAGATTTTTCACATACCACACCGTCGAAGGGAGGTCATTTGTGCTGGATGGTATTCGTACCGCTCAGCTGTCTTATCACAGCATTCCTTGACTCATCATTTCGTTTTTCGCCCATCGCAGTGGGATGAACTCAAAAAAAACAAGGTTATGTACGAGAGGCGACTACTCACGAAGGCATTGAAAATGAAATTTTCAAACTCACTTATAGATAGATTCCAATTCAAAAACCAGGCTATAAATTATAAAACACTATCCGAAATTATAAAGCTGATGTTAGGATTTTATATGGCGTTCCGGCCTTTTTGAAGTTTAGAAACTTAGAACCTTCAATAACTAATATCTCATCGTCAAGTGCGTTCAAGAAGTATATGGGGCATTCCACGCAAAATTAGCCACCCAATTTTTTTTTCATCTCACTATTTTGTTCGGTAAAGAACTCGAAAATATTCGACACGTATTTTTTTATTTCAATATGGCACATGGAATTTTCGAGATAAGATTTTTCGAAGTTTCGCGTTTATATAAAAGAGCCTTTTTTCAACAGCTTATAGCGTAAAATCTAATAAAGATACAAAAAGGCGGGTGGGTAATGTCAGAGACATAACTGGATGTCGTGAATACGAAAAAACTGACACGCTCCCATCACTTTTCCGAATATCAGTTAGTTGATTGCTTGTATGAATTGTGCAAGATTTCTCCTTTTTTACTCATAGAGTTTGAAGCGATGCACCTACATTAAAGTACAGATTAGTTACATTAAACAGCTACTATTCTACAACTATATATTCCAAACTTGAAACAATTCCTTTTTAACTTGCTGTAGTTTATTTTTATTGAAGCTATGAAGTTCGAAGATATCAGATTCTTCTCGAAATTTCAGTACGAGACAATTGCAATGGCCTGGTCTGAAATGTATCGGCGATCTTCGGTATGGAAGTCATTTTAATAATAATAATGATAGTAATAATAATAATAATAATAATAATAATAATAATAATAATAATAATAATAATAATAATAATAATAATAATAATAATAATAATAATAATAATAATAATAATAATAATAATAATAATAATAATAATAATAATAATAATAATAATAATAATAATAATAATAATAATAATAATAATACAGATTACCTGTATATATGGCAGCCCTGTTTCGCATGGCATATTTTCACAAGACCCTATACTAGTATAAAGATGTGTTCAACAACATCACTTTCACAATGTGTTAGTGACGGTACAAATTATTTTAATTTCCATCTTGATGAATCTTTTGGTAGGAAATATTGAGATCTGAGATGGTTCTCGTGTGTGTCTTGTTTCGGTAACAGTTGCGAAAGGAAGGAAGTAGGAAAGCGACAATATTCAACTAGATCTTTCTAATTATCTTTAGCACTGAAAAGTGCTTTGAATGGGCCTTGCTGGACTTTTTGGCTGCCTTTCTACCGGTTTTCGGTGCCATCGTGCTGACGGTGTCTTGTGCGTTCTTAGTAGCTGCTTTAACTTAAATGACGCTTTTTCTCACATCACATTTCATTTTATACCTGCTACTGGCAGCGGTGTACGGACAGCCCCTTTGCTAAAATTTCTTTCCTGCTCGCAGAACAGGAAACAGTGAGACGACAGATCCTCGATGTTGCTCTCGTGTGTCTTGTTTCGGGAACAGTTGCTCAGTAAATGGTGTATAGATGCAGACATCTCGCAATAGTATACTATTGAAAAACTTCAATGTTGTTGCAATACACGTTCAAGTTGAAAATTTTCGATTCTATTGGTAGTTAGATTATATAAATCCTTTCACAGATCACTGAGCTATGAACTTTCAAAATACGAGAAAGGCAAACGCGCCTTATGAATTATCCTCTTTGACACTCGTTTATACCAAAGATTTATACCAAAGATTTCAGAAAAGTTTAATTGTGAACTATTTGAGATTATGTCACACAACTGAAAAATTTATCATAAAATTGTGATCATATTTCCGATGGCATGTCGCAAGAATTATGTTGATTCATTAGATACAATAGGAGATATTCACGATCAAAAACTTATCACTCTCTCAGAGGGTAAATTTTGAAAAGGCGCCCCATAGTAAAGTAAGTCGTATTCACGACAAAAATTCGTCCAGGACATGAAATGTGCGTCTTTTCCTTAGTTTTCAAATAAGCGATTCCATAAAACAACCTTTAAAGTTAATTTAATGAAAAAAGTTAAAAATAAATAAACAAATAAAAAAATTCAAACTAGGGCCTAATTTTTTTTCTTTTTTTAGTTGAAAAAAGAAGCGTTAGGGGTTTAATTTCATCTTGGCAAAGTTTCAGTGTGGAAAGATTAATACTTTCGAAGCAGTGAATTTTTCAATCACGATCCACACGCGCGGAGCGTACCTCAGCGCAACTCGCTCGAATACGGGCTTAACTTGTCGACACATGTCGCGCCACTGACCGAATTTTAACTTTGATAGTTTATTGTTAGCAACGTTTCAGTTAAGATCGCGGTGTAAAAATGATTTCAAAGACCGCTCACGAAGACATTGAAAATGCAATTTCCAAACTCACTCATCGATAGATTTCAATTTGAAAACATACCATAAATTGTAAAAAAAAACTATCTAAAATTATAATGCTAATGTTAGGATATTAATATGGCATTTAGTTTTGATTTCTGTTCGTCAAACGCGCTCCGAGAACAGCCATTTTGAATTTTATATATCTAGAACCTTCAGTTGCTAATATCTCATCGAATATATTTAAAACAAAAACTATTTTGTAAACTTCCGCTTTCGTTCGCAATCATTTAATTTTTTAATGCTAAATGAAAGAATAATCACCCTCATTTTTGATTACGTCCGTATCGATATAATACGAACATTCTTGTTTCAACCCGAGTGAATTCAAATCATCCAACTTCAGTTCATTACAAACTAAACTAAACTGAGAGTCAGAATAATCTTAGATTCCAATGTATCTCAATTTGAGAGAAAATTTTACCGAACACCCTGTTGCTAGTTGCTCGATATTTGCAGAAAGTAGCAGTGCTGGATGAGAAAAAGTTTTTGTTAGGAAAACTTTTTCCGCTTCAAAACGCCCATCTTACAATATATGGAAGGTTGGCAGGGAACATAATTATCTATGTTGGGACAAAATTTCATTCGAATAAAAATGGAGTTTTTTTATGTAATTTGACTTCAATTTTTTAGGATCGATTTTTTTCAGTGTAAAATTCGATGTGTGTTTTTTTTATTATTTTCATTCGAAATTAGACTTGTTTGGAGAACATTACCAGCACAACAATTTTTTGTAGGATTTGTCCTTTTCTGTTCTAATTGTAAAAAATCGGTAAAAACGTCTAGTTCTTTTGAAGAGATAGCTTTTTGTGATAAAGTCATATAAATATGAAATTCGTCTATTCGTACCCTACACTGAGAAAAAATCGGTTTTCAAAATTAAAAGTCTTACAAAAAAGAAACTCCACTTTCAAAATTTCAGTGAAATCTTCTCTCAAAAAATTTTTTGATTTTCAATTTTTAAAGTCAACTTTTTTTCAGTGTAGGACTCGATATGGAAGTTTTGCAGTGTTTTTTTTTGGAAAATCAATAGCATAATACTTTTTTGTATGTTTTGTAATTTTTCGTCAACTATGCATTTGAATAAAAATGGTTAAACAGGTTGAGCCCTTTTTAAAAGACAGTCTAGATCAATTTTGGGAAAAACAAAGTATGCTATGTAACATTTTAAGACAAACCACCTGCGAATATGATTTACTGCGAAATTCGTCATATTTAAGTCAATTACAAAATGAAAAATTTTCAACAAACGGCTTCATCCAAAATTTTGTTAAGTTATTATACCTTATGATAAAAAAAGAACGGGAATTTTCATTTTAAAATTCCCGCGTTTGTCCAATCGGTAAACTTTTATTCTCTCAACGTTGGCAACACTTTTATACACATTCTGTCAAATTTTGACGCATATCGTACGATTAGTTTTTGTTTGGCGTCTTTACAAAGAAGTTGGAAAATTGTCGTGTGGCGATTTTTATAATGGAAGAAAATTTAGAAAAACGGCTCGCCTTCGAAGCGCCATTCGGTCGATTGTTGTGCGGTTTCGACGTCATATTCATAGATCCACACCTCATCACCAGTTATGATGCATTCGATGCATGTGAGTTCATTATTTGCGTTGGAAATTATCTCTTTGGCCACATCAACACGACGCTGTTTTTGAATGAAATTCAGCTTTTTTGGCACCAGCCGAGAAGCGACGCGTTTCAAACCCAAAACACCAGTTAAAATGTGTTCGGCTGATCCATAAGAGATGCCCAACAACACAGCAATCTCTCTAATCGGTACAGAACGATTTTACAACACGATTTGCTTCACCGATTCAATGTTTTCTTCAGTAACAGATGTTGTTGGGCGGCCAGGGATCTCATCATGATCCAAGCTTGTACGACCACCTTTGAAGCGTTTAATACCACTCGTATGCCTGTGTTTTTCCTAGACACGATTCACCAAAGGTCTTTTCTAACATTTTCAACGTTTCGGAACACCTAAATCCATTTGCAACACAAAATTTGATGCACGCACTTTGTTCTAAATTTTCATCCATTATAAAAATCGCCCCACGAAAATTTTTCAACTTCTTTGTATAGATGTCAAACAAAAACTAATCGTACGATATGCGTCAAAATTTGACAGAATGTGTATAAAAGTGTTGCCAATGTTGAGAGAATAAAAGTTTGCCGATTGGACAAGCGCGGGAATTTTAAAATGAAAATTCCGGTTCTTTTTTGATCATAAGGTATACTGTTTCCCTGCGATTACAAAGTAATTTTCATGTTCTGAAACCCCCTCCGAAAATTTATTCTGGGTACGTGCCTGATTCGAATACATTGAAAACAGCTAAACTGATTTTCAACAACTTTCCTTTCGAATGTTAAAGTGATTAGCAATCAAATGATTAAGCGCAGTGGGCTTGCAACACGTTTGGTTCGCTAGTAAAATCGGAACCACGTTAAAAACGTATTATTGAGTATTTTTAATCGACTAATGTGACTAAATACATTTGTGCATGTTGTAAATCTAGTCATTCAATTTATAACCAAAATAATCTCATAATTGATTTTTTCGCCTATTACGAGATTGTTCATTCTTTGTTTATCATTTCTCATTAATTTTTGAAGGAATCATGAATGCTTTTTGTTCACTCTTGGTGAGTGAATATCGATAATTTAAAGTTGGACAGTTTTCAATTTATGAATGAATTTGAGCATTTATTTTTGATGTCATCGGTCGTGTGCTCTACGGGAGCGGGTCATTTCGTCGAAAGCCATTTCGCCAAATGCCATTTTGCCGAAATTCGTTTTGCCGAAGAGGTCATTTCGCCGAAAGGGTCATTTCGCCGAAAGAGTCATTTCGCCGAAAAGGGTCATTTCGAATACATCATACTGTTGTTTTTTGTGTTATTATGCCTCCTGTACAACTGATGTGGCGCAGCCACATAACCGAAGCCAAGATAAAGCCATAAAGCCGCCGAGGCGACGCCGGCTGAGTTGGCTGCCGACCCGCCGTCGGAAGTGGCGGCCTCTTGCATACAAACCTGTAACCGCCTTCGTTTGCCCGGTCTACTCAAAGCGAGGTCGGACAGCACACGAATCAAATCGATGTGGCGAAGCCGCATTAGATATTTTTTCACTTAATGAACGGAAAATACCACGTACATTTGCTTGATAGATACACCTATGCAATTGCTTTGATGCTTAGTGACTAATAGTCAACAAGTTTCCTTGGGAACTCCGTCCTGAGGTTCATGAATCAATTTTTATTCCAGAGTACAAGAATCAATCTTTATTCAAGAAGTAAAATTGTAGGTAAAAAAACGGCCATTAACGTATTATCATTCATTTGTGTTTATTATAAATCAATTCCAATTATAATATTAAAACAATTGCAGGAATCGGTGAAATGACATTTAGCGAAGTGGTCATTCAGCGAAATGTCATTCGGCGAAATGTCATTCGGCGAAATGTCATTCGGCGAAATGACCCTGATCCGTTCTCTACATATCCCTTTATGTTTTATTTATACAAACTTAGACCTAGAAAATTGAAATTCTTTAAAAAGTCCCCGAAAAGTTTATCCAGATCCGACTTCCGGTTCCGGTATTACAGTGCGATTTGAGACCAATACGGTAAAATTTCATTTTCAATCGAATAATATAATATGAAAATGAAATTTATGGCCACTGACCATCGGCATATTCCTACTAATTCATTCGACTTTTGCTGGCATTTTCAAGTAAAGCTCCCGGAATTCATTGTCAGTTGAATGATCGTACCTAGCCATTTGAAGTTTTGCTTGCTCAGTTGCAAGCGCCAAATAGTCTAACACCGCTTCATTGTCTTTGCTGTTGGTAGTAAGCAAGTAGTAAGTAAGAATAGAATTATAAATGGAGTAAATTATTAAAAATGAAAACTGAATGAGGAAACTAATAATTTATGTATATTCTGTAAATGATATTTCAGCTATCTAGTTTGTCTTTCATCTACTATCTTGAATCAATTCGAATGTTTACATGAATCTCATTTGAAGGCCGCTCTCACACTATTTAAAGAGATATTTTGTTACTTCAAGAGATCAACTGACGGTGGTTAAACTGAGCTTTGATTTGAAGGGAATCGATTGAAGAACTGAATGCTGCCGGTTCGGTACATTAGCGAACGTTGTGTGTGTGTCTGAGTGTGAAGTTTACTGCAGTAGGGTGATCGTCAATGTATTCCACATTCAGTTTAAATTGAATTGAATGAAGTTTTACTGCACTGTTTGAGACTACTAGTCCCCGGTTTCCATTTTCGAAAGCACTGGTAGTAGTGACGAAAAGCTACAAAATCGGAACTTCTATCGTTTTCTCATCAACAGTTGATCCGATTCTCACATGTCATGATTCAAATTAAATCTTTTAGTGTCTTAAAAAATACTGTGCAATTTCATCCGAATCCGTCTTCCAATTCCGAAGTTAGATGCGATGAGTGTAAACATTTTCAAACTGGCATATAAACTAATGCAAACCCGGTACGCATCGGTACGGAAGAAGAAAACACCACCGCCTAGCACACAGCGTGCTTTGTCCAATTTCGTATATCGTGCAGGGTTGCCAAATTTAATTCTATATTAACTTGACATAACTGTTTACAAATTGAAATACAGACTACCGTAACCTGATAGTTTATACCCAAAGAAAGTTTTTGATTTTATTCGAGCTTGAAAAAAAATCTCGTCAGAATATTTAGGTGATATTTTTGAAAATATAAGTAATATGAGAAAGACATCATTACACATCTAGGTGCATTAAAAAAAGTTTTTTTTTATATAAAGTGGTGACTTCCAAAACAAATAAGCAAACAATCAGTCCATTTCTACGCAAATATTCAAAATTACGTCTTATTTGTCGCTTCAACAACAAGAAATCCGCGGCTTGTTCAAAAATCAATGCCTATATGATACTGAATAATGACGGTCTTTTTTTAGAATCACTCCATATTTTATACCCACAGTAATCCACAAAATGGCAATAAAAATATGCAGTCCTATCGAAGCTGGACACAAAACAAAACAAAAAATGGGCAGAGATGAATGCCCTTGAGCCAATCGGTGCTATGGATTGTCATCGTGTCATGCTAATGGGATGCAAACTGGCCACTCATCGGCGAAGTACACTCCACTCCACAATTATTTTCACGGTAGTGGCACTCTTCCGAACCACTCCACTAAATGTTGACATATTTATTGCTAATATTTCCACCAGCTGTATACACATATACGACGAGTTCTACGATGCTATAAACGAATATTTATCTCTGTCCACCATTCACGTGCAATTCGGGATTTTTTCCCGCGCATCCCCCGGACAATTTTGCAAGCCCCTGCATTCACGAAACCCTTCCGATCCACCGAAGTTCAAAGCTCGTCCCAGCCAGCTTGGGTTGTCTGAAGAGAGCGGACAAAAGAACTACACAAATAGCAATATCTGGAGCAGGACCACCGCCCATTCGAGCTTAAAATGCCTTATCCACTGTATTTTTCGTCGGGTCATAACCGCAAGCTGAGAGTGCAGTCTCAATTCCAGGCAACGGGCCGGGCTTTTCAGCTCTACAGCCACCGACGAATCTTCATTGCGCTGCTATGTCATATATCATTACGAATTTTCTTTCAGGGAAGGGAAGGCGAGCGAAAAATAATAATAATAATAAAACCGCAAACGTATCACACACATGTGAGAACACAAAGTCACATAACGCTTCCACAGACTCGCACAGTCAAAGCAAACCATGACAAGGCAGTGTAATGAAGCGAATCGGAAGGCAAGCAAGGCACGGTGGTCGGGAAATAAAAACAGTCCAGAAATGGCAGATTCATTTGAAAAGTGGGAAATAAAATCCATGAAAGCCTTCTTCCACTGCCACACTGCCGGTATGGTCATCGGGTTACTGATAGGGCTTAGTAACCCACCGGAACGTGTCGTATAGTTTTTTTTTTTTGTTTTTTGCTGAGTGTTGCGGTTTGACTTGGCGGTTTTGCCACCCCATCACATTGTATGATGGAATGCCGGGTTCGGGTCGGGGTCGCACACGTTGGGAAATGCGAATCTATCCATCGAAGAACGATGGACGCGCCTGAATACCGATACTTCTCCAGGTCTGGAAGAGGCGGAGGAAGATTGCAGAAAGGCATGCATTAGCAAAATCAATTAGTGCTAAGTTGTTCTAATGAATCAGCTTATCTATTACTCATACACACCACGAACAGATAGGATTTAGCGGGGAAATTTTGCCTTGGTATCGATTACGGTGTGAACGGATGTGATGTGCCGGTGATTTGTGGTGAGTGGGCGACACGTAGCTGGCGGGTGGTTTGATTGATCGGAACATTCCAAGTTATTCTTTATGTTTCGTCTTCCATTATTCAGTGCAGAGCAGTTTAAATAAAATCTGTGGTCGGCCAGTTCAGTCGCATATTCGTTTCTTTTGGGACGTCACGAAATACATTGCGCTTTGTTTCGCAAATAGCATTAGCTTTACGTCTGCTTAGCGGTTCATATAGAACTGTTTAAGTTTGCACTAAGCAGTTTAATTTGAACTGCTCTGCATTGACAAAGTCGAAGACGAAACGTATACACGGAAAGAAATCCGTTACTGCTGTTATGATTAGAAAATCATGAAACCAATCATTTTAACTTATCATGAAATCATGAGCAATAACTCTTCTGCCATGAAAATTAATCATGGTTCGAAAATGCGTTACTTGAAGAATGCGTTTCTTTCAAAGCTATATTGCTTAATAGATTAATGATAAGGCAAAAAGCAGATATTGAAAAGGAAGACCTACTGAAAATGTTTATTTGATCCTGAAGCAACTTATTCAATAATCGTGTTGTTTTACCTACCGGCTGATAGAGAATTAAACATAACATAAAAATAAAGATAATGAACCGAAAATTGACATCATAAGAGACTAAGTACGGCTACGCTTTTCATTTGACAAACATCAATGTTACATTTTGTTCGAATGTATTCTTACATATTTGATGTTATCGTTGTTTCTAAAATAATATTCCGAGAGCTAGCGTTTAATTCGATTGTGAATTTGGAACACCATCTAACGAAAATCAGAAAAATATTTTGTTCAATCACTTTGATTAATTTGTTTCGTAGATATAACAACACAAGCTGTATTGATGCACCTAAATATTATGAATAAGACTATTTTTTTTGCAAGAATTCGACATAGAGGTTCGATTCACTCGTGTTTTTTCATGCAGTTTAAATTCTGAAACAGAAAATCAAAACTGAAGTAATGAACGCAAGTAAACACGTTATCTCTTGCGTCGTCGTTTTTCAAAAACAGAATATTTTCAACATTTAGGGGTTTTTTTGTTTTGTGCGAAAAAGCACATATTTTGTTTCAACTTTCTTTGCGTTTCGCCTTCGGCTCGTCAGTGTTTAAAGCAGTTCAAGTAGAACTGCCATCTCCGCCTAGCAGTCCAACTTGAACCGCTAACCGTTCAAACTCTGCGGCGTCCAGTAGCCAGTCGTCATTCGTTTACATCCGAGACGTCAGATAGGATATGGCACCTAGTGTTATATCCTTAAAGGGTCACATAAGTAGTGTGGACTTTGCGTCTGCTTAGCGGATCAAGTTGGACTGCTAGGCGGAGATGGCAATTCTACTTGAACTGCTTTAAGCACTGACGAGCTGAAGGCGAAACGCAAAGAAAGTTTAGAATATTTTCATTTTTAAAGAATTTCGTCGTGTTTTTCACTGAATTTATATTGCAAAAATGACCATCGTTGCAAAGATCATACATAACGCCTGAATTTATGTTTCAAAAATTACCATCGTAGCAGAAACACGCCTGAAGTTATTCCTAACAACGTCATGTGCGTTACGTTGAAATTTCATCGAAATCATTTCGAATGGATCATGATCCGAGAAAATTTAATCATGGTGTATTATCATAACATGAAAATATATTATTTTCCGCAAATTATGACTCGTTTTGCTTATTTCTAGAATCGGAATTTTGCCCGTGTAGTGAAATCGGTTGGATAGAGTGTAGGGTGGATCAAAGAAATCGATTATTTTCGATTTTCTTCAAAAAGTATTTTATAAAAATCATAACTCTTGAACCACTAGACCGATTCTGATATTTTTGGATATGTTGTCAATAAATGTTTATAGTTTTTAAGAAAAATATGCGAATACTGTAAAGTTGAAGTTTTCTATTTGAAAAAACAGATTTACATTTTTACATAACATAACTAAAAGTTGACGATGTATGTTTATTTTTTGTTATAATTTTTTAAAAATTTCAAGTTTTCGTAGTTTTCGTGTTTTTTCGAATTTCTTTAAAAAAAATGTTATTGATAAATTTATAACTTTTGAACCATACAATCGATTCCGTTGATTCTTGGATATGTTATGTTAAAATGATTAAGCTTTCAAAGAAAAATATAAAATTGCATAGTGCTATCTACCATGAAAACCGTTAAAAACGTATACAAATGACGTTCTAAAACCCAAAACTCCAACTTTGTAATATTCACATATTTTCCCCAAAAACTGCAGATATTTCTTGACAAATTATCCTTAAATTAGCGGAATCGGTCGGGTGGTTCAGAAATTATAAATTTATTGATTGGATAATTCAGTGTTTGAAAATGATTCCATGCAATTGTTGGCCACAGCTCCGCTTTAAATGGCCCAATTTTGACACACTCTTTCCAACATATCGGTCGCGTTTTCACGAATAAATGCTTCAATATTGGCTTCCAGTGCATCAATCGTTGCTGGTTTATCCTTGTAGACAAGAGCCTTAACATAGCCCTAACAAGAAATTGTCCAAAGGCGTTGAATCACACGATCTAGACGGCCAATTGACGGGTCCAAAACGTGAAATAAACTGTTCACCGAAGGCGGCTCTGAATTTGACCATTGTTTCGCGTGCTGTGTGGGATGTGGCACCGTCTTGTTGAAATCACATGTCAGGCATAACAAATTCATTCATTTTGGCCAAAAAAAATCGTTCATCATCACACGGTAGCTCTCAGAGCCATACACAGTAACGTTCTGCCCACCGTTGCCTTTAAAGAAGTACGGCCCGATTGATGCCACCGGTCCATAATCCACCCCAAACAGTGATTTTTTGGGATGCATTGGTAGCCCTTGTAATTCTTCTGGCCGTTCTCCACTCCACATGCGACCATTTTGCTTGATGAAATAAGCTTCCTCTCTGAACTCAATTTTTCGATAGAGAAGTAGATTTTCCTCCAACTTTGCCAGTGCCCTTTCACCCATTGTTAGACGTTGAAAGTCGATTCATGATTAAATTATAGACCAAAATGAACAAGTTTGACCATGACACAAGCCACGATTCACGCGTGATCTGTCAGAAAACAGTGTTGCCAAAAAGATACCAGCAAAAAATCACCCTTTTTTTAATCCTAAGAAGTTTTCATGTTTTTAACTTTTAAGTCCTAATTTTATTAAAATTTGTCCCAATATTGACATCTTGAGACAGTACTTGTATTATGCTTTCTATTTGTATGAGCTATTGATTTCTCTCTCAAAATTCAAAAAGTAGTCAACTTTGATTTTATCCACTATTTGCAGGGAGTATTTGAGTTCTGCATTTTCCTGAAGACTTGTAAAGATCCTTAGAAAAGTTTAAAATATGGTATAATTTGTTTCACAAGAATGTTGATACTGATGTTGACGAAGCAGCAGCGGAAGATTGTCGATGATAGGAGAATTAAATTTAGTTTGAGCTTTTGGAACCGACAGACAACTAATTTCAATCATGCAATGATTTAATAAAATACATTTTAATACAATTACAGGTTTTACATTACTTTCGATCTGAATTCCCGAGAATTCTGAGATCTGAATTCTAACCGATTAGTTCAAAGGTTGTAAAACTAATTGAATTAATCATTGCTCTATTTGAAATGCTGAATATTATTGTTTCAAATCTGAACCTGAATCAAATTCTGTTCGAGCAATTAGTGCACTAAAAATGTTTAATTTGGTCTGATAGAACCAGATCAATTGTAGAATGATTTCTCTGAGAAGAGAAACTAGTTGGGCTAGTCGGAAATAAAACTGGCTAGAATCCAGCGGCGGATTCATTATGAAGAACTCGTACTATCAGGACATTTTTCTAGTTTATTTCACGGGAGATGTTCAGCATTTAGAACCATAAAAAGAAAAAAGCGGATGTGTAATGTACGAGACATAACCGGATGACGTGAATAGGAATAAAATGAATGTTAAAGAACCTGAATTCTGGATCTGGACTAATGGACAGTGATGGCCCAGCACACGAGCCAGCTCTAATACAGTCCGTGTGCTGTACCTTTTCAAAAACACACACACGAAGTCTGAAGCACACGCTCGTGTGCCGTGTTGCTACTAGATCTAGAGTCGTATGCTTTGAAGAACCAGCTCCCGATGCTGGCTCATCTGCTGGCTCATGAGCTGGAATGGGGAGCTAGCTCGTGAGCAGACTCATGTGCTAGCTCACGTGCTGAGTTGAGTGTATTGTCTCTTGTCAGTAGGTGGACTACACAAATAGCACACGCTCATGAGTCTAGTTTAAAAAGCACAGCACACGAGTTTAATAGGCACACACTGCAGGTATAGAGCAGCTCGTGTGCTGAGCTGGGATATCACTGCTAATGGAACCGAATTTTGGAGCCGAATGCTAGAATATAACTCTTGACTTGAATTCTAAAATTCAAATTTGATGCTAGATTCTTCAACTGAATTCTGAATCTGAAATCGAGAACTGAATTCTGAAACTAAACCTGTATACTGAAACTGAATTTTGGAACTGAATTATGAAACTGAATTCAAGGCCAGGATTCTAGGTCGGTACTGAATTCTGAACTTGAATCTGCACTTGCACTGACCTCTGGAAATCTGATCTGTAGCAGACTTTAGTTACAGAATTTCGGACCAGGATTCAATTTTCAATTTCCAATCCAGAATTAAGGTACCCGGATTAATTAAAAACTCTTCAGAATCCAGTTCCTGAACTCAGCTCTTGGAGCCAGACTCTAGAACTGCGTTTTGAAACTAAATTCTGAACCAACACTGGAGTGCATTTTAGAACTGAATTCTGAAAATACAGCTGAATTCTGGAACTGAAGTCTAGTCTGAGCCTCAATTTTAGTTGTGGAATTCCCTCGTCTCGATCTCTGTTTCAAATTTAAGTTCAAAGTCCGGTTTCAGCTGCAGAATTCTGGAACTCGATTCTGACCATGGATTTTTGACGAGAGACTGAATTCTAGATCTGGATTCTGGCTTAAATTCTGGTCTGAGCCGAACGAAGACTAGACTGAATAAAGCATCAAATTTTTACTTTTTTTACTTGTCAATCATTTAAGAAAATTTTAATACCGGGTTATTTGTGGTTATATAATGATACTGTAAATTCTATGACAAGTTTTTCCGATAACGTGGAGAAAAAATTATGTTGATACGTTTAGATGTCCACGATCATAACATGACGGATGTAACTACCTATCACTTATTGACTAACAAGTACTTTAGAAAAAATTGATGTTTTAGAAGAGTCAGGCGTTGCAGCAAAACTGTATTTCTAAAATTTGGATATGATTTTTAATTAGATTTTATTGGACGAGAATAGGGCTTTGGAACAGTAAACCTATAGACTATGCTACTAGCCACACTCGTTTGTGGTCTAAAATGGTACTTACTCGTTCCTAGTGACCTAACTCCCACATGCAGTTTTCCTTTCAAAATATTCAATATGAGATATCCTCTTCGTGAGGACTGGTAGTCTGGTTATTTGGAACGGCAATTTGATGAACAAATAGTTTGTTATACGGACGGTTCTCTGTTGAATGGTCGTGCTGGTGCTGGTGTCTACTGTCGTGGAATAAGACTAGAGCAGTCTCATTCACTTGATCAATACTGTACTGTGTTTTAAGCAGAAATCAACGCGATTCTGTGTGGGATTCAATTGGCACTTTATCAAAGAATCTGTGGTTTTTCCGACACTCATGCAGCTTTAAAAGCACTCAGTTCGAATGATTCACGGCCAAATCTAGTGATCGCATGTTACACTCAAATTGAAGACCTCATTATTTCAAATGCTGATTACATCTTATGGGTACCCGGTCATTCCGGTATTACTGGAAATGAATGGGTTGATGAGTTGGCTAGAGCTGGTGCAACGAATGATTTCGTTGGTCCTAAACCAGCTCTACCCGTGTCAACAGGTTGGATAAAGCACAAGATACGATCATTGGCTACTCCCAAACATATCAGCTACTGGTGAAGCTTGTAAACTTGCGCTCAGACAAAAGCATTTTTGCAGATTCGAATCTAAAAATGTCAAAATGTCTACTGCATTTTTCCAAGTGTCGTTGCAGTATTCTGGTCAGAGCTCTAACTGGACATTGCAAACGCAACTGTCACATGGCTACTATTCAGCGTACTGAGTATTATTCGTGTGATTTGTGTGAATGCGATTACGGTACTTCATATCATCTGATAAGTAACTTTATTGCGAAAAAGTGCTTACAGATGTATTATTCAAAGTATTGTCCATCGCTAGCGACAACTTTCTCCCATCTTTCCGGCAATTTTCGGATCCCGGCTCGGAAAAAGGAGTCCTCTTTTGACGCTATCCATGAAACAATCCATCTTTCCAACTCTTCGAATTATTGAAAATGTTGATCTGCCAGGCCGTTTGTCATCGAACGGAATAGGTGGAAGTCAGAAGGGGCGACATCTGGGGAATACGGTGGGTGGGGCAAGACTTCCCATTTCAGCCTTTCCAGGTACATTTTGACCACTTTTGTGACGTGAGGCCGAGCATTGTCGTGTTGGAGGATGACTTTGTCTTGTCGCTCTTGATATTGTGGCCGCTTTTTGCGTTCGGTAGCGATCTCCTGTGATGGTTCCACCCGGTTTTAAGAGATCGTAGTAAATCACACCGAGCTGATCCCACCAAATAGAAATCATAACCTTAGCGCCGTGAATATTCGGTTGTGCCTTCGACGAAGTAGCATGCCCGGGTTTTCCCCATTATTTTCTGCGTTTAGGATTATCGTATAAAACCCACTTTTCATCACCGGTTACGATTCGATGTAAAAACCCCTTACGATTTTGTCTTTGAAGCAGTTGCTCCCATACAAATAGACGGCGCTCGATGTCCCTCGGTTTCAACTCGTACGGTACCCAGTTTCCTTCTTTCTGAATCATGCCTTGAGACATTTAAAAAAAAACTTGCTGATTCACTCCCAACGATTCGGCAAGCTCTTCTTGGGTTTTGCACGAATCCTCATCAAGCAATGCTTCTAGATGTTCATCTTTGAAGGTTTTTTCTCTTCCACCACCATGTTTGTCTTCGACATCGAAATCACCATTTTTAAAACGTTGAAACCACTTCCGACACGTTCTTTTACTCAGAGAAGCATCACCGTTAGTTTCTGAGAGCATTTGATGCGCTTCAGCTGCATTTTTTACGAATTGTAACAGAAAAGTGAAACTTCCCGCAAATGGCGAGAATTGGGCTCATGAACAGACATTTTTGAACGTGAATAATACGAAAACAAGAACAACTGGCACTGAAACGGCGATGACAATTCGTTAGGCACTGTACGCACTCACTTTAAAGCCATTACCATCTATGTATTTTGACCAGCCTCAGCCAGTACAGCCACCTATCGGAAAACGGCGGAAGCAAAGTTGTACACCTGATAACAAATTTTACCATCATATCTTGTCTTGATGTTTTAGTGCTGTCATAGCGATACTTGATATTATCCTGATATTTCATAAAAATAATCAATATATTAATTCGTTACAGCTTGCTTCATTTAGAATTGGAACAAACTTTTGCTCATATTGTGGCGCTCCTGGTGGACGGATTTGGAAGTTCTTGGCGCCCACGTGTCGGGAATTTTTTCAGCTTTACGTATGGTTTTTGACATTCCGCAAACCGACTGTACTTTGTAAACAATCAACATGGAAGTCGAAAGAAGGGAAAAAATTGTGCACAGTTATTTGGAAAATCCATTGTGGTCTGCATCTAGGCTAGCTAAACAGCTGAAATTGCCCAGAAATACCGGCGCGTTATCAAACGATGTAAGGAAACATTGACGACGATTCGGAAGCCTCAAGCCAGTTGTCGGAGTGAAACTGTCGACCGGAAACTGCGTGGTAAGATTTTGAAGACGATTAAGAAGAATTCTAATCTGCCGGACCGTGATTTGGCCAGAAATTTCGGTGCTGCCCATAGTACCATGAGGAGAACTCGACTCCGGGAAGGAATCAAGTCGTATCGAGCTAGCAAACAGCCAAATCGGACCGTAAAACAGAATAGTGTGGTCAAAATTCGTGCTCGGAAACTATATGACCAGGTGCTGACCCAGTTCGACGGGTGTCTCCTGATGGGCGATGAAACCTATGTCAAGGCTGACTTCGGGCAAATTCCATATCAAAAATTTTACTTGGCAACGGCTCGGGGGGATGTTCCAGCCAAATTTAAATTTGTTTTTGCCGACAAATTTGCAAGAAAGTTTATGATTTGGCAGGGCATTTGCAGCTGTAGAAAAAAAAACGAAAGTTTTCATTACAAATAAGACAATGACATCGGAACTATACCAAAAAGAGTGTCTCCAAAAACGAATTTTACCGTTCATTCGATCTCACGACCATCCCGTAATGTTTTGGCCGTCGTTCAAGAATGGTATGCAGAGAAAGGGGTCCAGTTTGTTCCGGAAAACCTTAACCCACCCAACTGCCTCCAGTTCCGCCCTATTGAGAAATACTGGGCAATCATGGAGAGGAGACTCAAGGCAAAGGTTGTCAAAGACATCAATCAGATGACGACCTGGTGGAATAAGATAGCTAAAACGATGGACGAAGAAAGTGTGAGCCGTGTTACAGGAAAAATTCGAGAATTCCTTCGAAAACGTGACGAATAATTTTATCCGTATTTTTCTTAAAAGTATGAAGTAAACGCTACATTTGTATAAAAAAGATCTTGAATTCAATAATAAATAACTGAAATACAGGCAATTGTCTTTGTTCCAATTCTATATGAAGCAAGCTTTATTGTTGAATTTTTATAATTCTATTATGTTCAATTGATCCAGTAGTTCTATCTTCAAATAAAATTGTACTGAATAAACTGCACCAGAACAACATAAGGATGCTAGATTATCAAATAACTGAAACATTTGTTTTCTAAAAATATTTTGTTCTAGAATAACAGAATTCTGTATTTTGTTACTTTTTTCTCATGAACATTTTGCTACGATTTTTGACATTTTGACTCTTATTTCAAACTAAATAATGTTAATCTCTACCATCAAGATGTTTGATTTTAATAGTAAAATTTGTTATTGATTTGCAAATCTCTTCTACTCGGGCTCCATATGTGTGGTACGGCAGAGTTGAGAAACTAGAAGAGTATATTGTGATTGAGTTGGTGGGAACAGAAGAACAATTATGAAATTATGTGGCATGCCGAGGCTAATCCGATTATCACATAGTCACATATTGATCAACACCAGATGTATGCTACTTCAAAGGCTACGTTCACTTCATAGACAGTCGGTTTGAGCACTCTGTTCAATGACGACAAACAGCACATTTATTTGATTGATTTAATTTACAATTAGATTCTGGAATATGTTGGCTTTTGTTTGTCAGAAACCCAGTCACGGTTCTTTCAAATATAATATACTCACTAAATGCTATCAGTACTTTCCACAACGACCAACAAGGCGTAAACAAGCAGATTGGAACATTCGTATCCGAGCAGTCGTCCGCGATACACTTGTTTTTTTTCTGCTCCGTATCAGGACGGTATTAATTACAAAATCTCGAGTGCGAAGGTGTTTCCCTAGCAAGGGCTAGCGGAAACATTTCTGTTGTGAGATCTTTCTTAGATCTAATAAGTGATCGGCAGTGATACACACCGGCAGCAGACAGTTGTGTGCTTCAGCGTTTCTACCTGTCGCTTGAATAGCATCGGCACCAGCAGTGGTTGATTCATCAAGGTCACGCGAGGGAAACAATCGAAGCGAACTCATCTATCGGCTCAACAAACCATACCGGTGAAGTAGTTTTTTCCTTATTTTTATCTTTCTATTTCTTACTACCCTATCTATTTGCTCTATTTATCTTGTTGTTGTGGGAGATATGTCTTCCGATGGGGGGAACCCCGGGGAAGATGATGATGTACCTGAAGAGGTGGAACATTTAGATGAATACTCTTATGGTGACACATCTTACATGGATATCCCCGCAACCCCTTTGGAAAAACCACCCCTCCGTCGGAAGGTCTATCAGGATGACGGATCGGTTGGCCCGTGGGTGGTATACTTCCGGCCCATAGCTAAATCTCTTAGAGTCCTTAATATAGCTCGAGATCTGTATAAGTACTACTCGGCAGTGAAACACATTGACAAGGTGTCACCAAATAGACTGCGCGTCGTCGTGACTGATCTGAAACAAGCAAACGATATTGCTAGCAATGAGATCTTCACGAGGGAGTATCGCGTCTACGTACCTTCTCGGATGGTGGAGATCGACGGTGTGGTTCGCGAGGAGAGTTTAACGGTTGAAGATCTTATGAAGGATGGGATTGGCCGCTTCAAGAATGTCGATCTTCAACCAGTGAAGATATTGGAGTGCAAGCAATTGCACTCTAAATCGGCACAAGATGGGAAGTACTACCCATCAGACTCTTTTCGTGTGACCTTCGCCGGTTCTGCACTTCCGAATTACGTTTTAGTGGGAGGGGTTCGTCTACCTGTCCGGTTGTATGTACCGAGGGTAATGCACTGTTCGAACTGCAAAAAGATGGGACATACGGCACCATACTGTTGTAACAAACCACGGTGTGGTAAATGTGGCGAGGGACACGGGGATGACTCATGCAGGAAAACGACCGAAAAGTGTATTTACTGTGGCGAGAATCCGCATGATCTTTTTGAATGCTCCAAGTACAAACAACGCGAGGAAAAGCTTAAGCGAACCGTAAGGGAGCATTCTAAACGATCTTACGCGGAAATCCTCAAACGAGCCACTCCCCCTACCCCTAACAATCCGTTTGCTCTTTTGTCGACTGACGCTGATGCTTCTTATGACCCCGGCGTAGGACCTTCTTCTCTTCAGCTAGGAACAAATAGGAAAAGACCAATTATGTCCTCTCCTAACCTTCCTCGCAAAGGTCTAAAAGTACTACATCAAAATGAAAATAAAACATTAAAGTTCAACCAGAAAAATTCCGTTGAACCCAAGCCAATACCGCCTGGATTTCTAAAATACAACCAGGAATTTCCTGCGCTTCCAGGGACACCGAAAAACCCAGGTGATCCCAAAACACAACCAGAAAATCCGACAAACTCTGGATTACTAAAATTCTCTGATATCGTGGACTGGATATTAACAGCCTTCAATATAACTGATCCTCTTAAAAGTATTCTAACGGCTTTATTACCAACAGTAAGAACATTTTTAAAACAGTTGACAGAACAATGGCCCCTCCTTGCAGCGATCGTATCTATCGATGGCTGAAATACCTACAGAAATCGAGAATATGATCACTATACTGCAGTGGAATTGCAGAAGTATCATCCCAAAATTAGATTCTTTCAAATTTTTGATAAATTCGCGTAACTGCGACGTATTTTCATTGTGTGAAACATGGCTCACTTCAAATATAAACTTTGACTTCCACAATTTCAACATTATACGCCTGGATCGAGGAGACTCCTATGGAGGGGTTCTTTTAGGGATCAAAAAGTGCTATTCGTTTTATAGAATTAACCTCCCCTCGATCCCGGGCATTGAAGTTGTTGCTTGCCAAATCAGAATTAGAGGCAAAGATCTTTGTATAGCTTCTATCTACATACCTCCCAGAGTCTCGATAGGGCATCGACGACTGGCAGACATCATTGAGCTTCTTCCCACCCCGCGGTTAGTTTTAGGAGACTTTAACTCGCATGGTACGGGGTGGGGCTGCCTATATGATGATAACCGTTCTTCGTTAATTTATGATCTGTGCGACAACTTCAATATGACAATTTTAAATACGGGTGAAATGACACGCAATCCAAGACCGCCAGGCCGCTCTAGTGCGCTGGACTTATCCCTTTGCTCGACATCACTACAGCTAGATTGCAAGTGGAAGGTAATCCCTGATCCCCACGGTAGTGATCACTTGCCGATTTTGGTTTCAATATCCACTGGTGCACAAACACCGACATCAGTCGATATGACATATGATCTCACGAAAAACATCGACTGGAGTTCCTACTCGACCGCGATATCCCAAGCTCTCGAAACGAAACAACCAGATTCGCTAGAAGAAGAATACAAATCCCTAGCTGACTTGATCCTCAACGCCGCGATTCAAGCCCAGACCAAACGAGTACCCAAAACTACAATCACTACGCGACCCTCAACCCCATGGTGGGATAAAGAGTGCTCGGAAATATATAAAACAAAATCATCCGCGTATAAAAAATTCGGGAACAGTGGCAAGCGCGAAGACTACGAGAAATATGCATCACTAGAAAAGACCCTGAAAAATCTGATTAAAGCAAAAAAAAAAGGTTACTGGCGTCGGTTCGTCAATGGCCTATCTAGGGAAACATCGATGACCACTCTGTGGAATACAGCCCGTCGTATGAGAAATGCAACCACTAATAACGAATCCGTAGAATATTCAAATCGCTGGATATTTGACTTCGCCAAGAAAGTTTGCCCGGATTTTGTTCGCGAATCGAATGTCTATCGCGTCGCGTCCTCTCGATACAGTGAAAACGATTCCCCCTTTACGATGACGGAGTTTTCTCTAGCCCTCTTATCGTGCAACAACAATGCCCCAGGGTGTGATAAAATTAAATTCAACTTGCTTAAAAATCTTCCCGATATCGCGAAAAAACGTCTGTTAAACTTGTTCAACAAGTTCGTCGAACAGAACTTTGTTCCTCAAGACTGGAGACAAGTGAGGGTTATCGCTATTCAGAAACCGGACAAACCAGCCTCCAACCACAACTCGTATCGGCCGATTTCAATGCTTTCCTGTATTCGGAAACTGCTGGAAAAAATGATTCTGTTTCGTCTCGATGAATGGATGGAAACAAGTGGCTTGCTTTCAGATACACAATTTGGCTTCCGTAAAGGCAAAGGAACGAACGATTGCCTTGCGCTGCTTTCTACAGAAATTCAAATGGCATTCGCTCACAAGAAGCAAATGGCATCAGTATTCTTGGACATAAAGGGGGCTTTTGATTCAGTTTCCATAAAAATTCTCTCGGAGAAGCTGCACAAGCATGGTCTTTCCCCACATTTGAACAATTTTTTGCACAACTTATTATCGGAAAAGCACATGTTTTTTACACATGAAGACTTGACGACCTCACGAATTAGTTACATGGGCCTTCCCCAGGGCTCATGCCTCAGCCCCCTTCTTTATAACTTTTACGTCAATGACATCGATGAATGTCTTGAAAATTCTTGCACGTTAAGGCAACTTGCAGATGATGGCGTGGTGTCTATTACAGGATCCAAGTCTACCGACCTGCAAGGACCATTACAAACTACCTTAGACGCTTTGTCTACATGGGCTCTACAGCTAGGTATCGAATTCTCCACGGAGAAAACTGAGTTGGTAGTATTTTCCAGGAAGCGTGAACCTGCACAACTACAGCTTCAACTAATGGGTCAAACCATAGCTCAGGCCTTCACATTCAAATACCTCGGAGTCTGGTTCGATTCCAAAGGTACCTGGGGATGTCACATTAGGTATCTGAAACGAAAATGCCAAAAAAGAATCAACTTTCTCCGTACAGTGACCGGGACTTGGTGGGGAGCTCACCCAACAGATCTTATAAGGCTGTACCAAACAACGATATTGTCAGTGATGGAGTATGGATGTTTCTGTTTCCGTTCAGCCGCGAAGATACACTTTATCAAGCTGGAGAGAGTCCAGTATCGTTGCTTGCGTATTGCCTTGGGTTGTATGCAGTCGACTCATACGGGGAGTCTCGAGGTACTAGCGGGAATTCTACCGCTGAAAAACCGTTTGTGGGATCTCTCATATCGACAACTCATTCGATGTAGCGTCTTAAACCCGTTGGTTATCGATAACTTTGAACGGCTAGTCGAGCTTAATTCTCAGACCCGATTTATGACATTGTACTTTGATTTCATGTCACGTAACAATTATTCTTCTTCATATAATCCTCACAGTGTTCGTTTCTATGATACTTCTAATTCTACGGTGTTTTTCGACACATCCATGAAAGAAGATATTTATGGAATCCCGGATCACGTATGCCCTCAAGTGATCCCAAATATTTTTAATGACAAATTTAGAGAAGTCGACTGTAATAAAATGTTTTACACTGACGGATCACATCTCGACGGGTCCACTGGCTTCGGTATTTTTAATGAAAATTTCACCGCCTCCTATAAACTCAGTGATCCGGCTTCAGTTTACGTCGCAGAACTAGCTGCAATTCAGTATACCCTTGAGATCATTGAAACTTTGCCCACAGACCACTACTTCATTGTATCGGACAGTCTCAGCTCTATCGAGGCTCTTCGCTCAGTGAAGCCTGGAAAGTACTCGCCGTATTTCCTGGGGAAAATACGGGAACAACTGAGTGCTTTATCTGAAAAATCATATCGGATTACCTTGGTTTGGGTCCCATCACATTGTTCCGTAAGGGGCAATGAGATGGCGGACTCACTGGCCAAGGTGGGCGCATTACAAGGTGAAACCTATGAAAGACCAATCTGCTTCAATGAATTTTTCAGTCGTTCTCGTCAAGAGGCACTCGTCAGCTGGCAAACCTCCTGGAATGATGGATATCTAGGACGGTGGTTACATTCCATTATACCGCAGGTATCGACGAAAGCTTGGTTCCGAGGGTTGGACGTGAACCGGGACTTTATTCGCACAATGTCAAGACTTATGTCCAACCACTCTTTGCTCAAAGCGCATCTTCATCGTGTTGGCCTTAGTGAGAGTAATCATTGCGTTTGCGGAGACGGTTATCATGACATCGAGCATGTTGTTTGGGTGTGCTCCGAGTATTGCGACGTCAGACTCCAGCTAATTGATTCCCTTCGGGCCCGAGGTAGACCACCTTATGTTCCAGTCCGTGACGTTTTGGCAACCCGAGATCTCCTTTACATGACCTACCTCTATAACTTCCTCAAAGCTATAAACGTGCAAATCTAGTGCCCTCTCTTTCTCTTTCTTTCTTCTACAGTGGTCCTACCCCAAATGAACTAAACACTGGTCAAGCTGAATTGCTGGAAACCATCCATAAATGACACACCGACATCAAAGTACACCAACAAAGCATCCGAGTCTAGTACAGTCTCTTCCTCGTTACAATCTGGAGAACGTCAAGAACTCGGAAATGAAAAGTGTGTTAAGAAGATGCAAGCTATTAATGAATGATTTGTAATACCAAAATATGTTCAAAATCAATACAGTATAGGTCCCACCCTCCTGACACTCCTTTACTAACTTTAGGGGAGCAGGTCGCCCCATAATACGGCTTCCACTCATATCCACCTAACAACAAGATAATCGGCCACGTTAAGCTAACGCAAATGAGCCCAATAAAAATTTTATTATAAAAAAAAAAAGCAGATTGGAACCACTTTTGACAGTTCAATTGAAATCACAACAATGTCTCTCAGTTCGCTCGTACATCTCAACCAAGTCAGTCGATAAATCAAAACCGCTTACGTTCGGGACAGAAGAAATCAAGTACAGTATTGTGTAGTGAACAATAGAACGATTTCGAAATGAGTGAGCCAAACGAACAAAAGCTACCGCCGGTACGAAAGAATACAATTATTATTGACTTCAGACAGTGAAAAATTCGACCTTCGATACGAGAACTTGAAGGTTTGCTTAGGGAGCAAATGCATCTTGACATTAAACGTGTGCATTTACTTCAATGCAATAAGACCAATAATGTTGTTTATATCCAGTTTTATAAAGAGTTGGATGCAATTCAATTCGCTAAAGACAATAATAATGTGCACTATGTGGAGCATGAAAATATCAAGTACAACATTCCAGTATATATGGAAGATAGTGCTATAGAAGTGCGTGTGCATGATCTTCCCTCAAGATTCAACGATTCTTATATTCGCACAACTATGTCCCAATACGGAGAGATTCTTTCTATCGAAAAAGAAAAGTGGAAGAATTTTTTACCCGGTATTCTAAATGGCGTACGTTTGTTACGCATGCGCTTGAGGAGGCCTATACCTTCTTATGTGACATTCGGTCTGGATACAAGAATACCGTGCAAATCACTTGTTACCTATGACAATCAGATGGCCATATGTCAATATTGCCAAAAAGCTGTTCACTGCGGTAAGCCATGTGATAAACCGGACAAGGAGACAACTATACCAAAGGACAACGGTGCTTCCTTTACACCAATCCTAAGCAACCCCAGTACACCTGTGACAGTCACCAACAACAGGGAAGTATCCCCTTCAACGAAACCATCCAACGTAACCCCTATAGAACAAAGTACACCAGCTGCAGTTAATAGCTTACCATCCAACCAAACAGCAACTGCAAACGATGTACAACAAGGCGCATCTACAGCAACTAGCAACGAAATCAACAACAATACCACGATAATGGATGACGAGACGAACCACGAACAAACTGCCCCTCAATCCTCAATTTTTATCTAAAAACTCAGCTAAATCGGCCACGTAAAGCTTGTACGCAAATAGGCCTGTATAAAATATCTTTTAAATAAAAAAACAAAAATGTCTCCACTGATCTCTGGTTGTAAAAGATGTATAAATAAGATCGTGGCGTTTCCGTTCCAGTGAATTATTTTTCCTAATATTCGTTGGAAAGCTACAGTCATACAGCTGTAAAATTAGTATGTGTCATTTAGCTGAAATGTAAGCAGCAATACTTTTTTCACTTTGAAAATTTTGAGTTTTGTGAGAGTGTTTTTGGGGAGAATTATTTTAACGTGAATAAAATAGCCACCTAAGTTTGAAGATGAAAAATTACAGGAATCGCTCGATCAAGTCGCAAACGTAAGAAGAACTTGCAAAATCACTCGAAGTTACCCAGCCAGCCATTTACTAACGTTTGAATGATCCGAAAGATAGGCAATTGGGTACCACATGAATCGAAGCCATTGGGATTAATGGGTTTGAGGCAACCGGGGAATAACTTAATCTATTCAGTTTCACATTCAATACTGTTCACGGCTAAGCATCGCTATTTAATTGAAAGCGTCTGTGCAACTCAGATTGGTGGGTTTGTCAAGCTAATCTAAGCCTTTTAATTTATTTTCAAATAATGGACATTTATTAATTTATTTTCATGATTAAATTATAGACTAAATTGAACAAGTTTTACAATGACACAAGACACGCGTGATGCATTAAAATATACATCTTTGGAATGTTGCTTATATTATAAGGCCATACAGCAAATAAGATTAAATACTTTATGTGACCTCCGCCGTACCTCGTCGATGCTGTGTACCCAAAAACTATTTGGATGCATAATCTTGAACTACGGTGAACAAATCCGAAATCATGGTCTAACTTTGAACTGATGCTATGAACAGAGAGAAATGCATTCTCAGAATGTGTCATGAGATTAGACGTAAGCACACTGTTTTGGTTTGTTCAGTAGCGATTATCGGATGGGAAAGGTCGGTCGAACAATCGGGCACTACATCGTAACTGCAACTTGACTTCTAGCTCATCGTAATCTTCATGAAACATTACCTCAAATCACATTACCTCACAAACACCACGGAACACCAACCAACCAACCTGCACCGGATGCTTGCTGAAAACCGATAACATTCGATGGGAGCTGCGATCAGTTGCTCAGTGCAGGTATCACCCGACGACATCCGATTAGCCGCTAATCGTAGAACATCTATCGGTACCGGGTGCTGACCCATTGGGGAACCACAGGGAAGAGAACCGAAGTGGTTCGAAGTGGAGCACATATTCCCCAAACCCACCTTGGCATCTCCTCAGGAAATCGTGTACATAAATCGTTGCTACTGCAACTGCCATGTCGTATATGACGATTACATTTGTTGAATTCGCAATGATGGGGTAGGCTATTTTCCACCCCACTTACTTCCTGACAGTTTACGTAATATTAATTAAATGGCTCAATCTAGAACTTTTGTTGTTGCAAAAAAAAATGTACTACATAGTGTAGCTGCCATCGGCTTTTGCAGCAGGACGACAGCTTTATATACGTACACCGATAGCAAAACAAAGCATCAGAGAGAGAGAGAGACCGAGAGAGAGATACAGTGGGAGTGGGTGTGGGAGAGATACTGATATTGTGGCAGGTAACTCGGTACAGGCAGGTGCCGTTTTTCACAATGCAGCTCAGTCCTGAACGTTTCAGTAGCGAACGTTTGAATGTGCTGACGCTGCCATAAAACCACCCAGTCCAATCAGAAGCGGGTTGGGAAGTGGATGGTTGGGAGTTGAACGGCCCAACGCGCTATCTCTGGCAGTTTTGTGTCATGTCGTTTGTTATGTTTCGTTTTTGCATGTGTTCATAATTTTGTCCCTTCGTCGCAATAAACTAGGTATTAAAGACATGCTCATTCAGCAGCTCAAATCGATATTGCTGCTACAGCTTCACGGGCCACGGTTCCCTCATTCTCGGAACGGAACGGAACGGATCGGGCTTAGGTCAGCGTAAAAATAGTTGCAGGACTGACTAGTGCTCACCGGCTCTTGGGCTGATGTAATACGAAGCGGGTCATAAACGGTGGCCGTCTGTCTAAGGCTGCAAATATGCTATGTCAACTGCCACCAGCAGGAAGCAGGAGGAAAAGTGCATCTGTGTTTTCATGCCTGAAGGAGAAACAAGCCATTGAATGCCGGCACGGAAGAGCAGTACATTTTCTTGACGGCAAGACGGCATTGCTCGTTCCGATTAACCGAACTGGGACTGTTCCGGGCTGGTATGTGTGTTGAGTCATAATTGCAAATTATTTTCCGAAGGCCGACTATAAGTTACCGATACTATTATGCATTATCGCGCTGCACTGGTGTACGTTCCGGTATGCCATTCATAATGTACCTACTGTGGGTGGTTGGCTGTTACCAGCAGATAGAATAAATAAAGATTAAAATGATCGACGATGTATGATTCTAACCGGGTGACAATTCGGCATGGAGCCAAACGATCCGATGGGGCCGCATTGTGGATGATGGCGACAGGAAATGGCGGCTCCGTTGCCGCACGACAGCATTTCAGACAAGCTAAGAAAAATCAGAGAATGACGTATATGGTAAATTGAATTTTATTGGATTGTGTGACAGCAGACTGTCGCAGACAGGCAAGAAACTTCAATGGATTCGGCAAACATCAGACGATTCACGAAAACGTTTGTTCTGATCATTGTCATCAGTCAGGGTCTCGATCTTTCGTCAACTCGTTACTGTTTTTTTTCGAACTTCGTTCTCGCACATTCAATTCAAACCTTTTTGTGATTTCTCGAGGCTGTTATCTTTTGAACTATGATTCAGGGAAACCGTACCCATTTTAGTGTCATATTTCTTCTAAGTCATTATCTACAGAACGGATCCGCATTAACTTTACCTTCTGAGAAGTATGTGTCTTTCATTGAGGTGTTCTAAGAAATAGAATATTTTCCGATGAAATAACTTTTGTGGGAGACAAAATAGCGGAAAAAAGGAACAGTTTCATAAACATTATGGCAATTATATTCCTCAACATTACTCCGTGAAATATTATTTCCGTTAGTTTCGTGGTGGTTAAACCCCTCTATCGGTAAAGCCAGCGGCAGAAGACCTTACGACGCATTACGTTACATTGATCAGGTTCAAAACTACATAAAATGGTGCTGGATGAGTGAAAGTGAAGATTCGTGACCTAACAGATGTTACAGGGATAAGTACTGACACATGTCATGTGTCTAAAGCGGCCTAAAGAGGCTCAATGAATCGGAAAAGTCATGACGTCGGTCTTCTGTTATCAAGGTATCCTTTTGGTGCAACGCACAGTGGTTCGAATCAATAAAAACGTGGACATAAATCAGTAGCTGCCAAACCGTATAGTTGCTTTTGAGAAATTATTTACAAATATATACCGCGTAATTTGATTCTATCCCTAATTGTTCATGGCCTACTTTGACAAAAATATAACCATAACTTTTTTTCCTGAAAAGATAGAAAATTGTTTTCCTCGACAAAGTTTTAGAACTATTAAAAATAATTTACTTACAACATACAACATTTTACCTATTTTTACCTATGATAAAACCTCACACCGAGGCGAAATATGCAACTTTATGCAGCTGATTTTTACAAAATTTATAGGAAAAGATGTGCCCAATACTTTAAAAAAAATTCTAAGTGGAACTCGATGGAACTTTTTTTAGGCCATTCCAAAGTTAGTTTTAGTCATTGAATTATGGCAACCCCCTTAAAACTAGTTTTCTAATCATAACTTGTTTCAAGTTATTTTTTAATCCTTACTTTGTTTGGAATAATTGTAGAAAATATAAAATCCCATAATTTTGTAGAAAGTAATGCATAGGTTTATTCTTTTCTGGAAAAGATATACATCATTTTACCTATTTTTACCTAGGAAACCTTGTACCGAAGCGAAATATGCAGCTTAATGCAGCAAACTTTTACAATACTTTTAGGAAATTATATTCCTAATCCAATTTATTTTATAATAAGAATATCCTGAGAACTATTCGTGTGACTCATTTACACTATGGCCGTACGGAGGGTGTCACGCGTCTGCTAACCCGGGTAGGTGTAAATAGCAAACAAAGGTCAAAATAATAACAAATTTTACCATCATATCTTGGCTTGATGTTTCTGTGTTGTCAGAGCGATACTTGATATTTTCGTGATATTTCATCAAGGGATCAAGACATTGTACAATATCTGTTCAACATTAAAATTAGTTATAATATCTTACTTCGTTATTGATGAGCTATTTCAATTTCATTAAGTAAATTGACCCAGTAGTTTTATCTTTAAATAAAATACCATTTAATAAACTGCATCAGAATCAGATAAGAGAAATACTTAAGATATTACTCTATTCTAAATGCTAGAATATAAAATAACTAACAAATTCATCTTCTATAAATATTTTGTTCTTGGTTTGATATTACATTGACAGAATTTTTTATTTTGTTGCTATTTTCTCATGTAGGCTTTGTTATGATTTTTGATATTTTAACTCTTATTTCAAACTAAATAATGTTAATTTCTACCATTGAGATGTTAGATTTTAATGACAGAATTTGGTATTGGTTTGCAAATCACTTCTACCCGGGAACAGATCGGCTGAAAAGTTCCTATCGTTTCTATGAGAGGGCGCCACTAGAATTGAATCCATACATTTTCAGTTAGTACCAACCTTGAAAAGATACGTGTATAAATTTGACAGCTGTCTGATTATTAGTTTGTGAGATATTGCATTTTGAGTGAAGCTACTTTTGTTATTGTTAAAAAAATGGAAAAAAAGAATTTCGTGTGTTGATGAAACACTACTTTTTGATGAAAAAAAGTGCCGCCGATACCATAAAATGGCTTGATGAGTGTTATCCAGACTCTGCACCGGGCGAAGCAACAATTCGTAAGTGGTTTGCAAAATTTCGTACCGGTCATATGAGCACCGAAGACGATGAACGCAGTGGACGTCCAAAAGAGGCTGTTACCGATGAAAACGTGAAAAAAATCCACAAAATGATTTTCAATGACCGTAAAGTGAAGTTGATCGAGATAGCTGACACCCTAAAGATATCAAAGGAACGTGTTGGACATATTATTCACAAATATTTGGATATGAGATAGCTTTGTGCAAAATGGGTGCAGCGTGAGCTCACAATCGATCAAGAACAACAACAAAAAACCATGCTGAAATTGAACGAATTGGGCTTCGAATTGCTCCCTCATCCTCCGTATTCTCCAGATTTGGCCCCCAGTGACTTTTTCCTGTTCTCAGACCTCAAGAGAATGCTCGCTGGTAAAAAAATTAGAAGCAATGAAGAGGTAATCGCTGAAACTGAGGCCTATTTTGAGGCAAAGGACAAATCGTACTACAAATATGGTATCGAAAAGTTGGAAGATCGCTATAATCGCTGTATCGCCTCTGATGGCAATTATGTTGAATAATAAAAACGAATTTTGGAAAAAAAATGTGTGTTTCTATTAAACGATACGAACTTTTCAGCAGAACTGTTATTTCTGTAACCCACTTTTGCAGTGAGTGTAGAGATGAGCAATTCGTTCCTGAGCTATTCCAGTGAATCAAATCTTTAAAATGAGCTGATAGCTCACAGCTCTTTTCAAAAGAACGGCCGCTCACCAGTTCACCGCACTGGTAAGCAGGGATGCCAGATTCACAGATTAATCTGTGTTTCACAGATTTTCAACCTTTTGCACAGATTTAAAAAATGGCACAGATTTCTGAAAATGGTCACAGATTTACACAGATTCTGAAATCGATCACAGATTTTTGAAATTGATCACAGTTTAGCACCAAAAATTACAGAGCGTTAGGAAATAGTGAAACCTTGTTTTTGCTTACCATTCTGATTAGTTATTATGGAAACGGGGAAACGTGCACAGATTTAAAACAGACAGGTTTTTGGTTTGATCACAGATTTTTTCAAAAATGATCTCGCATCCCTGCTACAAACTGAACGGATTTTCGGCTCTTGAAGAGCGAGTGAGAAATGAGAAGAAATGTGTGCATGAGCTTTTGTTCGTTTTTCCAATGTGTACAATTTATCCTTCTTTAACAGATTGAATGAGCCGTTGTCAATAAGAAACCTTACCTTTCACTCAGTAGGCTAAGGTACATTCAGGGATGCCACTTTTGCAGATATTATCAAATATGACATAATAATAATTTGCAAACAAGTTAGTTCGCATAGCATTGTTCTTTGTGCATCAATGATTTCGATCATGCATATGAAAGAAAAACAGCGCAAAAAAAACGGCGCTCAAAATAAACCTTCAGTTCCATTTAAATGAGCTGATGAGCTGATACATTGAATCGATTCCCATCAGAGAGCTGATCGGTTCGGAGCTGCTTCGCACATCTCTAAGTGAGCGTCGAACGATCAATATATCATCTTAAAAACGTGTTGCTTCGCGATAACTCAATTTATTTACACGTTTAAAAATGAAATCTCTTCGTAAAAGTTTGTACTTTTGCAAAACTTTTTCATATTTTGATTGGAAAACATTTTTCCATTTTTTTCATGTGTTGAACTTTTGATAATTTTTAGGATTTTCAATATTTAAAACCCACTTTGAAAAGGCTTAATAAAATTGCATCCGCAAATATAGGGTAAAGTGGGTTAAAAATTGTATACCATCACTGAAAATGGGGAAAAACCTTAAAAAAATTCTAAATCTACCTCTAATCTTTTCCAATTGATAGTTTTTATCAATAGACGGTCAAACAAACCGGTTTCGGTTATTCTTTTAAGAATCGAAGAAAATTATTTTGAAGAATACCACAATATTATATATGATAGTATGATTGATATGAGAAAGGCATCATTACACCACTAGGTGGATTAAAACAGGTTTTTTTTGGTATCGTCATCTCTCTACGATGGTTTGAATTTCAAAAACTCCAGAATAGGAAGTCAGGATAGAATTCACCATAAGTTCTTTAATTTGAATTTTTTTTATGAAATTCGGCTTTGGCCTTCTTTGAGAAAAGAATTGAGCTTCTCTAATCCCGCCATTAGTTGAAGTCAGTTAAATTCACCTAAAGGGATTGTAAACTATTTCATTTTTATCGAAATTTTTAAAAATCAGTGTAGCCATTTTTGAGAAATCGTAGGACAAAGAGATCGTGATCGCTTTATCATGAAGCGCTCAACACTTCTTTTACTGGAATAGAGAGAAAAAGTCACTTTCACAAAAATGTCAATATCTCCGTTAAAAATGGACGGATTGCAACAAAGTATGTCTTATTGGATAGGTAATACAACGAGGTATCTAAATTTCCGAATCTATTAATTTTTTGAGGATAATTGAGACAGATATTATAGAAAAAACTGCATGGAAAACCTTCAGAATCTATATGAGTTTACTTGACCATCAACTAAGAATGTTTTCTTTTTGACTTGTTGCTTCTATGACCAGAGTTTAGTTTTTCTGGAATCAATTTCGTAGAATTTCGTAGAAATTGTTATAGTGACGGTACGACATAGATTAGGAAATTTCTCGAACACGTCAAAATAAGGAGTGTATCGAAAAGTAGTTAGCAACATTGATTATTGAATAAAAAAGCGAAAAAAAACATATTTTGACATCAGTTTTCGATATATTGTAGAAAAATTACATTATTTATTTCACTGATTATATTGAAGAAAATCCTAGTTTCTGTGAAACGCTCGCACTTTGGACTTTACATTCTTCATTAAATTCTGCACAGTTACTTTTGTGACTTTCCTGGTAGCAGCTGTTCAGTTTTTTTTGAACTCCTGCATGTTTTGGGACACTGTACCTTCCTTCCGAAAGTGCCGCTTGACAATTGCCAATACCTTTGAATTGGCCGAAGATCCGTTGATGTCCTTTTCCACGAATTGTACATTATTTTTTGACAACCACTGTAGAGCGAAGTTGGCGTAGTGGGCTGAAGCCAAATCCGGCCCGAAGAGAGGAGGAGCCTTATGCTTTTTGTACAGTGGCAGCATTCTCTTCTTCAAACATTCTTCCTCGTACACCTTGGCGTGAATTGTGCCCTTCGTGAAGAAAATCGACGACCGCAAACCACAGGTACAAATTGCTTGCCAGACCAACACCTTCTGCCCAAACTTTTCCATCGCCACCGTGGTGTCAGCGTCGTCCAGGTCCTGGTACACCGATTTCGTATAATATTGCGGTCCGAGCAGCGCTCGAGAGTCTTCCTTGGCGTAGGTTTCGTCGTCGATCAGGATGCATCCGTCATTATTCTGTAGAATCCGGTTATACAGTTCTCGCGCCAGTTTTGACCTGAACTTGCTGTACCAGGGACTTTTTCGGCACATTCTGTTTCTTGTACGTTTTCAGGGAGTTCCGAACTTTGATCCGTTGAATCATCCCGATGCTGGTGTTGAACTGCTTGGCCAAATCCTGCGTCGACGCCGATGGGTTTTTCCTGATGTACTCAACCACTTTTAAGTCCCGGCCGGGCTGGCTGGGACCCGTTTTCCAACCGGATCGGGGCAAATCCTTTATGAAAGGGTCTTACCGAACTTCTCGATAATATTTTTGACACTGTTGTGGTGCACTTTCACCCGTTTTGCAATTTCGTTGTACGTGACACCACTTTCTGAGCACCAAGTGTGCAGAATTTTCTTTCACGTTTCCGGATCAATTCGACTCATCATTGAAACGAGAAACCGTACCGAAACCAATCGATTGCGCAGCTGTTATTGACATGTAAACAAACATGTCACCGCAAAACACGCTGCAAAAAATTGAGCCATTTCAGAGTA